>NC_140581.1:897639369-898239369 GCF_964204655.1 Triturus cristatus
TCATCTTGCGGCCTTGGTGTGCTCAGCCTCGGCCTGGGCGAGTGGGGCCTTGCGGAGGGGCCCGAGCCCGTGGCGGCGTGCGGGTGCGGAGGCCGGGGGGAGTACATGTCGAGATGCGGCGTCCTGAATGCCTGAGCCCCCGCGAACCGCCACCGGCCTGCCACTCTTTCTACACCTTGCACGGCTGGAAAGACCCGCCTATGCCCTCCTGGCACGAGGAGCCACGCAGACCCTGGGCCTGACACCCCTGCTCCGGGCCGGCGGGTGGGCCCCTACACACCTGAGTCTATCCAGAGACGGCGACTGGGAGGAGAGGGCGCTGGGGACACTGCTTCCTACTCTTCTTGTTTCCGACATAACTGGTGGAGAACCTCTGTGCCCCCATTGCATGCTGTCACGGCAGCCTACCTGCAATCCTACCGGGGCTCTACATTAATCTGTGGCCGTGCAGGAGCGGAGGCAGGGGGGAGAGCTGACGGCGACGAGCGGAGTGTGTCCTGGGGACCTGCGCCACCTCTGCTGCTACGGCGGGAGGAGCGGATTGCGCCGGCGGGTGGAGGCCCATTTCACAGGAGGCGGCCGCCATCATAGGTACAGTTGAGCTCCCCGGGAGTCTGCATCGGAAGCCCCTCGGACGGCTGCCACGAGGCCCAGTACACTGCATGCTCCACAGCTGAGCGGGAGAAAACGGGAAGGAGCCTGGACTTACGGGACTGCTAGCACATCCTATTGGTGGTAAGAGGGGACAGCGCTGGCATTGGGGAGATAGACTGTGGCCGCCATTACACTGCGCGAGTGACTTGCAAGCTGGATAGCGCTGATCAGAGCAGAGAGCTCCGGAGGCGTGGGACCGAGCCTGCTGACCCCCCCCTCGGGCCTTGCTCGACATATGCTGGCCAGTCACCGGTGGGGTTGCCCGAAGCGTAGCCAGATTTGCGGGTGGGGGGCGGCATCGAGGACAACGCTGGGGGGCCCCGTTTGAACCTTGCGCCTCCTGAGACGTCGACTGCCTGTGGCCCTTCCGGGGCGTGGTGTGTCGCCCGGCGGTGACGCCCTCCTGCCCTGCTACCCTGCCCTGCCGGAGGGGCGGCATGACCTGGATTGTTGCGCTCCTGGGCTCCCCGGCACTGTACCCCTGGTAGACTGTGAATGAGTATGCGACCCATTCTACACTGATGTGCCTTCTCTGCACCCTCCCCGAGTGACAAGGCTGGAACTGTTGGGGGTGTGGGTATAGTTGCGTTGGAGGCCCCCCTGGGAGGGCCGTCGGTTGCCCGGAGGCCCTGAGCTGCCCAGTGGGCTGGAGACTTGTCACATCTTCTCTGGCTGCGGGGTCCCTGGATACTTAAGCTTTGTCTTTTGCGGTGTTGTCCTTCGTGGGCCCTCTGGAGTGCGACGCCCTGGTCTTCTGGTCTGCCCGCTGCGGCCTCCCCGACGTCCTTGGGGTCTGCAGCCGGGGAGCCCGGGCGCTGCTGAGGGCGAGCGACTGGTGGCGGACCGGCCACCTCTCCGGCACACTGCTGGACTAACTGCCATCGCTTTTGGAGCATGACTCGCACTAAGTCAGGGAGGGAGTCCCAAGTGGCTCCCAAAGACGCTACAGTTATAGATCTATGGAGCAAACCAGGTTCGGCCCCGACTGGTGCTGCGCCGTCAGGAGCTGGAACCCCTCCGAGCCAGTCACGCAATCTTTCATGGCACTGTTTATGCAAGAGCTCAAATCGGATCACTTCGTACGGAAGTCCAAGCATGTGTCAAGGAGCTCCGGAGAGACGTGGGGGAGCTGGGAGGGCGAGTAGATGACCTGGAGAAGACCCTAGATGCTCGCACGGAGGACCAGGAACATTTATGGCAGCGGGTCGCAACATTGGAAGAACAGCATGTTGAACTCCAGATTAAACAAGAGGATTTGGAAAATAGGGGGCGCCGGAACAACATACGCATAAGAGGTTTTCCAATCGGGGCGGAAGGTGCGGACATAATGTCGTTTGTGGCTGACCTGCTCCACGACATAAGAGGAGATGACGACGCTTCGCCGCCAACCCTGGACCGTGCGCATAGGGTTTCGGGACCGTCTGGAAGACCTGGGCTCATCCCTGACATTTTGACTCGGGTTCATTTCTTCGTCGAAAAGGAAGCTATTCTCAAGGCGGCTAGAGACAAGCCTGAGATACTGTGCAGAGGCAAGCCTGTCCAGCTGTTTCAGGACTTGGCCCCCACGACCCTTCGGCGCCGGAGGGACTTCCGACCCATCACTGACAAGCTACGGGAACTTAACATCCGTTATCAATGGGGCCATCCCTTTGCCCTCATGTTCCAATGGGAATCAAAGCGCCGCGTACTAAGATTCTACAGAGAGGCGGCTCAATTGCTTCAAATTCCAGACACCCCGCCGGCCAGCCCCTCGCGTCAGCCCGCCAAACTCCGAGTCCCGCTGAAACCTCAGTGGTCCACGGTATGCCGCCCTAGACACCCTTCTTCCCCCGACAGTAGCAGATCATCACGGGACAAGCAAGACATCATACAGCACATACAGGCGCATTATCTACTCATTACCAGGCGCATTATCTACATTTTTGGGGCGGCGGCCTGGAGCTGTTCTCCGGTGAGCTGGATTCATTGACAACGTGATGACCGACCCCCAGTCCTATTTCTGGGAGAGTGACTTCTCCGGGACAGCTTGTGCCGTTGTGCCTGGCTACTCCCTAGACTGGAATAGACTTTGTTGGCCACGTTGGCCGTTGCAGCGCTTCAGTTATTTTCCCCGTTCCTACCCTCTCCCTCCTCTTCTCCTTCCCTCTACACCCTCTTGGCAGGGGGGGGGGGGTACGCGGACACGTGGAAGAGGCGCAAGGCGGCTGCTGCGTCCGACGATACGCGACGATGACCACAGTGCCTTGTTGGAAGATTATTTCCCTTAATGTGAAAGGGCTCAACTCGCCCAACAAAAGACGCCAAGTATGGCGGTATTTGCTACTGCAGAGCCCCGATATAATCTTCCTAGAGGAGACCCATCTCCTTAGGGCTGACGTAGCTCGCATGTCTCACCCACGTTTCCCCCATCAGTTCTGGTCCTCAGCAACCACTAAGACAGCGAGTGTAGCTATTCTTTGCAGGGCGGGCTTCTCCCAGGGAGATACTAAAGTGCTTCGGAACACTGAGGGTAGGCTTTTGAGGGTGGAGATCAGGAGAGGGCACCGCACACTTACTCTCTGTAACATAAATGCCCCCAATCAGGGTCAGGACGCCTTCTTGCGCAGGATAATTAGGGAACACCTTGAGCCGGTGAACTCGGACCTTATAGTAGGAGGAGACTTCAATTTGGTGTGGGATGCAGAACTGGATCGTTGTGGGGGCGCCTTTCATGGGGTGGGGGCCATGTCCGCAGCGGTGAAGAAATCCCTCACCGCTCTAAACCTGGTGGATGTCTGGCGTTATCACTCCCCTGGACTGCGAGATTACACCTATTACTCTCACGCTCACCGCTCCTACTCTCGCATTGACTTTCTTTTTGTGTCCCACTCTTTGATCAAGGATACCCTGTCGGCGTCCCTCTCCAGTATTTCGATCTCTGACCATGCACACGTGGAGTTACTTCTACACGAGCGTCTCTCCCGCCCGACACGGCCAAATAGGTGGCGGTTTCTGACCCATATTCTTAGAGATCCGATAGATAGGGAGGAGCTTCGAGTTGCTATATTAGCGTATTTTGAAACTGATGATTTACCGGAGACTTCCCTCCCTGTCTTATGGGACGCCTTCAAAGCTACGATACGAGGTACCCTTACGGCTATAGCCGTTGCTAGGGCGCGGGATGCCCGGTTGTATGAAAATAAGTTCACGCGCGAAATTAAGACGCTTGAGAAGATGGATCAGGAGCGTCCTTTGGCGGCCCATAAAAGGCGTCTAGCTCTCCTTAGAGGCCAGCTTCGTGTGCATAGAACGAATAAGGCCGAACATGCTCTACTTGCGCTATGCCAGCGCTATTATGATGGTTGGGACAGGGTAGGCACTGTCCTAGCGCGTCGCTTGCGAACGCGGGCGGCCAAAGCTCACATTGCAAAACTGCAGATGGCAGATAGATCATGGGCTATCACGGAATCGGCGAAGATTCAAACGTTTCATGACTATTACCCGTCTCTCTACACTAGCGATCCACCCGCACCGGATCGGATTTCGGCCGCCATGGATGCGTGTGACTGGGAGCCACTGAGCGAGCACCAGTCTAAGCTTCTGGAAGAGCCTATTACTCTGGAAGAAATAGCTGGCGCTCTGAAAGACCTCCCATTAGGCAAAACACCTGGTCCTGACGGACTCCCGGTTTCGTTCTATCGCGCCATTCTGCCGCAACTACAACCATATCTCCTGCGCCTCTTCAACTCGTTCACGGAGTCAGTCGGGCCTTCCCCGGACATGGCGATGGCTGAAATAGCCCTCATCCCAAAACCTGGGAAGGACCACGCCCTCTGCTCCTCTTATCGTCCTATTGCCCTGCTAAATACAGATCTTAAGCTATACACCAAAATACTTGCTGAACGGCTCAGCGTTCACCTGCCCAATCTCATTGATCCGGACCAGGTGGGGTTTATCCACCAACGCCAGGGGGCTGATAATGTGCGCCGGATAGCCCATATTGTCGGGAAGGCTAAGCATTGGGGAATACCGGCCTGCCTGCTCTCGCTCGACGCTGAAAAAGCATTAGATCGGGTGGACTGGGCATTCCTTCGTGCAGTTTTACGGAAAGTGGGTCTGGGCCCTAGGAAGGCAGCGCGTATTATGGCTCCCTATATCTCACCGTTGGCCAGAGTACGAGTGAATGGTCAGCTTACGCAGCCTCTCTCCATCTGCAGGGGCACTCGGCAGGGTTGCCCTCGGTCACCCCTGCTGTTCACCCTTGTGGTGGAACCTCTCGCCATTATGGTGCGCCGGTCCTTTGATATTCGGGGTATTTCCCTTGGGGGCGTCGAACATGAGATTGCCCTCTTCGCAGACGATCTACTTCTTACTCTATCTGTTCCTTTGCGCTCGCTGCCGGCGATGCATTCGCTGCTCCAAACCTATGAACAAGCCTCAGGGCTTAAAATTAATCACACGAAATCCTGGGCTCTTAATCTTACGATCCCAGACAAGGAGATTACGGCCCTGCAGGCTCTTGTTCCTTATCAGTGGGCGAGCAGGTCTGTGAGATATCATGGTCTCAACTTAACACCAGACCTAGCTACTTGGGCGCAAGCCAATTGGCAGGAATATAAACTCTCAGTTCTTGCTGATCTACGCACGTGGAAAGCCCTGCCACTCTCTTGGCTAGGCCGCCTCAACACTGATAAAATGTCTATACTACCGAAGATACTTTACCTCTTTCAAACCTTACCGACGCCCATTCCGGAGCACCAAATTCAGGGGCTGCAACGCGAACTGGTCGCATTCATATGGGGTGGAAAGAAACCACGTTTTTCTAGTAAAATCTTAAAGCTCCCCCGAGATAGGGGTGGACTCGCTTGCCCCAACCTGTTAGAGTACTATTGGGCGTCGCACCTCCGCTTTATTCTGGAATGGGGAGCATGGGAGAGCGAAAAAGTGTGGTTTCACATGGATCGGGCAGTCACTTGTCGCCGGCTTTGGGATCACGCCAGGTTGCCTCGGGAGGTGCGTCACCGCAGCGCCTACATGGCAGTCCCTACTAAAACGGTCCTTGCGATTTGGGACAAGGTGGCAGTCCGCAGGGGCCTTACCACTTTTCCATCCCCTCACACTCCAATTGCTCGCAACCCGCAGTTCCCTCCTGCGTATCGCCCACCTTATTTTGCGAATTGGACAGAAACCGGTTGTAGAACAATACGGGATCTATTTATAGGAGGTGATCTTAAAACCTTTGCTCGATGCAAACAAGAATTTGGCTTAACAGAGAAGGATAAATTCCAATATATCCAGCTCCGGCACTGGATACAGGGCTTCTCCCTAGCCCAGGCGGCTACGCGGCCTTTCACGCCGTTCGAACGGTTGGCGCGTACTTTCGGCACCTATAAGGGGCTAATCTCTCACATATATCAAGTGCTCCAGCAGGCACAGCGGCTTGATCCTCATTTATATCAGCAGCTGTGGCAGTCCCTCTCCGGCTCGGGTGTTACCCCTTCTCAATGGGCGTGGCTCTGGGGAGATATCCCCAAAACTTTTCGTAGCATCCCCCAGCAGGAGTCTGCCTACAAAGTAATGACTCAATGGTATTACACCCCCGCCCGACTCCAAAAAATGTTCCCTAATGCATCCCCCCTATGTTGGCGCTGTACCCAAGCACTGGGAGATTTCATACACATTTGGTGGACGTGCCCTCTCCAGACTGCCTACTGGAAAGAGGTACTTAGCCATATTAAAAGGGTGCTTGGATATCCCCTGCCTGAGGACCCGCTTACAGTTATTTTGGGCCTTAGGCCGGTGACTATGAGAGCCATGACGGGCCGCGATCGACACCTTAGCCTCCACATGCTGGGTGCTGCAAAACAAACTGTTGCCCTTTATTGGAAGAAAGCAGAAGCACCTTCCATAAACGTGTGGTTCACCCGCTTGTGGCATGTTGTGGCGATGGAGTTGCTCACGGCGCGTCTTCAATTCTGAGATACTAAATTCCGGAAGCTTTGGAAGCCTTTGGTTGATCATCTGGGGCGACTGGAAAATGTTAGACTGCAACCACCAAGACTCCGAGCTTTGCAGTTGTTTGACGATGTAGTATACCCCACTGATCCAGGGGGCTTTTGGAACCCTACAGACTGTTTGCATCGCACATCACTCTCAGAACCCTTGCTCCTGAAGCTTAAACCATGGTCGCCGCCCTTCGCCGTACCACACATGCTGCCAGAGAGAGTACTGGTTTTCCCAGAGGGGCGCTTTTTGGTAATGAGGGGGGCCTAGATAGCGGTAGTAGAGAGCTACAACCTTTCCCCCCCGCCAGGTCTGTTTACCCTTCCCCAGTATTCCCCCTTCTTCTCTTGCCCTGACCCCCTCCTTATTGGTTGGTTCCCTTTTTGTTAATCCGTGATTCATGATATGCAGTAGATGGATACAGCAACGCCACAGCGACACAGCGCAGATGTGCTCATCTGCCCACCTCAGTATTACTTTGGATTGCCTACTGGCTGTTGTCTCATGTAACGCATTGTGTGTCATTTATGAATGCTAATAAAACGTCATGAAACAAAAAATCCACCACACAGCACCCCATCCTGGGGAAAGAAGCCAAAACCAATCTACTGCATCCTAGGGACTACATCCCACCACATTGTGATGCATTCTAGGAACGCTAACAATGCAAGTGTTTTTCAGGTTTGACTAAAGAGAGCTTAGGTCAACTTGCCAGCATGATGCATGTATAACAAATGTATATTTAAATAGTTGCTTAAAGTGTTGTCCTGGGATTGTGACTGGTTTACGTTCTTCGGGTGTTCACCACCGCACTTCAGCAAATGTTATGTTTGCTAACTACTGGCTCACCACATCGTGTTGTACCCTGGGGTTAGTAACACAAACCAATGCACTGCATCCACTGGACTTTAACATGCCAACCTGCTCTGCATGCTGTGGACACGTTCCTACCACACAGCACAGCACCTGAATGGTACTGCCTACTGCACTTCTCTCGGAGGACAATAGCATTTCCCACGGTGTTCCTGCAGCTTTAATGCCCCACACTACATAACACCCTTGGAACATAAAACATCCCACTGAATCCTGAGGGCACTGACATACTGCAGTCCATAGCTTCCTAAGAGTATGAACCAATCACCGTGCAACCTAGGCACTTTTACCCATCACACAGCGTCTTAGGAACACTATCCCAACACAAGGCACTGCATCCTAGGGACTATCAAAAGCAAATGAGGGAGACACTGCCAGAGTTTTGCTAGACTCCAGCCATCAAAAAACTCCGACGCTTCATTACATCTGAACTACTGTTCTGCCATATTACTTAAGCAGGAGTCAAAAATACATATAATTGATCAGCAGGTGCGAGAAAAAGAGCCAAGCAGCTTGCCCCTCAACATCAACGTATAGGGCCATATACTGGAGCACACAGTTATAATTGGGTTACAGTCTTCTCTTTTATAACAGTGAGACCTGTGACTGTGTTAAGTTGCATGCATTTGAACAAGCATTGCCAACACTAGTATGGTCTTGAAGAGTTTTTTTTTTAATTGGGCACCCTTGAAATTTACGAGATTCTCGCTCTCCGGCACCAAAATGGTGTCTTGGTGTTATACTTGGTTTTGTTTCAGGTTCCTTATAGGAGAGTTACCCAGGATAGGGGCCGGCAACAGTGCAGATCCAAGGACTGCTAACGACTAATGACCATGGACTACTGTATTACACAGACAGTGGCTGTCTAGATCCTCTTATGGATCTGTGTGGAGCATTATGTGCATTGATGTCTGTGCGCCAAAAGACACTGCTGTATAGTCCTGATGGAGTATTCATGTGATTGCTATGTTTTTAGGCATCTCATTCCATGGAGTGGTTTTGGTACCGCTTTGTGGTTATGTGGATGTGTAATGTTTAAGTTTCCTTCAATTTCTCCAGGATTGTTGGCATGTAGATTGGTGAAAGGGTGAAAATGTCAGTCGAAAATGAACTGATTTTCTGCTGAGGAGGTAAAGGCTGCACCAACCATACAGCTTGGAGAAAGGGTGCAAGTGTGATGGTGCCAGAGGTTGTGTCTAAAGTGTGCTGTTGGTGTAAGGTGTGGTGCGAGTGTAACTTTTATCTTAAAGCGCCACGGACTAATACTCAGCCAACTAGATGGCTTGGAGCCATCTGGTGCAAATGAATGATGCCAGGAGATGACTAACGTGGACTTTTGTTGTTGGCTTAAGTGTGCGTAAAGCTTAATGTAAATTTACCTCTGGGGCTGCAATAGTATGGCACTTTTATCAGAACTCTACTTACTTTAAAATACATTTTGCTTCCAAAAATATGGAAAGTGGAGCTTTAAAGGTGATATTCAGTTCCACTACAGCAAACATGGACTTCCTAAAATTGTTCTTCCAATACTCATTACAACTTTGCTGCACATGCACAAACACAATCAAGATGGCAGTGGCACATGAAAGTGCACAAAATGTAACCAATTCTCCACCAGCCATTTTGTGGCTAGAAAATAACCTACTAGGTGTTTTTCATCCCTCCCAACCTCTGCAACCTTATCGCCATCTCTTGAAGTCAGACAAAGTGAATTTGTTCCTTTAATCCCCTTCCCTCGGCAAAAAGTCACACACTGTGACATTAGCCAATATCCACAAATAAAACACAAATTTAAACAAACCGGTCAGCAGAAATGCCTGGCAGTCTAAACAAAGTCTCATCCAGTAAACAAAAAACGCGCCTGTGGAAAGAAACTTCGAAGTTGAGAAAAGAAAAAGACGCTGCCTGAAACCGGCCTGGAGACAGACACTGGGGCTGAACCTGCAGAAAAACAATAGGAACCCTGTGATCCTTTTTCAACGCAATGGGACAGCTGAACTAGAGCAATGGTGTCAACGTCGCTATAAGAACAGGAGTGGGGGAGAATATCTGGATTTTCAACATAAATACAAACATACACAAACACACTTAATTAATCCAAGTCAGGAATACAGCACACTACATAAGGGCCCAATGTGTCACTTACCCTGCACCACAATCAATCTGACACACGCCACACATGTGGTATGAAGAGCACAAGAACAACTCCCTGTCCAGATGCCGTTAGAAATAAGAGACGCAGCAAAGCTACCACAGGCTCTACGGCATGCAAGGGACTGCCCCGGGCCATCCACTGAGCCACATTCATATAGAGGAGTCACAGTTGCACATAAATATTCAACCAGAATCATGCTTCAGACAATCGGTGATAAACTAATGCATGTTTCGACCCTGGAGCAAAATGGGCAAGGTCTTCCTCAGGACAGATGCCAAAGTTAAATGCTACAAAAACATTTCAAGAAGGGGGTAACCTCCTACCTCCGATGAAATTGCCCTCGCCATACGCTCGGTCGCATCCGGCAAGGCCATGGGCCCGAACGGCATCCCTATCGAGTTGTATAAGTTGCGACCGGATGTACTGGCACCCCACCTCCGTGCGATGTTCCTGGCGGCCCACTCGCTGGGCTCCCTCCCGCCGGACCAACGTCTGGCTACAATCGTGGTGATCCACAAGGAAGGGAGACCTCGAGACCGGGTTACATCCTACCGGCCTATTTCGCTCTTGAATGCGGAGCCCAAAATCCTCGCCAAGGTGCTAGCCAACCGGCTGGTCGGCGTGGTGGGCGATCTGGTCCACCAAGACCAGTCCGGCTTTATTCCCCATCGCAACACGGCCCTTAATCTGCGGCGCTTGCACGGGGTGCTCGCGCGTGTCCCGTTTGTGCGGGAGCCGGCCATATTGGCGTCCTTAGACGCCACCATGGCGTTTGACACGCTCGAGTGGCCATACATCTGGGCTATGCTGGCGAAGTTTGGATTTGGCCCGGGGTTCATCAGCTGGGTCAAATTGTTGTATTCGGGCCCATTGGCGCAGGTGGTGGTGAATGGAAGAGTATCGGTCCCATTCGAGCTGGGACGGGGCACGCGACAGGGCTGTCCCTTGTCGCCGCTCCTGTTCGCGCTGGCCTTGGAACCCCTGGCGGAGTGGCTGCGGTGGCACCCTTCCATCCGTGGTCTCCGTTGGACCCCCGAGTATGAGGACCGCGTGTCCCTATACGCTGACGATATCCTTTTGTACCTAGCCTCCCCGCGTAAATCACTGATTGTCCTGGTTGATGTTTTGCGCTCATTCGGCCGCAACTCAGGCCTTGTCATCAACTGGGCTAAATCATGTGTGTATGTGCTTTCCGGGGAGGCTCCCGTCCTCCCGCGGGGCTGTCCGATTCAGATTGCCTCACAGGGGTTTCGGTACCTGGGGGTTTACATTACTCTCGACCCGGAGGCCCGCTACGAGCGGAATTTGCTTCCCCCCCTCCAGCGCTTGAAGGAGGACGTCGCGCGCTGGCGGCGCCTGCCGCTTTCGCCGCTCGGCCGGGCGGCATTGTTTAAGATGATGTCGTTGCCACGCTTCCTGTACGCTCTCCAGAATACTATGGATTTAGTCCCGGCGCGCTACTTCCGTGAGGTGGAGAGTCTACAGCGCCGCCTGTTCTGGGACGGGAGGCCACGTATTGCCCTGGCGAAGTTGACGCTCCCATGGTACGACGGGGGGATTGCCCTCCCGGATATTAAACGGTATTACTGGGCCTCCCAGCTAGCTGCAATTAATCATGGCCTTTACGGGCCCGCCTTAAACCCGGCATTTGAAATGGACAAGATGCTCCTGCCTGGTGGCGACTATAATCGAGCGCTCTACTCTGGCGCGCCCGGCCCCCGCCTGACGGGACCTACGCGTGTCATGGTACGAGTATGGCACGCGGCTAACGCAGCTATGGGGTGGAAGGACCGTTTGACCCGGGCATCACCGTTGTACGCGTCGGAGAGATTGGGCTCCCTGTGGACCTCGAAGGGCTTCGAGAAGTGGGACACGATTGGCATCAGTAAAGTGGGGGACCTCTGGACGAGGGGGGGATTTAAAACATTCGAGACGCTGCAGACGGAGTTTCAGCTGCAGGGCAGTGAATACTTTCGGTACTTGCAGGTCCGTCACGCGCTGGGCTCAGTCTTCCCAGACGTCGCCTCCATCCCGGAGTCTTCCCCCCTGGAGGATAGAGTGCTGGATGGCCACGTTCCGGACAGCACGATCTCCCTTATTTACAAAAAATTGATTAATGACCGCTCGGGCTTGCTGACTGGCCTCCGCGAGGCTTGGGTTGCCGACGGGCTGGAGTTGGACGACGAAGACTGGATTTCCGCGGTGGCCTCTCCGAAGGAGGTGGCCATACCGGCTCGTCTTCGCTTCGTCCAGCTTAAGATACTCCATCGGGTTTACATGACGGGGCCAAGGCTTCTGCGTATGGGCTATGCTGAGGATGGGTTGTGTAAGCGTGGGTGTGGTGCTTTGGCGACTTTTTTGCATATTTTGTGGGAATGCCCGAAGGTGGAGCGATTCTGGCGTGGTGTGCATGAGGTCCTGCGAGTGGTTACGCATGTCGCGCTGCTGCCTGAAGCGAGGAGATGCTTGCTGAATGTGTGGGAACCAACTGACTACTCGGTTCCGCAGACGCGATGGGTGACTCTGGGATATATGATAGCTAAGCGTGACATTGCTCAACTGTGGGGATCCCAGAGGCCCCCGGCGGTGTCGGCCTGGAAAGAACACATGGATTGGTGCATGTTCCGAGAAAAGGTGGTGTATGTGGCGAGGGGTAAGCCTGGGGCATGGGTGAAAGTATGGGGCCCCTGGAACGCCTACCGCGGGGGTATCTGCGCGCCACCACTGCTGCCTGCGGCCTCACCAGCCCCGTCCCCTTAGTTGACTCCTTTCCCTAGCCCCGAGCACGGAGTTCCCCCAGTCCTCGATCTGTTCCCCTTCCCCTCTTTAGACTCCTGTGGATGGCTGGGGTCCCCCATTCGGGGAGCACGTGCTGTTACTTTCGATTGCGGGTTGCCTTGCGGTTGTGGTTTTTGTGTTGTTTGTATAAAATGAAACCGTATTGTGGGGTCAGAGTGATGTGGCCCACGACGCTGATACCTCCTGATTTTGCTTCTCTGCAACGCCAAGTGTTTTTGTACGTATGTCATATGCTCCTGTCATTCTAGCGGCCGGCCGGAAGGTTGTAGGCCCATACTTGTATATTCTTGAGATTGCAATAAACGGTTTCAAAAAAACAAAAAAAACAAAAAGAAGGGGGTAACCCCCATACTGAGGGTGGAAGTACATCCTCATACGGAAGATGTTAGAGACAGTTCAATGAATAAATGAACAGGTCACGTTAACAATAAAAAATTAGCACAGGAATAAGGGGGCGGAGGGGGACAGCCACGGCATCAAGCATGGATCATGTTCCTTTAAAGTAATGGGCCCTTGTCTCAGGAATGACCTTGAGACAGCTTTGAATGGTCTACTAACCTGTCCTAAATATATGAAAGATATAAAACTATTCTTTTTAAAATTGCATGAATCACAATAATGCGACACTGGACCAGCCCCTGTCATAGGAACATATCCCTATCTTCATTAAGACAAACCAAGATCAGACTTTTGATACTTCCCAGGCAATCCTAGCGTTGTGGACTATACTCATTACCTCCGGTGTACGGGAGTCTCGCGAGAACTCAGCGGGCAACGACAGAGTAGCGGGGAGTCAGTTTGGACCAGACCGGGCTGCAGTTTTGACCCGCGACCGGTGAAAACTACAGCCGGTAATTGCCCTCCGGCCCGACGCCGAGCAGGGGCTCCTGTATTGGGCTGCACTGCTGCGAGTGAGAGCGGGGAGGAGAACAGAAAACGCCTGTGGACCCGGCTGTGCTGATGGTGACCCGAGGTGAGGAAGCCGAGGTCTGCGCTGGTTGCTGGACTTTTGTTTATAACATAAATAGAACATCGACAGACAATCTTGGGAAACTACAGAGAAAAGAACATCCCGAGTCGCTTCGTGGGTGAAACGAACGGATCAGACTGCCGCTAGAGAGCCAGAAGGACTACAGGTCCCAGGAGGCCCGGCGGGGAATCGACTGCACCCGGAAAGAGACAAACAGAAAGGTGGGGGGGGGTGTAAGAGGGCCGTTAGATGCATTTATAGTAAGGGCAGAGTCTTTTTTAAATCATGAAATTCAATTAACTGAAAAAAGACTGTTAGACCTGTCAGCCCTTTGGGTGGTCCCTCCTCATCATTATTTATTTTGTCCCACTTTTGCCTCAAACCCCGTTAGAATTTTTCCTTTTTGGGAACCACCAGACTTTTTAGTGTTGATGCAGGGTCAGGGAGCCATTTTCCCTACCCCTGGAACTTCTGTCTGAGGGCCTGAGACACAAAATGGTGGCCACCCATTGTCACCTGTGACATCACTGGAACCTACTAGTACCTTCCAGAACATTCTAGAACCCTGTGACAGTGTGAGGCAGGTTTGGAATGTTGGGAAGCCAGCTCAGAGTTGGCAGTTGGAAGGCAGCAGTTGGCACCTGACCAGTGAAGAGAGAGGACAGAGAAACAGAAGGAGGAAGGAGGAAGGCAGCAGGGGTGGAAACTTGTGCCTGGATTGGGGTCCAGAAACCCATCCTTGATACTAGTCCCTACTGACCGAGCCCAGCCTAAAACCCTGTGTGGGATAAAGACCAGAAAATCATCTTAAGGACCTGAACAGCCGGAACAGGCCTTAAAGTAGAAGAACAGCAAGTTCCTGACCTGATTGGTGGAATCCTCCTGGAGACCCGACGTCGAGAAGCCTGGAGACCTGGAGCCCGAAGTGGAGAAGCGGCGCTGACAGAAGGCAGACGTCGTACCCGGAGCCGCTAGAGGTCGAGTGAGGGCGCCGACGGAGGTCGTGGAGAGACACCGGAGGTCAAGTAGAAGTCACCTGAGGTCGAGGTGAGGCGTCGACGGGGGAGTGAAGTCCGCCCTCCGGAGTCGCCAGAAGCTGAAGTAAAGCGTGCAGGAGGTCGGGAGTGGAGATCGCACTCCGGAGTCACCTGAGGTCGAGGCGAAGCGCGCAGGAGGTCGGGAGTGGAGATCGCACTCCGGAGTCGCCGGAACCCGAAGTGGAGCCGACGGAGGTCGGGAGTGGAGATCGCACTCCGGAGTCGCCGGAACCCGAAGTGGAGCCGACGGAGGTCGGGAGTGGAGGTCGCACTCCGGAGTCGCCCGGAAGCGGGGAGACCGTGACCCTGTGACGCCGGAACACGACATCGAGCCGAGGCCGCCCAGCGACATCAATCCGGAGCCGCCTCACGGCATCGACCCGGCGTCAGGTAAAGCGGATCGACCCGACATCGAACCGAGGCCGCCCAGCGACATCGAACTGGAACCGGCCGACGGCATCGACACGGCGTCAAGTGGAATCGATCGACTCGACATCGAACCGGAGCCGCCCATCGACGTCGACCCGGCGCCGAGCGGAGCCGAACACCGAGAAAAGGGCAGTAAGTGGTAGAAAGGGCATCTGAGGCCCTGTGGAGCCCTAAAAGACCATTCTAGGGGCTAGAGGGGTGTTAGGACCAACCTGAGAGTGCTAGGGGGGGTGAACTGAGACTGGTGCAGGGACCTGTGTGAGGGACTGTGTAGTTGGAGAGCCAGAACCTTAGGTTACCCTCATTTTACCTCAGCTTAGGCCCCAGCCTTGACCACTCTAGGTGGGACATCCCCAGGCCTCCCCAGTGACCACAAGCTGTACTTGGGCATGGTAAAATCAATCTACCTCATAAATGTGATCTGATTTGCAATTGTTTGACTGCTTATATTATTTATTGAAGGTGTGTTATTTATTGTCTGACTGTATTTATTCCTGCCTGGTATTTATTGTCTGACAGTATTTATTTGCCCTATGTATTTATCGCACCTCTATTTATTCCTTGTGTATTTATGACCTAATCCTATTTATTGCACCTGTAAAGTGTTATTATTTAATTGACCTGCTATTTCTGAAGAAAATCCTTTTGTATTGTATTTGTGACATAACCCTGCAACTAACAGAAAAGTAAGATAAACACAAAGAGATTCTTTCATAAATTTTTACGGTGTAGTGTCGTTTTTGGAACGGATGAACGCATGGTTATTGTGAGGGTGTGACGTACGCTTAACGCGCTGCCTGACCCCCGACCGCTCGAGCCAAGCTACCCCTTTATGCTTGGAAGGACCGGGTGACTGCTGACCCGGTTGCCCGGTTTTCTAACAAAGACTCTCTCTGGATAAGCTGATTGAACAAAAAAGATCGTCCATGGGCCCCATTGCCACATGCCTATCCCCTCTCCCAGGGCTAGTCCCAGGAAAAAGAACTAGGGGGAATGGGGTCACCATCGAGGCTATAATACACTCGCCCCTCCCAACAGTAGGGGAGGCCTCATTACCAGTTAATACGGAGAGAGTCGACAATAACCAAGATTATTTAATTACTTCCTTACATATGGGGGGGCGGGAGACATTGGATTCTATCTCCTGGACACCTGACCTCTCAGGGCGAAGGGTAGAGGAGGACGTAACGGCAAGCCAGGAGATAGTGAAAAAAGTCATCCCAGAGCTTAGAGGGGAGGTGGTTACTCGCTCAAAAAAAGCACAACAGGCAAAGGGTCTCTTTACGAGCACTAATAATTCAAGAGAGACCAAAGCCGCAGTTACGGGTACGAGGAAAGGGGGACCGCATGCCGTGAAAAAGGTAGGACAGGGAGGAGGAGTAAGAGGGAAGGGGGTGATGGACGAAGGGGCACCGACGATCCACATGAGGTGTCCGAACTGTAGTGAGGCAGTAGTCACAGAGGGACGCAACAAAGATCTAATTACGAAGTTGGAATCCCTACTGACAGCTCACCTGGGGCCCCTGCAAGAGAGGCTTAATATTATAGAAGGGCACATTGCGCAACTAATTACAAAAGCTGGGATAGAGGACACATCAGAAAATGGGCCACACCAGATGGGATGTGGAGCTGCTGTGATAATTACACATCTTGAGTCAGGAGTACTTAATGATGGTGACAGGGGGGGTGTCTAAAAATGTAATGGTCCTGGCCAGACACAGACAGGAGGTGCAAAGTGGGAAAAAACGACCGGAATGTACTAGCAGTATGGCCCAAGGCCACTCAAGTATAAGGGAAGATACTGGCCAGCAAAGGGGGGAGAGGCCAGAGGCTCGACAAACTGGTGATACCGCATCACAACGGCAGAGGGGTAGAATTGTTAGGCTCACTGATTTAGTACCATCAGCAGTGGATCTGGCAATCAACCCCCAGGAATTGCCAGTATTAGATCTACCCCCAGCCGCAAGTGCGTACACGGTGTTTCTGACAGGGATTAATGCACACACAGCAGGCAGGGAAGAAACCACAGGTGCATTGATTAACAAAGCAGCTCATTGGTTGACCATTAATGCAATCATAGACATATTCTAATGGCCAGAAGAGTATCATGGATTGGGAAAAGCAGGAAGGGGTCCCTGGGAGATTGTGTAATTCTAAATTGTAGATACCCGGAGCTGGTAAGAAACCTGCTCTATTACCAAAAGAAAGGTACCCAACAGGAAGAAAGTGATTCCAGGGTAAGACTGCGCCCACTGGGCTTTTTTTTATAGAGATTTATTGCCAGCCCAGAATAGGGAAGACCCGAGGCAATTGAAGGCAGGGAGGGGGGGGGGGGGGTGATTCAGTCCTGCTTTTTAATTGATATGCCCCCCTTCAAAGTGTTTCCGCCCTAAGTGATCTAGATTGACTACCCAAGGCGCCACTTATAGTCCAAGGAGGTTCTCTGGAGGATGTGCATTATGTTAATGACACTGGAGGACCAGGTGGGGGATCAACTAACATGCTATCACAGTCCCCATCACAGTTAGCCCACAGCGAGATTAACAATGAATCCAGTCCCCCTAGAGGGTCAGTACCTCATAAGGAGCATGTTGACCTAAGTGTTAACTTCTCAACATTAGGAGGACCGCGAATTTTTAATTTAATCTGCTGGAACATAGCAGGTCTGTCGAGTAAATGAATAAACAAGGACTGGCTAGAATACATAAGGAGATTTAACATCATCTACCTACAGGAAACATGGGAGTTAGATCCCTCAAACCTTGCAATAGAAGGGTACAAAATGTACTTTGTGCCTGCAAGGAGATCCCCGGCAGGACGAGCAAAAGGAGGTCTCATCACTTATGTGGACTTGAGGATAAGGGGAAAATGGGCGGACCTCGCCTGGGACTCTCCTTGCTCCCAGGGTATACAACTCATAACCAGGGGACGGAAACTGATTACATATGGAACATACTAGGGAGGGATTGGAGCTAAGTAAGGTGCTGGGCACCCACGCCCTAACACACACACTGGATCTGATGAGAGTAGTTGGGGACCCGGGCATTGCCCCAACGTTCAAAGGAAACGGAAGGGGATCTATCATTGATTTTATTTTTGTACCTACCACCTTAACTCTTTTGATATTGAGTTTTAATGTTGAACCAAGTATCTTTAGTGATCACAATCCGCTAGTCCTGATTTTACAGGATTCTGACCAAGTTAGGCATCCCCCCTGTAAACAGATTAGAGGCTCCATCAAAGCAACGGACCAGGGAAGGAGATTAAGATGGGCAAATATTAATTCTGATAAACTTTACAAGGCATTAATAACAGAGGAACATCAACAGATATGGAAGTGCCTAGATCTCGCTATCGTGGGGGCGGGCTTAATCACTGCTTTTGAGGGGGTTGCACATTGTATAGATGGACAGCTTAGAAGTAGAAGCAGAAAAGAAGCAGATGACACCCCCAGGTGGTTCGACCAGCAATGTTCCAGCGCCTTGAGAGACCTAAAAGCAGTATTAAAGATCGTCCCCAAAGATAATACCAGGGTGTCCATTTGCAGGGGGAGGTATAAACAGGCTCTCAAACAACGAAAAACCTCACTGCAAAATGAGGCATGGGAAAATCTGAGGGCAGCAGCCGAAGCGAGGAACATGACTGCCTTCTGGAAAACTGTCAATGATCCATTCTTCCAAGATAAGAACAAATCTAAAATTGCCTGTCATGTTTTACCAGAGGCCTGGGTGGAGCATTTCAAAGGACTTTACAATCATGAATGCTTAAGTATAGCACCTCCACTCGAGGGGGCAGGAAATCGAATAGTTTTGAAAACCCCTTTCTCTTTAAGTGAAATAAAAGCAGGAATTGAGGGCTTGACCCGTAACAAGGCCCCAGGCCCGGATGGGATCCCCCCGGACCTTCTGCTTTCTCAAGTAGATTTATGGGCGCCTATCCTAGTAAGAGTAATCAACACAGCAGTGGAGGAAGGTATGCCCCCTTCATGGTCCACTGCGATAATTGTCCCAATCTTTAAAAAGGGTAATAAAGACAACCCACAATGTTATAGGCCAATTTCCCTCATTGACGTCTCAGTGAAAGTCATGGGGAGAGCAATGCTTAACCGCCTCATGGATTGGGCGGATGAGCATGACATCATCTCGTACATCCAATATGGTTTCAGGCTGGGTCGTTCAACATCTGACCAATGCCTGAATCTTTATCTCCTTGTTGCCAAGTACACTGTCGCTAGTAAAGAGACAATGTTCCTGGCTTTCATGGACTTGACAGCAGCTTTTGACCAGGTTAATCGTACAAAATTGTGGGAGATATTGAGGGCCATGGGTGTGGACCCAGGATTGGTTAGTATATTATGTACGTTACACCAGCACACCTCAGCCTGAGTCCGATATAATGATGAGGGTGACATGTCGGACTCCTTTCCCTGCTCCAGGGGGGGTAGACAGGGCTGTATATTGGCACCCTTTCTATTCACACTATATATTAATGGCCTAGAGAAGTCACTGGGGGTATTGGGGGCGGATAGCCCGAGGATAGGCAATAGAGAAATACCGGTCTTACTGTATGCGGATGACGCGGTGCTTCTGTCACGCACCGCGCAGGGCCTCCAGTTACTAATTGATGGTTTTGTTATTTTCATGGAGAAACTGGAGTTGTCCGCTAACCTCTCCAAATCTTACATCATGGAGATGGGAAAAAGACCAGGCAGGAAAGTCACCTTTAGGATTGGCTCCCACCCCATAGAAAAAGTGCAGGCATTCTCGTACTTGGGAACTGTGTTTGATACCAGCATCAGATTTAACAAATTGATAGAAGAGAATTGTACATCACTCACTAGCTCTTAAGGGAAATTATGAAATTCGCACACAGGTTGGGGCGATGGGCCCCTGAACAAATCGTGAATTTGTATAGGGCTGTCTGTAAGGCAAAAATGCTATACGGTAGGGAGGTATGGGGATTCGCAGACCCATCAAGGATACAAGTTGAAGAAAACACATTTATGCGAAGGTTACTTAGAGTCCCACAGAGCACTCCATCCTACTCAATTCACAAAGAGCTAGGTCTCTCTTACATCAGAGATGAGATACAATTAAAACCTCTATTGTGTTGGTTAAAAATATGGATTCACCCAGAAGCCACCTTGGGTAGGCAGATTTTAACCGATTGCATCAATAGGGAGCATGGGCATAATATTCATTGGCTGAAATATGTAAAGGAAACCCTTTCTGGTTTGGGTCTTGCCAACTATTATAATAAACCGGAACTGTTGGCAGCAAGGGATAAGACGATCATCAAGTTGGCATTTTTAAACCAGAGGGCATCTGCCAGAGAAGACACTGAGCTGGTTAAACCTACTGTGAGAGCCCACTTACTCACAAAATCTAGCCCAGGCTTGGAACCATACCTGGGGTACCTTTATAACGCCCATGACAGATTCCTGATGACTAGATTTAGGATGAACCTACTCCACCAAACATTGGGGAGCCCATCAGGGTTTTTTATGTCAACAGAATTGCGGGGTCCATGCGGCTGCGACTATAAGTCTCTGCAGGACACGCTTCAGTTTGTTTTATTGTGCCCTTTCTATGCTCACCCCAGGAGGCTGTTTTTAAAGAGTATTTTAAAGTCCTTGAGGTTCAAACACGCAAGGGTGGCGTTGTTATTTTTAAAACTGTCCAAGGATGCTCTTACACTTTACTGCACTGTGAATTTTTTAAGGATGGCCGCGAGATTAAGAAATACGATAGTTTCTAGCTGCTGAATTGGGTTATGAAATTCCTCTTCCGGTATTTGGGTGGTTCTGTATGCCGTTTTATATAGTTTTTTTGTTTTTTTTTTAATGCAGATGAATTCTTTTTGTTGTGATCGGGGGTAAATCCCCCCTTCTCAGGTTGGACTTATTGTTGTTTCGGTCCAGAAACCCATATCCTTGCTTTTTACTGTAATGTGGAGCTTCATTTAAAATAATTGTTAGTCTGACCTAGTAGTATTCTTACGATGTCTTGCACTGATATCCGTACATAATTTTATTAATTATTTAAACAAATGTAGAGTGTTTTATCGATTGTGTTTTTAAATAACTGTTCTGCTCTTTTATGGTATTGTTGGATACCGAATAAAGTAAATTTGAATTTTGACTTGGATAATGAGATTACTCCTAAGTGACAACTGGCAACGAGTGAGCATTACACAAAAGTCCTTAAATATTGCAGCATAACCATGTGCACATTGCATATGATATGGCTGGTCTATAAATGGTGTGGCATAATGGTCAAGAACCCCTGCACTAAGTGGCCAAAGTGAATGTGAAATTGTCATCCTTACTTTTATTTTGGCCCTGGCATCACACTAACCTAAGGTGTGTGCAGAGGTCTATGCTTGTCCATGACAATTTGAGATCCAGAACCTGTTTTGTGACATGGAGGGACACACCATGTGAGCCCTCAGAGACAGAGGGAGGGCTACTGTCCCTGCTCTGGGTATATCATGTAAGGTGGGGATGGCAGCGTACGAGAGCGCGAACAGTGAGTGTATGATACCTGTATATTAGTAGGAATCTATTTGTGTCTGAGTTATGAAGCCAGTGGGATCCACCTCGATTGCTCCTAGTTTGGCACGATACAAGGTTAAGACAACAGATTTCTCAGACAGTTGAAGTGTATTGCTTTGGCTTGACTGTGGATATCCAGACACTGGCATGAAGAGGTTGGAGACAGGAATACATTTTAAAATTCTGTGAAGACTTTGTTAGAAATGGGCTGATGGTTAGTTCTTCGTGGTCTCTGCCATAAGGTTGATTGGGGGGCAGGGGCTTTGAGAATCCAGTTTCTAGCTTTCAAGTTGACGTTTCTAAGTCAGAGCTGTCCTTTTGTCAGTCCCTGATTACTTACACAAGAAGGCTGATGACAGGGAAGTGCAGACAACTCATAGTTCATCATGCCCATGTTAGGGGTACACCTTGCTAGGAGCCAGAGCCATCTCTAACTGCTGTGAAAAGGATCACTTAACCTCAGGGTATTTGGAGAGCAGCCTAGAAACAGCATTTGAAGAAGGACCAACCCAAACAAATTTTGAAACATGAGACAGTGGATCCACATCCCATATCATTGACATGGTATAACAAGCATTGGCATAGCCAATAGGTCTCGCCTTTGGGACCTTATAAGTGTTTAGCCATGCAACAGTTGCATAACTAAATACTTATAAGGTCCCAAAAGCGAGACCTATTGGCTATGCAAAGCGGCCGTGAAAGTGATCGTGATCACGATCAAACATCAAAGCGGCCGTGAAAGTAATCGCTGTAAAGCACGGCTCTAGGCTGGCCTGGAAGCACTTTTTGGAGCCCTCTCAATAAGTCTCGCCAGACCAGTGCATGTGCTGGGTCAGGCGAGACCTAAAAAAGAGAGGGATCCAAATCACCTCACTTTGTTCAAGTTACAAATTTTCATGACCAAGCAAGGGAGTTCTCTGTTAAGTAAACAAAGGACTACTGCGTGGCTAAGGTTAGTGTATGCAAGGCAACCTCCATAAGATGAGTGGACATTTCCTTAAGTCTGCACTTTCTGCTGAGAGAGAAAGGGTTCTGCCTAGAAGATCGTCTGTCTTCTAAGAGAGGGAAGGAGTCTGTACGGCCCTGCAGGAGGAGGGACTATCAAGGAGGAAAAGCCCAAAGGGTCCCTGTTGTGACAGAGAGAGCAAACTACTGGAGAGTGTGAAGCAATGAGCAACCCTTGCTGCAAGTAGGTCTCGCTTCCCAGTTCCTGATGAGAACTGCACCCAAAGACTATACAAATTCAACAACCATTGTGTCCACCTGGTAGTCGTGATTTAGTGCAGCCACTACTGATGGAAGAAGAAGAAGAGTAGCAGCTGAGGTACAGCCAGTCTGCCCGGGAAGGCTACAACTGACATGGATATATCATCAATGACCAATCAGTCTGGCGGGGGTTACAACTGCTTTTCTCTAGGATCTATATATATCCAGCCAGTGGAAGGCTGCAACTGCCGGAGACATTCTGGCCATTGCAATATCATCTGCTGTGCTGCATTTGTCTAGCAAATCCTATTCCAAAGGAACGTCACTCCTCAAACAAGAGACACAGGCTCCACCCAAACTTCCTCTCATGATGCTACAGAAAAAAAGGTAGATAAGACAGGCCTCAATAGGAACATAAAGTGTATAACAGGTGCCAAAGACTAGAGTGCGAAGTCTTGAGACTTTTCTGCCCACATCAATAATAAGGGTAAGAATGCTTGAAATGACTGCAAATTAGAACCTGTAGGAGCAGGATAAAATACTCCACAGCAAGGCATAATAATTGGTTCTACCACAGAATACTAGGAATTGTAGTGGATAGAGTCTCCTGGATGGAAGAGTATTGAGGGGTGTGTCGGTGCAGCAAGAGTTATCATGAGAGATCATAATCAGAAGTAAAACCATGAATTCATCAACATCAAAATACATTGTGTAGTATTTAATACTGCTGCTTGATTAAAGTATTTTCTTTAATATACAGACAAACACTGGACATGACAGTTATTGTCTCTGTTGGAAGGCTATTGAGTTCTGAGCTTTTGCCCCGTACTCAAACTTGCTGAAAAGCCAGTTTCTTTTTGCCAGTTATATCTTGAGAGACAAGAGTATAAAGAGTTGTATTTGGCCCAATTTGCCGAGCCATAGTAGGCTAGACCCCATAACCCGAGTGGCAAAAAAACCAACACAACCGCAACAGCTGGATTCCAGTAGGCCTGAATGCTTTGTGGCTCTTGAACGGGGTCCAACAGCCTAGAATCTGAGTCAGAGTGATTATCAGTGGCTGAAACGCAAGCAGGTAAGTTGCCAGCCTGGTAAGTGATCCCAACTATTCAAAAAGAAAAAATTGACCACCACTTTACCCCGAGACCTTTAGAAAAGATAAACTCTAGCCAATAAATTTCAAAGGCGAGCGCAGGTAGACAGACCCTCATTATATAGTCGCATAAATGATCTTTGGATTCTGAAGCGGCTAAAGTGCTCCTGGTGATAGTTAAAGTCGCTGTTTAATCATGGCTCCGCAGACATAACAGGGACCCACGCCTATATCATCTGAAACAAACAATTCCGCACACCACGTTCTGCAATGATCGCCCATAATTCGTTACCTGACGCAGGTCGGCGCTACTGAAGCTTAGCCGACATCCACAGACCTCCCCTGTTAGTTGATCGACACCAGCGACCTCTCAGAGAGTAGAAAGCCTAATGTGGACGGGGGGAAATATGGGGAAAAGCCTAATAGGAAGAGATGGGCCCGTAGTGGTCATTATTCGAAAAATATTTGCTCAGAGGTGCAAGTTAAGAGAACCAACCCCCGCCTGTACACGAGGAGAATCGGTACACACACGGAGTAACTGCCAAATAAATACATACTCACCAATTTCATAAACTAAAACCTCCCCGGTCAAGTGCGCACTTCGATCACTCACACACCGTGATACCTCCGCTGGCTTCAACCTTTCAGCGCCCAGTTCCAAAGCTATCACCCGAGGCAAACCCGGTCCCAAAATGTTTAATAGTCACTATAGCCATTCCAATATGGCCGCGATTTTTAGATTTAAGTAAGGACGAGTCTGCCTCAACTGGAAGATACAGTTGGTCATGCAGCATCACAGCCAAGCTCGCTGTCGATGAGGCCATCTTGAAATACATGGCACTCCGTGTTAGCAATATAGAGCTTACAAGAATAATTCAGTTACTGGGGTTATTTTCGAATAAAAGATTTTTGTTGTTTTGCATACTGAGTTCCTATACTTCAGTGTCGTGGAGTGCTCTGCAAGACGAGAATAGCTGACGTGGTTGCTAAGACAGCTCCTCGAGCCTTACTTGACAGGTGCTAACACTGAGCTTCCCGTCTGCAAATTGTAGTGCGAAAGTAGTTCTGTTTTCAAATTTCACGGAGGTTGCCGTAGATTACTACCCACACGAAGTCACTGGTACTCTGCGAAGACAAATGCATTCGCTTCCCAGTCATAACGAGAGCTAAAGTGATACCATGTATCCAATGCCCGATGCTGAAGTTGCTGTATTCTAAGGGCTGGTTGAACATGCAAATCAGAGGACAATTTTTAAAACCCTTTTCGGAGATCTGATTTTACGCAGAAGAGCGGTTTCGGTCGTACACCAGACATCTAATTATTATTTTTGTAACAAAATACGAGATCACTTCCGAAAATATGTAAACACTATATACATGTCACAAACGTCATTCTTAATTCGATGCCTGCCTATGATATCGGCTTATCAATTGACAACCGTTGTAAATTGCAGGAAAGAAAGACACGGTTCAATATGACGACTGCATCCCACCCACCAGTCCTCTGTCTAGCTCCGTGCACAAGCCGTGCTTGGCTGTGACGAGACCTGCTCGGCGGAAGGGTTGGTTTGTAGCCTCTTTGGATAGCCGGACTTGGGTATTGCGGGCAGGAGCCGCAGGTAAGCCGACCTCGACAAGGGAAAGCTCCCAGGACGAGTGGGTGGTTCCTGGCTTTTAGTGTGAAGTGGTCAGTGGAGTGAAACTGCGCGAAGGGCGGGACGCTTAACGGGTGCAACTATAACCGGCTTCTGCACGTGTTGATTGTAGGGAACCGACCCTGCCCTCGCACCCACGGTGTGTGGCTGACTGCGAGCAATGGCTTTAGCTTAATTGCTTGTCCCGCACAGCCCTCAGATTGCTTTGCCTAGTCAACTTTTTGACAAGCCGCTTGGCGCGCACCAAATACGTAACTTCCGTCTTGACCAAATGTAAACAAAGGCACATTAACAATTAAGCCTGGACATTTAATCGACCCACACCAAAAATCAGAGAACAGCAGACTTTCTAGTAAGGCCTCAGATAGTATTCCTCTTCACCTAGTCCTATATCTTTGAACCGTCCCCGGGTGTAGGGAATCCGTGAATCGCCCGATTAGCCGGCGCCGCCCTGTTCTCTTCCTGAATACGCCCATGGGTAGCTGGCGGATGTTTCGGGAGCCTCTCCCAACTGCCGGCATCCGGCTATTGCTAGACTGCGCCTCTCGCCCAGACCAGCAGTACACGGTCTATCCTCTCCCATCAGTAAGCTTAAGCTGTGTCTAAAAACTTAACACTGACCCGTTATACTTGCTTACTTACAGGTCAACGTTTATTCATTTGGAGGGCGTCACTCTCTAAATTGATTGATATTCACTTTCCTAATGTGTGCCATGTGCCTCAGTATACTTTCAATAGTGCCACTCTCTTTTCACATCTGCATCACCTTTCGAAAGTGGTTTATCCTACATTCGATGCTTGCTCTGCTAAGCATTAGTCTTCACTCTCATTTCCAGTAGGTTGACAGCTATGCAGGGGGTTAACTGTCACGTACCACAACCTGCTTAAACAAGCATTTGCAATGCAATAGTTCTCGCATTACGCGAGTTTGAGCTATTGACATTGCTAATAACAATGCCTTTTAATTTTGTTTTCGTTTCTAAAACAAATAAAAGGCAGTGTCATTTACAATGCCAATAGCTTAAACTCGCGTAACTGCGAGACCTTTTGCATTGCAAATGCTTGTTTTATGCTGATGTCTTAGCTTTGAGCTCTGTCCATCTCGGTTTCCAAACGTTAAGTTTTGTATACAACGTATGGTTAAACGCTTAAAGCTAAATTTATAATTTTATTATATATTAAAGTAAGTGCGTCACAGATTTAAACATCTTAAATAAACACTGCTTAACAGTGAAAGGTATTTGGGTGCAGTGTATTTATTTTCTATGTCGCCACGTTAAATAGCTGTGGTGGTTGATCGAAGCCAGAGCTTGGGTCAACAACTACCGCTGTTTAATGTGAAGCAAATGAGCCACACCTGCTCCCTCTCCCATGTAGAGACCCCGGTGATGCTCATTTATTACGAGAAGTGGAAGAAAATGATACGAGTAACCGGGGAGGATATCTGAGAGACGTGTAAGTGCGATTCAATATGGTAAAAACCTATCAGATATCAGGTAAACACAGAGATGCTTTTTTGAACTGCTCTCTGTTAAATAAACTACCAATAGTAACGTGCAACCGATCACAACGCCGTAACATACAAATATAAAAGCATCGCTACTTTCTACACCTGCTAAAAACACACAATAACTGCAATGCGTGGTCCTAATGTAGTAGTTTGCAAGAAACGTACAAAGAGACCGTGCACCTCGTTCACTTACAAGCTGTCAAAAAGTGAACTTGTAAGTTATACAGCCACCGACCAAAAGTACAAGCATTTGGAATGCAATGGGTCTTGCATTTGCGATAGTTTAAGGTATTGGCATTGTAACTGACAATGCCTTTTATTAATGTTTTAAAAAACACAACCTAAATAAAAGGCATTGCCATTTATAATGCCAATAATTTAAACTCGCGTAAATTACATTGCAGATGATGCTTATTCAATATGAATGTGATGACGCCCTCTCTCCGTATAGCATAGCAACATGTCGCCCAGAGTACCCTCGCCCTTCAATAATGAAATTAAAAAGTTGGGATTCTAGTTCTAAATTAAAACGCGAGTGGCTTAAGCGATCCGCTACGTTCCAACTTCCAAATGAAAAACAAGGGGGAGTGTAGGCAGTGGAGCGAAGCACAACGATGAGCCCAACAGGGAGGGGGCCTAACCCTAGCCGTACTTGCAGTGCTGGGAGACGTGAGGCAAGGGAGGGGAGTGGAGGTGAGGGGGTGTCTCAGACGTGAATCCTGAAGAGCTCCACACTCAGCTCTGCCACTTCCAGCTCTGTAAATTGCAAAGTGAAAGCGCTTGCAAAACAGAAACAATTCATCATCTCGTGCTCTAAAGCTGCAATTGTTCATGAAAACACACATTTCGGATGCCATTCATTAGACATTAAAAAATGGGAAATGTATAACAGAAACTGTTCTAACGTGAACGGCGGGGGCGGGGGAGCGCATTCCAGGCGGGGGAGCGGACCCTTTGAAGTAGGATGCCGAGGCTGTGGCTACACGTGCACGCGCCAGTGGCCTGAAGCGCTTCCCCCCCAAACGGATTGCATGGCGGCACGATGCACGTGATTGTGCGCGTGCTCGCCATGCAATCCACTTTTGGGAGCACTTTGAAATGCCCCTCTTACTAGAGTCTCGCATAGCGATTGCGTAAATGCATTAGCTAGACGAGACCTAAAAGTCAACCTTCCTCGAATACCGTTCCTATAAACGTTTAGATTAAATGTACAAAAATGTTGCACATGACATTGCGCAACACACCATTACCATGTTAAAATATGCATTCAGCCAGAAGATATGGACAAGTTGTGAATAAGTCTCGCTTACTAAGGCATTATAGTTCGCAAGATGCCTTTATCAACCTCCTTATTAAAGGAGAGTTTGATACCAAATCGGATATGTAGTCAAGGTAGGTTAGAGTTTAACCCAATAGAAGTTGAAAACAAGCGTAATTGTTTTTGCTCCACTTTTAGGACTATATCCTAAATTAATGGTCACCTAGAATATAGATTTGGAGAATATGATTGACCTCCGCAAAACCAACAAGCCAAAACGTTGTACAACTAAAGGTCGACATTAAACTTCATCCAATGAAACAAAGAGGCAGAAACAAAATGGAGGCCTGAGGAGCTAACATTGCCACATCTACTCCTTACTCCCAAACAAAGCACTCTAATCTTTTTCACCCTTGGCTTTTACAAATTTGTTTAGTCCAAAAGTGTGAAATCCAAAATTTCCCACAACTACCTTCAAATTATTTTCGCAGCAATCTCTTTTTAAAAATAAAATAAACAAACTTCTTTTAACTGTGTAATACTAGAATGTGTTTGTGTTTGAGATTATAGTGTTTAGTAGAGATGCAGTTGAAGTGGATTAATTTGGCAATGATATAAGTACATTATGGCCATTACGAGTTGCCTGTTAAATAGCATGTATGACTTATTGAGTGCCTAAACTCATCAGTTTGTTACACAACAATGGGGAAAAAAACAGTATTCAGCTGGACCTAGGCCAATAATAATATAGAAAACAATTGGTCCACCCGACCTATATTTGTAAAAAATCTTTGTATAACAATGTCAATTTACAATGCTACCGCAGTGCATTCAATATTCAAATGATTAACTCAATTCCTCTTGGTTTTATATTTGTGCGTCTTTGTCGTAGCGCTGTGTCTAAAGGCGCTGAACGAATAATAACTGCAGGAATGCCAGGTTTGGAAAACCACTGCCTGGCTGATGGGAGCACTTATCTCGAAAACCTCTGTTTTCTTCGCTGAATTCAAAAAGTTTGTGGACGCTATTTTCAATTAATACCTAGTCATCCATCATAATCGTCATCATTTAACTTTATTCAAATCTTATTTTTGATATTATAAACTACATAATATTCCATTTAAAACGTCATAATATTATATATCAATCTTGATCTGTACACATCGCCTTATTGTCCCAGTTAGTGATATTACTTTTCACCCAGGAGTCATCCTTCATTCAGTTTCATACACTAATTGGTCTAACAGTGTAAGGGTTTTCCTTCTTTGTATGTCCCGGCTTATAAAACCAACAACAGCACAACAGGCTAATTCATTATCAAGGGTACAGATGAATTTCATGGATTCTTTATAAAAAAAAGAATTTCTGTACAATAAAAATGGGCCGTAGTTTTTTTTTGTGATATCTTGATAAAACCTACAAAACAGCATAAAATGCATCGTGGTCTGGTTTGCTTTCCCATCACAAGGGCATTTGTGATATGTTTTGCCATTTTTCAAGTTTTGGGAAGCCACCAGTTCATGAACGGTACCCAGACGCAGTCTTGTCAGATAAAATCTGTCTTTGGTATTCGTAACTTTTAACAGATAGTTTGGTAGATCAGTCGACTCAATATTGGCCGTATATCATACTACGCTTGTTTTCCCTTCCTCTCTCCTAGCTCTACCCTGGCTTAATTTCTCCATGTACAATATTTTGATATAATTTTTGCTAAATTGTAGAGTAATAATCCACATTTGTAAAGCGCGAACAATCACCAGTAAGTGTCTCTAGGCGCTGGGGGCCGTCGGGAAGATTAAGCCAGCTATTGCCCAGAGTCACATGGTGCTGGGCAGACCCCTGCCGCCGGAGCCGGGGATCGAATCGTGATCCCCAGCGTCCAGCATCAGTCGCCCTGGCCGCTGCGCCACACCTCTTCCCTAAATAGACTTACTTTTTAAATACTACTTGTTGCTTTTATCCCGCGTCTATTTTCGCTATACTTTCTGCTCGGCCCTGGCTGTACCCGGAAGTTAGGCGGGTCCGCACTGCACCAAGGTTGACGCGCTAGTTGTTGCTCATCAAACTTCATATAAGGCCCGCTGGGGCGTCCGCGCACGGTGTAGTGTGAGTGTTAGTAATTGTTGAATCCCTCCCAATACTCCCTTTTGCTGCTAGACTTCCTTGCGTCTTGTTTGCACATATTGCTGCTTTGTTTGAAGTCCCTTTTATTATTTTCATGAGGATTTTAACAATCCTTGTAAATAGACTTACTTTTTAAATACTACTTGTTGCTTTTATCTCGCTATATTTTCTGCTCGGCCCTGGCGGTACCAGGAAGTTAGGCGGGTCCGCAATGCATGAGGGTTGACGCGCTAGTTGTTGCTCCTCAAACTTCATATAAGGCACGCTGGGGCGTCCGTGCAGCGGGCGCGCCGCTCGTGCGCCAAAGGCAAACCTGTCGGCTGGGCTAATCAGGTGCCGGGGATCGAACCGTGATCCCCAGATTCCGGAGTCAGCCGAGTAGCTGTAGGATTTTTTGCCGATAGGTCTTTATCGATTATTCTTTAGTAGGTTGTCCATGTATACGAGCCACAGAATTTTATTACTGTGTTCCAAGGCTAGACAGTCCTTAATAATATCCCTGGTAATCTTTGGGCCCTCCTTGCACCAAATTTTGTCCAATGAGCACAACGCTCTTACTTGGATTAAGTCGGTGACATATGGTACATCCAATTCTTCATGCAAGAGAAAAGTTGACGTCTATCTTGGTACGGCCAGCATACGGCAAATAATTATTTTCACACAATTGCAATGCATTAGGGTTGGTGTTGCCCCACACTGCAGAGCCATACGTTGCTACCGATAGGCATTTACTACGATAAATTTTAAGTATATCGCGGTTGGGTTTACTACCAATCTTGTCACAAAATCTAAAGATCACCTCTATGGTTCTGAGGAATTTAAACCTAGACTTGTTTAAATGGTGAACCCAATTACTGTTAAAAGAAAATGAAATACCTAAATAGGAAAAATTCTTACTTTCTCTTAGCTTAGAATTCCTAATGAAATGGGACTTTCTCTTCGCCCTACCTTGGCCGCAGCTCATCACATACATTTCAGAAAGGTTTGATTTTAAGTCCCTCTGCCCTATGTATGAGACAAAGGCTGTGAGTAGTTTTTGCAATCCGTTTGCAGTTCTCGAGGTTAGAACTGCATCATCTGCATACAGAAGCTTGTGTCTTGAACATGTGTGAGCACAATCCTATCGTAGAATTCAGTATCCATTATTACCAAAGCTCCTCCTTTATCTGCTTTTTGAAAGGTCAATTGTTCGCTGTTTGCCAAAGAAGATAATATACTCCATTCTTTGGGTGAGAAATTAGAAACTGGTTTTTCGAAAATCAATCTTATTCATATCTAACTTGATGAGCCGTTCAAACCCATCAATTGACTTATGTGAAATGGGAGAACAAAAGGAACTCTTTGCTTAAAATTCCTTGTATATCGGGTTCTTGAGAAGGATTTATGGAGTTCAATTGTACTGAAGAAATATTTAAGCCTCATTGTCCTAAAAAATTTGAACATCGCAATCTCCGTTTCGACTGCATTGCTGTGATACACTGGGAGAAAAGAGGTCCCTTTTTTGAGTTAGGCCGTTTGAGCTTGAGTCAATTAAATTTTGGATATGTTAATCACTAAGTTGGTTTCGTTTTGCTGCGATGAACCCTTTTCTCCATGTCTATGTCAGATTCTTTGGCTCCTCCTGGTTTTTCTGCGTCTTGGTTGGGTTGGTGGTTGGCAGCTGGACTTGTGGATAAAAAGGATGCCTTTTGATGATTTTTGCCCACCCACACTCGTAGAGGGTTGATTAGACAATCTTTCGTCTCTTACTAGTGGTGGCCTATTCTGGGCCACATCCGCCTCGGACACCACACTCTCTTGAGCTGAACCCACATTAGGCTGTCTCTGCCATTTCCGTTGATTCTATACTTCAGCCCATGTGTAGACCTCATCGAGTTTATAGTCGATAGTGTCTCTGGGAAATTTTTTGATTTTACGCTCATGGATTTCTTTTGCGTATTTATCCAATTTTTGATTTAAATCTTCAAGCAGATCTCCCCAGTTTTCTTCAGTTTGTTTAGATAATTCTCCTTTAATAGTTTGAATCTCCTCCTCCAGTGTCTTTAAGATATTTGATAATTCTTCAATAATTAGCCAAATCAGGTCCAAGAAACATTTGTTTAAAATTAAGCACCATTTCTCCATGAAGGATTTATTAGTTTTACACAACATAGGTTTCAGGGCAATATGTAAGCCTTGTGGAATTCTTTTGGCTTTATGATATTGTATGAGAGTTGTCACATGGAGTCTCTGATTCATTTCTTTCTTGCTTAAGAACTCTAATTGCTTTAACAGATGCGCAGTGGTGGATACATGAGGACTGAAAAGTCTGGCCGCCTAAATCAAGTCATAGATCTCTGTTGCAGCTTCTGGTGATTTTTTTTTTTTTTTTTTTTTTTTATCAGGAAAATTCTTCTGTACCAACTACTTCTTGGTAGTGGTAGCATATTAAACACAAATTCTCTTTAATCCCAATACATTTCGGATCATTGACGACCCTTCTTCATGGGTCTCATCATAAGTGTGTCAGCACAGCAACTCAACTTTTTCACTAGACTTCTTTGGCTATTGACTGCATGTTACATTTTCTGGAACAGGAGCTTCTCAGCCCATCCCCATAAGTTTTTCACCGCCTGCGTAGCAGCATTGTATTGAGGTGAGCCGACGAGCCACTTATTTTATTGCATATACCCACCTATAAATATTTCACCTATGGCACTTATTGTTGATACCTTTACCTACTTTATAGTTTGCTCACTTCTCTGTCCCGAGTAAGACCCCGATTCAAGGAACTACTGGCCTTTTGTGATTCTTTGGGGTCGAAACATCAACTTTTCTTTCACTGTGACCTGTACCTTTAATTTATGCTCGATCCGGATGATAAAATGCTTATTCATAGCTTCTTTGGATTTCATTAGTCAGCAATTTAAACATTGTTTTTTTTTTGGGGGGGGGGTGTATTTATTTGCATTTTCTCAATCGCATTACAAGACCACAGCAAATATATAAAACCTAGTGTTTCAATTTTCTTTACAGATATAGCTAAATCGTACAATATTAGCACGTAAATAATCAACGGAATCCCTCATCTCTCCTTCCCCCTCCCCAGGTAGGGCGTCAATTCCCCAAACTACTGTGAGTGTCAAACCATAATAGGTTAGCCATGTTTTCCAAAATTTCTGCGGCCCCCCCCCTCGCTTTGTATGTTGTTTTCTCTCCCAGCATATACATGTCCATCCCCTTTCGCCATCCCTCCAGTGTCGGATTAATCATCGCTCCCCAGGCCTTTGCCATGTCTCTTTTGGCTACAACCAGACCCAGCTGAAGGAACGTAAGTTTTACTTTGGGGGGGGTCAATCTCAGTGGGAATACCCAACAGAATGAATATGGGGTCTGTGGGTATTGGTGCATTCAGTATAAGTTCTAGTTCTTTCAGAAGTTTGCCCCAAATAAAACTGTGCATGTGCGCATCCCCGTACAGTGTGGAAGAAGGTCCCCTCCATAGTTTTACATTTCAGACAGTTGTGGGACTCCGCTCTACCCATCTTATACAATCGAGCTCTATCATAGTACATTCTGTGTAAATACTTAAATTGAATCAACCACCGCCTAGATCTAATGGCCACCTCCCTGGGGTGCATCAGGGCCATTTCCCAGTCCAGATCTTCTAAGTCCCCCAGATCCGCCTCCCAGTGTTGTCTCAATTTTAGCAGTGGGTCGGGTGTGTTCTTCATGATTGTCCTGTAGGTCCATGACACTGCTTTCCCTCCTATGTCGCCCATCAAGAGTCTCCCTTCTAATGGAGCGTATTCTGGGAGGCCTTCCATATAAATATGTTGCGCTCGCCTTGCAATGTCTCAGTTGCAGATACTTCGTGTTGTGTCATGTTCATATCATATTCTAGCTGGATGTGCCGGAACGTCACCAACTCTTTACGATATACAATATCTTTGAGCTGGGAGATACCCACCAGATCCCACTTATGAAAACCTTTCAACTTGAGAAATTCCTTAAGTCGTGTTCCCACCCAAAGTGGGGTTTCCTTAGTCACCCGGTCTTCCCACTTCGTGCGCCTCTTCGCCTTTTTCCATGCCATTATCGCTATTTGTGTGGCCGGTAGCAATTTTGCAACACCCTTCCCCCCCCGTAAAGGTAGTGTGTGTATGGCCTGTGCAGGAGCTGTGTGTGTTCAAGCACATATGCTGGATGGTCCCTCTCCCCAAAGGCCCATTCATTAATTACTATCAAGTGAGCCGCCCAATAATAAGCCTGTAGATCCAGCAGGGAAATACCACCGCTGTACTGATTACATTGCAGCATCCCCAGCGCCACCCTGGGGGGCTTCCCTCCCCAAATAAATTTCCTTAGAATTTGGTCAATTTTACTGAACACCTCTTCCGGAATCGGATGATAGGTATTTTGCATGACGTATAAAAACTTAGGGAGGGTTACAATTTTGAAGAGCGCAACTCTTCCGAGCAGTGTTACAGGTAAGGAGGCCCATCGGTCCGCGTCTGAACGGAATTCCCAAAAATACTTTATACAGATTTCGTTCCAGCGCCAGTTGTCTGTCTAGCGCAATGTGGATAGTTTAAACATTGTTAAGCAGGTCTTTTCCTTTTTTCATCATTGTAAATATTGTAATTATCAGCACGCACTTACACCCTTCCATTTCTGCTACCTCATAAGCACTTCCTTGAGCACTTATTTTACTTCACGTTCTCTTAAGCAACCATCGATATTGTGAATTATGGATGAATTTACAATATAAAATCCATTGATAAATGCTCAATAATTTGTCATTGTTATAACATAACATGTACTTTTGTATAGCTCACGTATCACCCGAAAGTCTCAAGGCGCTGAATAACAGATGTGTGAGAGTGTGTGTATATATATATATATATATATATATATATATATATATTTTATTAACCTAGTGAATGTGGGTATTATACAAAGATCTCTTACAAATATAGGTTGGCTGGACCAATTGTTTTCTAAACTAATCAGTGGCACACAAGGTGCTTTCATTCATGTACCAGTTCTGTTGGTTGTGTCAGTGCTTATTATTAGTTCTGACCAAAGACCACTCTAGCAGTCTCGCGTAGCTTATATCTTTTGAGCATTGGAAGTGACAGAGGGGCCAAAGGTTGTTGTAAGCATAATTTACACATTGGTCAGCCCACATTTTGAATGATTGTCATCTTGTGTGCTAGCATACTGACCTTTTCATTGATGCAGCAGTCAGATTAGACTGCGTATTGAGATTTGAACTTTTTCCCTTTGCATTGTTGCAGAATTTCAGGAGCCATGGTGGGTAGTCTGCTTTCAACACTACACTTGAAGTAAGTAGCAAACTCAGCCATTGCTTTTCCTTTCTACTCTTCCTTTAAAGTACAGGTCTTGCAGCACAAAATGCCCACTTGTGACATTTTCATAAATTTTCTCCAATTGGTGGGGGAAGGAAGGTGAGAGCTTTTATTTCTTCGACCCACCATCACTCAAATAAAGATCACCCATAAGAAGCAGGACTTGGAAAATTGGTGGAGTTGAGACTTGTAGGGTTCTTACATTATTTCCAGTAGGATGACTGGCTGTTAGTCTAAATATGGAACCCCAGCAGACTGTGGGTGCAAGCTAGAGCCCATTCCACATCCATGTGCTAGTGTCCCAGGGCAGTGCAAGTATCTATGAAACCTTGGTACAAAATTGTGGTTATATGAGGGACCTGGGATGTGCCTACCCATCCTGATTTGGGGCTTCCCTTGGTCTGCATGTTTACTGTTTTCCGCGTTTCACTTCTCCCCTCATATGTTTGTAAATTTCCAGGAATTCGGTTGTGGTGTATATTGAAACGTTTGAGAAAGGGAATTGGCCAACTTTTTTGTGTGGGTATGGAGTTGGATAACCGTATCTTATAACTACAATTTCAGTTCCCCTGATTTAGAATTTGCTGAATTGTGTTTTATAGTTCTGATCAATTTTGACATCCCCCGTTTCAAAGTGGCTTCTCTGCGAGGGCTCGCAAACGTCCCAATTTCTCTCCAAAATGCACCCAGAGTTTGAATAAGCCACCCTTCACATAAATCAGTAGGTGGCTTTTCTCTGTGTATATCTCATACCTTTAGCCCATATTTGTATTTCTCAACTCTTTGTTTTAGTGACAGGAAAGGCACCTAAAATAGTTCTTGACAAATGGGAGAGATGTCAGGAGGTGCTGATACCACAGTTGTTAATTTCATGTCGGTCTTTGGAATATTTTTGCTTATCTCTGTGTTGAATGAAAGCTACTGTATGGCTCTTAAGTATAGTAAAACATTAGGATGGGTTTGGTTTGCTGGACAGGACAATTATCAGTGAGGAGTGGTTATGGTAGCCTTGTTAGGTGGGCACGCATGTTTGAACGTACACTTTGCCTTTCCCATGTACTTAGTCATACGAAAATTCGCTGCTAAGCATATTTCTGTGCGGGCAAGAAAGATGTGCTTTATGTTTTAGAAATCTAATTACTAAGTCTGTCAATCAGTTATCGCTTCCTGTCCTTCAAAGAAGCAACCCACACAGAGATGGTTGTTTGCCAGTATGCCAACTTGGGACTTGGCTTTTACTTTTAGCAGTTACAAGCGAATCGCCCATCCATAATGTGATGTAAGCGCTGTTGCAGCTGATGATCTCCTCTGCCGTTTGTTGTTCTTGATGACTTTTCTTTTTGCCTCTGGGAGTTTTTGAGGCCGTGTTGCCCGTACAACAGATGGCGTATTATAGTTATTACCCATACTCAAGATGACACATAAATAACAGCCATACGGTTGAAAAATCCACTCTCACATCCACTCAAATCTGTTCAATGGATATTGGTTACCCAAGACTGCAAACACATTCACCTATATTCGGCTGGATTATTGCATGTCTGCTTATGTGCTTTGATGCTTATTGGAGTATTGCAGACAGTTTGGTCAGTACAAAGAACTGTTTGATTTTCAGTGTACCACGAAACTCTTTGTAATCTTCAAAAGTCCAACGTGCCTTCAATAGTGAGGGCTGGCGCATAAGTGTCGTTTTTGCTGTTAGCGTTATCCTGAGTTTCTGTTAGCTGGTTCAGTTGGGCCTGTACAAGTGCCCAGAGTCCTGAAGAGAGAAACACACTTCCAGATCAAAAGTACCCATGAGCAATCTGATTATTGCAACCCCTGAAAACTGTGTGGATTATTTTGCAAAAGTGTTCCACTTCTGCTGTGATCAGGTCGATCTAAATTTGCCTCCTATTTCTACAAATGGGTCTGGGTCCTTAAATTACGAAAGGAAGGCCGCAAGTACAGAGGAGACTGTGTCTATCTTGGCAGCTTCATGTTCTCCAAATAAATCTAAAATGTATCCTAATTCATCACGTTGGTTAAACAACCAGACTGTTTGCCGAAGAAATGTAAACAAAACCCACTTTAAAGGCAGACCAATTTCTGTCTGGGACTTCCCCATGTGCCAGAATCTGTTTCCTTTCAATAATGCAACAGGAATTACTAAATTGTCCTAAAGCAAGGTCGGCTAATGCACATCGTGGCTTTTAAACATCTAAGTCATTGTGCAGAATATTCATAGCATATTAACAAGTACCTGAACCTCACTCATATTTTGGATTTCCAAATGTAATTGCTGATCCAGATATCTTATATGGTCCCACCATTTCTGCCACAATTGACCTATCCATAACATGTAAACATTTAGAATTAGCCAATGAACCCACCTATCCCATTGATGCAGCTATGTAATATTTCTTCAAGTCATATTGCAGCCCTACCTCAGATAAAACGGAAGCCCTAATGCAGCTAAAATCACACTAACAGTTTTTCCACAGTTAATTATCATATGTCGGTGGGGGGACTTTTATCACTTTAGTGAGCCTCAACTCTTTTAATTCCGGAGAATAAGCTAAGTTTTGGGCAGGCAAATGGCAAGTCAGTGACGGGAATTGATGCAGGATTATAAATTATGAGATGCATGGTGAGCGAAATAGCCCAAGAGACACCTGTATACTACTAAGAGCACAGATATGAAACTGAAGCCAAATTGTATTTTTTGCGGGTAAATCACTGGGAGTATAGTTAATCGGGTCGAAATCCTGGCCAGTATCTTTTCTGATTACCATCCTGTGGTTATCGAATTGAAGATACAAGCATATTGTTTTTCAAAAGCAAATGTACCCCTAATGAGTTTCAAGGGGGCCTCTACTCAAACAAGATGACTTTAGGAAACTAGTTAAGAGCTCCAATGAGGCCTATTTGTAAAACCAATCTAGGAAATCCAAGTATCCTAGTAATTTTAGACTGTTTTAAGGCAATATTAAGTGCACAGTGTGTTTCATGAGATGCGTTTGAAAAGGGCAAGTACGGATCAAAATTTTGGATCTGATGCTACAACTGGGACGGACTGGCTGACGTACCTCAGGTAACAGATAGGATCCAAGTTGAATTTTGCACAACTATTAATCAAAAACAGATACTGCATTCCACCTTGTAGAGGTAGCAACTATACAAAGAGGGAAATAAAGTTGGGCAGCTTCTAACTTGGCAGGTAAAAAACTAAACTGAGTTCACCACAATAGAATTTAAAATCTAAAAAAATGGTTGTAAGCTCAAGGGACAGGAAAAAACTGTCCTAGGTGTATAATTAAACATTTTCAAACATTCGTGACACAAATTATCAATTCTATTAAGGACACAGAGGCGAGGATTATGCTTCTCATTTCTTTACTGTTTATTCACAGCAGCCAATAAAAAGAAAAAGTGATAAACATTACCCATGAACACCTCAGTCACATGACCAACCATAGAGTATATCCCTATATAAGCCCTGACTGAAGCGACAGTGTCCTCTTTCTTTGAATGATCATCTAACAGTTAAGACCATAAACCAATTAACTTGATCTCGTAGATCCATCCTTATGGTAGAAGGACTTCTTTTGAAGAGACGACTTGCAGCCCAACGGGGCTCAACCTCAGAATCCGGTTCTTGAACCGAGACGCGGTAACCTCCTTGGATAACGCGAAGACCTTACAGCGATGTCGTCCATCATTCTCTACTAGCTATCAGCACCTGAAATTGCAAAGGATAAACCGTAACACCGTTCGCCATATCTGATATCGCCTCATAATCAGAAAGGGAAGGGACAACAACTCCAAGGCGCTGTGGTAGAAGGGTGCCTGCTGTCATTTTGGAAAAGTTGCAGCTGATTGTTGACGGTGTGAGCGGTTCGGTGGTAATGCACCGAAAGCTATGCATGTTTCGGGTGTATTGGCGTTACCGTCGTGTTATTTTACAGCGCCCAGCGTGATGTCGAGGCTGTACACCCAGATTACCCCTGAGTGTTTGGTAAATCCATTGCTGCCAAGGGCCTGCGGCTGTTTAATGGGTCTGCTACGCCAACAATGTTTCGAACGTTCTTAACATTAGGCTAAAATTAGATATGGACAAATTCCGCTTAGTAACTAAATTTGCATTTTTTAATGTTGTGAGTTTAACCCCATAAACCGGCTACCTAGCATTGGCAGCATATATGCCTAAAGCGCATGAAACCGGCAATGTCTATGTCGCAGTACTCTTGCAGGTGGGTGCCCTGTCGTGCCCGCTGTATGATGAATGCATGTTGTGACTCGTCAGTAAGTAATACTTGAATGCTTTAACCTTTGAATAGAATTCCAGTCCCACGTCTTTGTTGATCACCTCTCGGGTTGTGGCAGTGTCTGTGGACTGGGTGCAACAAGTACAGCATTGAAAACCTTGTATTTGAAGTGGGTTCGATGTTCTCTTTGGAAGTGTTCTGTGGAGAACTGTGATTGCGTAATTGTTTTGCGTCACGTGTGCATAGTAAAATAACTAAAATGACGACGTGCTCATTACCCTACTACTCACTCTCTACTACTCACTCTCTACTACACACTCTCTACTACACACTCTCTACCACACTCTACTACACACTCTCTACTACTCTCTACTATTCTCTACTACACACTCTCTACTACATACTCACTAGTCTCTACTACTCACTCTTTACTACTCACTACTACACACTCTACTTCACACTCTCTACTACACATTCGCTAATACACTCACTACTCACTCTATACTACTCACTCTCTACTGCTCACTCTACTACACACTATACTACACTACTCCCTCTCTACTACTCACTCTCTACTACACACTATACTACACTACTCACTCTCTACTACACACTCTCTACTACATTACTACTTTCTACTACACTACTGCTCACTCTCTACTACACTCACTGCTCTTACTATTCTCTACTCACTCTACCACACACTCACTACTCTCTACTACACACTCTCTACTACACACACTCTACTACACTCACTGCTCTTACTATTCTCTACTACTCACTCTCTACTACACACTCACTACTATTCTCTACTACTCACTCTATACTACACACTCTCCTACACACTCACTACTCTACAACTCACTCTCTACAACTCACTCTACAACACACTCTACTACTACTCTCTACTACACACTCTCTACTACACACTCTCTACTCTTACTACTCTACTCACTCTACTACACACTCTCTACTCTTACTACTCTCTACTCACTCTATACTACACACTCTACTACACACTCTCTACTGCACTCTCTACTACTCACTCTCTACTACACACTCTACTCTTACTACTCTACTCACTCTACTACACACTCTCTACTCTTACTACTCTCTACTCACTCTATACTACACACTCTACTACACACTCTCTACTGCACTCTCTACTACTCACTCTCTACTACACACTCTCTACTCTTACTACTCTACTCACTCTACTACACACTCTCTACTCTTACTACTCTCTACTCACTCTATACTACACACTCTACTACACACTCTCTACTACACACTCTCTACTACTCACTCTCTACTACTCACTCTCTACTACTCACACTCTACTACACACTATACTACACTACTCACTCTACTACACACTCACTACTCTCTACTATTCCCTACTATTCACTCTATACTACACACTCGCCTACACACTTACTACTCTACAACTCACTCTCTACAACTCACACTATACTACACTCTCTACTACACACTCTACTACACTACTACTCACTCTATACTACACACACTCTACTACACTCACTGCTCTTACTATTCTCTACTACTCGCTCTCTACTACTCACTCTCTACTACACTCACTACTCTTACTATTCTCTATACTACACACTCACTACTCTACTACTCACTCTCTACTACACTCACTACTCTTACTATTCTCTACTACTCACTCTATACTACACACTCACTACTCTACTACTCACTCTATACTACACACTCTACTACACTCACTACTCTTACTATTCTCTACTACTCACTCTATACTACACACTCACTAATCTTCTCTACTACACACTCTCTACTACACACTCACTACTTTACTACACACTCTCTACTATTCTCTACTACACACTCACTAATCTCTACTACTCTCTCTACTACTCACTCTCTACTACTCACTACTTCACACTCACTACTCTACTATTCTCTACTACTCTATACTAGTCACTCTCTACTACTCGCTATACTACACTACTCCCTCTCTACTACACACTCTACTACACACTCACTACTCTCTACTATTCTCTACTACTCACTCTATACTACACACTCACTACTCTCTACTATTCCCTCTATACTACACACTCGCCTACACACTTACTACTCTACAACTCACTCTCTACAACTCACACTCTACTACTCTCTACTACACACTCTACTACACTACTACTCACTCTCTACTACACACTCTACTACACTCACTGCTCTTACTATTCTCTACTACTCACTCTCTACTACACTCACTACTCTTACTATTCTCTACTACTCTCTATACTACACACTCTACTACACACTCTCTACTACACTCACTACTCTTACTATTCTCTACTACTCACTCTATACTACAAACTCTACTACACACTCACTACTCTACTACTCACTCTACTACACACTCTACTACACTCACTACTCTTACTATTCTCTACTACTCACTCTATACTACACACTCACTAATCTTCTCTACTACACACTCTTTACTACACACTCACTAATCTCTACTACTCACTCTCTACTACTCACTACTTCACACTCTACTACACACTCACTACTCTACTATTCTCTACTACTCTATACTAGTTACTCTACTACTCCCTATACTACACTACTCCCTCTCTACTACACACTCTTCTACACACTCACTACTCTCTACTATTCTCTACTACTCACTCTATACTACACACTCTACTACACACTCACTACTCTACAACTCACTCTCTACAACTCACTCTACTACACTACTTCTCTACTACACTACTACTCTCTACAACTCACTCTACTACACACTCTACTACACTACTACTCACTCTCTACTACACACTCTACTACACTCACTGCTCTTACTATTCTCTACTACTCACTCTCTACTACACTCACTACTCTTACTATTCTCTACTACTCTCTATACTACACACTCTACTACACACTCTCTACTACACTCACTACTCTTACTATTCTCTACTACTCACTCTATACTACACACTCTACTACACACTCACTACTCTACAACTCACTCTCTACAACTCACTCTACTACACTACTTCTCTACTACACTACTACTCTCTACAACTCACTCTACTACACACTCTACTACACTACTACTCTCTCTATTACACACTCACTACTCTTACTATTCTCTACTACTCACTCTATACTACACACTCACTAACCTCTACTACTCTCTCTACTACTCACTCTCTACTACACACTACTACACACTCTACTACACACTCTACTACTCTCTCTACTACTCTCTCTACTACTCTCTCTACTACTCTCTCTACTACACTCACTACTCTTACTATTCTCTACTACTCACTCTATACTACACACTCACTAATCTTCTCTACTACACACTCTTTACTACACACTCACTAATCTCTACTACTCACTCTCTACTACTCACTACTTCACACTCTACTACACACTCACTACTCTACTATTCTCTACTACTCTATACTAGTTACTCTCTACTACTCCCTATACTACACTACTCCCTCTCTACTACACACTCACTATTCTCTACTACTCACTCTATACTACACACTCTACTACACACTCACTACTCTACAACTCACTCTCTACAACTCACTCTACTACACTACTTCTCTACTACACTACTACTCTCTACAACTCACTCTACTACACACTCTACTACACTACTACTCTCTCTATTACACACTCACTACTCTTACTATTCTCTACTACTCACTCTATACTACACACTCACTAACCTCTACTACTCTCTCTACTACTCTCTCTACTACTCTCTCTACTACTCACTCTCTACTACTCACTCTCTACTACACACTACTACACACTCTACTACTCTCTCTACTACTCTCTCTACTACTCACTCTACTACTCACTCTACTACTCACTCTACTACTCACTCTACTACTCACTCTACTACTCACTCTACTACACACTCTACTACACACTCTACTTCACACTCTACTTCACACTCTACTTCACACTCTACTTCACACTCTACTTCACACTCTACTTCACACTCTACTTCACACTCTACTTCACACTCTACTTCACACTCTACTTCACACTCTACTTCACACTCTACTTCACACTCTACTTCACACTCTACTTCACACTCTACTTCACACTCTACTTCACACTCTACTTCACACTCTACTTCACACTCTACTTCACACTCTACTTCACACTCTACTTCACACTCTACTTCACACTCTACTTCACACTCTACTTCACACTCTACTTCACACTCTACTTCACACTCTACTTCACACTCTACTTCACACTCTACTTCACACTCTACTTCACACTCTACTTCACACTCTACTTCACACTCTACTTCACACTCTCTACTTCACACTCTCTACTTCACACTCTACTTCACACTCTCTACTTCACACTCTCTACTTCACACTCTCTACTCTTCTCTACTATTCACGCTCTACTATTCACTCTACTACACACTCTCTACTTCACGCTCTCTACTTCACACTCTCTACTTCACACTCTCTACTCTTCTCTACTATTCACGCTCTACTATTCACTCTACTACACACTCACTACTCTTACTATTCTCTACTGCTCACTCTATACTGTACACGCTCTACTGTTCACGCTCTACTGTTCACGCTCTACTGTTCACGCTCTACTGTTCACGCTCTACTGTTCACGCTCTACTGTTCACTCTACTACACACTCACTACTCTCTACTACTCACTCTATACTAAACAGTCTACTACACACTCACTACTCTACTACACTCTCTACTACACACTCTCTACCACACACTCTCTACCACACAGTCACTACTACACACTCACTACTACACACTCACTACTCTCTACTATTCTCTATACTACTACACACTCTACTACACTCTCACTACTCTACTACACACTCTCTACTACACACTACTACATACTTTACTTCTCACACTAATACACACTCACTAATACACACTCACTACTCTACTATTCACTCTACTACTCACTCTCTACTACTCACTACTACATACTTTACTTCTCACACTAATACACACTCACTAATACACACTCACTACTCTACTATTCTCTACTACTCTATACTAGTCACTCCCTACTACTCACTCCTTACTACACACTCTCTACTACACACTCACTAGTCTCTACTACTCACTCTTTACTACTCACTACTACACACTCTACTTCACACTCTCTACTACACATTCGCTAATACACTCACTACTCTCTACTCACTCTATACTACTCACTCTCTACTACTCACTCTACTACACACTATACTACACTACTCACTCTCTACTACTCACTCTCTACTACACACTATACTACACTACTCACTCTCTACTACTCACTCTCTACTACACACTCTCTACTTCATTACTACTTTCTACTACACACTCTACTACACTACTGCTCACTCTCTACTACACTCACTGCTCTTACTATTCTCTACTCACTCTACTACACACTCACTACTCTCTACTACACACACTCTACTACACTCACTGCTCTTACTATTCTCTACAACTCACTCTCTACAACTCACACTCTACTACACTCTCTACTACACACTCTACTACACTACTACTCACTCTATACTACACACACTCTACTACACTCACTGCTCTTACTATTCTCTACTACTCGCTCTCTACTACTCACTCTCTACTACACTCACTACTCTTACTATTCTCTATACTACACACTCACTACTCTACTACTCACTCTCTACTACACTCACTACTCTTACTATTCTCTACTACTCACTCTATACTACACACTCACTACTCTACTACTCACTCTATACTACACACTCTACTACACTCACTACTCTTACTATTCTCTACTACTCACTCTATACTACACACTCACTAATCTTCTCTACTACACACTCTCTACTACACACTCACTACTTTACTACACACTCTCTACTATTCTCTACTACACACTCACTAATCTCTACTACTCTCTCTACTACTCACTCTCTACTACTCACTACTTCACACTCACTACTCTACTATTCTCTACTACTCTATACTAGTCACTCTCTACTACTCGCTATACTACACTACTCCCTCTCTACTACACACTCTACTACACACTCACTACTCTCTACTATTCTCTACTACTCACTCTATACTACACACTCACTACTCTCTACTATTCCCTACTATTCACTCTATACTACACACTCGCCTACACACTTACTACTCTACAACTCACTCTCTACAACTCACACTCTACTACTCTCTACTACACACTCTACTACACTACTACTCACTCTCTACTACACACTCTACTACACTCACTGCTCTTACTATTCTCTACTACTCACTCTCTACTACACTCACTACTCTTACTATTCTCTACTACTCTCTATACTACACACTCTACTACACACTCTCTACTACACTCACTACTCTTACTATTCTCTACTACTCACTCTATACTACAAACTCTACTACACACTCACTACTCTACTACTCACTCTACTACACACTCTACTACACACTCTACTACACTCACCACTCTTACTATTCTCTACTACTCACTCTATACTACACACTCACTAATCTTCTCTACTACACACTCTTTACTACACACTCACTAATCTCTACTACTCACTCTCTACTACTCACTACTTCACACTCTACTACACACTCACTACTCTACTATTCTCTACTACTCTATACTAGTTACACTCTACTACTCCCTATACTACACTACTCCCTCTCTACTACACACTCACTACTATTCTCTACTACTCACTCTATACTACACACTCTACTACACACTCACTACTCTACAACTCACTACTCTACAACTCACTCTCTACAACTCACTCTACTACACTACTTCTCTACTACACTACTACTCTCTACAACTCACTCTACTACACACTCTACTACACTACTACTCTCTCTATTACACACTCACTACTCTTACTATTCTCTACTACTCACTCTATACTACACACTCACTAACCTCTACTACTCTCTCTACTACTCTCTCTACTACTCACTCTCTACTACTCACTCTCTACTACACACTACTACACACTCTACTACACACTCTACTACACACTCTACTACTCACTCTACTACTCACTCTACTACTCACTCTACTACTCACTCTACTACTCACTCTACTACTCACTCTACTACTCACTCTACTACACACACTACTACACACACTACTACACACACTACTACACACTCTACTACACACTCTACTACACACTCTACTACACACTCTACTTCACACTCTACTACACACTCTACTTCACACTCTACTTCACACTCTACTTCACACTCTACTTCACACTCTACTTCACACTCTACTTCACACTCTACTTCACACTCTACTTCACACTCTACTTCACACTCTACTTCACACTCTACTTCACACTCTACTTCACACTCTACTTCACACTCTACTTCACACTCTACTTCACACTCTCTACTTCACACTCTCTACTTCACACTCTCTACTCTTCTCTACTATTCACGCTCTACTATTCACTCTACTACACACTCTCTACTCTTACTATTCTCTACTGCTCACTCTATACTGTTCACGCTCTACTGTTCACGCTCTACTGTTCACGCTCTACTGTTCACGCTCTACTGTTCACTCTACTACACACTCACTACTCTCTACTACTCACTCTATACTAAACAGTCTACTACACACTCACTACTCTACTACACTCTCTACTACTCACTCTCTACTACACCACACACTCTCTACCACACAGTCACTACTACACACTCACTACTACACACTCACTACTCTCTACTATTCTCTATACTACTACACACTCTACTACACTCTCACTACTCTACTACACACTCTCTACTACACACTACTACATACTTTACTTCTCACACTAATACACACTCACTAATACACACTCACTACTCTACTATTCACTCTACTACTCACTCTCTACTACTCACTACTACATACTTTACTTCTCACACTAATACACACTCACTAATACACACTCACTACTCTACTATTCTCTACTACTCTATACTAGTCACTCCCTACTACTCACTCCTTACTACACACTCTCTACTACACACTCACTAGTCTCTACTACTCACTCCTACACACTCTACTTCACACTCTCTACTACACATTCGCTAATACACTCACTACTCTCTACTCACTCTATACTACTCACTCTCTACTACTCACTCTACTACACACTATACTACACTACTCACTCTCTACTACTCACTCTCTACTACACACTATACTACACTACTCACTCTCTACTACTCACTCTACTACTCACTCTCTACTACTCACTCTCTACTACACACTCTCTACTTCATTACTACTTTCTACTACACACTCTACTACACTACTGCTCACTCTCTACTACACTCACTGCTCTTACTATTCTCTACTCACTCTACTACACACTCACTACTCTCTACTACACACACTCTACTACACTCACTGCTCTTACTATTCTCTACTACTCACTCTCTACTACACACTCTCTACTTCACACTCTCTACTTCACACTCTCTACTTCACACTCTCTACTTCACACTCTCTACTTCACACTCTCTACTTCACACTCTCTACTTCACACTCTCTACTTCACACTCTCTACTTCACACTCTCTACTTCACACTCTCTACTTCACACTCTCTACTTCACACTCTCTACTTCACACTCTCTACTTCACACTCTCTACTTCACACTCTCTACTTCACACTCTCTACTTCACACTCTCTACTTCACACTCTCTACTTCACACTCTCTACTTCACACTCTCTACTTCACACTCTCTACTTCACACTCTCTACTTCACACTCTCTACTTCACACTCTCTACTTCACACTCTCTACTTCACACTCTCTACTTCACACTCTCTACTTCACACTCTCTACTTCACACTCTCTACTTCACACTCTCTACTTCACACTCTCTACTTCACACTCTCTACTTCACACTCTCTACTTCACACTCACTAATATACACTCGCTACTCTTCTCTACTATTCACGCTCTACTATTCACTCTACTACACACTCACTACTCTTACTATTCTCTACTGCTCACTCTATACTGTACACGCTCTACTGTACACGCTCTACTGTTCACGCTCTACTGTTCACGCTCTACTGTTCACGCTCTACTGTTCACGCTCTACTGTTCACTCTACTACACACTCACTACTCTCTACTACTCACTCTATACTAAACAGTCTACTACACACTCACTACTCTACTACACTCTCTACTACTCACTCTCTACTACACTACTACTCTCTACCACACAGTCACTACTACACAGTCACTACTACACACTCACTACTCTCTACTATTCTCTATACTACTACACACTCTACTACACTCTCACTACTCTACTACACACTCTCTACTACACACTCACTACTCTCTACTACTCACTCTCTACTACTCACTACTACATACTTTACTTCTCACACTAATACACACTCACTACTCTACTATTCTCTACTACTCTATACTAGTCACTCCCTACTACTCACTCTGCTACTACACACTCTGCCACACTACTACTCTCTACTACATACTCTCTACTACTCACTCTATACTCTACTACTCTCTAATATTCTACTACTCACTCTCGACTACACACTCTACTACTCTACTATTCTCTACTAGTCACTCTATAGTACACTCTACTACACTACTACTCTCTACTACAGACTCTACTACACTTCTAATCTCTACTACACACTCTCTACTACTCTCCCTACTACACACTCTCTACTCTATACTACACACTCTCTACTACACTACTACTCACTCTACTACTCACACTCTACTACACACTCACTACTCTCTACTATACTACTACTCTCTACTACTCACTCTCTAGCTCTTTCTACCTCTCTCTCTACCTCTACCTCTCTACGTGCACACGTGTGTGTGTATATGTATATATATATATATATATATATATTATACATTTATTTATATATATATCTTGGAATATATACATACATATATAAACATAGATATACATCTGCATATCTATATAACTACATGTATACATATATGCATACATATGCATGTTATGTACATGACAGTTTGAAAAACACTAATAAAAGCAAAGCTAGAAAACCACCAAATAACAAACAGAATTGCTTTAACTTAAACGAGGGTGAGACCTATTGCATTTTCAATGCTTGTTTAAAAACTGGGACGATAATTGACTTGGACCAAGATCTCAGCAGACCATATTGACACACCATATTAAAAACATTTGCTAATATTTTTTACCATTATGTAATATCCATCTTAAAAAGATCAGCAGGGACCCCATCCAGCCCAGGAGCTTTATTGCTTGTCATTTGGGCAATGACCACAGCCACTTCTTTTTCAGAAAAATCCACTTTGTAAGCTGTGTCCCTGGTCTAACTGATCACCATATGTGTGTTTGAAATGGTTAAACCACCGCTCCTCCGGTATATTACATTCCACAGTGGTACCACTGAGGCCAAAGAAAAGGGGTTTGTTGATAATATCCCAGAACTGTGCACTGTTCTTGATGACACCTACGGACAGTAGATCGTTCCAGGCTTCTTGTTTTAATTTTTGTTTTATGAATACTTGGGGCCTACTTATACACTTTCCTTAAAGCAGCTATTAAAATTCTGTCTTGGGTTTTTTGTTTTAATGCAAAAAGTAACGTTTGATGAGCAGCAGTACAATTTATAATCGAACCTCCTCTCACCGTTATTAGTAAATTCCTTATTACGATATGAGAGGGCGCTGGCCTCCTGCTTACATATCCCGTCATATGCTATGAGGATCTCTCCTCCCTTTGCCTGCCCTCTTGGCATATATCTGTCTCATTTCCAACAGTATTTAATAAGTCGTTTAAAAAAAAAAAGATCCGGTACTACAGTGGACCATTTGAGTCTACAGCTTGGATTCATGGTTTTTAGAGTAGAGGCTGGGGCGATACTTTCCGTTTTAGATGTATCCTTAAGACACCCTCGTAATGTGAGGTGAATGGGATTATGGTCGCTGAAATGTGACCATTGAGCAGCGTAGTCGGGATACCAGGGGTAATAAAGCTACATTAACAAATATGTAATCAATTGTTGAATTTATACCCTTTCCCTTAAAGCAAGAAATACCAGCCTCTTCATTTGTAAGATTAGGGTATAACAGACCAAATTCCGCTAAACAAATCCTCTAAAAATCCACCTTGTTGTGTATGTTCGAAGTGTGTCTCTGAATAATTGCCTGGACCAAGGTTATCAGTAACCTGGCAGTTTTTTTTGCACAAATGAATATTAAAATCTCCCAATAAAATGATCGGATACGGGATGGATTGTTTTTCCCTGTACAAATCTAAAAAGTGATTTAGTCTGCAATAATATTAATTGACAGAAGATTTTTCAAAAGTATTATAAAAATTAACAAGTACTTTGTGGGCATTAATGGTAGTAATCTCAACCACAAGACAATTGACGGACCCAGAATCCAATTCACAGGGATTACCCCTGAAACTTAAAGAGATCAAGGTTATTAAACCACCCTTTCACCTACCAGCTGCAGAAGGTCGTGCGGCCTCCAAATAAGTTGTGTAACCATCAAGCCAGAGGGTATTCTCGGATTCCCAGGTTTCTGAAGCCCCTCCATATCATACTCCCTTATCAGACCAAGCCACCTCGGGTCATCTTTTTTTAAATTCTTTAAGCCTGTTATATTCCAACTAAGTGCCATAGAGATTTCCTTAGATCTAACTTCCTGCCTTGTAGCTATACTCATGGTGGAGATGCCCTGAGTGGTCGGAAGCAAACCAAACATGGGGGAGTGTTTAGTTAGTCAGTCATTAGTATCTAACTGACTCAAGGGGAGAAATCTGTTGCTGATTCAAGGTTATTTACTACTGCCCTCTCTCTGGTTACTACAGCTGGCATTGAAGGGCATATAGTTGGGTGATACGGGTTCAGGAAGATTGGATGACCATCCCTGTTATAACATCTAGTGTCTAGACAACTATTGACTAGCTCTGGGGAGTATCTAGACATGGCTGTATGGTTTCTATCCTGATTTATCACTACTGGGCGGTAGAAATAACCACGCTGACTGCAGCTATCAGAAAACATTGGCGATAGGGGATGGTGGAACCCCAAAGCTTCCTGGCCTGTCAATATGTGGTGATGGCGGCGGGTACTATAAAAGCAGTCACCTGCCTCTACCGGCGTATTACACAGGGACTGCGCCGGCCTCTAACAGCACTGCACCTCAAATGGGAGGAAGACCTGGGTGAGGCTATCGATGAGACACCACGGGGGGAACTTGTGGAAAGGGCCTGGAAGAGCTCTAGGAATGCACGCTTCCAGTTGATTCACTTCTATGTCCTGCACAGGGCGTACCTTACCCCGGGCAAGGTTATTGAATACTTCGGGGCCCGGACTGTGTGCCTAGAGGGTGCAGGGTTCCTCCCCATGTTTTGGGATTGTCCACATCTGGGAGAGTCCTGGAGGGGGGTGACAACTGGGCTGGCGGCCGTGACGGAGAGAGACATAGCATTGATGCCAGGTTGTTGGACTAGGGAGATGGGGAGGTGGGCGGATTGCGAGGGGACCTTCCAACTGCAGGTGGCCAACCGCACTGTTATGAGAGAACGCTGGAGATGGCACGGGCATGGGTGGCATTGGTGGACCTGTTGAAACACCCAACTGACGACACTGTCGACGTCCCGGGGGAGGTGGACCTTGTAGCAGGGGAATGATCCAGGGGCTGCCTTGTTGCCTTCCGGGCATCTCTGAGTCGGGCTGACAGGGTAATCATCCCATCCACTGGCGCCAGTAATCGGAAGCATGGGACATAGCGCCCCTAATACATGACTGAATTGACCAATGTCTGAGTACAGATGGAACCAGTAAGCAAATGGTCTGGAACCAGTAAGCAAATGGTCTGGAACCAGTAAGCAAATGGTCTCATGCTGCCCTTTTTATGAAGGGTTTATGTTTAAATCAGGGCATGAGAGCAGTTAATGGGCGAACTAATTCTGATAGGATGGGGAAGATGACATTTGACAATGGTAGATCAGGGAGCCGAATTGACTATATATTAGTCAGTTTGGATTTGTGGCCGCTCATAGACGACATGGTGGTAGTAAGTAGAGTCGAGAGCGACCACAACCCCCTTGCACTGTGTATCAAGGATAATAGCTTTGCAGTCTCCCCCACCCTCTCAGATGGCTGTTCCCCTATAGATGTCATCCTTACTAATGATCTCAGAAGGGTGAGATGGCCGAAAATCGCCACCTGTGAATCCTCACGAGTGGCCATCAGAAAATTAATTAATAGTACCCTGGCCTCACTTAATCAAATGGAATCTCAAAATCTGATCAAGGATAATATCCGGGACACCCACAACAAACTCTTTGCCGAGCTTAAATCCTTTTTTGTGAAACGTCTTCCCGCCACTGGCAGGGGTAAAGAGTTGAGACCATGTACGTGGTACAACAAGGATTGTAGATTGGCCCAAAGTGCTCTGAAAGAGGCCATTAAATCTGGCTCTCTTTCTACCATCCAAAAATGTAGACTTGTTTACAAAACCGCTCAATCTAAGGCTAAGCAAAACTGGGATGAAGATCGCTGGAGGGATTTATATCAGGCTTGCCACGACCGTAACATGGTCCATTTTTGGCATCTCCTTAAATGGGGTAATTCCCCCTCGGATATCCGCCCCTCTAATCAAGTAGAACCACAACAGTGGGTAGCGTATTTTGAGGAACAGTTTAAGGTTGGCGCTTTGATGGACAAGCAGATCTTCTGTCCTCCAGGTGTTGAAAACACATTAAAATTCTCCCCTGGTGAAGTTAAGTTAGTCTTACGATCGATTAAGAGTGGCAAAGCCCCAGGACCAGACTGTATCCCTGCCGATTTATTTATTCAGGAGCAAGATGTATGGATTCCATACTTGACCCTGCTGGCTATTGCCCAGCGGGTGGTGCTGCTGTCCCCGATTCGTGGCTCGGGGCAGAGATACTGCCGATCTATAAGAAAGGCGATCGCTCTGCCCCGGGCAATTATAGACCTATTAGCTTAATAGACGCAGTACAAAAAATTATTGCCTGCCTCGTTCTGGGTCGTATCCAAATTTGGATGTCCGACTCTGATGTGTTGTCTCCTCTTCAGGCAGGGTTTCGATCACACACTGGGACCCTGGACCAAGTATTCAGGGTAGTACTTCTGTATTGGAAGGTTGTTTTTCTGGGGGGAGGCAAGCTGTATGCGGCTTTCGTAGACCTAAGGTCTGCGTTTGACCTTGTGCCGAGGGACAAGTTATGGAAAGTACTCTCGGATATGGGCATGCCAAAAGAACTGGTCTCTTTTTTGGTCACCATTCATGAAAACACGTATGCCCGTGTCCGATGGGGTAAACCCGGGGAGCTGACTGATAGATTCAAAGTATCCAAAGGTGTTCGACAAGGGTGTGTACTCGCTCCCACCTTGTTTTCACTATTTATCAATGGGGTTGTAAATTATTTCTCAAATAGCCCTACTGATGCACCTACCTTGGCAGGAATGAAGATTCCCCTGCTCATGTTCGCGGATGACACCCTTTTGATCTCGAAGACGAGACAGGGTTTGCAGCTGGCCCTGTCTCGCTTCGAGATCTTTTGCCGCGAGCATGAGTTGGAGATAAACGTTGGTAAGACCAAGTTTATGGTTTTTCGTGGCCCCCGGCGGGTTATGGCGGAGGTGTGTCTGGGTGGTGTCAACTTATCCCAAACGGCAGTGTTTACCTATCTTGGGGTCACCTTCAGCGAGACATGCAGCTGGTCCCACCAGCTGGATCTCCTCGCTCTCAAGCATGCTCAACTGGGAGGAGCTTTGCTGAAAGAGCACAAACTCTCTCTAACAAAACCAATAGCTCCACTCATGAAGATCTATGGCTCCAAGATTTTACCTGCAATTTTATATGGAGCCGAGATCTGGGGTTTTAATAACTTGTCTAAATTGATGACCGCCCAGAATAAATTCCTTCGGTCAGCTATCGGGCTCCCCCAATCCACCCCGCGCATCCCCCTATTGTATGATCTGGGAATTCAACCTATAGAGGACTGGGCAGGATACAGACCCCTGGCGTTTTGGCGTCGTTTGTGGACGACTCCTGAACTAATTAACTATGCAAAAGCCCTCCTGGAGATCAAAGGGTTGGAGGGGTCGCATAGGATTCCCTGGTTGTCTAGCATCAAAACTCTGTTGTTTGATCTCGGGATGCGTGACCTATGGGTTAACCCTGATACAGAAGTCTTCCCGGCAAAAAAGGTCTTTAAGGATGCGTACTGGAGTTATATTAAGAACAGGAGATGTGCTTCCCTTATAGGTTCCACGATGACTGTTACCTTCTTAGTTTTTAAGGACGAGTGTCTACGAAAGCTACTGGGATACCATATTGAAGTTCCTTGATCGTAAATTGTATCACCAGTTCAGAGTGGGCGCCCTACCACTGCGAGGACTCACCAAAAGTTGGAGTCCTCTTGGTAGTGACAAATGCCCCTTTTGTGTAGACATGATTGAAACTATGGATCACTTCCTCTTTTGTTGCCCAATTTACCAACTTCCTAGACGTATCTGGCTTCGACCCGTCTGCAGATTAATGAGTACCCGCTCTGCACAGGTTGCTAGTAGAATCTTGAAAACAGATACATCAAAACCTATAGTAATTGGTGTTGCCAAATTTATCAGTTGGGCATGGATCCTTAGGGCTAGGAAACTTAAGTCGTGATCTGTGTTGTTAGCTGACACAAATTAGTATTTATTTTGGTCCCTGGGCTAAATGGCGCGTCCCTATTTGCATTTTATCGTATTTTTTAACATGCTGTGATTATTTTTAATCTACTATTTTATGTAACATTTTAAAGGTTTTACGGTCTGTTTTGTATTGTATATGAATTGCATTGTAGTCGAATTGTTTAATATGTGTAGTATGTCTTTTATGATGCGAATCGAATAAAGACTTTTTTGACTGAGTACAGATGCTTTGCCGGGTTAGCGACATGCTTAGGGGGTGGGGAGGGAGGGGTTTGGAAGGAGTTTGGAGGGAGTTGGGAGGGGGGTCATTGGTTGTTATTCCCGCAGGTGCACCCAGTGGGATTTAGGACACATAGTGTATTAGTAAGCACCACAGGATCCTGAGTAGTGGGTGGTCATTGGATTAAAGATGTGCATTATCATATTCCACAGACAGGTGGACTGGCAATCAAACCTGATGTATTATTTCGCACTTTCGTATCCCACTGTGTTGAATCTGGATATGAATGTCATGTCTTCCGCAATCCCCTGCGGGCTGTTTTCACTGTTGTATTGCAAATCAATAGAAATTGTTTACAAAAAAGAGGAGCGCTTAGATACCCCCCAAACCTTGATTGCTTCCCTCTCATAAGAGCCAACCAGCTACGTTGGTCTGATCAAAATTAATAGTACAGTCTCCCTCATCCAACTTGGTGCCCTGGCCAACCCAACCCACCCGCCTGGCCATTATGATATGAGATGATGCTTTGGCCCCTCACCATCCGACAGCTTAGTACACCAGAATTTTACTTTGCGAATCAGATTGTCTGTAGTCTCAGTTGTGTTATCTTTAAGGGGATACCCCTACTTGCACTGCTGTTAAAGGAGTGACCTCCGGAGGTACGTAAAGCCTGCATTTATTACCAGCCCAGTGCAAGGGGAATTTACGTAGCTCTCTCCAAGAAAGAGGTTCTTGTGGTAAGTGGGACCCACTGATTTTGTATAGCAGCCACCTGTCGCAATTCTTTATTATTCCCTGATCTATCGATTTCAGGCTTTGGGTCCCCAGGGTGTTGGATAAATTGTTGAGCCCCCTCGTCGGCCCTGCCTGTGGAGCACAAGAGACATTTTGAACACCGTTGGTCATATTATGCAATATATTATTATCATTTGCCCCAAGTTTGGAGTCCATCAGTTCAACCAGTTTAGACTCTATATGTGAGAGCTTTGTCAACATGCCTTCTAATGCATATGGTCAAGTCCTCCCTAAGTGTCCCAAAAAAAGTCTCCAGGCGTGTTTGAACCAGGTCTTCTAATTCTGCGGTAAGGTGTGAGTTTGCCCGGTCCTCTTTGGCCAAAGGTCCTTCACCCATCTCCTGTGATGGAAAATCAGTTGTGGAAGCACCCTGTTTCGCGCCTTTTTTCCGCCTTTTTTTGTTGGGGGCCATAATCAAAGCAGGGGAAACCTTTCCGGCCAGTCTACCCCCCCTTCTTTTTTCGATGGTCCATGAAAAGGCGTCGAAGGATTTTGTACGACCTGGGTGAAAGCGACATCCTCCACGACTAGATCTGTGTCAATGTCTGCAACTGGGATTCCATGCCGTTGGATACCCCTGTCTCTCCCCCCCCGCCCCCCCCCCTGTCCCCCTTCCTCCCTTTCCCCCAGGCCGAGCTGTTCTTCAATGTCTGAATTTCCTCAGTTAACGCTCCTACAGCTGTTGTTAATTAGGAAATAATGGAGGCACAATTACACTGGACCTTTGCTTTTGCTTTACCCCCATCAATGATACATGGCAGTTTCCGCTTACCCATGATGGCTTCAAGATGAACGAGGGGTAGCCCAGCCCAGTCTCTGTCGGACGCTGACGGGCCTGGGCATGCCTGCGCACTTCCCGTGCTGCGGGAGCCCTCCGGGGATTTTAAAGCGCCTCCTGGCCCTGTGGCTGACGGCAGCAGGCAAGCCGCAAAGGAGGCTGGATGACATGGTCCTGGGCTTCTAGTCCCTGGCCCCCAGCAAGGAGTAGAGCAACACAAGCAAGGGGCGTCCCCTCTGAGTATTTAGGGCAAGGTGGCTTGACCATCCAGATACCCCTGAGCAGTTTACAAACAAGGGGATGCTCTCCAACTGGTTTGCCCTCCACTGGTACGTGCCTTGCTGAGATTGCCGACCGGAAATTGTTTACCGTCCTCTAGGCTAAGCCCGAAGCAGCGATGGATGCTAAAAAGTTCACAATCAAAGAGACATGTGCTTTAGTGAGATCCACTTCCTGTTGAGAGCACCAGCTACACCATTGTTTCAAGCTGATGAGAATCGCTTGTGGGTGTTAGCTGACTAGGCTTCGCTAATAAACCTGTCGGCGTCTCTTGAAAGGCCTGGGACCTTCCACCTGTCCCTGAAACCGGCCAGGCTACCAGAGGGAGTTGCCCCAATTCTATCAGTGGATGAGTGGCTGAGGGTCCAGCAACAGATTCTACCGCTGTGGAAGAATGTTTGGCACTGCACATAGCATTTCCAGAAGCACTGGGAACCATGCTTGCGCTCTCCAGAGTGGGGTGATCAGTATTAACTCAGATTGTTGACGTCTGGTTTGTGCCTGAACTCTGGGAATCGTCATAAACAGAGGGAAGGCATAGCACAGAGATGCTGGCCAGTCCTGCAGAAACGCATCCGTGGCAATCGCCTCCAGCTGTAAAAGGCTGGGAGTAGCCTGTTGAGATGTGATGCGAACAGGTCAAACCGGCAAGGGCCCCAGAGTCGGTTCAGTGACTGGAAAACCAAGGGATGGAGTCTCCACTCGCTGAAGTCCCGCAGATGTCGGGAGTGCCAAATCGGCCACCTCGTTGTTGGAGCCCGGAAGGTATTACTCTACCACTGAAATTCTGTGCTGAAGGCAAAAGTGCCAGAAATCCTTGGCGATCTCTGCCAGAATCTGGGATCTCGTCCCACCTAGCTTGTTCACGTAGCGTAATGCTGACACGTTGTCCATGTGAAGCAGGATACAACAGTCTGTCTTCCGAGGTGAAAGACCGCAAATCATAAAGGAGCCTGCCAGTAGCTCCAGACAATTGATGTGCAATGAGTGCCTCCTGTGACCAGCCGCCGCCAGTGGAAATCTGGCCTCAACGGGCTCCCCAACCCAAACTACTGGTATCGTATTCGATCACTACTTCCGGAATAGATCCAAAGAGGGCCCTGTTGCTCCAAACCTCCATGTGGTCTAGCCACCACAACATCGCCTCCTCGGAGAGAGGGATCCGTTCTGCGTACCCGAGGCCTTTCCGGAGACGCTAAATCTTTAGCCTTTAAATAAATCATTAGTCGAACACCCTGTGCCCTCAATGATTATACAACTGGACGAAGGCATTGCGTAAATCACCATTGTACTGACGAAAGGCCTGTAGGGGAGGACTCTGTATTCGTTAAAAAAACTATCTGCCAGTGGAACTGCAGAAAACGTCGATGTGGTGCATAGATGGAAATGGACAGATACGCATCCTTCTGGTACAGACAGACAATCCTATCCCTCTCCTGAAGAAGGTCGCGCAGAAGATGGATGCCCTCCATCTTGAAGTGCCGATATACTACCCATCCATTGAAATCCTTTAGATTTAAAACTAGCCCGGATCCACCCCCTTCTTCTTGACTAGGAAGATGCTGCTGGTAAAGCCGCGAGGGTGAGTGTCTGTGATCACTATGGCCCCTTTCCTTAGAAGAGAATCTATCTCTTCGGAGATAAAGTCCTGCTCTTTTTGGGACAAATACATTTGAGGGGGAGGACAACCCTGACTGGGGGAGCTGTATAGTTCTAGCTTGTACCCCTGAACTGTCTCTAGGATCCATGCATCTTGCGGGATTGTGTGCCAAATATACAGAAACAACTGGATCCTTCCCCCCCCAACATCACTTCCGTACATGGGATAAGTCTCACCTAAATTTCTGGCATCCTGTTGTCCACCCTGATTTCCTCTGTATCTGCCCTTCCAGATTCTGTTTTTGGCTCGCCGTGTCGGGTGGGAGGAGTTGTTATTGTCATTGGAGTCCTGGAAACCCCCTGGTTGTTGATGGTACTGACCACATGGGGCGCCTTGGTTGTAACCCCGGCCGAACGACTGCCCTCTATCATCCGGCCCTGCCGAAAAACCAGTCTGAGAGTACGTTTGAGAGAGCCCTGTGCTTCGTCCAACCCACTGAAGGTGGCGACGAATTTAGGAGGCTCCTTAAGGAAGGACTGGCCAAATAGGAGGCCGTGGGCTAGGGGCCCTGATAAAGAGGAGGAAAGTTCTGTCAATTTGGGGTCCAGCTTCAGTAATATTGAGCACCGCCTCTTGCTGGACATTGCGCAGTTCGCATTTCCTAGTTGGCATACCGCCCTCTGCGCCCATCCAATCAATTCTTCTGGGTCTATTGCCAGCACAGTCTCCTGGGCTCTAAAGCCCAACTCAAGTCTTTTTGTCAAGAGGCATGTCATGCCTGAAAACTTGTCCTGGCATGATCTCCATGCCCAGTCTATGCCCTTTTTAGAGTCCTTGGGAGTACTTTTTCAGGTATGTGAGCATAGAGGGATCTACCGCCGTTATCTCCACCACTTTACCTGGCAGGTCTGGCCTTGGCATTCTGATCTTAGCTGTGGCCTCACGTCCTTGTCAAAAGCCTGGCGAAGATGGGATTGGACGTAGTCCGCCACTTCCTGAGGTGGAAGCCAGGCAGTGGAATTGGGATGTACTATCTCTGCTGGATTGAAAGTAAGGAGCCTAGGTTGGGAAGGTGTCTCTACGTGTCACTCCTTGTTCGATTTCTTGGAGGATCTAGGAACCTCTTCCTGGTCGGACGTATAGTCCGAGGAGGTGACCTCATCGTCATCCTGAGGCATTTTAGTGACAGTTGCCTCCTTAGTTAGGGGGACATAGTCATGGTCATTTGTCATAGCTTTGGCTAGTTTTGCGAAATCCTCAGTGTGGGGGTTTCTGACCCCTTTCCCATTGGCTTTGGGACGACTGCCAGAACCAGGGAGCCAGCCCTGCATGGCGCTTCAGGGGCTCTATGGCTCTCACCAGGGCCCTATTCACTGGGTGCTGCACTCCTGCATCCAGTGTCTCAACGAGGTCTTGCTCCATGGACCCAGAGGGTTCCTCATCAAAGTATTCCTCCTCCTAAAAATACTCAGACATGGTGGCACACTGTAGTGTGGTAATCTATCACACAGGAGGACAGTCTGTCTCTCACACGAGGGGTTAACCTACACATACGAGGCTTATCACCAGAATAAGAGTAAGGGAGTTCAGGGGGAGTGGAGCAACCCCAGGCAAGCTAATGTAAAATGATTATTGAGGTGGAGGGAGGGCTTGCCAGTACCACTCTAGGCAGAGCCTATGCAATATTATACAGCCCCACACACACTTCAATGATTTTATAATATCGGGCAAAATGGCCGCCGCGCATGCGCGATGCAGGCCGCTTGTTTTCACAAAAAGAGGACTGCGCCTCAGCCCGACGCGCGTCCTCGCTCCCTTTCCTCCCTCTCCACCAAGTGGCAACGCAGGTGCAAGATGCCCCGTCGGGGAGGCTGAGCGCTCCCAAATATCAGTGCTCGACTCAGCGGCCGAAAACCAAATAAGGGGGAAAACTTCAAATCTAACGTGGAAATCGGCGGTATTCCAGCAATCAAACCTATGGTAAGCACCACAATCTCGATCGCTAACGTGAATAGCATTAGCTTCAAGCTATACAAATCAGAATATCAGGCAAATATAACATCAATACTATCACCGTAATGGTATAATCAGAACATCAACACATAAACCGAAGCTAGTTATAACCAGCAATAACAGTATAATGGGAAAAGCACTTAACTGACTATGGAGCAGCAAAGAAAGAGGACACGGTCACCTTATTTAGAGCTTATTTAGGGATATACTCTATAGTTAGTCATGTGACATTGAGGTGTTCATGGGTAATGTAGTGTTTATTACTTTTTTCTTTTTATTGGCTGCTGTGAATAAACAGTAAAGGAATGCAAAGCATAATCGGAGCCACCGGTCCTGACATAGAATCTGTTTAAAGCTTACATAGCTCTATCCTAACATGGCGGAAATACAGTCCTTTGGCCAGTTGCCAAAACTCAGGTTCACCATGACTGGTTACTTATCTCAAATCCCCTTTTTCAAAAGTGGAGGTATGACGGGCCTTCATGAGTCTTCCAAATGACAATGCGGCAGGGTGTGCCGCTTTACTTGTGAATTGTATTTAACATTTTCAGACTTGCTTCTTCCACATCTCTTGGCACTCATTAATGAAATATGGAACCTAGGTTATTCTTTTGCCATCTAGGAGGGAAATGTATGCGTCTTCCTGTCATTGCACCACAATCCTGTCAAATGCAGCATATATCAACTAGCACACTCATCATTCTAGATAATAAGATATTTATCAAAAATTTGGCATACCATTTTGCAACTGAGTTTGGTGGTCAGGATCGCATTGAATTTAAACACTGTATGAGACTGGCTAGTCAGACGCATTATCTAACAGAAGCAATGTCTTATCTTTCAGAAGAAATCAAGGATGGATTAGTCCTGTTTGTGGACACAAAGATGGCATTCAACATGGTGGAAAGAGTTTTTATGAACCATATTGCACAAAATGGGGATCCCATCTCAGTTTGCTATGTTAAATCATGGCAGTTGACTTGACAGTCCATGCCCTGCAGGAACGTGCAATGTCTTCCCATTACGGTGTCTTGCTAAGGCTCACGTATGAGCCTTCGCACTGAACTGCTGTGGGCCAGCCGCTGCAGGACCGCCAAACCTAGATTCCTGTCGGAATATGGCAGGCGGTCGCCATATGGCTTTGTCAGTGTGGCAGCGGGCCGCACACCGCCAAAGTCCTACTGAGGCCCTAAATCTCATGAATCAAAAACTGAAATTTTATTATTTAAGACAGACCCTAATATTCTACCTATAGAGTGCATACACCCTAATATTAATCACTCTATACAATACTTGGGCAGACAGATTAGTACAGATCTTGGCAAATTGTGTTAGATGGATTATAGTCTTGTTGCAGATTAACAGCCAGTTTAGATCATGGAGGAAGCTACTGTAGTGGAAGCGCTATTGTTGTTAAGAGGGTAATACTACCACAAGGCTTATTTATTTTTTGTCGATTCCATGGTCCCTCTCTAATAGTTTTCTTAACTAATTGACCTCATGTATAATACATTCTATATGGACGGGTAAAAGACATAGTTAGGTGGAAAAAAGTGGACCGGACTTTGCTCCATGAAGGTTGGACTTTGCCTGTCCGCTCCATATTTCACAATCTGCAGACCTGTAGTGCTTTTTTTTAACAGTCCTTAGGGTTGCTGATGGGCTGCTGAAGCACATGAGTAAAGAATATTTTAGATCCAGCTAGACATCTGTTTCCGCTTGATTGCTTCTGCCATAACCTTTCATATATAAGCCTTTCAAGAGCATAATGATCTCAGACTTAGTATTTCTTTAAAAAATGATGTGCCGCATTTACAGGCATAAGCAAGACTACTGACATAAAAGTTAAAAACTATTACACTAAATGTCAATTTCTATGGGTCTTAACCATCTGCACTGTGAATGTTATTCCACTCCCAGTTTTCTCTCATTGATACCATGCCCCCCCATGTACATTTTAGTGGGTGGAAGCTTGGCCTTAAACTCACCCACACTTCCTCCTTTTATTCATAATGCCAGAATTAACTCCTAGGCATCCCAGTAGGGGACACATGGTATAAAATAAGCCTAATTCCTTGACCCTAATTAAGCCCATATGATCTGCTTATGCTTCCTACATTTCTCAACCCAGGAATAATAATTTAAACATATCTTCACACCCAACTTAAGCCAATTCCCAAACATATTATACTTCCTTTGTGTAAGAATGACCTCTCCACCAACCTCTCCCTTTCTCTGTCTTGCACGCAGCTTGTGTTTTCTGTTCACTTAAAAACCAGTTCAGACTATGACAAAAAAAAAAACTTAAATGTCTGTTTATGAAGTATGTCATACATTGGCAATCTGCTTCAGGCACCTGGAAAATTCAAAAAGATCAGTTCCAGTTAATCTTCAAATTGGAGACGACACCAAGGATAGTAGGAGCCCTAGCTTCCTAAATTTGCACAATGCATATTTTTGCAGGTACAAAGGCTAGGTTCGGAAAGATCGGGAAGGTATAATGATAACGTAGTTTTACATCTCCTCTTTTGGACCTTAGCCAGTATATTTTGTTTAAGAAATCCTGAAAGAACACTGTAAAAAAAAGTGGATCATTAATTGCGGTAGGCGACAGCCCACTTCAAGGAAAAATGACAACCCATGTCAGGGGGAACCCTTCAAGTCACTAAATTAACCTGAGCTCAACCCCCTATTAGCTATGGCCCTGAGCAGACCGGGTTAACTTGGGGCAATGTATAAAGTGTTTATGCAGTACACAAAAAGTAATAAAGTCAAAATACAAAGCTATAAAAATCAGGAACTGAATTAGAAAAATAGAGTAAAATGCATTAAACAAGTTAAGACCAAAATGACACAAATCAAATAAAGGGAACTGGAGATATAACATTTTAAAGCTTGAGAATGAACAGTGCTAAAAAGCCAAAGCGCCAATGATCGTCAATGGTCAGGGTAAAACCTACCAGCAATTGGAGGCTGACCAGGAGGGTGCGCAGGTTTGATAGACCAACCAGGTTCATCTTGGTCAAAGATTTTTGCCTTCTGATTTAGTCCTTTAAGTCCCAATCAAACACAGGAGTACACTTCGAAAGCCTCCCTAACACCTCAGGAGAGAGACTTGGAGACTCTCAGGGCGTCAGGCAGAGGTCAACAGCAGTGTCCATTCCAGGATGAGTTTCCACTGATCAGCTAGGTACTACCAGGAAAAAGTCTCTTATAGCGTGTTTTATCCCTGTAACTTGACCAGGAGGTCAACTTTGTAAGCCTCGCAGTCCAGTATTTTTGTCCTTATTACAAGAGGGATGTCCCATCCTCCTGGGGCTCCTCTCAGATCATAGACAGTAGGTCGAGCCCTCTCCTGATGTAGTGCAAGTCCTGGAAGTGCTCTGACGTACGTGCCCAGAAGTGCCACCCTTATGCCTGGCACAAGCCAGCGTGTTGGAATGATTCCTGGAGATGCCTCTACAGTGGAGTAACCGTTCCCTTGGCCGACCCTGCCCACTTTGTGCATTTTTAGGTTTTGCCTACAGGGCAGCAAAAGCTATACTTAGTTTAAAAAAAAAGCTTAAATAGGGCTTAAATCCCCATACTTAGCGTTAACTAAGCATTGGTTGGCTCCCACATCGGTCTCCTTTCCTTGCTTCTCACTGGTCAGAGCCTCCTGCTATTTCCACTCTCTTTTCAGTTCTTCCGGCATCTGTGGAGCTTGGACCAAATACAATTTCCTGTGTCTGCAGGCAGTGTCCTTCCACTGGTCGCCGCTTGGTACTGGTATTTTTAATTTCAATCTAGCACTTGTTAGCAGTGCCTGTGTTTGCAGGCCCTCCCTACCCCACCCACACCCTTGTTGTTTGCCCTGTCATTCCCACCCCTCCTGCCTCGTTGCCGTTCCTCCCTCACCCCATTTTGTATTTTTTTTTCTTTCACCGCCCTCCCCCATCACTTCCCTGCCTCGAAACAAAAAGGACTTTGGCGGCCAGAGCTGTTCGCTTTATAGCCCTTTGTTTTTAGGTCGAGCCTAGACAGCGCATACGCGGTCACAAGACCTATAGTAAACCCAATATGGAGTGTAATTTCTCCTGCCGCTTGCCATTGGTCAACTCTGGCATTGCTCTTCTTAGCTAGCTTATTATTGGCTGTCGATCCGATATGTCACTTCCGTTTACTCCGGAGGCAGCACCGCCTAACTACAGTTTTCGTCCGCTTTCGTGGTTCATGTGTCTCCGAGGGAAACTTTCTTATAGGATTTTTGAAGCCCAGCATGCTGAGTTGCAGCATGACCCACTCACTTGCATACATAAGCACGAGCGCAGCGCTGTTAATCGTACATAATCAGCACAGTGCTCGTCATGAGCGCTGCGCTGTTAATTGTTGCTTTGTTTTCTCCATTCCCCCCCTCCCCCCCCCCCCCCCCCCCCACTCTCACTCCCTCCTCCCTACTTCCTCCGGTGACGTATTAGTGGCGCGTGAGGATGCGGCGCCTCACTGTTGTGTCCTGAGAATTATGGGGTCGTGTACCTGGAGACATAAGGCATTGTTGCCTGAGCAGTTGGTGCCAGGCACTTGTGTACGAGAAGCATGGGGACCTGCGGCTCAGCCTGCGATCGGGACGATTGAAGCTTCCGCGTCTGGGGAAGGCTGAGGTTCGTGTTCGCTGCCACGCTCTGTTTGAAGGTTTACAGCTAGGGTGTGCGTGCAGTTTCGTGTTTTCATTCGCCAACACTTAATTTCAACCATACTCTCTCAAGATGAATTTGGAACTGTGGAAGTAAGCAGGGCTCATCAGAGAGGAACCGGTTTATAACCTGTGCCTGGCTTCCGGTCCCACATGACGCCTGGCTTCCGGTCCTAACACTTGCCAGTCTTACGGTGTGCGAGTTGTCTGTCTTCCTGTCCTATTAGTTGTCTGTATGAATTGCGACACACACAACCCCCCCCCCCCCCATCCTGACACCGCAGCCGTGACCCTGCTGACGGTGCTATCATCCAACGCTCTAGCGCCTTTAGCCAGTTGCATGAGGCGCAGCGTCTGCACCACCAGCTTCCCCCTGCAGACACACAAGAGAGGGCCTGTGAGTTTCAACACAAAGCTGTAACTGAAACAGCTTCCACAGTGTCACCAACGGAAATCAGTCCCAGACGCCTATTCTGTCTGAGCCATGCTGTCCTCGACTGTAGCAAGCAAAGACATATAGTGTGACCCCCATCCCAACCACCACCACCACCCGACCTCAGAGACTGAACTGCTGGCTTCATGCTCGGGTAGAAATGGGACGTTGCGCTTGGCTAAAAGTTCCTGGCAGGTTGTATACTTACAGCTTAAATCACTAGTTGAAGACCGAGTAGCAGAGCGCCTAACAAGACCATTAAAGTGCAGTATGCGACAATCGTATACAGCATCCTATACATGCAGTATACATATGTCCCAGGGTCTACGCCATCCAGAGAGACTTGTACAGATTTACAGGACACACAAGCAATATAAACACGCAATGTCTTCAAAAACACAAACCGTGCGCAATAATTCTCATAACAACATAATTCTCTGAACACAACTGTCATAAAACAGCCATATTTGTTATGAAGAAAATAAGAGTTCCTTGTACATTACATTTGTTTTAGTCTGTGGATGTTAGCTGAACTAGTCATTCCACCCCACTCAGACTTTAAGAGTAATAAGCATTGACCATTCGACATTGCTACCCCCAGAAAGTAAAAGTTCAAAGAGAAATTGCTTGGCAGTCGAGGTGAGTGTGCACCAATACTAGGCTTTTGTGGTTTCAAGGAGCATCACTAGGATAGATTAATGATCCTTGAGCTTTCACACGCGACAAGAAGTTTCAGGTGGAAGCAAATCCTAGTGCAGCACCCCTTCAGATTTTGTATTGACTTACAGTTAAAACTAAGATGCGGTTCAGGGACCAGGATACTTGGTCATTGACACCGGCTGGTGTACCACTACCAGGGACTGACGAGTAGAGGTACATAAAAGGCATTGTCCTTTACAATGCTAATGGCTTAAACTTGTGTGAATGTGAGACATATTGCATTGCAAATGCTTGTTATTTACTGTAAGTCATCTTTATGTAAAATGCACAGAGTTCTAAGGCAAGCAAAATATTATAGTGTCCAGCAAAAGGCAAAAAATGTGGGGTGACCACGCAGAAAAGGCAGATTTTCCACAAATTGTGATTATTGTTGTTGGTATCCCCACATTCATTATGGGTGTACCAAAGTACCCGATAAGCACAAGTAATTGTAAGGAGCTCTGGTAATGGTGCCTTCTCCTCTTATACTACCCATTCTCATATAGATTCATCTATTCATGGTGTGATGTTTCCGTACTTTAGACAATCCCTGGTTTCTCACAACCCCAAAATGAAAATGTGTGAACAATAGAATCTATTTTATCTGTCTGTTTGATTTCGTTGATGGGCTTTAATTTACTGTCATGGTGAGCTATCTCCAAGTGCCCAGCTTTTCTCTGAAAGTTTGTCAACCATATTGTTGTAAATAACTCTCAGGAAACAGCAAGAGTAGAAGTGCCAGTTTATTCCTGTGGATCCTACGGCCTCTCACACGAGAATGCCAACATTCTAAGAGGAGCTTCGCTCCAACATTCTAAAGATGGAACAGCCCATAAGGCGAGGACAAGGAGGGGGGGAAGAGGAATGCAGGACTAGAATACAACACATATCTTTCAGAGTTAAGGTTGGGGACAAGTGTGATTTATACTAATTTAATTTATATCACCTCCTTCGAATAGTCTTGGGCAATGTTTTTGAAAAAGGCTTGTCTTGAGATTTATGTCGAGGACCTCGCCGAAAAAAATGTGAGTGACCTAAGGTTACTCCCTTATCTCTCATGTTTCCAGATTTGATTATAGATTTGTTCCTACAGCTTGAGTCTTACAGCTCTCTAGTGCCTTTTGAGTCAGTTGATTAACATAAAGCTCCAGGATGTAGGTAGCATAATCCAGTGGTAGTGTGCCTGCTATAAGTTGTTTTTTGCCATGTAGTGAAGTTTCTTCAATCCAGGATATGCAGCTTGGTCTTTCTTGAGAGGATCAGGTCTCTCCTTTTCAGGAAGTTCGATTGTCAGCGGATTGGCGTGGTAGTTAAGGTAGCCTTGTTCTTCATGTGTCTAGTTTCTTGTTTTTCATCAAAAGGGGTGTTACCTTTGGCACTGAACTTTAGTCTCGACTCCCTTTCCTTTTTCACTATCTAGACATGTAACCACTTCATCTATAACGGGAACTGGGAGCTTTGTGCTGTTGTCAAAGAGCCTTTTTGTTCGTCTTTATTAGTATAGATCCTTAAATTCATGTTATTCAGAGGAGCTACTGAATGAAGATTTTTATCAGACAGTGTTATGGTCATGATCATCCTTAATAATGTTAGTTTTTAGTACTTGGCTCACTCGCCAAGTGTTGACTGTTCTTTTTTTACCCTGAATCGGGATAAATGGTGGCAAATGCCATACCTGTCATCGCACCTTTGGTCGATTGATTAAGGGTAGACGAATCCAATGCCAAATTTGATCATGTTCTGGAAATTCATTGTTCCTGCCATTATCATGTCCCAATGCTTTCGCTAACCAGCGGCCGCCTGCATCAACACCCCTCCCCCAACCAGTGGTCACTATAGCTGAAAGATTAGGTACCTGCACCTGGAATTGTACCTGCACTTAAACTCATTGAAGTCTATTGCAGGTCTTTGATCATTCTGTTTATGCATTCCTGAGGTCTCAGCCATGTGTTCAAAGCTACCTTTCCATTGGTGTAATTGGCTCTTGCATTGTTCTTTTCTTCAGACCACCCTCTTTTTATTGAAGGTTACTATTTCCAACTAGGCATCTCTTTCCTAGAGTGAATCATTCGGCAGCAGCTCCTGGCAGTGCTAGCTTGGTAATGTTGATACATACACATGATTATTTCCAGAACCATTGCACACAAATTTGATTTTGACCTGAATTGTTCTCAAGTCAATATCATCAGTCTGTCAATTACTCCCCCATATCAGAGTCTTTGAATTATCTAATCCATTATTCGTCTAATCTGTTCCTAGAGTCTCCGAGCTCTAAAAGCAACGCAGAAGGAAGGATGTACCTAATATTTCAGGGGTAGCCGTGAGCAAATGCAGTTGCACATCCTAAATGAAGTATATGGCAGTATAAAAACACAAGTTTGATATGATAATGTCCAATAGTAATTCAAATAATAAAGTGGTGCTCCGAGCAACCCATAAAACATCCTGCTACCACAAGTGTTCAGTATGTATTCCATCGGAATTGGGGGCCTATTAATCTCTGTACATGGCTGTTCATATCACCGACTCTGTATTTGTGAAAATTATCAAAATTGTTTTGTGGACTTTTACTTCAAGAATATGACTATCTATTGCTTACTGACTACTTTAGCACCCTTTGTGTATGTGCCCCAATCCTTTTGTGTCATAGAAGAGAGGAACTATTGAACTTTCTGGCAAATCAGTTTTTTCTTCTTCCTTTTTTTAAACCGTTGTTGAAGTTTTCTTTATGCCCCAGTATCTCTTCAAATTCCAGTACAAAACAACCATCCTCTAGAAGTCTGCTGAGTCTCTTCAGGAACCGTTTTAAAACCTTGAGTCTCAGCCACTAGATAGCCTCCTCCACTTCCCCCTCCTCACACACCCCCATGTAATTTTCTCGTAGTTACACCCCATGTGTAGCTATCGCTCCCTAGTGCACTCCCATGAACTGACCGCGTCACCTCACATCTGCTTCATGCCCCATCCAATGGTGCAGTACCATTCCACTCCTCAAGGTTGTCAGACCGCTCTTCTAGCCGACCCACCAAGAATACTCAGATGCTGTACTGGGGGCAAGAAAAAACTTGCCAGCTGATCTTTTAGAAAAGCAGGGCGAAGGGGAGAGGTTAATTTCCAAATCTCATAATTTCTGGGTTGAAACAATCAAGAAAATACAGGAGTCCTGAAGCGTTAATTTTTTGCAATAAATGCAGTGTAGGTCTCTCAGGAGCTTAGGCAGCACACTGCTCGCCCAGCTTGGTCCCAGTAGCTATGTACTATGTCAAAAACAAGATTGAAGATGACTCTTGTTTTTCCACACTACCACTCGATTTGTTATTTTAATTATATCAGTTCTTGTTTGTTACTGTTATGAAAAATTCAATGAATATTCCGTAGAGAGCAATTATTTTCATAAAGCTATACCACAATATCCCTATAGGAGGACAGGGTCTGATCTAGTTTGCAAGTACAGTTTTTCATGAAAGCCAACTATTGGGGACGTTATTTTTTCTCAAAGGTGTAGGAATGTTCAGTGTTTTCTATGTTTTTGGAGTGTACTGTTTGTAAGGTTAATAAGTATGCTCATGTAGTGTTAAGTGAGAGAATTGAGTTAATGCCCTGTAAGCTACCATCTTTTGTGTGGTTTGCAGTCCCTATATTCATATAGGCTGGTCACAAACTATTAACCCAGTGGGTAAAGGCCCTGTGTCACAAACCATTAAAATTCTGTTAAGGCATTCCTGCACTTTAATTTTAATTTATTTGAAATCCGGAGAATTATAATGAGCATGTACATTATGTATAATTTTATAAATTCTAACATGCTTTTGCATTATGTTCTTTCCTCTAGGTTTCAGAATCAGCGTTATTGATGGGTGGACAGCCATGTGTAGAAGCAACAACCAAGAGTGATTAACTCTTTTGCAAAGCAGAATGTGGAGAATAGTCATTCCGCGACTGTTCATTTATCTATTTTTTGTTAGAAGATGAGCTTTCTTGTTAAGAAAACATCTCACAAGTGTGTGGACAATATTTCTAGCATGTCTAATTGGCAAATTCGAAAATCATCAAAAAATGTGACCAACACAAGTGAGTAACCAGCCCAAAGACCTGATGAAAAAACAAAGCATGTTAAATCGAATGGAATACGTAGAGCTGAAGCCACAGAGAGAAGCAGTATATGTATGATTTATGGAACGATAGCTATGTGTTGCTCCAGTGGGCTTTTTTTAGAGATGACTAGAAAGAGGTGGAGTCCTCCACCCTACATTTCCTCGGATCATGAATGAACAACTTGTTTCTCCCTCAGAGGAGCCCACTTTTGTGGATCCAATGTTCAGAATGGCCTGTGACCTCTTCAGCTGCTGCCGACGAAACCCAGTTCTTGATTCATGGTGAAGCAAGAGTTGCCCAGGTCGAAGACTGAGAACAAAATAAGACCTACAACAGCTTTACATTATCTGTGTAAGCAGTCACACACTACCCCTTTTTAAAACCGCTGACAAGTGCCTAAGGAAGACCTGCGTCTGCTTCAGATAAAGGGATGACTGCCAACTCCTGCAAGACTTATGTCCGATGTTGCACCATATCTGTGATCATTGTATGCCGAACCTTTGCCCACACGAAGCGGCACCCACCACTATGCATGACTCTAGTCCAAAGGTTTTGAGCTATTGGGATCAGTGATATAATAAGGGAAATTCTGTGAGATCTGCTCAGGTTTTTTGGAACAGCGTGGAGGTGGTCGGCCAAAGGCATGCACAGCTCCCAAAGGCACTATGGCTAGTGGGGGCTCTGACAAGACCCCAAGCGAAATATCTAGTCATACAAGTAGCAACTCCCAGCAGAGAAGAAAACTTGCTCTCATTTGCGATCAGTGTAAGATGAAGATGCAGCTGGTGGCAGACCTCCTCCTACTCTCCAGCGAGACTAGACCAGTTAACACAGAGAGCTTATCTGTCTTTGGAGAAACATTTGAGAAATGCAGGGACACTATCATTGCAAGGACAAAGGGGCTTTCCATACTCACTCATGATGTGCAGAGCCAGCTCAATATGGGACGCTTTGTAGAAGTGGGGGACATTTTAGGAGAAATGGGGGACCTGGTGGTCTCTTTGACTGAATGCTCAGCTCATGCAGCATACCTGGCTGCGGTGGAACCTCCAGGGGCTCAAGCTGCTCTTTCAGGCCTGGTGGACCGCTATAAGGTAACTAGGTGTAGACACGAGGTGGAACAAAGTTGTGCAATCTTAAAAACCGCACCCTTGCCTGACCTGACCCCACAACTACTTCTGGAAGTCTCTCAAAACATTTCCAAGAACTTGAAGCTTCTGACGGATGCATGTGTTCTGGCCAGCGAGAAATCCAAGGACAAGTTTGCTAAAGAGCAGTTTAAACTCAGTGTGAAATGTATGAGCACCTGCGCTACTGCCCTTCTGGCATGTGTGAAAGAGGTTAAGACATCTCCAAGTGAATTGACAAGAAACCGATGTATTTTATTTAGTGGCCCTTTGGTTCAAGCTGTTCATGCTTTGGTAGGCTTTGCCACTGAGCCCCAATTTTTAGGCAAAGCTGCTATTATTAATCCAGAGGGCAAAGCGGTCCAAACTGCAATTTTAGGAGGTGCCATGAGTGTAGTTTCTGCTTGTGTGTTTCTGACTCAATGCCTCAGGGAAATAGCCCAACACCCAGAAAGTAGCAGCAAAATCATTGATTACAAGGACCGGTTGAGAAGCTCTGCGTGTGCTGTGTCTGATGGTTGCAATTTACTCTCTCAGGCACTAAGAGAACGATCGTCTCCCAGAACTTTACCACCAGTAAACTCAAATTCTGTGAATTAACCCTAACTTAGAGGAAAATGACATTTTTTGATACTCCAAAGAATTCAAGTGGATGGTCTTGGTGCCCTTCATATAAAGTGAACCGCACAGACCGTTGGCTGTTACGACTGTTATGTAAGTGGAGCTTGAATCGTGCTGGGTACAGTCAAGCCTCCCCCACCCTGTTGATTTGTTACTACTCATTTTTAAATCGTGCAGGAAAAGGTTACCTCATTTGTTGAATGATTTGAATGCATTTTAGCTGCTGGATGCGGCTTCTTTGTACATGTTTTTTTAAAACCTCTGTTAAAAGTAAATGGATTTGTGTGGGAGGATTCTGTGGGAATAGAGAAGGGTGTGATTCTGTTTCCATGTGGCTGACTGCTTAGGGCAGGGTGGGGATTCAGAGATACTGTGAGTGTTTCTAAACTGTACACTATAACAAAAGAAACTTATCTTTAACATGTCCGTTTTTATCTTGCATGTACTGGAGTATTTATTTCATTTATTAAAATGTTTCTCAGAAATCCTTTGCTATTTCTGTTTTTTCCCCAAGTTAGTAACAGCCTTTTTATAAAAGTGTTATGTTTTCAGCTTAGAACATTTAAGTTATTGTTGAGTACATGGCATTGCTTTTCTCCTAAGGATTTTTTTTTCTTTAGAAGCATTCATAAAGCTGGTTGTGATTAATTGGAATGGAGAACAGGGAACGCATATTACACACACTTACTAAAAGTCTAGAGCCATGCTAACATTGTACTGTATATTCAGTCCACTCCTTAATTAATTGTGCAGTATAGTCAACCACTTATTAACATATAGATTTAGATTTTTTTTTTTAATATTGAAAATTAAGAATTTGCATTTGTAATTGAATACAGGGGGTGGAGACATGAGTATTTTATTTTCTGTATTACTCAGACGTCCTTCTTTCCATCCCATCCCTCGTACGTGGTTGGGAATTGCTTGTGTGCTGCGAACAAAACTAAAAAACTTCACCAAAATAACGTTGCTTTTATGTAGTACTCCCCTTAAATTCTATTGTAAAAAAACGTGGGCAATTGCCCTTCATGTCAAAAACAATACTAAATGGCTTGGAGCATTACTCTGAAATTGTCAAAATAATATCAGAAATGTGAAATCTTTAAATTGGGAGGTGAAGGGAACAAAAGCACAAGAAATCCATCCAGGCACAGGCAAAATCAGAAGGGAAGTTTCAGTTATGAGAGTTATCCGGATGACAAAAGATCAGGAGAGATGGAGCTTGCCACACGTTATAGATAGTCTTGTGCTTGCTATGAGAGTCCTCAAAAAGGAGAGAATGGTGCAGACATTGTTGGCTGAATACCAAAGGTTGTTGGAGAGGCTGAAGGGGAGACACCAGAATTACCAGAGATTACCTTTACATTGGAATTTTAGAATATTGCTGGTGCTGGGGATGGATCAGATTTGAGAAGTACAATTTAGGTCCAAACTGACTATCCAGTCACTGGGCAGGAGAGTGTCCTGGAGGAGATGGATGCCCCCCATCTTGAAGTGGCAATAGAAGGAGTTGAAGAAATGTTAGCTTTATCACTGGCTTTGAGCCAGTGACCTTTTTGAGGACGGAGAAGATAGACATTATGTAGTCTTCCTGATTGGTGGCAAGTGTGATGGATCTTTTCCAGAGCATTTCCTGCACCTCCTGATCTACCCATGGATATTTCCCCTGGAGAAGAATGGTGGATTAGAAAAGCTGGTAGGATGGTTCTTGGAAGTGTAAAAGAAAGTAGTGGATGGTTTGGAGGATCTAAAACTGTGCTGTAATATTTTTCTAGTTGGGAAGAAAATAGGCATTGCAGCCTCATACAGGAACCTAGGGGAGTGATAAGGAATAGCAGGGGAAAAAAGGGAGAAGGCCTTCCTTAGAAGGATTTGAATGATGTGTGACGAGCTTAGAGGGGCCTCCCCTGAGAATCCACATCCTCCTAGCAGTGGTTCACCTCCAAAGAAGCAAGAGCTTTGATTGGCATAGCCACATGCGAAGAAGTGGGCGAGAAGCCCTCCCTCAATATCCAGTGGTGTATCCCAGTATGTCACTGGCCAGGACACAAATATGTTTTTTTTTTTTTTTTAAACCTTGATAGTTGTCAGGGCTCGGTCCAGAGGAGAATATTTTGATGACTTTCGAGATGTGTTTTTAGAAAGAATTCACCAAAGAGAAGCACTATGAGAGAATAAGTATTTATAGACTCACATCTCAGCAATCTTGGAGTCGAGTCTCATGATGATACACACCTACGTTCAGATAAAATAGTAGTGTTATCATTGCCTGGGATGCTCACAACTCTTAGTGCCCAGCCTCGAATTCAAGGAAGGTCAGTATGATCAAGTGAAGAGGTGCATGTCCAGTTGTCTGATTAAGGGACCAGAAATGTCAAGCAAGTGATCCTAGTCTAGGGCATGATTGATGAACGGAACGGAGAAGGAAGGAGACGAGATTGGTGTCTACATGAGGAGTCGAGCATGCCTTATCACTCACGGTAGGACTTGGGAATTCAACATTAATTATAAAGCTTGAAAGTGTATCCAAGGGTTTACGGAGTCGGTGCCTTAGGAACGTAGCCACATGCTCAATGGGGTAACAATTTGCGAGACTTCGGGGGTGAAGTTTGACAGAGTTAAACATGGGTTCGCCATTCAAATCCAAAAAAGAAACCTTCTTTAGAGCAGGGGTTTCCAACCCTTTATGTAATAAGAGCTACTTATGTTCAATGAAAATTCTCCTGAACTACTTCTATTATTAGAGATGTTGTAATAGCACATCTAACAAAGATTACATTAGTGGCCACCATATGCAAGAGTACTAGCAGTGATCACCTCAGTGCACCAGGCATGGTTGTCCGCAGTAATGTGAATTAAGCAATGTGAATGTGGAATGCCTCTAAATTGGTAATACATTAGAGCCATAGCACAAAGTTAATGATATTAGTAATCGTCTCCCCAACAGTTTGATTTGTAGCACTCCAATATCCGCATTAAATATATCCACTTTAAATATATTTTTGAAACTAAACCATTTTTCTTCAATCTTCAATTTTTTTCTTCAAACATCAGCTTATGAATTCTGAAAATATATCCATTTTCTTTTCAAATGCACACTTTTCAAATTTGGTATATATATTCAACCAACAAAATGTTTTAATTTAGTTCCCTGGGCTGCAAAAAGGAGAGCTACTTGCAGGTAGCTGGAGAACTAACCACGAGTAGATCACAAGCTACTCATTGGAGAAGCCTGCCTTAGAGGGAGGGAACTCTGTTGGTGCCAAGAGTGGTGATCAGGAGCAGTAAATCAGCAAATTCGCAATCATGTGATGCCATATCCACCTCCTCGCTGGTCTCTAGAGAGTCCCTAGCTCCTCGTCTTAACTTGTATTTTCCCCAACTCTCCTCTTGGGAGTTGCATTCGAGGGAAGATATTGGCCAATGAATAGCTTTTGGCAGGAGACTCCATATGGATATGCTTACACTTCTTAGAGGCTTCGCAGATGTTTCCAGTATTTGACGTAGTGGTGGACTTCCCATCCCCAATGTGTGCAGCAGTGAGCAAAGAATAACAGGCTGTGAGGAGGAAGGCGTGATGAGGGCAAGAGCATCTTGCAGAAAGCCCTCCTAAGCTTATGAAAGGCGCTCTACGGAAAGTTATAGGGAAGCCTTAAAACTTTCATTGTCATCCGCTACAAGTTTTATTACCTGCATTTTGGAGATCGCGGGAAAGAAGGAGGCCCGCTTGCATAATTTTGAGTCATCCATAGCGGAGATTGGGGGGAGTCTTGCAAGGATTAGCCTTAGCGATAACGCCTCTTTATAGAGGTTGTTTGTTGCCATGCACAACCTTGAATTTGCCAATAGATCGCCCGTGCGTTCAAGATTTGGCAATCTTGCACTTTAAAATTTTTGGGGTTGAAGTCAGGCTAGAGTGGTGAGCGTCAGTTAAAAAAATGCTGTTGACTTTCACAGCTGATTGCTTTTGAGGGTTATGTCAAAGTCCGAACTCAGGGGGTATTTAAAAATGGTGGCTGCTGTGATTGCCAGAAGAATATTACAGTACTCCTAAGATGGCGGATGGATCCCTCACCAAGAGGGGAATAATGGCGTGTTTGGTGAGCAACATGCATCTACTGTAAAGATGCAGTAGTGAGATGGGGTGCTTTAAGTATTGGAGATATGATGCAAGGTTTGAATCAAGGGAGCGCTGGTGAGCGAGAAGGATGCTCATGTTGGTGAGTTTAGGGTTGTATAATACTGGAAAAGACTGCGTGAGACAGCACCATGAGAAAGAAAGATTGAAATATGGCTAAAGGTAGTTAGACAAAATTGATGGGAGGATAAAATTGAAATATGGATGTAAATAAGTAAAATAGTTAAACAGTAGAACAACTGCCAACATTTAGAAGAGGAAAGTGGAAGATTTAAAAAAAAAAAAAATCTGGTGAATGTATTTCTCCCATTGATTTCTATTGAGGCCTGAATCGGGTCTATTGTCATGTATGGGACAAGATGTAAATATCCGTCTTTTCCTCTTATCTATCAGGAGCATGGCGAAAGCGATATGGCAGGCAGAGAGTGTGTGACAAAATGTTATGCATTGGGAGTGTATACTTCCAAGTCACACAAGACCAGTCCCTGTTTGCAGAAGCCCGCCGAAGAATCGGGTTTTTGCTTACAGGAATCAGGAGGTGGGAAACTAGCCTTGAAATCGGTAGTCTCCCGCTTGAATGCGGAGGGTAGGGAAAATAAGTTTGGGGAAGGGGGAGCAGTTATAGCCCGGGCTGCACCACATAACATGTGAAATAGAAAAATAGCTCTAGCTGGAAAGATATATAGAATAAAACAAAAGGCCCACTTTTTATTTGTGGCATATAGCGGACCAGTTCGTCTGCTGTGATTTTTTTGTTTGTTTTGTTTTTGAACAGAACATATCACATTAACTCGAGGAATTTTGTAAACGGGTTGCTGTACTAAATTAAAAGGGACTTCACATTGGCTTTCTTCAGAATATTTACTTCATAGAATCATAGGTAATGGATCACAATCCATAATTTGATATTACTCATGATCAATTTAAAATTAACGCACAAAATATTAACAAAAACATAAAACAATAGATGAAACAAGTGTCCGCAAATGACGGATAATGGTCCCTTCTGTGGGCAACACTAGATAAACCGTGGATGGGTATCAACATCCAATTCAAAGTAGACCATCTAGTGCATTGCACAATTAATTGGCTGCAACATGGATTTTGTGGTCTAACCTCAATGGTTTTTTTTCTTTATGCTGAATGATGTTGGACCTAGGTGGTAAGGAATAGGAATTTTTAGGAAAACAAGTCATCCCATTTTAAATGCAATATTTTTCTTTTGTGTAAGGATTTTGAAAATGAAATGCATAAATGAAAGCATGTCGTAGAACTAAAGCTGCTTCATTTTAGCACTGAAACTAGTTCATGTGCTCTAATGAAGTGCGTCTTTGGGATTCTTCACAGGAGTTCATCGTGGTGTCTGCACATAAAAAAGTTTAGACAAGGGGGCGTGGCAAATCAGTCCAAGATGGCAGTCGGCTTTTAGGTGAGCTCCGGATGCCCGACAGCCATCCTTCTGAATCCTGCATGGCAGCACATTCCAGAATCTGGGCAGGAGGGCCCCAGGGACTGTTGGTGTGACGCCCTCCCCCTCCATGGTGAGGTTTCATCCATGGCTCCATTCCCTCCTTCTACCCTTCCCTTCTGGTCAGTGAATGCGCTCCCCACCCCCCCTTAAGAGATACTTGGGCAGCTATTTGTCGACTACTTGTGCTGCCTGGTGGTGGATGGGTTGGCCTCTGTCTGGGGGGGGGGCCTTTGGGGCACACATTGTGACTGGGGCCTCAACTCATTTGCTTTGCTACTGCCTGGAATTGTAGGGGTTGCCCTGGATTCTTCTTCTTCCTCTGGTAGCCACTCTCTCGCGTTGACCCTGAACATGGGCTGAGATAAGCCTCCTGTCCCCAAGGGTACTCAAACTAAAATGGAGCAATACACCACGTCCATGACAGAGTAGAGGAGTCGCTGGTGACTGTTCCACCACATCTCAGCCGTTCTCGCAGTAATTCAGGCCTCTTGAGATTCGGTGGAGCTAAGGTGGAGGGTATTCGTGTTCTTTCCTTTTTGCACCAGGACCTTTGTAAGGTGGCTCAGTGGGTCACAGAAGTGGAAACGCGGATCTCGACGACTGAGGATGATGTGGGTGTCCTCAAATGCTAAGTCTCTCAATTGCAATCTTCTATAGCAGTCCTTACCGATAGGGTTGAGAATGCTGAAAACAGTTCTTGAAGAGACAAACTGCTTCTCATTGGGTTGCTGCAAGAGGTGGGTAGGGCTCTAAACTGGATGATCTTCTGGAGGACTAGTTTTGGTCTTGGGTGCCAGCTGTCTCGCTGCTTTGTGGTGGAGTGTGCCCACAGTGCATTGGTCAAAAAGGCTCCTCCTGGGGCCACTCCCCATCCGGTGGTGGTATGCATTCTTACCCATCAAGACCGGGATGCGATCCTTGGGGAGGCCCGCACTCCTGATCTGCCATACTCCAATGCAAAAATTCTGTTTCTCCTTCCCTATACTAAAAGGGTGCAGTAGAAACGCGTACATTTGAGGAGGTGAAGCAAAAACTGCATGCACTCAACATCCGCCACATGCTCCTCTTCCCAGCCAGGCTCAAGGTCCTGTTTGATCCTCCATCTTTTTCTTTGACACACCTGAGCAGGCCTAGGAATGGGCAACGGAGCAGAGGCTGCTCACTCGGCGGAACATGGAGGATCAAAATGGAGCTGCATCAGGGTTCCACGTTACTCACCTCTAGAACACAAAACTCTCAGACGCCGTACTAAATGTCGAAAGTGGGAGTGACCCGGGAGGATAGACAAACCTCATTGAGCGCTTCTGTGGCAATGGAGTCCTGCCGGGCACCAGACTCTGAGGCCTCGTTGTCTGCTACCCCAGACATCTTCCAAATGATGGAGAGCCTGCCTGAGTCCCAAACTTGAACGCTCTAGATCCTTATTATAGTGATGTTTAGCCTCCATGATGGGAGATCATGCTTCATAGATGTGGACCAGGATTGATGATTGCGCAGTTTGTTGTTTATTTGACCTGTGTGGGAGATTGTGGCCATTTATAGTTTTTTCCTTACGTATTGCTGCCGGGCCAGATTATCCTGTATTGGGTTTACAAGGCTCCCGACCGTGTATTTCTTTTTCTTGTCCTACAGTTCGTTATGAATGTTCATTATAAAGGCGACAGATGCTTCCGGGACCGAAGTATCGGGTGGGAGGGTTTATGCAAAGATTGATAGTATTATTGTTTTGATACATTTCTTTTTCAGGTATTCATTGCACAATTGCTTTATCACAGTTTGCTACATTCCTGGGTTAGACAGGGACCCGCTGGCTTATCTGCTGCCTTGGCGTTTAGGTACTTGGTTTAATCCTGCTTTCTTCCCTCACAGTCCCAATATGGTTAAAGTCATATCATGGAACATAAATGGTCTCCTGGACCGTACTAAAAGATCATCTGTCCTACGCTATATTAGACGTCACTGACCAGACGTAGTACTGCACCAGGAAATACACCTTATGAAAAACCACTTCTCTTTCCTGGGGCGTCTGGTTACGACCGGGTGTATCAAGCAGGTTGCCAGGGCTCTAGAGAAACTGCCATACTCCTTTACAAGTCATTCCCTCTTACTATCTCGAAGACTCATGGGGACACTGGGGCAGTATATGGGCGGCATAGAGAGACGGCTGGAAGCCTAACATTTCAATTTTGTATCCTGTTATGTCTTTCTTCAACTCTTGCAACTTACACTGTGAGCGATTCAGACCCTCGTGACAACCTTTTCTCCTGGCATAACATTTATCGGAGGGCACTTCAATGAAGTTCCTGACTCCGCCCAGGACATATCCACTGTCCCCAAACAGGCAGAAAGGTGCGCAGTGCGTGCCCTGTCTCCTGGGCAGACTCAATGGGGCTCCTATACGCATCTATAAGCAGCCCATGGAACTAAATCGAGGATTGATTTCTTCTGGCTCCCAGCCTGTGATCTACTACTAGTTTGAACTATCCAAATACTGCCAAGAGGCATTTCGGATCATGCCCCTCTTCTTATTGAGTGGGGCGCCTTTGTACATCTCCCCTGACCAATGTGGCGTTTTAATCCGTGGTATTTAACAGACCAGAAGTGTATGGAATTTGTGGAACAGGAGATACAGGTCTCCTTCCAAGAGAACCATGGTTCAGTGCCTTCCCCTGGTACTTTATGGGCAGTGAATAAATTCTCCCTTTGAAGCTGTTTAAAGGGATATGTGCGATGCAAGAAACGGCAGATGCAGGCTCACATTACTGAGCCTCAGATTCTTACCCATAAATGTGCAATGGAGAGATCCGCATCAGAGACCACTGCCCACTTGTTGGAGATGGTGCGAACTAATCTCCACCGCATCTGCATGGAGGAGTCATGACAATGTTGGAGGGAATCTACTCAAAGGGTGTATGCCCAAGGCGAAAACTCGGGTAAGTTGCTGTACTGGTGGGTGGGGTGGTCCTGGCTATTGGAGATGTCACCCTAGTGGGAGGAATTTGCATGCTGTAGCCCAAACGTTTGCAGCATACTATCAAAATGTATATGCAGCATGCCCGCCTCCTCCAGAGTAGTCCTGCTGCCCTCTTCTTGGTGATATTCCCCTACCGGCTATTCCCTCCTCCTTGGCACATGTGCTGGATTTGCCGCTGTCAGTGGAGGAGGTGGAGCAGGCAATCACTGATCTTCCGGCTCCCTGCCCTATATGTTTCCTATTGAGTTTTTAAAAGGTATCACAAACTCCTGTCACCACATCGACTGACTCTTTATGCTGATACTTTGAAACATGGTTCCTTTTCCTCGGATCTCGATGTCGCCACTATTGTGGTCCTGCCTAAGGCTGGCCAGCCGGCAGACCGCTCCTCCTCATATCGTCCCCTATCGCTTACTAATACCGATATTAAAATATTTGTAAAGGTATTGGCCGAACTCTCTCATCGGTGCACCCAGACCATTATAATTGGAGGGTGCAGTTGGCACTTGCCAGAGCGCATCACTTTATGAGAGAGCTTGCTCTCCTAATCGATTTTCAACAGGCCTTTGACGTGGTCTCCTGGCCATTTCTAGAGGTGGTACTTCAGCATGCGGGTTTTGGCTCTGTGCTCTGCAGAATGGTAAAATTGCTATATATGGCCCCATCTGCACAGGTCCAAGTCGCCCTTCCTGATCCGTAGGGCACACATCAAGGCTGTCCCTTATTTCTGCTGCTTTTCGCTCTTGCCATTGAACCATTAGCCTGCTTAATACGATCCGATGTATGGGTCCGGGGCTGGAACGGGGGGTGGGGGGCATGGGGGAATAAAGATCGCATTGCCCTATATGCGGTTGATGATCTGCTTTTCCTCAGACACCCCCAGATGACTGTACCCCGATGCCTTGAGATCCTTCGGCTGTACGCCGAGGCGTCAGGCCTTCAGGTGAATGCAAGTAAATTTGCCTTGTGGTGGTTGGCGATGCAATGGGATGCATCTGATGCCCTGACATCCCTACTAGACAGATCTTTTTTCAATATCTTGGAGTCCATATCTTTTGTCTTCCTGACCGGGCCTGGTCTCTCAACTTTCATCCAACCAACTGGCACTAGATCGAGACTTGCGTAGGAGAAATCGCTTCCCCCTTAACTCTATGGGGCGTATTTCTCTACTTAAGATTGTGTTTTCCTCAGTACCTTTACATCTTGGCAAATTGTCCCTACCCTGATCTCAGGGCATGGTTCCACTCCCTCACATCGAAATTAACCTCTTTTATCTGGGCAGTTGGTTGCCAGCGAGTGGCTTTTGGATCAGCCAGGAAGTCGCCGTTTGTTGGGGGCCTGGGTACCCTGACATTTACGCGTACTATCTTGCTGCTCATTTGGTCCCGGTGGTTCATTGAGGGTTGATACAATCCAGCATATCGGCTTGAGTTACATCTTTTGGGCTTTGACAGATTGCTGGACCTCTTCTACCCCACCCCGTTTACCCAAGTGGTTCTGCCCTGCACTCGGGTGACGGTGCTTACACTGGATGGGCCACAATACAAGTATGACACCCCTTTGGCAGGGCACCTGGCTAGGCCAGGTGGCCTGCCTGGCGGGATTCTCCAAATGGGATCGTATTGGCAGTACTTACTTGGGTGACGTCCGCAAAGGAGGGCTTCTAATGTTGTTTCAAGAAATGCAGGAACACTACAACTTATCACAAAAACAGTTTTTCTGTTACCTACAGATGCGGCACGCCCTTTTAACTTGCATCCCAGCAGATGAGCAGTTGCCCGAATATAGCCCCCTTGAAACAAAACTACTGATGGGTCACCTGGGTAAGGGAGCAATATCAACGATTTATCGGTCCCTGATAATTAATGCCCCGGACCGCTTTGCACAGTTATGCCAAAGGTGAGAGGGCTGGGTAGTACCTTTAGAGGACGAGGACTGGAGAGATTCCTGTCTTGGTCCTCGAGAGCTGGTCATTTCCTCCAGGCTTGGAATGGTACAAGTTAATTACCTTTATACAAGGCCCGTGGTTGCCCTCAAAAAACGAAAAAGATGAGGGGGAAATGGTGTATGTATCATGGGCTGCCTTTGTAAAGTTATATTGCAACTGGGGAATTACCACCGCTCCTGGATAGACCAAATAGAATGTTATTTCACAATTGTACTTGTATGTGGATGCAGCTGTGTAATGGAAAATGTAATACAAATTTGGTTATAAAAAGAAATTTTGAAAAACATGCTGGACGTTTCTAAAATCGTACTAGAATATTGAATAACCTTGTTTAGCTAGTGTACGCCAAAATGTGTTACATGCTCTCTTTTAGACATGAACAGACTGGATAATATGGAAGCATTGGTTAATTCTAGCCACGGTTGTTTAAGGGCTATAACCCGCCCTGCTGCCCTTTCACGGGTACTCCATTTCACAGAAGCTCTTAGAAATATCAGCGTTGTGAGAACTAAGCACTAAATAAAACAACATATTTTATACACGACTATAACACCTAATGTTTAGTGTTTAGATATTCTTCTAACTGGCCATAGGAACATACTGTAGCACAAAATATCAGTTTCGAAATACTTCAGCACAATATATTAGAACTTTTTTTAATGTGACAGTAGCAGTAAATATATTACAAAGGAAGGTCAACCCAATAAACCATTGCGAGTTTGGGTAACAGAATCAACTGAAGTCAATGACCAACAAAGGAGTCACTTACAAAACAGCAATTCTTAATCCGGATATCTAGGTGTCTATGATATGACACATTGAATTAAACCTTAAGAATTGCATGCAATCAAGTGTTTTAACTATATTAAAGAAAATACACAAATCAATTAATTTGAATGAACAAAATAAACCATGGGTAGAAAAAATCAATGAAAAAAAACAGGCGTGCAAAAACAAAAATGTATGCATTCACTTTATGTATATCACTGAATAACATACTCTAGTAGGGGTACAGAGAAAAGCACTTAGACTCACATGTCCAGTTTGTCCTTACAATAAACACGTGTGAGACAAATATATGTCAACTCCACTCTCAAAAACAATTAGAAGAACATATCCATGAACTGTAGAATTTGTTCTAATGCTAAGTAAATTACAGAAGAGTAGTGGAACTGTGTTGATGTTTTGGTCTGTGTTAAGTATGTGAGACCATCCTCCAGACTAGCATTTGTGAAACCGGAGTTCCCCTAAGATCTCACATTCTCTGTGGGGTGAGAAAAATGGACCAGATTTGATTAATTGGTGTTGCGGGGATTCTGCTCATGCAGAGAACTATGCACAGGAAACCGGGACCTCAGTGAATTGTGGTGTACCAAAAAACTCACCTCAGTACCCAGAACCCCTATCCGACTAGCATCAGTGTCTCATTCTTTCTCTGTATCATCTCGAAGCCACCAATGACTAGACAACCCAGAACAAGCGACTTAGAGTACTCTCAGGAATGGTGGGAATCAGAAACATCTTTTCGCTATTATTCTCATATCAGTCCACAACAAGAGTAATCAGAGACACGGAGAAGTTTAAAATGTTTATTTTTAACTACGTGCTCTAAGGTGCAGTACTTTGGCTAACATAAGCAGACAAATGATTAGAAATAAAACCATCAGCATTGTTACAATTCCATAGATAATGAAGGGAGAAATCATATTAAAAACGATAGTATAAAAAACAGGTCCTATAATACCTTGTGAAACACCCTCCCTTGGCTAGTAAGCTAGTTTTATAATCTAATAGAAGGGCGCTAGGTTTCAATGGGGAACCCCATACCTCAAAGATCAGCTTAGGTGAATCACTTCACAGAATCAGCTCTGCTCTCTTTGTCTGGAAAGGTTTTCTCCAAGTGCCTGAATCATGCATGCAAATGCAATATTAAAGGCACACGAGTTTCAGATATTTGCAACTGTGTGCTTATTGTGTCTAGAGCGTGGGCTGATCAACCTGAATTCAACAGCATACATTGTTATTTGACCTTGACGGCTTCTGCACACAGTGTTCAGACTAAGGTCACTGTGCACGTCTAGGGATGTGAACAACAGACCGTTCACATGTGAAGAAAAAGCAAGCAAGCAGTTTTACTAGTAATAACAGCTACCTGTAGTGTTGTGTGCAAAAGCAGCAAAGTGGCAAGATGGCATTTAACTTCTAAAGCGCTTATGCTAACATAGCAATGTGTGCACATAAAACCCTTTCTCCACTACATTGGCACTGGTTAAATATACCAAACAATGGCAGGATCCAAAATTTTATTTTGGCCAAACTCCAGCTCTAGTATGGTGTGGAAGAAAAGAGCTGTGTCTTTGCTTCACTACCTGCTACTAGTGTGAGGGTGCAGGTCCGAGTTTATTTGCTGTTTGTTCCTAACATATGAAGATCTTAACATTTGAAGAGGTAGGTGCACAGAGCCCTTCATCTTCCCAGGCAGACGCCTGAGAATACAGTGCATCAGGCTGAAAAACATGGCCTAAGGACAGACACAAGATGACAAAATTGCAGCACCTTCAGTCTATGATTTGAAAGATGAACAGGAAATAGGTGAGAAAGGAGTAGAAGGTAGAAGTTGCATTTTCGGATAGTTACAGTTTAGCAAATTGTGCAGCAAAGCATTTGCACTATTGTTATGTTGGCATACTAAAGTTAATCATATCTCTACATTGAAACATTGCTACATATCTGATGAGTAGCACCATGTCAAATGACAGATTTTCATCCAGGTTTGTCTTTTCGGTCAATAGCATATTTCGTTTTTTGAATCCATGCTTACAGTGGTAACAGTTAAACCCCAAGTCACAGAATGCAATGTTCTGAAAGTAGTTCTGAAAGTAGTAGTCTAAAAGTGTGGCAGATAACATGAAGGTATTTAGGGCATGTTTTAGAGTTTGGCAGATGGGGTTCTCTGTCCCAAATGTAGACCAGTACCCTGTCTGCCTAACAGAAGGTCCACCCTCTCTATTTGGAGTCAGGCAGGTTTTCATGTTTCCACCTGCAGTGCAACCGCTGACTCCTCTGGCGGAAACCCAGCACTGATGGCCCAACAGAGTTGGGACAATCATTCTATCTAAATCAGAACTTCTGCTCTTTTTACAGCACGTTGTCTGATTTTTTTTATTTTTTATTTTTTTTGTATTCAAACAGAACAAAATTAAGATTACTCCCACACACAGGAAGAAAACTCCCAGGCAGTCAGGGTCATGGGTAAAATTTTGTGGAGCGGCCGTATGAAACATGGCAGTTGCTCCTTTAGCGTCTTCATAGGAGCCTTCATGGTGGCAGCTCCTCTGAAGGCAAAGAGATCTTTAAATATGGTTGATGGCAGTTCATTCAGGGGAATGGAGGTAACAACCTTTGCCATCCTTACGGATAGTGGGCCTCCGGCCAAACTGTGTTTCTTCCTCAATACGACAAGTGCTCTTCCCTTTGTGTTTCCGATTCCATAGTCCCTCAAATTCAAATATTGGATTATAAAGTGGTCTGAACTTTAAATATTTCTTTGTTGGTGCACCCTTGTAAATTTGTACTAATGTATTCTTGATTGACTGACAAATAAGATTCATACACCAAATCCATATGTCTATACATCATCAGGAAAGCGAGGTCATTCTTTGTGGGGCTTCCAAGGAAGGTTTTTGTTAATAGATCTTTCCGCATGGCGTCACTCACTTCAACCAGTGTTTCTATTGCTTGTAATTTGAATTATTTAATTTCCTTATCTATAGATATGTTTAATCCTACATTTTTTGTGTCCGTTTATTTTTTCTTCTGAAAAAATTAAGTATTTTAAAGCTGACAAGTCTGCTGCAGCACAATCGCAAAAATGATTTATGTTGTACCTATTGTGAATAGGAGTTTTAGGTTTAGTTCCAATCTTAAAATTATATATAGAGTAGATGTTTGGAGGTTTAGGAGTTACTTGATGTTTTGCATTTAGATTAATGACTATTCAGCTATGTTACTGCTGTTGAAAACAGTGGAAGAATATAGTAGCATAGGTGTCATTTTCATCCTTAATGTTTTTAACGTTAAACCAATTGGTCTGCCTCTGAATAATTTTGCAAACCTCATTACCAATTTTGTTATTTTAGTGCGTTCATCTTTCCTAGTGATAATATGGTTAGCCCAGGATAGCTTGTTGTCAATTAGCGTTCCCATCTAATTATATTGATTGGAAATTTCGATTGAAACATTACCTAATTGTTGTGGTATTGGTTTGCTATTCCTCCGAAAGATCATTATTTTAATTTTTGATATGTTCGCTGAGGGCCCGTTTGCTAAACTAAAATCAGTTAATTGATAATGTAAGCCTTTCTGACTTTGTTAGAAAATTAGCAGATCGTCGGCGTAAGCCAGATTTGTAATTCCTGGAGTTCACAGTTTAGGTGGGAATCCTTGCACTTGATTTAAGTATTCAGGTAGATCGGCATTATTGAGGGAAAATAAAAGTGGTGTTAAAATACAACCTCGTTTCAGACCATTTATGATTGACATCTTGGGTGATAAAATATTCCTGTTAGTCGTATTTTCAACCATGTTTCAGAATTTAGCTCTATCAGAAAGTAGAGGAGAGAGAGGTCAATTCCCCATTGTATGGGTTTATTCCATAAGCTCTCAATAATTTTTTATCAAATGCTGTAGTGTAATGCACAAAACAGACCTTATTCATTTTTTATTGACTTTTTGGCAAAAAGAGTCCTAGCAGGGATTGTAATAATGGATGAGTCTCTTGCTCGTAAACCGGTTTGAGTTATTGGTATCAAGTTCTGTTCATTTGGCCATGAAGTGAGAATGTTTAGTAAATATTTTGCAAAAGGTTTTCCTTCAAAGGCCAAAAGAATGATAAACCAGAAGTATTTTAGTTTGTTTGTGCCCTTTTTATGAATAGGATAAATGACAAACCCTTTCTATAACTGGGGACGACCCCAGTCAATGTGATTTTTTTAAAATAAGCGTGTCAGTAGATATCTCCAAAAGCGTAAATTAAGTTTCACCAGATCAAGTAATATGCATTTAGAACTGCTGATTTTGAGGAACTGGTGTTTTGAATTAGATTGGCTATTTCCTCCTGCTCCTGATTAACTTTACAAAAAGGTGTGAAAAAAGGTGTATATTTATTTGGGCACAAGACGTTACTTGTATACATGTCCTTTATGTGACCTGCCCATCTGTCATTTGTTATAAAGAGATTATTTGGACTACATACGCCTTAGTCCTGTGTCTGGTTAAAGTCCAAAATGCTTTATCTTTGTGTGCTTTCATGGAATACATTAGATGTGCTCAAGGATTTTCTTGGTGATTTTATTTTGTCTGATATTTTGTTACTCAACTGGTTCTTCAGATATTTAATATGTATATTGCATTAAAATGAACAGGATTGCTTCATAATGGATTGGAGATTTTTGGGATAAATTATTTTTGCATTTGCTATAGTTGTATCCCAGCTGCATAAGTAGCAGTAACTGTAACATTTCCCTGAGGAGATTTGTGCGATAAAAAATGCTAAATCAGAGAGGGCGTGGCTTCGGAGCCCAAGGCAATGCGGCGTTCTGAGAGAGCTCTGTCCTACGGGTCCCTAAAACCCGATAAATTCTACCATCAAGCCGCCTAGCTGCAACCAAAATGGTAGAGTTTGCAAGCTGAATACCGGGGGCACAGGTTACTCGCAGCGAATCCAGGAATTGGTGCTGTCTGCGGGTTGCTGGCTCGAGTGACGTAGCTTTACTCAAGGAGTCCGCGGAAACCCTCGAAGGCGATTTACGGGGCAGCGCAGGATCGGCGACTAAGGGAGAGGATCCATCGCACGGTGCTGTGGTGCCTTAGGTCATGGCACAGAGCATCAGGTGGCTGCCGCAACAAGGAGGTCTTGTTCTCTGGGGAGGCCCCGGTGAAACTCGAAAGGAGCGGCTTCGCCCAGCAGCCGAGGACAGAGCCGGGCCTCTCTCCCTGGCCTACCTGCTCACACCGGGAGCGTCTGGGCAGCCTTGAGGCTGTGGAGGGGACAAGCCTGCAGCAGCAGGAAGGCACCGCGGTGGCGTGAATCATCGACAAGTACCTGTTCAACTCGAGCGTGGCCTGGCTTCTCCTGCGGGCCGACCGCTTCATAGTGCCGCTGCCCCGCCACATACTCAACCTTGCAACTAACATAAGCCTGAGACAGGGACATGGCTGGGGATGCCTGGAGAGAGCCCACATTGACAGTTGAGGCCCGCTGAGGTGGAGGTCCGTGAATGCGATACCCCTGGGCAGTGCAGAACTCATCCTACACGGTGGGCATTGCAGGCGGCATCGGAGCGGGGTCGCAGACAGCCTGTGAGCGAGGGGCAGCCGCACGCACGATAGCCATTGGAGGGTGACCAGCGGCGGTTGGACCACCAATAAACCCACAGGGATAGGAGGCTGCGCTGGTTTACGAGCTACATAAGTGACCCCCACTACGAAGGTGGGCCTTGGGGATCATTGGAAGGCGGGTGTAGAGGCCGGAGGAAGCTGGGCAGTCGCCCGATGCAGCACGAGTGAACCAAGGCGATTCAAGCCAGGCACTGCCGAGGTAAGCAGCGAGAGACCATGCGGGGACCCCCGGCCCATTGAAAGGACAGCATTGGGCGCTTCGGGTGGCTGCAGGAGGGGGGTCAATGAGAAGACCACAGTCTGGGTGCGACTAACCCCAGTGGTAGCACACACAAGGCAAGCGTGAACGCAGGAGGTATTCTGAAGCGGGGGTGATCTTACCCTTCCGACTTGGACCGAGTAGGGTTCTGTGACAAAGCCTAGACATGGTACAAGTCTGGCTGGCCCCCTCATATGCAGTCGCCATGACATTGGTGTACCCGCCCGAATGAAGCCCAAAGGACAAGCGGGGGCACAGACTAACAAAATGGACAAGTATGCGGTACCACTACAGACGTCGCAGTCCACGTAACCAGAAGAACTGGCGGAACCCTCATTGAGTGCAATCATGGCGGCCATAGCAGTCCTTAAGAGTACGATCTACCCTAAAATGTACGCCGTGACAGTAGATGTTAATCTCCTAAGAGCTGACTTCAGGAATCCGTCAGACAAAGTTGACGCTACCGAGCACCAGGTGACACACCTGCAAACTAGCACGAAGAGTCTGGAAGAGAGGGTCCAGGCTCTCACGAAACAACAAGAACTTATGGCAGACCAAGAGGGGCAGGCACGAAGAAACAACATAAGATTAGTGGGAGTGCCGGAAGGCATGGAGGGACCAAGCGTTGACGGCTTTTTAGAAGACTTGATCCTGAATCATCTTAAACCGAAACACCTCTCTGCCCACTTCACTATTGAGCGGGCACACAGGGCCACCATTCCTAAGCCCAAACCTAGAGCTCTACCACGGACAATCATTGCCAGGATTCTCAATTTTCGTGACAGATATGCTATTTTGCAAGCAGCACAGCATCATGGAGACCTGATGCAAGAGAATGCTGTGATCAGATTCTTCCCGGACTTCACATTAAACGTGCAAAGCCAAGCCTTTGAAATGGTGAAAAAGGAGCTGCGGGCCAAAGAGCTCAAGTACTCTATGATGTACCCTGCCAGATTGAGAGAAGAAGCCGAAGTGAAAGCGTGGTTCTTTGGCACACCGGAGGAAGTGAAGGAATGGCTGGAGGGTTGGTGCAATGCGAGCCCAAAATCGCAAAGAGGAAAATGGCGAGAGAGACGCAGTCTGGCGGGAGAGGACTCGGACTGATGAAACCGCCTGTGCAAGGACGGCTGGAGGGTCTGGAAATCGGGACCACAGTGACACATTAGTTCGAGAACTGTGCAGAGAAGGTCGTATAACTTGGACTCGGGGGGGGGGGGGGGGGGGGGGAATTGTAAATGTGAATATAAATTCGCTGATGGGGAAGCCCCCGGATTCATAGAATGCCATCATGGTAACTAACGGACTGCAGCAACATTGTGTTACGGGGAGGTTGGGTGGGGACCCGGGGTAGGGGCCATTCGAGCTCGGCATCGACCAACCCATTCTTAATTCTTAGTTAAGGGCGACAGGCACTCCGCGAGTTGGGGTGAGGGGAGCTGTTTTACCCACTAGCAGGGCAGCAGTGAGGGGGCTGAGAGCAACATAGGGAATGTTATGTTTTGTATGTTTCTATAGTTTTAGTGTCAGTCTTTTCTCAGCATTCAGACAGGGCAATGGGTTGGTACAACAGGGTGAAGACAGATTGGGGTACTTAATACGGGAATGGCATCACACGAGTGGGTAACACTGCCGGGACCAGGACTGATACCATCAGGGGGACAATGGGAGGGACAGCAGGGGGCTACCAGTCTACAAATTTTATACTTGAATGTAAATGGCCTGGGGAGCCGTATTAAGCGGAGCATAGTGCTACAATATTTGCACCGACACTTTCCGAGTATTGTGCTACTTCAGGAAACACATCTCAAAGGCCACAGAAATTGAGCACTAGACAGGTACGGCTATAAACTGATGGCTCATGCCAGTTACACATTCGGCTCCCGGGGTGTGGGTGTTTTAGTTAAATCGTGTTTCCCCCTGGCGATTGACAAGATCTCGCACGATCCCTTGGGTAGGTTTCTGGCTCTCGTGGGGAACTGGGAGGGGCAAGCCCTCAATCTAGTCTCCTGTTACATCCCACCAGAGGCGCGCTCAGGGTCATATACAGAGCGCTGGGAACCTTGTTGGTTGACCTTCTCCGGGCCTACTGGTTCTGGGTGGCGACCCATATACGTTCTACTCAGCAGCACGCTGCAGTTATTTGTGGCTAGATCATGTACTGACGCATAGAGGAAGGGAGAGATAGTTCTCCAGCGCACGTATAGGTCCACAGGGTATCTCAGACCATACCCCCATTGGAAGTACTGGTGAGGGGTCTGGGTCGTCCATACACACTGCCACACAGATTAAACACATGGTTCTTCAAGAATAAAGACCATGCTCAAAAGGTCCGGGAACGAGCTCAACTATATTTTAAGGAAAATGAGGGGTTGGTGGAGGAGGCCTGTACTCTTTGGGAAGCGTTACAACAAACAAATGAGGGATGGAATGCTGACAATGCAGACATTCTCCCCCAGTCAAGAGATCTGGGTTAAATCCATCGTTCTTTTGCCCACTACACCACCCCAGTTTAGACATGGCCATATGCAAATCAGTCTTGACCCTGTGCCTCATGGGAACAGTCCAGCCCGAACTGCCAAGCCATGTCTTCCCTGGACCGGAATCAAGCATCCTAGGACCGGTTTCTGGCTATCAGCCGTCATCAGCCAGGATAGCTTGACTCCAGTGGCGTAGTGAGCACGGGTCCCACGTCTGGGAATACCCATCCCACTTAGGGTGAAAAGCGTTACAACAAACAAATGATGGATGGAATGCTGACAATGCAGACATTCTCCCCCAGTCAAGAGATCTGGGTTAAATCCATCGTTCTTTTGCCCACTACGCCACCCCAGTTTAGACATGGCCATATGCAAATCAGTCTTGACCCTGTGCCTTATGGGAACAGTCCAGCCCGAACTGCCAAGCCATGTCTTCCCTGGACCGGAATCAAGCATCCTAGGACCGGTTTCTGGCTATCAGCCGTCATCAGCCAGGATAGCTTGACTCCAGTGGCGTAGTGAGCACGGGTCCCACGTCTGGGAATACCCATCCCACTTAGGGCGAAAAGCGTTACAACAAACAAATGATGGATGGAATCCTGGCTGACGACGGCTGATAGCCAGAAACCGGTCCTAGGATGCTTGATTCTGGTCCAGGGAAGACATGGCTTGGCAGTTCGGGCTGGACTGTTCCCATGAGGCACAGGGTCAAGACTGATTTGCATATGGCCATGTCTAAACTGGGGTGGCGTAGTGGGCAAAAGAACGATGGATTTAACCCAGATCTCTTGACTGGGGGAGAATGTCTGCATTGTCAGCATTCCGTCCATCATTTGTTTGTTGTAACGCTTTTCGCCCTAAGTGGGATGGGTATTCCCAGACGTGGGACCCGTGCTCACTACGCCACTGGAGTCAAGCTATCCTGGCTGATGACGGCTGATAGCTAGAAACCGGTCCTAGGATGCTTGATTCTGGTCCAGGGAAGACATGGCTTGGCAGTTCGGGCGGGACTGTTCCCATGAGGCACAGGGTCAAGACTGATTTGCATATGGCCATGTCTAAACTGGGGTGGCGTAGTGGGCAAAAGAACGATGGATTTAACCCAGATCTCTTGACTGGGGGAGAATGTCTGCATTGTCAGCATTCCGTCCATCATTTGTTTGTTGTAACGCTTTTCGCCCTAAGTGGGATGGGTATTCCCAGACGTGGGACCCGTGCTCACTACGCCACTGGAGTCAAGCTATCCTGGCTGATGACGGCTGATAGCTAGAAACCGGTCCTAGGATGCTTGATTCTGGTCCAGGGAAGACATGGCTTGGCAGTTCGGCGGGACTGTTCCCATGAGGCACAGGGTCAAGACTGATTTGCATATGGCCATGTCTAAACTGGGGTGGCGTAGTGGGCAAAAGAACGATGGATTTAACCCAGATCTCTTGACTGGGGGAGAATGTCTGCATTGTCAGCATTCCGTCCATCATTTGTTTGTTGTAACGCTTTTCGCCCTAAGTGGGATGGGTATTCCCAGACGTGGGACCCGTGCTCACTACGCCACTGGAGTCAAGCTATCCTGGCTGATGACGGCTGATAGCCAGAAACCGGTCCTAGGATGCATGATTCTGGTCCAGGGAAGACATGGCTTGGCAGTTCGGGCTGGACTGTTCCCATGAGGCACAGGGTCAAGACTGATTTGCATATGGCCATGTCTAAACTGGGGTGGCGTAGTGGGCAAAAGAACGATGGATTTAACCCAGATCTCTTGACTGGGGGAGAATGTCTGCATTGTCAGCATTCCGTCCATCATTTGTTTGTTGTAACGCTTTTCGCCCTAAGTGGGATGGGTATTCCCAGACGTGGGACCCGTGCTCACTACGCCACTGGAGTCAAGCTATCCTGGCTGATGACGGCTGATAGCCAGAAACCGGTCCTAGGATGCTTGATTCTGGTCCAGGGACGACATGGCTTGGCAGTTCGGGCTGGACTGTTCCCATGAGGCACAGGGTCAAGACTGATTTGCATATGGCCATGTCTAAACTGGGGTGGCGTAGTGGGCAAAAGAACGATGGATTTAACCCAGATCTCTTGACTGGGGGAGAATGTCTGCATTGTCAGCATTCCGTCCATCATTTGTTTGTTGTAACGCTTTTCGCCCTAAGTGGGATGGGTATTCCCAGACGTGGGACCCGTGCTCACTACGCCACTGGAGTCAAGCTATCCTGGCTGATGACTGCTGATAGCCAGAAACCGGTCCTAGGATGCTTGATTCTGGTCCAGGGAAGACATGGCTTGGCAGTTCGGGCTGGACTGTTCCCATGAGGCACAGGGTCAAGACTGATTTGCATATGGCCATGTCTAAACTGGAGTGGCGTAGTGGGCAAAAGAACGATGGATTTAACCCAGATCTCTTGACTGGGGGAGAATGTCTGCATTGTCAGCATTCCGTCCATCATTTGTTTGTTGTAACGCTTTTCGCCCTAAGTGGGATGGGTATTCCCAGACGTGGGACCCGTGCTCACTACGCCACTGGAGTCAAGCTATCCTGGCTGATGACGGCTGATAGCCAGAAACCGGTCCTAGGATGCTTGATTCTGGTCCAGGGAAGACATGGCTTGGCAGTTCGGGCTGGATTGTTCCCATGAGGCACAGGGTCAAGACTGATTTGCATATGGCCATGTCTAAACTGGGGTGGCGTAGTGGGCAAAAGAACAATGGATTTAACCCAGATCTCTTGACTGGGGGAGAATGTCTGCATTGTCAGCATTCCGTCCATCATTTGTTTGTTGTAACGCTTTTCGCCCTAAGTGGGATGGGTATTCCCAGACGTGGGACCCGTGCTCACTACGCCACTGGAGTCAAGCTATCCTGGCTGATGACGGCTGATAGCCAGAAACCGGTCCTAGGATGCTTGATTCTGGTCTAGGGAAGACATGGCTTGGCAGTTCGGGCTGGACTGTTCCCATGAGGCACAGGGTCAAGACTGATTTGCATATGGCCATGTCTAAACTGGGGTGGCGTAGTGGGCAAAAGAACGATGGATTTAACCCAGATCTCTTGACTGGGGGAGAATGTCTGCATTGTCAGCATTCCGTCCATCATTTGTTTGTTGTAACGCTTTTCGCCCCAAGTGGGATGGGTATTCCCAGACGTGGGACCCGTGCTCACTACGCCACTGGAGTCAAGCTATCCTGGCTGATGACGACTGATAGCCAGAAACCGGTCCTAGGATGCTTGATTCTGGTCCAGGGAAGACATGGCTTGGCAGTTCGGGCTGGACTGTTCCCATGAGGCACAGGGTCAAGACTGATTTGCATATGGCCATGTCTAAGCTGGGGTGGCGTAGTGGGCAAAAGAACGATGGATTTAACCCAGATCTCTTGACTGGGGGATAATGTCTGCATTGTCAGCATTCCGTCCATCATTTGTTTGTTGTAACTCTTTTCGCCCTAAGTGGGATGGGTATTCCCAGATGTGGGACCCGTGCTCACTACGCCACTGGAGTCAAGCTATCCTGGCTGATGACGGCTGATAGCCAGAAACCGGTCCTAGGATGCTTGATTCTGGTCCAGGGAAGACATGGCTTGGCAGTTCGGGCTGGACTGTTCCCATGAGGCACAGGGTCAAGACTGATTTGCATATGGCCATGTCTAAACTGGGGTGGCGTAGTGGGCAAAAGAACGATGGATTTAACCCAGATCTCTTGACTGGGGGAGAATGTCTGCATTGTCAGCATTCCGTCCATCATTTGTTTGTTGTACTCTTTGGGAAGCATTTAAACCGGTCATGAGGGGGCACGTCCAAGCCTGCATAGGTGTAGAAAGTAAAGAAAGGAAAATGCGATGGGATAGACTGGAGACGACAATAATAGAGATGGAAGCCGCCTTCCTGGAAGGTGGGAGGCAGGATAAGGATCTTGCCCATCAGTTAGATCTTAGGAGACATGAGCCAGAGGAGTTGTTGAATAACGCGGCAAGAGCGGCGGCACTGGCAGCGCAAAAAAGAGTATATCATTTGAGCGATAAAGCGAATAAAATGATAGCCTGGCTAGAAAAGTGGGACAGTGAAAGGAGTTGGGTTGCGGAAATACGGGACAAAAACGGAAAGGCACACGCCGCGGGTGAGACTTTGGCTCAAGTATTTGCCGATTACTATGAGGAATTATGAGACGCACCCTGCTAGGACAGCTGCGGATTGTTATGAGCTGCTGGAGGAAATGCGACTGCTAGTCCTGTCAGAAGACGATAGAGAAAATATGGAGAGGGACATAACGGCAGAGGAAATAGTAGGTGCCATACATTACTTACAGGCAGGGAAGGCACTAGGATCTAATGGTCTGCCAGCTGAACTCTAAGTGCACAGCCAATACCGTGGCACCATATCTCTTAGCTATGTTTAATGAGGCGAGGGAGCGGGGGTGCTTGCCACTTGATCAAAGAATGGCAATGATTGTGGTAATCCCAAAGGCAGGTAAGCCGACGGACCAGTTCAGCTCATAGCGGCCGATATTCCTGCTAAACTTCAAGGTCAAAATCTTGGCCAAGGTCCTGGTGACCAGACTTCTGGCACCAATCACGACACTGATACACCTAGATCAATCAGGCTTTATGCCTCGCCGAAGCACCAGGCTTAATCTTCGTTGGCTATATGGGGTAATGCATCTGGTAAAGACCAACCCGGGAGTAGAGGCGGCGCTACTGTCACTGGATTCCCGCATGGCGTTTGATAGTATAGAGTGGCACTATCTCTTTGAAGTCCTAAAACGGTTTGGTTTTGGCCCTCACTTTCAGGGATTGTGTTGCAGTATACTGGTCAGAGTTCGAGTTAATGGTTCGGTGTCTCGCTCTTTTACTCTCCAGAAGGGTATGAGGCAGGGGTGCCCTTTAACGCCCATTTTATTTGCATTGGTGCTTGAACCACTCTAAGCATGGTACGGGAAGACCCAGTGATATCGGGCATTAGTGGGGGAGACCAGTGGGAAGAGAGGATATTGCTATACGCGACTATGTCCTCTTGTATGCGACGAGACCACGGTTTACTATCAATCGACTACTACAGATTTTTCAGCTCTTCGAGGGGTACTCAGGATACCAGATCAACTGGTATAAGTCACTCCTCTACATGTTATTGAACGGACCACCGCCGCTACTGGGCGTGGATTCCAAATTGCAGGTTAAAGGTAGTTTTAAGTACCTGGGTATACAAATAGCAAAAACAGATTCTGCATTTTTTGCGGGGAAACTGCAGCTGGAACGTTTGAGGAGAGAAGTAGCCCATTGGAGGACACAACCGATATCCCCCATGGGGAGAGCAGTCCTCTTCAAAATGATGTCCCTGCTGCGAATATTATACGTCATACAAAACATCCCCTGTTAAATACCGGACAAGTTCTTTGAAGATGTGGATAGTGAATTGAGAACGCTGTCATGGGATCACAGGGGTACACGGATCCCATTGGCTAAGCTGCAAAAGGGAGTATACAAGGGTGACCTAGTAATTCCAGATTTGCAAAAGTATTACCGGGCCTCACACCTAATGGTAATTAATGCTTGGTTATTTAATGATAGAAATGACCCGGCGTATAGGGTGGATCACTGGGCGATGGGGGCTAGCTGCTATTTAGGGGCACTGTACGGACGAGGAAGGCGATGAAACATGCCCCCACATACCCAGATAGTATTGAAAGTATGGTCAAGGACGAATCGATTTCTATGGTGGGCGAATCGCCTGACAGAACAGACCCCTCTATGGAACAGTGAAATGCTACGGAAGTGGGTAACCTGCGGGGCTTCTATCAATGGAAATTAATAGATATTGTTTGTCTAGGTGACGTGAAGGAGGCAGGCAATGCTATCTTTCCCAGAACTACAGAAAGAATTTCCATTAGCGCACACACAACACTATAGATATCTACAATTGAAACATGCGCTGGGCAGACACTGCAAAGAGGGAGACCAGATCCCTGAATATACCCCGTTAGAGGACAGATTAGTATTAGACCCCATTCCGGAGAAAGCACTGTCATGCACATACAAGAAGATAATCAACAATTCCCCGGATCTACTCACAAAGACACGGGAGGCATGGGAGACTGACGTGGGACTGTTAGAAGATGAGGATTGGGTGGAGGCGGTACAGAGTCTTAGGGAGTTGGTGATCCGTGCAAGATTTAGACTGGTCCAACTGCGAATCCTGCATATGTCATACTACACCAGCACACTAATGTTCAAGGTAGGGCGCATACCATCAGAGGAATGTCAGAGGGGATGCAACCCGAGAGGCACCTTCTTCCACATCTTGTGGGAATGGCCGGCTATACAGTAATATTGGAGGAAGGTGACTCTGATTATGTCAGAGGTGCTCGAACAGGAAGTCCCCCTGGACGCTAGGTGGCATGTATAACGCGTTTCTGGGGAACAGACGTGGCCCAAATACCAAAGAATTTGGCTAGTGGTGGCTGAAATGGTGGGCAAGAGAAATATTGCTGGGGCCTGGGGGGCTGTTCAGCCGCCGAGGGTATCACAATGGAAGAAAGATCTGGACTGGTGCTGTGCTGCGGAAAAGACTATCTATAAGAGCCGGGGCTGTCTCAAAAAATGGAAGAAAGTTTGGCGAGGGTGGGAAACGTACAGGGGGAACTGGGAGTTATTGGATAGCTAGATGGGGAGGGAGAGCTAGAGGGGAGGTGGTAACAAGAGGGATGGCATCCACCTATGCTATGGACTGTTTCTAAATATCCATCTGTCAAAGGGTGGGATAGATGAAGAGAAGCCTGTATTTTAGCCATTGCTGGTGTAATTTGTATATTGCTGCTGACACTTGTTTAATAAAATTAATTTGTCCCACTGACCTTAATCTGTATTTCTATATCTGCAATGTTCCAGGTGGAAATGAATAGCTCACTATTTTGATTGCCAGTAGTTACAACCCCATGCGGAATAATCTAAATTATTCGGTTTTAAGAAGGAATTTGTTTGTTTAGTTTCACCTGGCATAATTAAAAATCGATCAGCTGCCATGAACTTGTTGGTAGTGATTCTTAAGTTTGTAGATTTGGTATGTGGTGCATAAAGGAGTAGAGGGACAGACCTTTGGTGGCAGAACAGCAAAGTGTAGTAGGGGATGAGCATGTGGTGACAGAGAACATCAAAAAGGAGCAGAGGTAAAAATAGATGGTGACATAGGTTTAGCATTATCTACCCTCTCTTAGGTGGGACAGCAACAGTTGGGTGACAGTCCTCTCTACTATTACAAAGGTGCAGCTCACTGCAAGGCAACATGTCTACAAGTTGGTGTTTGAGCAATGCAGTGCCTTCAAGCTCCTTATCCACGCACACAAGGCACTCCACAAGACCTGCCCTGCCTACCTCAACAGACGATTCTCCTTCTACATCCCCAACCGCCAGCTCCGCTCCGCCGACCTCTCACTAGCCACCGTCCCGCGCATCCGAAGAACTACCAATGGCGGGAGATCCCTCTCCCACCCACTGAGCCTACGACAGACCCAAGACCTGCTGACCTTCAGGCCCCTCTTCCCCCCCCCCCCCCCCAACCCCCAGCGCCTTGAGACCCTCGCGGGTAGTGCGCTTTACAAATGACTGATTGAGTGATTGATTCTTGAGCTATGCCCAATGTGCACGACCTTTCAGCTTGCATAGGGTAACCTGTCCGCAGACTTGTTTTATGGCAGTATATTTTGAGCTGGCCCTCGAAAGTATGCTGGAGTACAACTGACACAATGTCATTTTGTGTGGTGCCACAAAGGCAAAGGTCATGTGGTCACTTCCTGTGTTTAAAGAAAGAGCATTATTATTTAAAGTGGGGAGTAGCCCTCTTTAAAGTAATCATGGCACTGTTCCTTAATGGATCCAGTTTGGTTTCAATAACTTAAACCTGATCCGTCTGAAACACATATCCTGCAATGCCTCATACAATATGCCATACTCTGACTGTAAGATATGGTTGTGGTATTGACACGTCTATGTACAACACATGTGGCATTGAATTGCTTTTCTGCCCGTACTGTTGTAACTGTTTGTTGTTTTTGAAATGCCAATAAATACAAGTATAAAAAATAATAATTTAAACCTGGGCTCAACCTATGTTAGCTGTAGCACAGAGCAGACGGGCTTAGAAATGTGTATAGCATTTATCAAAATAGTTTAAAAAGTAGCAAACGTGCTCCGTTCCAACTTCACAGTAGATAACTTTTCAACTTGTTTTGTTATTGAACGAGCACATATGGCGCTAGCCAACTGGTGGCCCTCCACTTCTGATGATTGCACGTTTTACAATTTTCAGGATCGGGATGTGAGCCATAGGAAGGCAAGGCAGAAGGGTGAGATCAAATATGACTCCTTCACCATATTACTATTCCCAGACTATTCCCGTGAGCTCCAGCAGCAGAGGAAAACAAAACAAACTTCGATCTATGCAGCTGTAATACATGCTGCTTTTCCCTACTGAATAGAAGATGCTATAACAAGATAAGCTCCACTTCTTCCTCACACCAGAGGTTACCTGGCACTGGTTCGAGGAGCAGCTCCAGCCCTGTCAGCCATGTGGACAGATTCGGGAGTGAGCCGGTCCTCGATATGCAAGAGAAAGACCCGAACTGGGAGAGGTGGCAGAGGATCCTCTTGGGGTGGTACTGGAGGCCGAGCTGTAGGTACCTGCTTGACAGACTCTGAAGAAGAGGCGCTCTTGCCGATGAGACAGCCTTTACTGACTCATAGTGATGATGGGATCACTCGGCAGACGACAGAAGATAAACTGGGCCCCGGATTGGACAATGCAGCATCAAATCCTGATCTGGTGCACAGTGAACTTGGTGATGCTGTGAACCCCTAATGTAGCAGGGACCTGGAGGGGTTCTGAGGAGCGATTTGCAGGGGCTGTTCTCTTTGGGGTGTGGTTGCAGCCTCACAGAGGGAACTTCCTCCATCTCCCGTTTGGTGTGAGTTGTGTGTCAGGGGTGTTTTGAGTGAGTTAGGTGAGTGTTAGTGGAATTTACATGTAGTTTGTGGGTTTGTGTTTGTTTCAGCTTTGAGATTTTAGTTTGGGTGTGTGAGTATTTTGGGTGATTGGTATATTTGTGAGTGGTTTTGCGTTAATTGTTGGGATTGCACTTGGTCAGTTTATTTGAGATGTTGTGTTAATTGTTGGGACTGTGCTGGGTAGGGTTGGCTACAGACCTCGTGGGCCCCGCCTCGAAGTAGTTGTCTTTCTGAGATGAGTGTTTATACTCGGGTCTCTGTGGGTGTTGTTTATATGTGGTTGTCTGGTTGATGTTTGAGGAGCTGGATTGGAAGTTGATGCGGTACAGTTGCTGCATATATTGCTGGGATCAGCTGGATATTACACAGCGTAGTTGCACAAGCTAATATGTCGGAGAACTCCGGACAATCCATAATGACCTGCAATGTCAATGGGCTGGGCAATAAGGCCAAGCGAGGCCTGGTTGCGACATTTATCAGACGCTTAACCCCTTCGCTGCTAGGCCTCCCCCCCCCCCCCCCCCCCCCCCCCCCCCATGCTAAGCCTTTTTGTTTTGGCTATTTAGGGTAGCTTGTGCTTAGTTAGGCCCCTGTAACATTTTGCCCACATTAGGTATCCATGCCAAATTTACGTCCTTTTCTTCCAAAATCATGGGGATTCTAAAGGTACCCAGGTTTTGCGGATTCCCCTGGAGGGGACCCAGAAATTAGTCCAAATACAGCAAAATTTTAGTTTTTGGGGGGAAAATGGGAAAAAAGGGCTACAGTTGAAAGTGTCTGTTTTTATCCCTGCAAATTGTTTCAACAAAGGTGTTGTGGTGCTGAAATCACCATCTTCCCAGCTTTCAGCGACAAGCAGGCTTTTGTCAGAAAACCAAATTTTGTTACACAGTTTTGGCATTTTTCTGGGACATAGCCTATTTTTGCTATTTTTTGTGCTTTCAACCTCCTTGCAGTTAATGGTAGAATGGGTATGAAAGCAATAATGGATCCTGGAAAGCTATACGTTTTAGAAAAGTAGACAAAAGCCTGAATTCAGCACGGGGTCATTTGTGTAGATCCTTCAAGGTTTCTTTATAGAAACTAACAGTTAAATATAGGAAAAATTGAAAATTAGTTGAAAAAACAGCCATTTGTGTCAATGTTTTCACCTGTAACTAATTATGACAGCTGTTTGAAGGAGATATACCCTTACATCCGCTGGACCTTTCTGGTTGTGGGGATATATAGAACTTGTAGCTTCACCAAGAACCCGACGAACCCAGAGCCAATAACTGAGCAGCGTCTTGCAATGGTTTTTTATTATGTACCGGGTATATAGCAATTATTTTGAGAAAATGTATACATGGAAAAATTGGTAAGAAAGAAACCTATGTATTTATGAAATTGGAACAAAATATAGAGTTTAGAAACAGTAGATATTTGCACATTTCCAAAATTGGGGGTGCCCATACTACCATGAGAATTATAGGTCATTTTTCAAAATGACTTCTTTTTCACCTATTGTCTTTCATTTGGAAGGCAGAAATGCATCGAAAGTCAATAGGTAATAACAGTTGCTCTAAAATTCTGTATTACCCTAAGTCTCCCGATAAAAATGGTACCTCACTCGTGTGGGTTAGCCTAGTGCCCACCACAGGAAACGGATCAAAACTCAACATAGCCACACATTATTTTTACAGTGAAAACGGACCCTTTTTTGCAAAGGGCCTAGCTGTAGTTTTTGAACCCTAGCTCTGCCGGCACAAAGGGAAACCTAGCAAACCTATACATTTTTGAAAACTAGACACCCAGGGGAATCCAGGATGTTGTGACTTGACTGGCTCTCACCAGGTCAGTTACCTAGAATCCCTTGCAAACCTCAAAATGTGTCCAAAAACACATTTTCCTCACATTTCTGTGGTGGATAGTTCTGGAATCTGCGTGGATCCACAAAATTCAACCCACGCTGCATTCCCCAAAGTCTTCCAAGAAAAATTGTACCTCATTTGTGTGGGTAGGCCTAGTGCCCGCGACAGGAAACGGCCAAAAACGCAACATGGACATACCACATTTTCACAGTGAAAACGGACCCTTTTTTTGCAAAGTGCCTAGCTGTAGTTTTTTAACCCTAGCTCTGCCGGCACCTAGGGATACCTAGCAAACCTATACATTTTTTAAAACTAGACACCCAGGGAAATCCAGGATGGGGTGACTGGACAGGCTCTCACCAGGTTCTATTACCCAGAATTCCTTGCAAACCTCAAAATATGTTAAAACACATTTTCCTCACATTTCTGTGGTGGAAAGTTCTGGAATCTGCGTGTATCCACAAAATTCCACCCACCCGCGTTCCCCAAAGTCTTCTGAGAAAAATGGTACCTCACTTGTGGGGGTAGGCCTAGTGCCCGCAACAGGAAACGTCTCAAAACGCAACGTGGACACACCACAAATCTTACTGTGAAAACTGACCCTTTTTTTTGCATAGTGCCTAGCTGTCGTTTTTTAACCCTAGCTCTGCTGGCACCTATTGAAACCTACATTTTTTTAAAATAGACACCCAGGGGAATCCAGGATGGGGTGACTCGACTGGCTCTCACCAGGTTCTGTTACCCAGAATCCCTTGCAAACCTAAAAATGTGTCCCAAAAAACACATTTTCCTCACATTTCTGTGGTGGAAAGTTATGGAATCTGCGTGGATCCACAACCGCGACAGGAAACGGCCCAAAACGCAACGTGGACACACCACATTTTCACAGTGAAAACGGACCCTTTTTTTGCAAAGTGCCTAGATGTAGATTTTGAACCCTAGCTCTGCCGTCACCTAGAGAAACATACGTTTTTGGAAGTCTTAGGAGTCAACATTTTATGTCTGTTTTTGATCTCTATTACGCTACAGCACAGATAGCTAAATGGGGTAGAGCGTGGGGGGGGGGGGGAAATGAAACACCCGGGGGAGTCCAGCGAAGTATGGCTTGCGTGGGTCCCCCAACATTCTCCTACCCAGAATCCCCTGCAAACCTCAAATTTAGCTGAAAAAATCACTTTTTTCTCAAATTTCTGTGTGGGAAAGTTCTGGAATCTGTGTGGATCCACAAATTTCCTCCCACCCAGCGTTCCCTCAGGTCTCGCGATAACAATGGTACCTGACACACGTGGGTGGGTCAAGGATCCGCGACGGGCAAGGGCCCAAAACCTATTGTGGCGACATCAAAATGACCTATCACAAACCAACCTGGTTTTGCAAGGGGGACCCCATGGTTTTTTGGCCCCGGGCTCGGCAGCCATCTAGGGAAACCTACCAAACCCACACATTTCAGAAAACTAGACACCTGGGAGAGTCCAGCGAGGTATGGCTTGTGAGGGTCCCCCAACCTTCTCCTTCCCAGAATCCCAGGCAAACCTCAAATTTAGCTGAAAAAATAATTTTTATCTCAAATGTCTGAGTGGGAAAGTTCTGGGAGCTGCGTGGATCCACAAATTTCCTCCCACCCAGCGTTCCCGCAGGTCTCCTAATAAAAATGATACCTCACTCGTGTGTGCCTATTATAGTCTAAAATGCACACAGGTTTGTGCGCTTCAGCAACCTGACCCCAAACACTCACAGGTGAAGTGCTTTCATCATGGTAGTCAGCATGTAGACATCGCTCCTGTCTGAAAACTTCACAGCTAGATGTTCCTCGCAATGCAACGCAACACACAACGCACTGCACTGTGCCCGCACAAGCTTTTGACAAACAAGTTATTTTGGGAAACCTTTACGGTTAGAGCGGATTGTGCCACAAGCAACAGTGTCCACTTTGGCCAATTCCCTGAACAACTGCACACCAGTGTAGAAGTTATCTACATATAAATGGTGACCTTTGTTAAAAAGTCCTCTACCAAGTTCCCACCCAATTTTCTCAGTCACTCCAAAAGTGGGGTTAATCCTGGACTCCTTACCGGTGTACAACCTGAAATTAGAGACATATCCAGTCCTACTGTCACAAAGCATATACATCTTAGTTCCATAGCGTGCCCTCTTACTAGGAATGTATTGCCTAAAAACCAAGCGCCCCTTGAACAAGACCAAAGACTCATCCACTGTTATTTCTTTCCCTGGAGCATAGATCTCAGAAAATCGATCTACAAAGTGATCAATGACAGACCGAATCTTAAAAAGACGGTCCCAATCAGGGTGATCTTGTGGCAACGCTAAATATCAACAAAATGCAGCATCCGAAGCAGAAGCAAATACCTATCACGATTCATGACTGCCGGAAATATAGCCGTTGCCATCAAGGGACTAGTAGACCAATATGAAGACATTGATGGCTTCCTTAGCAAGCCCATCAAAAACGTTAAACCCAAGAACTTCTTCATCTCTTCCAGATTTGTGGGACTCCACTGGGTAGCTCTAGAGTGGGGCTTAAGGCTGGCACTGTTGTCCCTCAAAAACTGTTCGGCTTACAAATGGATCTACTCAACAATCTCTGCCCAAAATACATCGTCCCTAAACAACTGAAAAAAATGTATCGGCAAAAAGTTTTCAGTATACACCCTGGAACACCAGTAAAGTCTGGCAATGCCGGCTGCACCATGCCTGGGGCAACCCAGAGGTCAGCACTTCCAACAGGAAGCCTTGCAACCCCAGGCTGCAGCCCAGATGCTTCTTGCTGCACTATCGGCACATCAATGTCCTCCTCTAAAACAGGCACTTCGTCCGCACTAAGAGTAGCTTCATCCGCACTGAGAGTAGCTTCATCATCCGATGATTCCATTTGGAGAGAAAACTCACTGCCTGAATCTTCCAATCCCTCCTCTGCCTCAGATGCAGAGTCAGTCTCTGAACCATGGTCAGAGGAAGACTCAAAAAGCATACCAACAATCTGCTGAGCAGTTATCCTGCGGCTAGCCATTATCCTTACTAAGAAAGGAGACTGCACAAACAAGTCAACAACAACCAACACTGTGCAAAATAAGTAAGTAAAAAAACTGTGTGCCTTTATCACAAAGATCTATATATTCAAAAACTATACGATTCACTTGCAAGAGACAGCTACCCTCACCAGCACCTACTCTGCTGAGAGACAGCAAAAACCAACGATATCCCACTAGAAAGAAATAAACAAAACCAATTACACGCAAGACAACAAAAAACACATCGAGCACAAATGCAAAAAGTTTTTGATACTCAAAAACCAGAAGCCAAACATACTGCCATTTTTTACACCATTTGCAAAAAACACATTCATGCAGAGGAATGAAACTCATTTACATTGTACAAAAAAAAGCTCTCTTATCAAACACATGCAACTGCACAAACAGCAGAGCCACCAGTAACGAAACCGCAACTTGGAATAGTCTAAAGAGCAAAAGCCTTGAACTAGAACAAAAAGGGAGAAATAAAGCATTACAATTGCAATTCACAAGAAATAAAACAATTAACATTAGAACACGCTATGTCACTACCCAAATGGTCAATCTGCCAGATGGGCCTTCGAATAGGGCTGAGAAAAATGGGGGGTGATCTTGCCCAAGGGATCGGGTGAGGTTGTCAGCCAGGCCGATCTGTCCCCCAGGTGGGGCAGAAATCAGCAGACAGAAATGTGCCCCCTTGCAAAAGAAATAAATCCCTGGTGCCTAGTAGGGTTTTCTGCCTCCTCCCTCCCGCCTAGGGCAGAAAGGCCAAAAAAAAGGGCAGACCTGTCCCCAGCAGGGGCAGAAAAAACATTCAGCAAATGTTACCCCCTTGGAAGCAACCATGTCGCTTCCATTACCCACAAAACAAAATCCGTGGTGCCTAGTGGGGTTTTCTGTTCACCCCCCCCCCCCCCCATGGGGGCAGAAAGGCAAAAAAAACGGGCTGATCTGCCCCCAGGGGAGGGGGGGGGCAGAATACACATATAAACAAAATATGCCCCTTGGAAGCGACCCTTGCCCAAGGGGTCGCTTCCATTTAAATGTTAAAATGAGTCCCTGGTGTCTAGTGGGGTTTACTGCCCCCCCCGGGCAGAAAGGTTAAATAAACGGGCCGATCTGCCCCCAGGGGCACAGAATACACATTAAAAAAAATGCCCCCTGGAAGCGACCCTTGCCCAAGGGGTCGCTTCCATTTTATTTTTTTAAACATCCCTGGCTCTAAAGGGCTTTTCTGCCCCCCCCCCCCCCTTCCCTGGGGCCAGAAACACCCAGAAATGCAGGCGATCTGTCCCCGGGAGGGGGGGGGGGCAGAAAAGTCTTAAAAATAATGTGCCCCCTAAGGAAGCGACCCTTGCCCAAGGGGTTGCTTCCTTTAAATAAATAAAGAATCCCTGGTGCCTAGTAGGGGCATTCCTGCTGCACGATCGCAACGCTGTACCTCCCCCCCGATGCCTCAATGCATGAAGATCTGAACCGGAGCAAGGAAACATACGGTTTCCTCTGTGGACACCTGGAAGCAAATAGCTTCCAGGCGTCCAGCGCTTCCTGATGATGTTGTCACAGGATCACAGGGGGGGGTCGGGGTGGGAGCTTGGGGGTCTAGATGGGCTGCCCATGGGGGGAGCGCCAGCGTGTCCCCCATGGGTGGGTGCCATGACGGAGCAGTTCCGACATGACAACACGCCCACCGTTGCTTATGACGGAACCGCTCCGTCATGAGCATGCAAAGGGTTAAAACTCGATGATGTCTTCTCTCAAGAGACCCACTTGTTTCGGACCCAGTGACACTTCGTAGGTGTAGGGACATACTCTACATTGGCTCATGCAGGGTTTACTTCGGTCTCTCAGGTGAGGCGATATAGATCAAGTAGACACCTCCCTTTCAGGTTCTGAAGACCTGGATAGATCCCAACCGTCGTACGCCACGGTGCAGGGTCTTTGGGGGAGGACCGATGTCATTCTTATCAGTGTCTATGCACCCCCACGCCTGCAACAACCCACCCTAGACAAAGTGATGGCCATATTGTTAGAAACAGACTTTCCCCTCCACTATTTGGGTGGTGACTTTATTGATGTTATGACGCCTGAGTTGAACTGCTCGAGCTCTGCTCCGTCACACTCTGGGAGATGGCATTGGCCCCTTTTGCGATTAATCTGGGACTTTTAGATCTTATGCGCACCATCAGCCAGAAGATAGAGGGTACTCGTATTTCTCTGGAAATCACAGTGTGTTCTGTAGACTAGACTATACTTTTGCCCCAGCAGGTGAGATTTGTACTGACTACCTTTAATCAATCAATCAATCAATCAGGGGTTTATAGAGCGCCCTACTCACCCGTGAGGGTCTCAAGGCGCTCGGGGGGAGCAGCTCTGGATCAGTTGAAGAGCCAGGTCTTGAGGTCCTTCTTGAACGTGTGCAGGGTCAGGGAGCCTCTGATGTTCACAGGGAACTTGTTTCAGGTCTTGGCTGCGATGTAGGAGAAGGCTCTCCCGCTTGTTCTGTTTCTGCGGATGTGGGGAACCTCTGCCAGGGTGAGGTCGGTGGAGCGGAAGGATACTCTCTCGTTGAGGTATTTGGGTCAGATGTTGTTGTGGGATTTGTAGGCGTGGATGAGGAGTTTGAAGGTGACCCTCTTCTTGATGGGGAGCCAGTGGAGGTCTCGTAGGTGTTGGGTCATGTGTTTGTGACGCGGTGTCCCGAGGATGAGTTTGGCTGCGGCGTTCTGGATGGTTTGGAGATTGTGTAGAAGGGTTCTGTTGATTCCGGCATATAGGGCATTGCCGTAGTCCAGTCTGCTTGTTATGAGCGAATGGGTGACGGTCCTTCTGCAGTTGGGGGGGATCCATTTGAAGGTCTTGCAGAGGGTGCGCTGGCAGTTGAAACTGGTGGAGGCGACTGCGTTGATCTGGTGGTTCATGGAGAGGGAGGAGTCGAGAATGATGCAGAGGTTTCTTGCGTGGTCTATAGGGGTGGGTGGATTCCCGAGAGCGGAGGGCCACCAGGTGTTGTCCCAAGCGGAGGTGCAGGGTCCGAGGATGAAGACCTCGGTCTTTTCTGAGTTGAGCTTCAAACAGCTGTCTTTCATCCAAGCCGTCACATTCTTCATTCCTTCCTAGAAGCAGAGTCTGGTGTCTTCGGGATTTTTCGTGAGAGGATGAGCTGGGTGTTGTCGGCGTAGGATACAGTGCTGAGCCCATGCTGTCTGACGATGGAGGCAAGAGCGGCCATGTAGATGTTGAAGAGCGTGGGGCTGAGCAATGATCCTTGGGGTACTCCGCAGTTGATATCGGCGGGTTCGGAGAGGAAGGGAGGGAGTCTGATCCTCTGGGTTTGGCCCGAGAGAAAGGATTGGATCCAGTCGAGGGCGGCTCCTTGTATCCCCGCGTCGTGAAGTCTGGCTGCAAGCGTTCGATGTGAAACGGTGTCGAAGGCTGCGGAGAGGTGTAGAAGTATGAGGGCTGCAGCGTGTCACTGGTCGAGTAGCATGCAGATGTCATCAGTGGCAGCGAGGAGGGCAGTCTCGGTGTTGTGGTTGCTGCGGAATCCAGACCGGGAGGCGTCCAGGATGGAGTTCTCTTCGATGAAGGCGGTCAGTTCAGCGTTTACGAGTCTCTCAGTGACTTTGGCCGCGAAGGGGAGGAGAGAGATGGGCCAGTAGTTTTTCAGGTCTGTTGGGTCGGCCGTTGGCTTCTTGAGGAGGGGTTTAACGTCTGCCCACTTCCAGTCATCTGGGAAGATGCCGGACATGAAGGAGGCGTTGATGGTCCGCCCTAGTTTGGGTGCGATGGTGGCCCTGTGGAATATGTGCAGTGAGCAGGGGTCCGTTGGGACTCCTGAGTGGGTTTTCTTCATGGTCGCGGTGATGTGTTCTACAGTGACGGGATTCCAGGTCATGATGGTTAGCTTATTGGCGGCGTGGGGGGGGTCCGGCGTCAGTTTGCTGAAGTTGTCGTAGAGGACCTTGATCTTCAGATGGAAGTAGGAGCTGAGCTTGTCGCAGAGTTCCTGGGATGTCCGTGGCTTCGCTGGGGGGTTTTGCGAACTGCTGTATGATGTTGAACAGTTGCTTGGCATTGGTTTGGACTTTGTCTCTTATGAAGGTCCGTTTGGTGTCACTTATGCGCTGGTGGTAGTCCTTCAGGGCATCCCTGTGGTTGTTCCGTGCTTCTGTAGTTTTCTGGTTTCACCAGGTCTTTTCTAGGTGTCTGCAGGAGGGTCTGTCTTCTTGTAGTTCTGTGGTGAACCAGGCGGCCTTCAGAGGGCGTTGTTTGGCGGGATGGCGGAGGGGTGCGATCTTGTCAGCGCAGCAGGTGATCCAGCGGTGGAATTCCATGGCTGCGGAGTTGGTATCAGTCGTGGTGCTGGGGGGCTCTTGGAGGAGAGTGGTGTTGAGGTGTTCCTTTGTGACCTTGCTCCAGTTCCTTTGTGGCGGGCGCGGGGGGGGCTTGGGTGCGGTGGTGGTGTTGAAGGTGAAATGGACGCTGTGGTGGTCCATCCAGAGGGGCTGGGTGGTGTGGCTTAAGTGGATGTTTGTCCCTCCCGCGAAGATTGGGTCGAGGGCGTGTCCAGCTTTGTGAGTGGGCGTGTTCAGCAGCTGCTTCAGTCCAAGGTTGGCGAGGAGAGTGGTGGAGTCGGGGTCGTCGCAGTTTTCGAGGTGGAAGTTCAGGTCCCCGAGTAGAATGTAGTCCGTGGAGGTGATGACGTGTGGTGTGGCGAGCTCGGCGATGGTGGTTGCGGACTGGGTGCGAGTTCCCGGCGGTATGTAGATGAGGGTGCCGCGTAGCGTGGTCCTGTGGCTGGTCTGGATCTGGAAGTGGAGGTGTTCTGTGTTGGAGTGGGGGGCTCTCATGCTGGATGTGGAGAGTTGGAGGGGGGGGTCTTGTGTGCGATGGCAAGTCCTCCTCCTGGGCGGTGGGGGCGGTACCTTGCTGGGGACCGGTCTGATCATTCACTGCTTTGGATTTCCCTGGGCAGGAGACCCTGCAATCTGTGAATGGGATGGAATTTAAATGCTTAAGAACTGTGAGTGGATACTGAGCTCTACTTTACAAAAAATAACAATTCTATGGACTCTGTATAGTTCTTTGGGAGCTCTATAAAACGGTACTCCGAAACCAGGCACAGAATTAAATTCTATGTCAGGACCAGAGGCGAGGATTAGGCTTTACCTTTCTCCACTTTATTACACAAGCAGCCATTAACTTTATATATATCAATATTAAACTACGTTTCCCATAGGTCCTTGGGAATGCAAACAAAAAACAGTCTATCCAATCTGGGCGTTGCAGACCCACACAACATTCTTTGGAGACTCTCTATCTCCCCTCTTTGTTCATCGCTCCAGCAGCCTCAGATAAGTGCTTTCCTTCTCTCTGCACTTATTCTGACTTGCTAGTGCTATTTAGCAGCTATGACGAGTGGGAATTACGAGTTTCCCATGGGGAAGTGTTCCGCTATGAGATAATTGCTATTCAGCGCTTGTCATGTGTTTATTTAACAGCAATTACCTTGTATTTACAGCGCAGCTGCGGGAACGTTCTCGATCCTATGCACAGGGCCAGACTGGCCGTAGCGGGCACCGAGCAATCCCCCGGTGGGCCGCACAGGTGGGGGCCGGTTTTGGGCCCTGGGTGCCGTTTTTGTTACAGGGCCGTTTTTGCATTCTAGCTGCAAAATCGGCCCTGTAACAAAATCGGCCGAAAACCGGCCCTGGCAAAGAGCTCGGCAGCACCCCCAATCCCCGGGGGGCCTGCTGAGCACTTTGCGAGGGCCGCTTTTGGTTCCCAGTCTGGCCCTGCCTATGCACCCGCCTCACTTGGTGCCAGGCTCTGGTGGGCGGTGCGGTTAGATGGCAGTTAGGGGGCCCGCGTACATATTTCTAACCACGCTCTACCTCCCGACAGCCAGTGTGTCATTTTCACTCATTTTACTTCAAAGAGTGAAGCACGTTCGGCTGCATTTTTGTAGGGGGGCTGTGTTTTCATCTATTTGGCACAGAGTTAAACTCATAATCAGTTAAACCTCCTGAAGCTGAACACCAGCATTGTGGGAAGAAGTAATCTTGTCCGAGGTATTTGTTGAGACACTTCCCAGGTGGCAAGAAATCATACTTTCCCTATATATATCCGCAGGGTGTACTGTCCCAAAGCCCTCTTAGCGCCTGAATACTTGATTCCCTTAGGTATTTACATACACTTCCCTGGGCTAGCCCCAGAATCCTATTTTCCCCTATCTTACACTGTACTAACATCCTTGTTGATATTATGGAGGACTCTAAAGAGTATATGGAGGAGGAAGACATTACTTAACTCTCTGTTGATGACCAATTCTGCAGGTCTTGATGCCTCCACTTTTAAGGCAGTATTCCAAGTTGTGGCGCCCTTGGAGAAGAAAATAACACAGCCAGAGGCTCAATGCCGAAGACCCCATGAGCTGAGGTAAGACACTTCTGGGCCCCTGGCCCCCAAACCTCCAGGGCATCCTTGACCCGAGAAAATAAGCGCAAGAGTGCAGACAACCATGGGGTGGGACTTGACGCATTTGCGCACCTTAAGAAGGCCTTTATGGATTCCAAGCCCCTCCCTAAAGACCCTAGTACATCTGGAGTTTCCTCTTCCCACTCCCCCCACAGATCCTGGAAACGGAGATGACTCTCCCAACACCTCTGATGGGGACAGTGACCCTAGCAGACCATGGTGTCTGTCTGGTAACCCCTTCTCCTCTGAGAGTGAACCTAGTGCAGATGCTGCTCCCCAAGCCTCAGACTCTGACATGTTGGACCCAGATGATCCTTTACATCCGCATTCTGTGGAATGGTCCCCAGCTCCCAAGGTGGCCCCCTATATGGCAGGCCAATTGCGAAACTTCTAGACAAGGAGGTACAGTGTTGTCTCCGGGCTGAGTGCCCTAGGCCTTTCTTATGGTTTAAATCTTTTTTATTTGAATTTCATAACAAAGGCCCCTAGGCCTTTCTTACAGGGCAAAGTGGCCCTCACTCCCGAGATAGATGCCAGGATAGCTAATTTCCTAGCAAAGTTTGTCTGGGATCCCAAGAAGGGAATAGATCGCTCCTGGCGCTCATGGCAGGATAAATTAATGGACGTGGAAGGACCCTTATCCAAGATACTGGATATTGCCGAAGATGTGAAGGCATCCAGATTCCTGGTCTCCTTGGAGGCCCTGTCTAGCTGTGCTCAGAGAGCCATAAATCTTGTTGAAAACACCAATTGTGAGATTTCTACAATAGGGTGTAGGTTTCTCCTCATCAAAATAGGCCTGAAACTGGAGGAGATAGCTACATCAGAGGCGGGTCACATAGCTCAGGGAAGCCTCTTTGGGGACCCATTTATCTGTAAGCTGGGCAAATTTGTAAATACATTTAATTCTCTAGCTAAGGCTCAAACATCAGAGCCTGTCTTGGTAGGTGGCGCTCGACCGGCCGTGCCTTTCATCAAGCCTCCGCTACGGATTCCGACTCCCATCAATGACAGTGGCAGGACTCTTCAAGATTCAGCAATTTCTATCCAACCAGGAGCTACTCCCGTCGAGGCAATAGCACCTATAATAATCCCAAGGTAAGTGTACATATTTCTGAGGGGTTAAAACTTGGGGGCAGGTTGGTGGACTTTTTGCACAATTGGGGGAATCTTTTCTCAGATGCTTGGGTTCTTCAGAATGTCCAAGGGTTTCAAATAGAATTCTACAGTTTTCACTCTCAGTCGCAAATACCAAAACCCCTTTTTTTTTCTCAGGAACAAACAGAGTTGGTCGACCTAGAGACTGCACAACTCTTTGAGAAAGGCACGATTGTTCCAACTGTTTTACCTCCCAATGGCTTTCTCAGAAACCTTTTTCTGGTGGAAAAGAGGGATGGAGGTCAACGCTCCATCATCAATCTCAGAGAAGTCAATGAGTGTTTGGTTTACTGTCACTTCAAGATAAAGGGTATCCATCTTCTCAGAGACTTGTTGCAGGAAAACGACTGGATGGTATGCCTAGACTTGAAAGACGCCTACCTCATGATTCCCATCTTTCTCCCTCACAGATGTTCCTGCAGTTCCAATGGAACTCACAGATATTTGAATTCACTTCCCTTCCTTTTGGCCTATCAACCTCTCCAGAGGCGCTTCACCAAGATGTTGAAACCGATGGTCAAGCACTTGAGAGCTTGGGGTGTCAGATTGATTGTCTACCTAGACAATATTCTTATCATGAACCAATTCCCTGTATGCCTGGTCAATCATATACAGATGACTTTCGAGCTGTTGGTGTCTGTCAGCTTTGTGGTTAATGAGAAGAAGTTTTCTCTGATTCCATCCCAGACCTTGCTATTTCTGGGGTTTGTAGTGGATTCGGTCAAAGCCACTCTGAGCTTTCTATCTCGTAAACTTACCAAAAAAAGAACAAGCTCAGAAAATATATATCCAGGTCTTCAATCTCGCTGCACCAGCTAGCCTGCATTATAGATCTTCTCTAATCGTCCATCCAGGTCATTTATCCAGGCCTCCTCCACTATCGGGAGCTATAGCGTCTTAACATTTTCCATTTTTAGCAGTGTCTTGCCTATTTCCAATCGATTCCCCTCTCAGTAGAGGCGAAGGAGGAACTGCAATGGTGGGTTTCCCATATGGAAGCCTGGAATGGCTGAGCAATTTTGGCTCCCAACCCAATATCGTGATTGAATCAAATGCCAGCGGCTTGGGTTGGGAGCTCGCTGTGGAGAGTACTCCACAGGACGAAAATGGCCATCTGTAGAACAAGATTTTCACATAAACTGTCTGGAATTAACGGCAGGTTTGTTTGCAAAGAAATGTTGGACCAAAGGCAAGGTCCAATGCTGTGTCCTTCTCAAGATGGACAATGTGGCAGTGGTTTGGTATGTCAACCATCTGGGGGTAACAGATCAAAGACCCTTTCTGATCTGGCTCAAACATTTTGGAACTATTGCTTGGGCAACCAGATTTTGGTGTAAGCAGAACATCTCCTGGGAAAATCCAATCAGGTGGCAGATTGGCATTCCCGGCATTGGCAGGATGTCAGTCTTTGAATACTACATCCACGATTATTTCAACAGATACAAGACAGGTGGGGTCCTTTCACAATAGATCTGTTTGCTTCTCTGCTGGATTATCAGCTGGACAGATACTGTAGTTGGCAACCAGATCCCAATGCAGTGTCAACTGCTACGTTTCTCCAGGATTGGAGTAGGGTGAGGGGGTATGCTTTCCACCACTCGCTATGATCTTGAGATTGTCCACACAAGCTCAGAGACAGCAGATGGATCTGGTGGTGATCACCTCAGTTTGGAGATCTTAAGTCTGGGTTTCAGCTCTGATGGAACTTTCCTGAGATTTTCCAATCCCTCTACCCCTGTTTCCGGGTCTCCTCCGGGATCACCAAGGGAATCCTCATCACCTGGTCCTAGTAGGCTCTCTCTTTCTCATGGTGTGGAGGATTACCAGGAACGTTGGAAAGTCCCAGGCCTTTCGCGAGAAGCTGCCTCATTACTCGCCAAAGCCTGGGCAGATAGCACGGATAAAAGATACAGTTTCACCTGGGTTTCGATGGCTGGGTTGGAGTCACCAATGCCAAATGGATCCTTTGGGGGCAGACGTTGTCCATGTTTTAAATAGGCTATTTCAGCAGGCTACTCGCTGATAGAGGGACACCCGGTTGGAGAACGCCCTTTGGTATGCAAACTCCTGAGGGGTATCAGGTTATCGGTTCCTCCCGAACCCAGATACTCTACATTATGCAATGTTAATAAGGTTCTTGGTCTTTTCAAGTCATGGCCCTTGAATAAGTATCCATCAAGAAAATAGATGGCAAAATTAGCCACCCTATTGTGTTTGATCATATGCCGAAGAGCCTCGGATGTGAGAGCACTGGTTTTAACAAGTAGGGTATTCATCCAAAATGGAGTAACGTTTCACATTTTTAGAGGGACAAAACGTAATTCAAAATGGTATCATACCCAGCATTTCCAGATGTTCCAAAGCTATGTAGAGCAATAAAGGCTTACACGTCTATGGCAGAAGACCTTCACCTTCAGGGTGAACGACAATTGTTGATTGCTCTCATTAAGCCTTGCAAAGCAGATTCTTCACCTTCTATTGCCAGATGGGTTAGATGGATTGACTATGCAAGAAGCTGGTATTGATATTTCCCGGTTCAGAGCTCATTCTGTGGGAGATGCCATGGCATCCAAAGCATTTTAATTGGGAGCTAGTTTGGAGGGCATTCTCAATGAAGCTGACTGGTCCTCAGATTCTACCTTTGAAAGATTTTACATCAAACCAGTTTCAAATCTGGCAACTTTAGTGGTGGAAAAGCTTTAAACTAGCTTAATCCTTGGCTTCTGACCTGACATAGAATGAAAAGTTTCCTAGCTATCGTAATGGAAAGTTTCAATTCTATTAAAAACATGGAGGCAAGGATTAGCCCACCCATTCTTCTAACTGTGTTAGTATGCCCACTCAATGGATGAGATGGTTCAATGTATATTAGTTCAGATAATGGTTATATACTTTATACAATGATGAAGAGTTGTTGACGACTTCTTGTTTTGATAGAAATGTCTACATTTTGTGCTTTCCTACATTGATGTCTGATCTTCGAGATAATGTTGTCATGGAAATGAATGCCTTACGCTATTACTTTGTCTTCCCAGGGACAGATTTAAATAAACAGGAGTGATCCTTGGAGAAGGCAGCTGTGTTTGCTGGAAGAAACAGGGGGATAGAGAGTCTCCAGAGACTGATGTGAGGGTCTGCAATTCCCGGATTTGAGGGACTGTTTTTTGTTTCCATGCCCAAGGACTTTTGGAAAATGTAGTTTAATGTTGATATGCATAAAGTTAATGGCTGCTGGTGTAATAAAGTGGAGAAAGTTAAAGCCTAATATTCGCCTCTGTGTCCTTAATTGAATTGAAACTTTCCATTACAATAGCTAGGACTTTTTCCATTGCTAATAAAAGAAGACAGGAGACTAGGGATATTGAGGCTATTGAATGTCAACTGTTAAGCTTGGAAGGGACTCCCGGGGCTTTGTCTGACCCCCAAAATTATAGAAAGATTGAAGCCCTATGCACCGAATACCATGCTCTGGCGCAACACAAGGCAGGGAAACAAATTCTAGCCACGCACCACCTCCTCTATGAAAGACAAGGCAGGTAAGCTCCTGCATGGCTTAGTAAGCGGGAGGCAGATGTCCACAGGGTGCGGTGTACTGTAAATAGCGATGGTGACTCCCACACAACTAGCAGAGGAATTTGCTAGGTACTATGAGGCCTTTTATAGGATGTGTTCCTTTGCCAGGGCCCAACTGATTACTGACTATCTTGACACAGTGGCTATGCCGGTCCTCCCTGCAGAGGATTGTGGGGCCTTTGCTGAGAAAATAAGACTTCTTGAAATACAGGTGGCTATAGTGAAGTTAAATTTAGGGAAAAACCCCTGGCCCAATGGTCTACTGTCTGAATTCTTTAAGAAAAATGCCAGGATCCTTGGACCTCCCCTCCTCAAAATGTTCCTTGAGGCCCGAGATGTGGGAGCATTGCAGCGTGACCTGCAGCGTGCCACGATTGTGGTTATTCACTAAAAATGGAAGTCCGCAATGAGCCCAATTTCATTGCTAAATGTTGAGACCAAAATCTTGGCCACAGTTCACACCACCAGGCTCCTTGTGGTGAAATCCCCCTGATCCATAGGGAACAATCAGGCTTTATGCCGAGGAGGTCTACTAGGTACAACCTGCGCAGACTCCATAATTGGTTGGCGGCGGTTCACCCTCAGTGGGAACCCTATATGTTACTTTCTATAGATGCAGAGAATGCCTTTGATGTCATTCATTAGCCATTCTTATCCCAGACCCTGGAGAGATTTGGTTTCAGTCTCAAATTCCTAGCCTGGTCAGCATTGCTCTACCAAGCCCCTGTAGCAGCAGTGCGGGTCAATAGAGTCCTCTCCTCGGAGTTTCCCACCAGGAGGGGGACCAAACAGGGCTGTCCCCGCTCCTGTTTGCCTTTACCATAGAGCCCCTGGCCTGTCCGGTACATGGTCATTCTGACTTTAAGGATTTCTGAGTTACTGAGACTACCATGGATGAGGAAAGGATTTTACTTTATGCAGATGATATTCTTTTGTTCATCTCCCAGCCAGCAGAGACGATTCCAATGGTTTTTCAGGTCTCTAACTGCTATGGTGCCCACTCTGGGTATACTATAAACTGGGATGAATCAGTTTTGCAAGGATTTTAAAATAATGGAAAATCAATTTTTGAGAAATCTGCTATCAGTTCCATAATCAACACCTTCCTATAATATTCACCAGGAAACTGGCAATGGTTTTATGATCGGAATGGCTCCCTTACTTAAATGGTTGATGACTTGGATCAATCCTGAATTAGAAACAAATTGTGAGATCGTGCGTGATTGCCTAACCTTGGATAGAGCAACCAGTATACCCTGGTTGAGCTACGTTAAAAGGTTAGCAACGCAATTAGGATGTCACAAGCTGTTTAACTCACCAGATAAGTTATTGAAGGAATGTTAGAAATGGGGGTCTCTGGTTGGCAAGGGCTTGCACCTTTGTCCAAATAGGGACCCTTCTTCCTAGTCAGGATAAGGGAGTTACACTCCTAAATTAACTCCTGCCCACCCCCTTGGTAGCTTGGCACAAGCAGCCAGGCTTATCTTAGAGGCAGTGTGCAAAGCATCTGCACATAACCAACAGTAATACAGTGTAAGCACTACAAAAGGACACCACACCAATTTTGAAAAATAGGCAATATTTTTTATATACTCTAAGACAAAATCAAAAACGAGAAAAATCCACAATGCAGTTCTTAAAAATTTACAGTCGTCAAAATAACCTTTAAAAACAGTTCCTTGATGTCGATAGCTCTGTCTGGGGCTATCACAGCGTCATGAGCAAACAAATCCAAATAGTTCTGGCTGACCGCGGCGTTGCGGGCCAGCTACGGTGTCAGGAAGACCCGCAAACAGCCTCTTAGTAATGCAGGGCGACCTCTCGTTAAGCTTCTGAAAACACGGCATCCCCAGGCATCGGTTCTGGAGGTCGGTGCAGGAGTCGTCAGGGCCCACAAAGTCACACACGTTGCAGGTCGATCTCCTCTCTGTTTGGATCAGGAGCGCTGGCGTCGGCAGGCGTCATGTGCTGCGGTGCGGCGTGCGGTGCCCCCAGGTCGCGTTGCGAGCAGCGGCTCGGGGGCGGTGTCGGATGGCATAGTGGGTGAGACCGGGGTCGTGGTGCGAGATGAAGGCGGTGATCGTCACGGTGCTGGCAGGTCACGGTGCAAGCAGTGGCGTCGTCGTTGCTGAAGTGCTGTCGTCGGCTGACGAACTGGAGTCGATGGCGCCGGCGTCGGTAGGCCAAGGTTGCAGTGCGGGATGAGGCGATGCATCGTGTAACTTTACGAGCTGTGCCCTCGAGCCACGGTGCAAGCAGCGGCATCAATTTCGGCATGGAGCAGCATCGTCTGGGATACCAAGCCATCGTCGTGAAGCAAGGTGGTGCGGAGTGCGGTGCCCACAGGTCGCGGTGCAAGCAACAGCTCGGTGTCGGCATCGGATTGCTTCGTCGGTGAGACAAGGGTTGCGGTGGGGCGTTAAACGGTGCCCTCTGCGGTGCCAAGGCATTGTCGTGAAGCGAGGCGGTGTGGAGTGCGGTGCCCACAGGTCGCAGTGCGACCAGCGGCTCAGTGGCGGCGTCAGCAGGTGCCCTCGGTGAGACCAAGGTCACGTTGCGGCGGTGCCCTCTGCGGTGCCGTCAGGACACAGAGTTGGCAGCGGTGTTGTAGACGTTGTCGAGTTGCTTTTCCTCTGTTGCAGCACAAAACACACAGTCCCCAGTGCTGCGGGCAGAAGAGCTTGAAGTCTTTGGTGTTCCTGAGACTTCGTGAACAGGGGGCAAGCTCTACCTCAAGCCCTTGGAGAAACTCAAAAAGCAGATTGCAGAAAGTTCAGTCCAGTCCTTTCACTGCCCAAGACGTAAGCAGCCACTGCAGGCCAACACAGCAAAGTGGTAGGTCCTCCTCACAGCTTCTCCAGCTCTTCTTCTTGGCAGTCTTCTTGATCCAAAAGAGTTCTAAAGTTCAGGGGTCTAGGCCCCAATATTTATATCCCCAAATCCTTTTATCTCTTAGGCAGTGAGTGTCTGCGCCCAGCCACAACCAGTTCTGCCTTCTCTGGTGTGATTTCCTGGCAGGAGGTGGAGACAGCTTTGTCAGAGACAGACCAGGCCCTTTGAGGTGCAAGGAACTCCCTCTTCCCCCATCGCAGCCTAGGTCGATTCAGCCCCTTCCTGACCCACCTAGACTATCTGGAGCCACTCCTGCTCCCCAGCCTTCTGTCATCCTAAACCCAGACAGGCAATCCACATTCCAGCAGAGGCACACAGGATGACTGAGCAAGAAAATACCTACTTTCTAAAAGTCGTATTTTCAAACACAGAATGTAAAAATCACCTTCACTAAAAGATGCATCATTAGATTCTGAGTTCAGGAATACTACATTTTATTTCCCTACCTAGTTCCCAGGGCCAGTTATGTTTAAAAGATGTTATAAACAAACTTCCCATTCTGTCCTATGGGGAACAGGTAGCCTTACAATAGTGAAAAACGAAATGGGCTGTGATTCACTATCAGGACATGCCACACATACCAGGGCATGTCCTACCTTTCACATACACTGCACCATGCCCATAGGGGTACCTTGGGCCTTCCTTAGGGGAGCCTGACATGTAAGAAAAGGGAAGGTTAGTGAATGGCAAGTGTGTGCACTGGCCAAGTCGTCATGGCAGTTAACAAATGCGTGCAGACTCTGCAAAGGCAGGTCTGAGTTTCCTTTTTAAGGTACTCACGTGGGTGGCACAATCAGTGCTGCAGGCCCACCAGTAGCATTTGATTTACAGGCCCTGGCACACTCCATGCACTTTACTAGGGACTAACAAGTATATCAAATATCCAATCATGGAAACACCAATCCATAACACAATTTACTACAGGAGCACTTGCACTTTACCACTGATCAACAGTGAGAAAAGTGCGCAGAAACACTACGCCAGCAAAAACAAAGTTAAAACCGGGAGGGCAGAAACCAAAAATTCAGGGGAAACACGCCAAAAGATGCCAAGTCTAACAAGGAAGATTTATCTTGGGGCAGGAAATCCTACCTAAACATGATACATACTGAACGAGAGGCTAGAGAGCTGATGAAACCAATGGTATGAGCCCACCAACTACTGAAAGCAAACCTCACAATAGAACCCTATTTAGATATAGTAACTAAGCTTCATCATCATTTCCTTTTAATAAGATTTAGATTTAACTATTTGCACTTTTTATTGGCAGAACCCTAGGGGTGGAGAAAGGTGGCGGATCTGGGTCCCTGCTCCTGTGATAATTTTTCTACCCAAGACACTTTGCACTGTATGTTCTGCGAGCATTATTAGCACATTCGTAAACGTTTTATATTACCCATTTTAAAGGGCAAAGGCTTTATGTAGGTAAGGCCTGCACTAGAATATTTGCAGACGTTGAATAATGTTTGGGAAACTCTCAATATCGCTAGTTTCTTGGTTGCGGCGGTTAGAGAAAGGGAAAAAGAGGGATGCCATGATTTGATATATTTTAACCTTTTTTAATCACAATGAATTTGTATGTTGATCTGGTTGGTTACTAAGTCCAAGAAAATATTTATTACGTAAATTCCTTGAATCAGATTCTTCACCATGTTGTAAAGACAATGTATGTTGTTCACGTTTAATCACTGTTTTAAAAATGAATTTTTGTAGCATGCTTTTATGGTTTTAATTAACAGAATAAAGTGATTATGACTGACTGACAGTTTTGTACCACACGTGCAGGGATCTGGAATTGTCCACCCTTCCGAGGAGGCTGCAGACGGATAGGGAAGCGTTCCAATATCTTGGGATATATATGAACTCTATCCGGGAGACATGCCTGGATCAGAATCTGACAATGCTGAATGCCGAAGAGTATTACCATTGACACTACTGGGCAGAGACGCCATTTTTAAAATGATTGCCCTACCAAAATTCTTATATGTCCTCCAAAACACGTCTTACAAGAGCCCAGTTGAGCTGTTTGTTAGGATTGATGGAAAGGCCAGAAAATTATTATGGAACAAAGGGCACCCCAGGAAAGCGCTGAAGACGCTGCAGCGCAAACAATACAATGGCAGCATTGCCCTCCCTGATATCCGACCTTACTACTGAAAAGCCCATGTAATTGTTATCAATTACTGGGAGTGTGCATCCAAGACCATCCTAAATTATGCCTTAGAGAGGACTTAGTTCCAGACAAGGTCCTATCTGCATTATCTCTCTGGGGAAAAGAGGGCTGCCAGTGACTCAGACGGTGATTGAGGGGTGGACGAGGGCCACCATATGTATTGGGTGGGCAAATATAGTAACCTAGGAGACTACGCTGTGGATGGGGGTGAAATTTAGGGACCTGGGAAACTTAGGGACTTTGGAACTTGGGACTTCATAGGACTTTTTAAGATCAGCGATCTCCTCAAGGATGGGGGTCTTATGCCCTTCTGCACCTATCAGCTGGATTATAAGCTACCCAATATTTCAAGTATGCACAGCTCTGCCTTGCTTGGTGTGCAGAGGACCTGGAAGTTCTCACCCTACTTAAATACAGCCCTTTAGAGGGTAGGCTACTCATGGGGGAGATTGAGGAAAAGGAGGTTTCCTTCATATACAAAACGCTCAATAATAATGTCAGACACTCTGAAGAAGTTGAGAGGAAAGTGGGAGAATGAGGTTGGGGAACTTGACAATATGGATTGGGAGGCTGCCTTGATGCACCACTGAGAGGTGGCTATTAAATCTAAACTGAGGCTTATACAGTTCAAAAGTCTCCACCAGGTCTCCTATGACCACGCTTGCATACATAAAATGGTCCTGGTAATGGTCCTGGTAAGGCCGTTGACTTTTGGCAAGAAAGCTCAGAATGGGAGATATTCAAACTTTGTGCCCAGGAAACGTCTCTTGTTCGCTGTATACTTTTGGCGCCTTCGCTCTGTGAAAATGTGTACCTTCGGACTTAAAAAACATTTCTGGAATTCAAACTTCTTTCAGCGGGGCAACCCAGAAAGTTAAATTTGACCGACAAAGCAATGTCGGCAGCTACGGCTCTGCAGCGGTACAGTGTTAGAAACAGTCTGGAAAAAGCTTCTAAGTGTCAAGTTTTGCTATTCTTGATGGTGCTTCTGGGAAACAGGTTGAGGCTTCACCTATGAAATCCCCTGCAGATCATTTGACAGGTTGTGCCTGACACTTAACACCCCCTATCTAATAGAGCAAAACGCAATAGAGAGGAATAAGCAATAGCTGCCTGTTCTTTCTTTTCCACATATTATTTCTTTTTGTGGTTAAGGACATCTACAGTGTATGTCTTTCTAAACATTAGGGGAACATGACACTGGGCTTTCAATTTATGTGGTGGATAATTATGGGATACTGTTTTTTCCTGGCACAATGATGGTAAGTGCTGGAATATTGCAATATTACTAGAGTTGCCATAATTGTGCCACAGCATAGTGATTGTTATGCCAGCTTTTTTTATATAAGTTTTGCCATTTTGTAGGTATCAATTACGCAATGGTGATAATTCTTGATATACTGTGAGCATCCTTGGCATTGACACATGCTGAAATGCTGGCCCTTGCTTTATGGTGGTAATGCATGACATATTCTTTGTGGAACAGAGGGCAAATCGACGACGAAGAGGTGACTTCCCAAAGCGGAAGATGAAGAAGATAAAACTCTGGATGGTGACATGGAACCTCCAGGTTATCCTTTGCTTACCAGCCTTCTCTGATAACTAGCAACATTTTGCACAGTGAAGTGAAAACTGAAATAGGGAAGTCTCTCGGGGTGGCTGGGTATCAGTCTTTCTGTGATTTTATACTGTTGAATCTTTGTGGTAAAAGCAATGTCAGAGCTCAGAGGTGACTATGGGTTATAAAAACAAGGTTTATGTGTGTACGTCCTAAAAGTCTCCCAAGGTAGCCCTTCCAGTGTAATTTGCCCTGGGTTCTGAGACTTTATCCACTTGAGTACAAACTGTTTCAAGAATGTTTTATTTACCTCTTTAATAGACAATTAAGATACTATCCATATGCCCTTTACAGATATAGTGCTCTTCTCTACACTGCATGTATGTGATAGTAGAGAGTTGACCGTGACGTCTACTCTAGCTCACTTAATTTAAGATCCAGGTGCCTTATGTGGTAAGAGGTTTTTGAAAGCACTTTGTTAATTTCAGTAAAGGATTCTTAATGTTTCTTCGCTATTTGTGCTACTGCTTATGTGAACAACTCCTGTGCCTCTATCCAAAGTGGCATTTACAGAGCTGTGAGAACGTGCCCTCTTTGTGTGTGGTTGCCCCCACTTTTTGCTGATCTGCTGATGTGCTTTGACTGAGTGTGCCCTGGGCTCCTGCTAATCAGGTACCCAGGGCCTATGTTCTTTCCCTAAAACTGCATTGAAACCCACATTCAATTGGCATCTCTGGCCACAGGTCAGCCCCTGGTAAATGGTACCACAGGTACCCAGGGCACTGTGACCAGAGAAGACCTCTAAGGGCTGCAGCACTTATTGTGCCGCCCTTAGAGGCCCTATATCTTTACCCTCACACACTGCCTTTGCAGGCTGCGTGTCTTAGTGCAGAAAAAGTGAAGAGTCGACATGGCACACATCCCTGTGTGCCATGCCTACAACCCACTGCCATGGCATAGATCAGTCACCCCTCTAGCTGGGTGCACTATACCAGTGGTGAGGGTACAGGTGCATGAGCCCTGTGCCCCTACAGTGTCTAAGTCCATTCTTAGACATTGTAAGTGCAGTGCTGCCATTAAGAGTATATGGTGCTGGGAGTTTGTCATTACGAACCCCACAGCACCATAATGGCTACCCTGAAAACCGAGAAGTTTGGTATCAAACGTCTCAGCACATTAAACCCACACTGATGCCAGTGTGGGATTTAATGAACAATGCACACAGAGGGCATCTTAGAGATGCACCCTGATAAATGACCTACCACTAGTGTCCAGGCGTAGTGGCTGCTTTCAGCTGCCACCACCAGACATGTTTCTGGACCCCTGGGTCGAAAGCCTGCAGCTCTCGGGGCCCCCTCCCACTGGTTGGTGGCATAATAGGGGGTGTACCCCCCAGGGAAGGGACCCATTTGTCCCAACCTTTTACTTACCTGTAACACCCCTAAATCTAGTATTTGAGAGCACCCTTGAACCTTGCTTCCTCAGACAAGAAACCAGAAGAAGAAAAGAAGAACTGAACAGCCGTGCCGAAGAAAACAAAAGGAGGACGCCTACTGACTTGACCCCAGCCCTACCAGCCTGTACCCACCTCGAACCTGTAGAAGGACAACCCCGGTATGTTCTTCAGCCAGCAGCCTCAAGAATCCCGAGGACCTAACCTGCCTTCAAAAGAAAAGACTGTCTCTCGTAAACACCGGATTTGTTCACCAAACAGATTCCAGCTCCAGCAGAATCCGCGAGTCTGCACCACTCTGCACCCAACGCCCACGGCCCGAGTTCGAGTGGCTCAACACCAAGAGGAGGTCTCCCCGGCAATCCTGACCTGAGATACGGTGACCCCTGACCTGCCTCAAGCCTCCAGCTGACGCCTGCAGCCTCAAACCGGAAGGTCCCCCCAACTGCGACCAGGTGCTCGTAAGAAGATCCGACCCTAAAAGACACCCCTGCACCTGACGCCCCAAGACCTTGGGTGGCCCAACCAACGGTGCCTAACCAACCCCCAACATCCCAACTTACCTCTCCAAGTGGTGGTCGCACCTAAAAGATCTTCGTCCCTGAGCCTGCAGTGTGTTTGCAAACCAGAGATTCCCCTTCGAAAGCTACAGGGCTACCGACGGACACCAAAACAGCACTCTGCACACGGCCGCCCCAGTGCCGCTGAGGGTGCACCTTTTGTGATGGCTTGACACCCCATTTGCCCTGAGCTTAAGTCCAGGAGCTTTGCTCCCACAACCCAGTAGCCTGCTGCTAAGCAGCCACCCACCGGAGGCCCCCTATCTCCCATTGGATAACATTGGGCCTCAGCACTCTGCAACCGGCCGCCCTAGTGCCGCTGAGGGTGTAACAAGAGTGCATCTTTGACCTTGGGGGACACCTGAGTCTAACACCAGAATATCAGCTCCCAAAACCGAATACTTACCTTTGAACCCATAACCCTATTTTCCTCCATAGGATAACATTGACTGTTTTTCTGTAAAAGGTTTTGAAGTGTGGAGTTGGAAAATCTAAGAAACCCTTTAAAACTGTAACTAAATAACAAAAATGCTTTTACGTACCTGTTTACAGGAAACGGCCCAATGCAGTATCCAGGTATACTGCACTGTGTAAGAAAAGTAATCTGTAAAGTAATCTACTATATAAATGCAAATCTTTTTGCCCTCTTCTATACCTCCGCTATCCTTCCCCATTCAAATAACTGACTAATATCCACCACTCAAATTACTTTCATATTTCACTATACTAATTCACCACTAATCCTTTATGGGTTCCGTAGTAGCGTGCTACTCGCTGAAAAAAACGCTTCAACACCCCATTAGGGTTAACAAGTGCTATATAAATGCAAGCCTTTTCCCCTCTTCTATCCCTCCGCTATCGTGAATCCAAACCTATCCACCACTCAAAATACTTCCATATTTCACTAAACTAATTCAACACTAATCCTGTATAGGTTCTGGAGTAGTGTGCTACATGCCCAAAAAGCGCTTTGACCCCTTGTCAGGGGTAGTAAGCGCTATATAAATGCTATTACAATAAAATACAATATTGGACATGTACAGCATGATAGTATACACCCTAGCATAATGGTGGCTCTGTCTTAACACTGGCAATTCTTGGGATATGTTTGAGAGCCATTTTGTGATGGCGCCAAGACACAAATGGTAATAGTTATGAATACTTTAAAGTACAAGACGACTCAAAGGAGTAGGGAACCAGTGCAAGTTATTATATATTTGATTTGTACTCTTCTGTACACGCTTGGCCAACCTTCTCTCCAAAACTTAGGATAGAGGCTTGAACATGGTGAAACATATTGCCTGCCTGTAATGGTAAAACTAAGCAGAACTCAGTTCATTTTGTGCTTGTTCAGGATCATGGTTTGCTTGAGTTTTATTTTGCACTCAAGTTGGAAGGGTTCCTCTTTGTAAGGGAGCATACAGCATGGCTCATTACAACCTAGATCCTTTGAGTTCCCATTTTAAGTCCATTGCTTCTACAGCACTGATTTCTGACCTTACTTTAATGTGTTTCCTGAAGCATAGCTACATCCATCTTTATTCCTAGCTTGCTATTATCTCCCTTGTCTAGTTGGGTAAAGGGTATGGTGTTTGCTCAGCTTCTGCTCTGTAGCTATGTTGTACCTAAAACTACTGATTCAGATTTGCTTATCCAGTCCAGTGAAAACCTACCTTAAGAGAATTTAAAGCGGACTGGTTCTGAAAAGGAGATTGGTGGGCAGGGATTTTCATGCTTCAGTGAGTTTTTCATTCTCATTCGTTTGCCAATACTTTCCGGCACACATATATCAGTAGCTCGTACATTGTGGCTTTGGAAGCCAGTCTTCAAAAAATGCAAAGGACCAACCTTTGGGTCATGCCTTTGATAGTACCATAATCATCTGCACTCACTTAAGCACAGTGCTGAAGGGATCTTGTATATTTTGCTCGGGTTATTTATACATCTATCATTCCAGGATAGCTCATTACTTTCTATGGGTTGGCTCATTGTCACTCCTATTTTCTTCCTTATCATTGGAGAATGCATGTCAGCGCGTTTCAGCTTCACTTGGGTTTCTCTTCATCTTCATGTGTTTGTTTTCTCCCCTAGAGCATGGCCAAAAGACATTGACAAAGCAGAAAGCTCTTGCATAGTTGAGACCTTTTGACTTTGCCAATGCTTGTTCATTGCTATTAAGCTATTTAAAGCCGCATCTCCCCTCCTTGCATCCTGGAGATATCCACAGATGGCTTGTTTGGAACTCAACCTAGCAACCAACACAAAGACATCTTATTAACATTTTGCAATATTCCCATCCTATTCTAAGCTTCCATTTTTAACGTTATTTAGGTGATACTAATTTTAAAACTGAGCAGTACATCTCGCTAGAGCTCTTTAAACACCAAGGGCAATTTTAAAATCCCAGCTTCCTGAGGCAGCTGTAACGTGTAAAAATTGATCAGCAATATCCAGTTATTTATTTTCACTGCACAAGCCAGGGGTGACAGTGCGTCCACATTCACTACAGTCCAAATGTGATTACCCAACTTCCAGTGTTTCCCTCCACTGCACAACAGCATCAGAAAATAATTCATTACCTTTTTAAACCATTGACACGGAGAGATATTCAAATAAAGAATCCTGTTAAAATTGGGCACATAGTGTTTGGTTTTGGGCTACCACACATTGAATAGAATAGTAAACATCATTTTGCAATAAATGCAGTACTGAACATCCAGGAGAGGACTTTGCATACCAATATTTACACTTTGCTAGAAGAACAATGGTTCAGACTTGCCCATGCCAGGGGAGTTGGATGAAAGAGGGAATTTATCCCATCTTGTGAAAGGTGTAATAAACACTAGCAAATGCACGTTTTGGCAGGCATAAAAAAGTCAAGACAATATAGGCTTTCACAACAAAAATCTGAAGGGCAGTTATGCCCGATTCTCCAGCTAGATAACTGCAAATTTGGCAAGATATATTTAAAAAAAGAAAAATACTGGATATAAAACGTACGGGTTCTTTGATTCTCTACTATGTGATCTTTATAAGTATCAGAAAACTATGGTTTCCAGTGCGTCTATCAGCAAGTAGAAAAACAGACAAGATAAGGTGTAATTATTGGTTTATTTACTTAGAAACAGTAACATTTCTAGCAACAAGGTTTGACGTAGCAAAAGTGTTGGAACGACATACTAGCAAAAGTGGCGTTTGGAACTTGCATAGGAGCAGCAACTGTTGCCTTTAGATGGATTGCACCATTGTATGGTTGGCAGAGATAAAACAGTTCAGTAAACATCCTTTACGACGAATGTGTTACAACGCTTGCCATTACCCTGCATTTTTTACTCCGCAAAATCTTTTACAACACAGGGCTTTACACCGCAAACCATTACAACGCATTCCCCAAAGCAACGCCCTGGTGGACTTAGAATAGTAAATTGCGTTGTAATGGGGAATTCATCAACAGTTCTCTACTAGTATGGTATGCGCTGTACTTTTTCACCGCAGAATGAGTCAGTTAGGATTTGTGCTTTTATAGTTCCATCAAATGGCATTTCAGTGCGATTTTGAACTACAGGAGAGTGTAGATTTCCAGAATTTTGGATGGTGGAACGATTAATTGTAGGGGACCTATATAGTAGAATGCAAGGAACTTGTAGGCAGGAGGTGGTAGATTCGGTAGTATTAGGAGACGGTGAGCAGGGGATCATAGGTTTCAATTGGATGTGTAGCCAGATAAGGAGGCAGAGAGATCATTATGAGCGAGGTCATTTGTTGATTTTAACACAAGCTTTAGGCGTTTGCCTATAGTCCAGTTTTTGGATGTAATTTAGCTGGATTTGTGGTGGTATGCTGAGGTGGGGATGTGCCTAGAGACATTTTACCGAGACCAGGTGGCAAATTTTAGAGCCTTGTCTATTGCCACATAAGACTAGTTAGAGAGACCTACCAGCAGATAGCTGCAATCACCCAGTCTACCATCAAGTTTAAGTGTTTTGATTGTTTTGAATGGAATGAGTGAGAGGTCTTCCATATGTTCAGTATTGGAAAATGTGCTGCCGTCGATGTGTTTGTAATGAAGTTTTCAATCTTCATTGAGGGTCTATAGAGAAACCTAACGTTTCTGGACTATGAAAACATCTTTAAGAAGACTGAGGGAAAGAAGACTGCGTCCACAAGGTGGCTAGGTAGAGTGGTGGAAACATAGCAACGGAGCTCAGTCTTAGAAGTGTTAAGCGCAAGTGAAGGTGAAGTCATTCACTGTCGAATGGCATCAGAAATGAGTGACTGGAGGTAGTTTGTAAATGTTAGGAACAAGAAGATGTGGGCAACATCAGTATAAGAAAAGTCAAAAAAGCAGTGATGCCTTTAAGTAAGGTAGAGTATAGTGAGAACAGTGGGGGACAGAGACTTTGTGGGGTGGTAGAGCCGAGGTTTTTGAGTTCCAATGACTGTATGGGAATGAACAGAAAGGTAGAAGGAGAACTATTTGTATATTGGACCAGTGATGCATAGTGAGTTTGGAAAGGCTTATAGAGTAGTGTGACTGTGTCAAAGGCAACCGGTAGAGCCAAAAGTATAAGAGGGGGAAGGAAGTCTCTTGTATTGTGCAGAGGTGATGTAATACCTAACTTCCTCACATCTGCACGCCACAACAGTCTCCCTTTCCACACAGTGGAATGTCATCAAACCTGATGGGATGGGTTGATTAGGTGTTGGGTGAAAGATGCTGTGTGAGGTAATTGGACTAAGCATTCCAGTATTTTTGAAAAAACAGGAGTTCAAAAATGTGTTATGTCTGTGCAGAGAGCTTACCAGAGGTTGCAAAGGTTCAAGGAATGCAGGTAGCATGCTACTACACACCCCAGTCAGCTTGTGGATAAGCATTATCAATAACTAGATCGCACTGTTGTTTTTGTGTTTACGGACTGTGGCGAATGTGGACGCACTATAACCCCTGCCTCGTGCAATGAAAATAAATGACTGAATATTGCAGATCACTTTTCACAAGTTAGAGCTTCCCCGGGAAGATGGAATATAAAAATTATCCCTAGTGTTTAAAGAGCTCTAGCGAGATGTACTGCTCAGTTTTAAAATCAGTATCACCTAAATAACGTTGAAAATGGAATCTTAGGATTGGATGGAAATGATTCTAAATGTTAGTTTGACATTGTCTTTTAGCCATATTGTGCAGCAGCACAGCTGCTGTGCAACAAGGCCAAAAGTTAGAAAAAATATAAGTGCTGTGACGCTGCCAGCACTGACCACGAGGGGCAGTGATCCGTTTTCTTAGAATGGGATTATTCTCGACCATTAAAAAAGAAAAAAAAAAAAACATTTTCAGGAACAAATCACATGTGAGCCAAAGGTTGATAGCGCTGGGGAAAATCCAAATTAAGCATTAATAACAAAAACAAATGATAAATGCCATCCACAAACGGGTGCAAGGGCTGCAGTCTATCTAAAGTGGTCTGAAGTTATCAAAAGCGACAAGGATCATGGCATGGCTGTGATTGTTGAAACGCACAAATACATAAAAGGCATTCAAGAAAAAAAAAACTCACTTGAGTAATTATATTGCCTCTCAACTGAAGTTCGCATTGTTGCCTCACATGAAGACAGCGGCAAAAAGGCCATGTTGAGCAGGGAGCGTAGCTCAGTCGGCATTTTGTTGCACCTTGAAACCTGTTGACGTGACTTTTGGGTGGACAAGAGGGGCAAGCAACAAAGGAGCAGAGGAGGAAGTGGGGAGGTGGAGGCACACAGGGCAAGTAATAACTGTGGAGAGAGCAGGGCACATTGGACAAACAATAACACAGGAGGGGGAAGAGGGTTGGGGAGATAACAATGCAAGAGAGGAAGGGAGCTGCAGGTAAAAGGTAAAAAATACTTCTGACAGAGGTGAGCAGTGGAAGGACTCTAGCCAAGGGTAGCAGTACTTAGGCCATGCCCCAGTATAGGGACAAACATACGAAGAGGAAGTGAAGCTTCCTGACCAAAGAAAAGCATCAAAATGAGAGTGAAGATGAAGCCAATCAATGATAAGCAAAAATCGGTAGGCTCTTAGCCCCCTGTAAGTAAACCAAATGTCTTGCAAGCAACAGCGCATGCGCTGTCTCAGGGCAACACCTAGAATATAGGATGTGTGGGGCCAAACTGTCAAAGATGTGAAGGTGCCCAACAAACATACCAAAGGGCATAAAATAAGTAACATGCCCCCAAAGCATTCCCTGAGCAGCGCAGAGCATCAAGAAGGATTAGCGGCAGGACTGCAGAGTTCAGCACTAGCCAAAGGATAGCTGTGAGAAGTTGGCCTGGTATATGATGTTCACTAGTTAAAGTGACCACCTTGTACCATGCCAAGCAACCCTTATGGTGTGGTTGTAAGTCAACCTTTTCGGACTAGCTGCCCTAGTGGTAGCGTAGGCTAAGCAGTCTTTGAGGCTAAACTCGTTAAAGCGTGTTAAGCAGGCTGTTTTACCAAATGTAACCCCCTTTTATACCAATGAAAGGACACCACACAGATATATATTCAAACTATATATGTATTTATTTCTCAAAGTATCCCCTAGACTCTTTATGAGCACAGGAGCACAAATCGTTAAACAAGACAATGTTATGATACACAGAAGTTGCACTTTATATGGATGGGCCCTGGTGGCCACTCAAACCATATACTAAAATAGTGGTATAAGTACCACGAACAGGAAAGGGAAAAGACCTAGGGCCTCTAGGATCGCTGGGCCTACAAGGAGCTAACTTTAGTTAGTGACCAGGAGGTCCACGGGTTGCGTGTGCAGTGAGGAAAGTCACACGCGTGCTCCCATAGGTTTTCAATTGGTGCGTAAAAGTTACAAAGTTACTGCAGAAAGGTTCTTCTGGTTAGACTACGATCTCAAGATTCGAAACACAGACACTAGAGATGATTCTCTACACTTGGGCACCGGAGTGCCAGCTTTACCTCACCCACAGGAAGCGGGTGCATAGGTCTCGAAGTGCGTCGGGTTTCTTCTATCGATTCAATGGAGCCTGTCGACAAAGATGCTGCAGGCGGTCGGTCCAGAAGAGATGCGGTGGATCCAAGAGTGGATCGGAGTTGTAGAAGACCTGAAAGCAGAGGGGACAGTGTTCACAGTCACTAGCCAGTGACCGGCGTGGCACCAGGTAGGTACCAGGCGATGTCGGGTGCAAACAGGTGAAGAGGTGTAGCTTGTCTCCGCAGCCACGTGGTCCCTGAAGGTCGACGACGTCCAGGAGTCGAGTCACGAGCTGTCCCACGCAGGCTCTCGCTGTCGGCGGTGTCGGTGACTCAAAAGAAGCAAACAAGCCTTGGCAAAAGCAGGAGTCGTGGAAGTTCAAGAAAGCTGTTGGTTCTGACCAGCAAGGTCAGAGGGGCTGCTCTTTTGGAGAGCAGCTAGGGCCAGTCTGGAGCAACTAGACCAGCGTCGTTGATTTTCAAATAGGTCGCCAAAATGGCCACTAGCCAACGGGCCAGGGACCGGGCAGGCGCGTCGAGGTGCAAAATGCAGAGGGGCCCCACGCAGATCGTGGAGATGCTGGAGGGCTCACCTTTGGTGCAGATGCTGCTCGGGTGTTGGGCTTCTCAAGACCCAAAGCACAACTTGGAGGGAGCCTCTGTTGTTGCGCTTGCAGCTTGTCGTCGGTCTTTCAAGATGGCTGGCTCCACGTGTCTCGGTGCCTCCACGGGTTCCTACTTTGCAGGGACTGTGGATCCGGCGGTGAGAGGTCTGGAGGTCCAGGTCTTGTCGGGCTCTGGGCTCGGGCTCCGGCAGGAGGCGACGGCAAAGTAGACGTTCAATAGCTGGTTGGTGCTTGCGTTAGCAAGATGGTCACTCCCTGACCATAGGGGAGATTTCCTTCAGTCCTCTGTGCAGCAGAGCGTCGAAGTTCCCGTCTTCTTCTTGTGGTTAAGTTGATTCCAGGATGTCTGAAGTCTTAGGACACAGCTCCTACCTTTAAGCGGATTCTAGGGGCCGGACTACCTGCTAGGTCCCTCCCTAAGGGTGGGGCCAGGAAGGGGGGTGGTTACACCCCCAATCCTTTGTCCAGCTCGCCCCAGGTCCGGGGCTGGTGTGCCCCAGGACCGGATTGAACTGGCATATGCACCGAGGTTCCTTGTGAGCCTCAGGCATGTCTGGTTTCTTTCAAGCCCTACCTGACCAATACACAAAATCCTGTCTGGGGTGGTGCTCGCACCTCCCCTGGCAGGAAACCCTTTGTCCACGTCTCCCAAGCTGGAAGGACTCCCAGCAGCAGGAGGGCAGACTTGTGTCTGTGGTGGCAGCATCCATTTTGTGGAGCTGAGGCTATGTCTGATTTTACCCGGGTTTCAGGTACTGTACATGTCGTGTCCCTCTAGAAGGGTGGAATGCTAACCCCGTCGCCAGAATTGGCGAGGGGTTAGTATTCCAATTCGTATGACACCTTACTCGACATGTTTTGATAAAGCCAAACCAAAGATAGCATTTAACCACGAGGTTCATAATGCACTTAAGAGTATATGGTATGACGATATCTGGAAACAGTAGAAGGAAGTTGTTCCGACCACTGCAGACAGGCTCAGCTCATGCCAGAGCACCATCTCACATGGAACCAAGCACTCTGCCTTCAGGATTGTTAAAGCCTGCCATAGGAGTGACTTATAGGTTAACATGTGTCCCATTAAAGGTTAGGTATAGGTATACTACACCTAAGTAAGAGGTGGTTACACCAACTTACCTCAGCTGATTGATCAGCCAGTTGTGTCAAATTTGTTAGGCCAAGCCTGGGGTGGCATAATACATGCTTCAGCCCCTGGCAGGCCTTAGATACACCAATGCCCTGGGTACCTAGTGTACACTGGTACAGGGGCTCACAGGGTGATCCACTTCCAATTGGTTATGCACCTAGGGTGCATAGTGTCAATTTAGTTAGAGAGAACAGCAGGCTGGGGGTCTGATTAGCAGGCCCACAGCCTCAATATGTCAAAAACCAGTGAAGCAAAAAGCAAAAATTTGGGGTGACCATAGGATAGCAGACCCTACTCTCCTACACAACCCCCCCCCCCAAACGCAGGGACATTAAACTAGCCTTGACCAGTCTCGTCTTCATGTCCTAAGTGGAAGTACATGGAGAGACCATCTGCATTCCCATGGTCTGTACCTGGCCGGTGCTCCACTGTAAAGTCCATACCCTGTAGGGAAATGGACCACCTAAGCAGTTTGGGGTTTTCACCCTTCATCTGATTTAGCCACAAGAGGGGCTTATGGTCGGTCTGAATCTTGAAGTGAGTGCCAAACAAGTATGGCCTCAGCTTCTTCAGGGCCCACACCACAGCAAAGGCCTCCCTCTCAATAGCTGACCAATTCTTCTCTCTGGGGGTCCCCTTCTGCTAATAAAAGCAATGGGTTGGTCTTGACCATCTACATTAAGTTGTGACAGCACAGCTCCCACACCCAACTCAGAAGCATCTGTTTGGACAATAAACTCTTTGGAGTAGTCAGGACTTTTCAGGATAGGTGCAGAGCACATGGCCTTCTTCAGGTCATCAAATGCCTTTTGACAGCTTACTGTCCACTGAACCTTTTTGGGCATCTTCTTGGATGTCAGATCATTAAGAGGAGTCACAATGGACCCGTAGTTCTTAACAAACTTCCTGTAGTACCCAGTCAAGCCCAAGAAAGCTCGAACTTGAGTCTAGGTGGTTGGAGGGGACCAGTCCTTGATGGATTGTATCTTACTCTCCAGTGGTTGAACTTGGCCTCCACCTACAAGGTGGCCCAAATACACAACCTTACTCTGCCCTATCTGGCACTTAGTAGCCTTGATAGTGAGGCCTCCCTTTTGCAGAGCCTCCAGTACCTTCTTCAGGTGGATCAGGTGATCCTCCCAGGTGGAGCTAAAGACAGCAATGTCATCAAGATATGCTGCACAAAAGTCATCCAACCCAGTAAGGACTTGATTCACCAACCTTTGGAAGGTGGCAGGTGCATTCTTCAGACCAAAGGGCATCACCAAAAATTGATAGTGCCCACCGGGGGTTGAGAATGCTGTTTTGGCCTTAGACTCCTCAGCTAATCTGATTTGCCAATAGCCAGCTGTCAAGTCAAATGTGCTCAAAAACTTAGCAGAAGCTAGTTTGTCTATGAGCTCATCTGCCCTTGGAATAGGATGTGCATCTGTCCTAATGACAGCATTGAGTCCTCTGTAATCCACACAGAACCTCATCTCTCTCTTGCCATCTTTGGTGTGAGGTTTGGGGACCAGAACCACTGGGCTAGCCCAGGGGCTCTCTGAAGGTTCAATGACACCCAGTTCCAGCATTTTGTGTACCTCAGCCTTTATACAGTCCCTGACGTGGTCAGGTTGTCTATAAAGTTTGTTCTTTACAGGCAGACTGTCACCAGTGTCCACCACATGGGTGCACCAGTCAGTTTGACTAGGTATCAAGGAAAACATGTGTTGAAATGATTGTAGAACCTGTCTACATTCCATCTGATGATCAGTGAGGTTGCCTCCAAGGGTCACTCCTTCAACTGAGCCATCTTCAGGGTTCTGAGACAACAGGTCTGGGAGAGGGTCACTCTCTTCCTCCTGTCCCTCATCTGTAGCCATGAGCAAGCCCATGTCTGCCCTGTCAACATATGCTTTTAACCTGTTAACATGGAGTACCCTGTGGGGACTCCTGGGAGTTCCTAGGTCCACCAAGTAGGTGACCTCTCCCTTCTTTTCCAGGATTGTATGGGGTCCAGACCATTTGTCTTGGAGTGCTGCTGGGGCCACTGGCTCCAACACCCATACCTTCTGTCCTGGCTGAAACTCAACCAAGACAGCCTTTTGGTCATGCCAAGCTTTCTGTAAGGCCTGGCTTGCCTCAAGGTTTTTGGATGCCTTCTCCATATACTCAGCCATCCTGGAGCGGAGACCAAGTACATAGTCCACTATGTCTTGTTTAGGCTTTTTGAGAGGTAACTCCCATCCTTCCTTCACTAAGCACAGTGGGCCTCTCACAGGGTGCCCAAACAACAATTCAAAGGGGCTGTAGCCAACTCCTTTTTGTGGGACCTCTCTGTAAGCAAACAGAAGGCAGGGTAGAAGGATGTCCCATCTTCGCCTGAGCTTTTCAGGTAATCCTTTGATCATACCCTTTAGGGTCTTGTTGAATCTCTCAACAAGCCCATTGCATTGTGGGTGATAAGGAGTGGTGAACTTGTAGTTGACACCACATTCCTTCCACATAGCTGTCAAGTATCCTGACATGAAGTTGGTACCTCTGTCAGAAACCACCTCCTTAGGAAACCCCACTCTGGAGAATACTCCCAGCAGGGCCCTGGCCACAACAGGTGCTGTAGTGGTCCTAAGGGGAATTGCCTCTGGATACCTGGTGGCATGATCCACTACCACCAGTATAAATCTGTGCCCAGATGCAGTGGGAGGATCCATGGGACCCACTATATCTATTCCCACTCTTTCAAAGGGGACCCCCACCACAGGTAGTGGTATTAGGGGGGCCTTTGTTGTGCCACCTGATTTGCCACTGGCTTGGCAGGTCACACAGGAGCGACAAAACTCCTTTGTATCTTCATTCATGTGAGGCCAGTGAAAGTGAGGGACAAGCCTGTCCCAAGTCTTGTTCTGGCCTAAGTGTCCTGCTAGACGAATATCATGGGCCAAGGTAAGAAGGAAGCCCCTAAATTGCAGAGGTATAACCAACCTCCTGGTTGCACCAGGTTTTGGGTCTCTAGCCTCTGAATAAAGGAGCCCTTCATCCCAATACACTTTATGGGTACCTTGAGCATTCCCAGCAGCCTCAGCAGCAGCCAGCTGTCTGAGGGGTTCAAGAGATGGACAGGTTAACTGAGCCTGCCCCAAGTCAGCCCTGGAAGGTCCCCCTGTCCCCAGAAACTCATCCTGATCAGGTTCAAGCTCTTCAGGGACAGTTCCTTTAGGGTCCTCTAGATCATCTTCCTGTGAAGGCTGATCATTACCTTGAGGCAGGGGGGAAGGCACAGCCTTTACCCTCCTGTTCTTCTTCTTGGTAGGTGCTTGGTCCATTGTTCCAGGATCCAAGACCTGTGGTTCAGTAAGGCACTTTTTGGCCTGTGACCTGGTCACAGCAAGGACATGTGGTGATATACCTAACATCTCTGCATGTGTCCTGTACTCCACTTCTGACCATAGAGAACTCTCTAGGTCATTGCCCAACAAACATTCTACTGGGAGGTCTGCACTAACCACAACCCTTTTGAGGCCAGTTACCCCTCCCCATGAGAAGTTAACAACTGCCACACTATGTGAAGTAGTGGCATTGCTGGCATTGGTCACCAGGTAATTCTCACCTGGTATGTACTGTCCAGGATCCACAAAGCCTGGTGTCACCATAGTGACACTGGCACATGTGTCCCTGTAGGCTTGAGCCACTTTTTCATTAATTAAAGGAGTCTGTCTGTACTTGCCCAGGTTACTGGGGCTCACAGTCAGGGACAAATCCATGTCCCCATCACAGATCAAGACTGCCTGTGTCAGGGTTCTGTCTAAGTCAGAATCTCCTTCAGTTCCCATAGTGATTCCCACTACACCCTTTGTTTGGGGACCAACACTGCTAGCAGTAGTACTGGGAGCAGGTGCCTTAGGGGCAACAGTGTTGGGGGCTCCACCCTTCCTACAATCACTAGTCCAGTGAGTTGTATTCTTGCAATGTTTGCACCAGGGTTTCTTTGGACCTTCTTTCTTCTTCCCTTTAGGCTGGGACCCACCCTCGTTAGTACTAGTTTGGGGCCCTGTTGAAGACTTCTGGTCTTTAGATTTCTGATCTCCACCCTTTTGGTCTGTTTTCGTCTGATCACCCCCTTGGCCCTGGTTCTGGTTCTTTTGCTTAACCCTGGTTCTGACCCATTTGTCTGCCTTCTTTCCCAATTCTTGGGGAGAGGTCAGATCTGAGTCAACCAAGTGTTGATGCAGTTGCTGGTTCTGACAGTTATTTAAAATCTGTTCTCTCATCATCAAATTGTACAATCCTGTATAATCAGATACCTTACTTCCTAGCAACCAACCCTCCAAAGCCTTAGTGGCACATTCAATGTATTCAGACCAGTCCTGAGTCTGTGTCTTCTGGGTGTCTCTGAACATTAACCTGTACTGTTCAGTGGTTAAGCCTAACCCATCAACTAGGACACTCTTCAGGACTCTGTAATTTCTGACATCCTCCTCTCTAACAGTGAGGAGTCTATCTCTGCCTCTTCCTTCAAAGGAGAGCCATAAGATTGCTGCCCACTGGTCTTCAGGAACCTGCTGCACTTTGCAGGCTCTCTCAAGAGCAGTCATCCATTTGTGGATGTCATCCCCACTTTTGTAGGGGGGCACAACCTTGGACAGGTTCCTATTGTGAAAGACCCTATCTTTGTCCTTAGGGACAATGCTGCCACCAGTGGGTATAGACCCACTCTCTTTAGGTTGCCTAGCCTTACTCAGTTTCTCTTCCATCAGAGCTACTTCTAACTCCTGTTTCCTGATTCTCAGCTGGGCTTCCTGCATTCTGGCCTCATGCTCCCTCCTCTGAGGGGTGGTCATCCTTCTCCTGGAGTGACCTTGAGAGCCTCTAGAGGAATGAGAAGCATTAGATTCACCTGAGTGATTCCTTTGCCTCCCAAACCCCTGGTTAAGTCCACTGGGGAGATCCAATGGGATGATCCCATTGTCAGTCCCCAATAGCCTTAGGTTAGCTGGGCCACGTATAACACTTGGCACTGGGCTAGTTCTCCCTTCATCCTCACTACCTTCTGTATCAGTACCCTTCTCACTTTCATCCTCTGTAGTATGAATCTCATCTAAGGGGTGACTATTGGAAAGGGGTACCTCAGTAGCATCTTCAGAAGGGGGGCCTCCTGTTCCAGTCCCTGAGGGGCCTAACTGGGGGGCTTTCTTGAGAGCTCTCTGATCTTCATCAGCTTGCAAAAGCTCTCTGAGTTCAGCAGAAGTAGGGTTCTTGGGCTGTTTAAGGCCCCTGATATTTGCCAACTGCCTGAGCTCATTTTGATTTAGGGTAGCAAAGAGAGTTGGTGCCCTCTGGGGGTCACTCTCGACAGAGATGGGTACCTTGGACCCCTCTGCCCCCTCTATTGCTCTTAAGTGTGGGTGGATGTGTTGCAATCTACCTACACTTGGGTTTACCTACTAAACCTATCTAGTAGTTGTAGTCAGGGTGTGCTACTCCCTTTGCTCTACAACAACTAAGTTCAGTAGAACTTAAGTATATCTATCTTGTTTTATATGTACCTTCAGGTACCTATGTGATCTTTCAATTGGTAACCGAGAGATTACAATGGTAAAACACAGCAAGCTCAAATCCAACAGCTGCTCACCAATGTGAGAAGTTGGCCTGGTATATGATGTTCACTAGTTAAAGTGACCACCTTGTACCATGCCAAGCAACCCTTATGGTGTGGTTGTAAGTCAACCTTTTCGGACTAGCTGCCCTAGTGGTAGCGTAGGCTAAGCAGTCTTTGAGGCTAAACTCGTTAAAGCGTGTTAAGCAGGCTGTTTTACCAAATGTAACCCCCTTTTTTACCAATGAAAGGACACCACACAGATATATATTCAAAATATATATGTATTTATTTCTCAAAGTATCCCCTAGACTCTTTATGAGCACAGGAGCACAAATCGTTAAACAAGACAATGTTATGATACACAGAAGTTGCACTTTATATGGATGAGCCCTGGTGGCCACTCAAACCATATACTAAAATAGTGGTATAAGTACCACGAACAGGAAAGGGAAAAGGCCTAGGGCCTCTAGGATCGCTGGGCCTACAAGGAGCTAACTTTAGTTAGTGACCAGGAGGTCCACGGGTTGCGTGTGCAGTGAGGAAAGTCACACGCGTGCTCCCATAGGTTTTCAATGGGTGCGTAAAAGTTACAAAGTTACTGCAGAAAGGTTCTTCTGGTTAGACTACGTTCTCAAGATTCGAAACACAGACACTAGAGATGATTCTCTACACTTGGGCACCGGAGTGCCAGCTTTACCTCACCCACAGGAAGCGGGTGCATAGGTCTCGAAGTGCGTCGGGTTTCTTCTATCGATTCAATGGAGCCTGTCGACAAAGATGCTGCAGGCGGTCGGTCCAGAAGAGATGCGGTGGATCCAAGAGTGGATCGGAGTTGTAGAAGACCTGAAAGCAGAGGGGACAGTGTTCACAGTCACTAGCCAGTGACCGGCGTGGCACCAGGTAGGTACCAGGCGATGTCTGGTGCAAACAGGTGAAGAGGTGTAGCTTGTCTCCGCAGCCACGTAGTCCCTGAAGGTCGACGACGTCCAGGAGTCAAGTCACGACCTGTCCCACGCAGGCTCTCGCTGTCGGCGGTGTCGGCGACTCTAAAGAAGCAAACAAGTCTTGGCAAAGGCAGGAGTCATGGAAGTTTAAGAAAGCTGTTGGTTCTGACCAGCAAGGTCAGAGGGGCTGCTCTTTTGGAGAGCAGCTAGGGCCAGTCTGGAGCAACCAGACCAGCATCGTTGATTTTCAAATAGGTCGCCAAAATGGCCACTAGCCAACGGGCCAGGGACCGGGCAGGCGCGTCGAGGTGCAAAATGCAGAGGGGCCCCACGCAGATCGTGGAGATGCTGGAGGGCTCACCTTTGATGCAGATGCTGCTCGGGTGTTGGGCTTCTCAGGACCCAAAGCACAACTTGGAGGGAGCCTTTGTCGTTGCGCTTGCAGCTTGTCGTCGGTCTTTCAAGATGGCTGGCTCCACGTGTCTCGGTGCCTCCACGGGTTCCTTCTTTGCAGGGACTATGGATCGGGCGGTGAGAAGTCTGGAGGTCCAGGTCTTGTCGGGCTCTGGGCTCGGGCTCCGGCACGAGGCGGCGGCAAAGCAGACGTTCAATAGCTGGTTGGTGCTTGCGTTAGCAAGATGGTCACTCCCTGACCATAGGGGAGATTTCCTTCAGTCCTCTGTGCAGCAGAGCGTCGAAGTTCCCGTCTTCTTCTTGTGGTTAAGTTGATTCCAGGATGTCTGAAGTCTTAGGACACAGCTCCTACCTTTAAGCGGATTCTAGGGGCGGGGGACCAGGAAGGGGGGTGGTTACACCCCCAATCCTTTGTCCAGCTCGCCCCAGGTCCGGGGCTGGTGTGCCCCAGGACCGGATTGAACTGGCATATGCACCGAGGTTCCTTGTGAGCCTCAGGCATGTCTGGTTTCTTTCAAGCCCTACCTGACCAATACACAAAATCCTGTCTGGGGTGGTGCTCGCACCTCCCCTGGCAGGAAACCCTTTGTCCACGTCTCCCAAGCTGGAAGGACTCCCAGCAGCAGGAGGGCAGACTTGTGTCTGTGGTGGCAGCATCCATTTTGTGGAGCTGAGGCTATGTCTGATTTTACCCGGGTTTCAGGTACTGTACATGTCCTGTCCCTCTAGAAGGGTGGAATGCTAACCCCGTCGCCAGAATTGGCGAGGGGTTAGTATTCCAATTCGTATGACACCTTACTCGACATGTTTTGATAAAGGCAAACCAAAGATAGCATTTAACCGCGAGGTTCATAATGCACTTAAGAGTATATGGTATGACGATATCTGGAAACAGTAGAAGGAAGTTGTTCCGACCACTGCAGACAGGCTCAGCTCATGCCAGAGCACCATCTCACATGGAACCAAGCACTCTGCCTTCAGGATTGTTAAGGCCTGCCATAGGAGTGACTTATAGGTTAACATGTGTCCCATTTAAGGTTAGGTATAGGTATACTACACCTAAGTAAGAGGCGGTTACACCAACTTACCCCAGCTGATTGATCAGCCAGTTGTGTCAAATTTGTTAGGCCAAGCCTGGGGTGGCATAATACATGCTTCAGCCCCTGGCAGGCCTTAGATACACCAATGCCCTGGGTACCTAGTGTACACTGGTACAGGGGCTCACAGGGTGATCCACTTCCAATTGGTTATGCACCTAGGGTGCATAGTGTCAATTTAGTTAGAGAGAACAGCAGGCTGGGGGTCTGATTAGCAGGCCCACAGCCTCAATATGTCAAAAACCAGTGAAGCAAAAAGCAAAAATTTGGGGTGACCATAGGATAGCAGACCCTACTCTCCTACAATAGCAAACTTGGGCTCCTTCGTGGTTCAAACCAACACCCTTAGTTTCATGATGGTAGTCTGTTCAGAGAACTCTATTGGAGGTTTTAGTCCAAGATGGAGTAGAGTCTTTGCCTGTGAAGGTATTTCCTCTTTTAATCATATAGGAGGTGGCATTCCAGCTGATGGATGTGTTGCACCACATTCTTTCCATAATGTGTATATTGAGATTTTGCTTCCCTGCTTCTATTTTTTCTCCTGAGTTTTGCAGTTGCAGTTGGAACTTCTACTGGATCTACTTTTAGATTCCCTTGCTCGCTTCTTTCCTCTTCCCTGATGTTGATGGCATTTGGCGCTTTGATAATAACTTCTTCATGTTTATTCAAGAGCTACAAGATTGCCAAACAGGTTTTTGTACCTCCCGTATTTTTTTCTCCAAACTGGGCCCCATCTAAGGAGATACTTGATACTGTTCACAAGTACTATTAAGAACAGTGTGGCACCATGGCTACTCTAAAGTCTCCAGAGGTTGCAATTCGTTGTGCAAGACCATCATGTTCCGTTATGAGGAGCCAGCATGCTCTTTAATGCGCTGAGTTGCTGTGTGCAGTCAATGGGCTCCCCTGTGCACCGATTCAGTGCACAGTCTAGGTGTTACATTGAATGGGAGACTCTTTGCTTAAGTGCATAAAGACTATGTGCTACTGTGCACACAGACAAGGTGCTTCAATGCAAAGAGACTTATGGCCCTGTCCATAGACTGTGTTCCTAGTATGAAGATACTGTCTGCTGTAATGTGTGGGGTCCATATTCTGCATTGTGCAGAGTTCTGTTACTCCTTTTACAAGCATGATTTGTAAGGGCTATGGAAAATCACATATGAAGCTATTTGAAACGTAAAACGTTAGCACATTGTCATCCTGCAGAAAGTTTTCCAATTCTCTATTGTCATGTTCCTGTGCAGTCTCACCTGTTTATTGTTGTGCTTGCATTGGACATTTCATGAGTGTGGCTGTTGTACTGAGTCCTGCGATGAAGTTTTTAGGTTTGGAAAATTCAGCCTCCTCTGCTCAATACACAGACTGGACTTTTGATCAGCCACCTTCAAACAACTGGCTTGCTTTGATGAGCTCTCTTCAGCTCCTGTCAATTACATCTTGGATCAGCCCAAACGAGTATTTGAGGGTCGATGTTATACTATTATTGGCTATTCAGGTGTATCCTTTCACCTCCTAGAAAGTGCTTCCACTGGAACGCCTGAGTGACTATTTTACATCTGAAAATCGCACACATATTCTCCCATTTAATTCTTTACTACAAACATGCATTGGAGACAGCAGTCTCTGTTTTTTACAGCAAGACACATTGGTTCCCTAATTTACAAAGGACGGTTCTGGCAAATATGCTGCAGCAATTAGTCATATCCCCAATATTGTGAGTAACCCGTGCCCACCTCACTGGGTCACCCATCACAAAGAGCCGAAAACAATGAATTTATTCAAGAGCAACAGAGGTATTCTCCATTATTGTGCAGTCTCTCATTAAATATTACTTACTGATAGCATTCTGTTATAAGGTCATGCAATTGAATTACTCAACAGCTTCCAATATAGTTTAAAACAATGATGTATTCATTTCATCAAAGACATCCAAAATACAGTCACTTACAGAAGAAGTCTTACTTTCGGAGAATTGATAAGTCCAAGCTACATACAACCATGTGGCTTCAGAGTTAAAAGTTGATTTCCGGAAAACCCAATCGGCTTTTACCCTTGTGAAAACTAATCGGCATGCCCACTGGCTCTAAACAAGAAAACTGAGTTCAGTTATAACACACAGAAAAAAGTTCAATAATAGACACTTCAGGTGACTGGCCCCTACAAGGTTCTCACGTGGAACGTGAATGGCCTAGAGGAGAAAATTAAAAGAGGACTGGTGACGGCACATATTAAAAGGTTACACCCTGATATAGTCCTCCTCCAGGAGACCCACCTTAAAGGAACGAAGTGTGGGTTTCTTGCAAGAGGAGCCTACAAAGTATTGGCGCATGCGGGGTACACGGCGGGTTCCCGGGGGGTAGCTATTTTGGTCAAAAAGTCCCCTCCCTTTACGGTGACTCGCACCTGGACGGACTCCCAGGGAACTTATGTAGGGGTATCAGGAACATGGGGGCGACAGAGGGTTACAATAGCCTCGATCTACGCTCCCCCGAAACTCCAGGCTAGGACCCTCTCTGGATTGGCCGAAATCCTGTTAGGCACACCAGACACGTTACATATCATAGGTGGTGACTTCAATGACGTTATGTCCATCCCCATGGACCGATCAGGGACCCGCGCAGACAGCTCCCCGACTACGCCCATGGTTAGGGTTATGACTACACTGGGCCTGACAGACGTGTGGCGGCGGCTGCACCCAGATACCAGAAGCTATTCATATTACTCAGGGGCCCATAAGGTACACTCAAGACTGGACTATGTCTTCCTCTCCCGACATGCACTAGGGGCTGATGATGAAGCCGAGTATTTAGCAAGGGGAATTTCGGACCACTCCCCCCTTCTGGTCCGGTTGGGTGGCAAATCTCGAGCCAGTAGTGGAGGTTGGAGACTAACGGCATGGGATTTGCTGAATAGTGAGATAATGCAGGGCCTTAGAGGTGACACGAAAGTGTACTTTGCAAAAAATGTAGGCTCAGTGCAGTCGGGTGTTATCGTGTGGGAGGCATACAAAACAGTGCTCCGTGACCGGGCCCAAAATCGGATATCCTGGGGGAAGCGGAAAACGCAAGAGGAACTTCAAACCCTGGAAATCCAAATACTAGACTTAGAACAGCAGTATCTGTCGGGAAGAGACCCACAGGTGCTTCGGCGCCTGACTGATATCCAACAGCAATATAAAGCCTTAGTAATAGACAAAGCCAAAGCACAGGCACTAGCAACCCTACACAGATTATATGACGTTGGGGACAAGTCCGGAAAGCTATTGGCATGGCTAAGCCGTAAGGAAAGGGACGCCAGGTGGATAGAAGGTGTGGTCGATGAACAGGGACAGCTACTGAGGGGGGATGCCCAGATCGTTCAGACGTTTGCTTCCTATTTTCGGGAATTCTATAAAGCCAGGGAATTAGGTGAGTCAGAAGAGATCATGGCTTAGTTGTCTACTATTCAAACCTCGATCTTAATGGACGAGGACAAGGAGACCCTCGAAACCGACATATCCGCCACTGAAATTGGAGAGGCAGTAACCAGATTCCGACCAGGGAAATCCCCAGGTCCAAATGGACTCCCAGCTGAATTCTTTAAAAAAGGTGTTGATTTGTTGACGCCCCACCTATTAGCGCTATTTAAGGACTCAGCCCAAGAGGATACCCTCCCATTTGACCTACGAATGGCCACGATCGTACCTATATACAAAGGCAGGCCCCCTGAGGACTGCGCGTCTTATAGACCAATCTCCCTCCTGAATTTGGAGGCTAAGCTATTGGCGACGATCTTATCCCTCCGCCTGCGCCAGGTGATATCAAGCGTGGTACACCAGGACCAGACGGGATACCTGCCAGACAGGGCGACTAGGCAAAATTTACGACGGACCCATAATTGGCTTATGGAGGTGAAGGGGCGGGAGGATCCACATATGTTCCTCTCTCTTGACGCTGAAAAAGCATTCATCGATGTGCACTGGCCCTTTCTGGAGGAGGCTCTGATCAAGTTCGGTGTTGGCGCTAACTTTAGGAAATGGGTGGGACTTCTATATGCAGACCCCAGAGCCCGAGTTAAGGTAAACGGAATCCTATCTGAAGACTTTCCTATTAGGAGGGGGACCCGGCAGGGATGCCCCCTGTCCCCACTGCTATTTGCCCTCACTATTGAAATAGAGGCCTGTGAGGTCCGGCAGGCTGAGGAGATATGGGGATTTCAGATATCGCAGAACGACACGCAGGAAGAAAAAATCTCGCTATATGCGGATGATATTCTGCTATATGTAGCTCAACCGGCCACTACAGTCCCCGCACTGTTCAGGCTCCTTGGGAGATATGGCTCCTTCTCGGGGTACACGATAAACTGGCATAAATCGATCCTGTATAGCCCACGACAGGGAGAGGAGTGGACCCCTCTGCTTGGCGCCCTCCAGGTCACCCAGACGGGGTTCACGTACCTGGGGATTTACCTGACTACAGACAGACACATGTCCTATCAAAAAAACATCCAACGAGTGATTGTGAATTTTGTGGACGATGCCCTTAGATGGAAGACCCTTCCCCTCACGATATTAGGCTGAGCCGCAATGTTTAAGATGATTACGTTGCCTCGTTTTCTATATGCCCTACAGACTGAATACTTCTCCCTCCCCAGACAGACGTTTAAGGTGATAAATGCGGAAATGCACTCTCTGCTGTGGTTAGGCGAAACAACCGAGAATAGCCCTGGACACGCTCCAGAGAAATCAGTATAATGGAGGGATCTCCTTGCCGGATATGGAGGCATATTATTGGGCTGAACACCTGGCGCCGATAAACGAATGGCTCCACCCGACGTATAGGCTGGAAAGGGACACCATGGCACGCCACACCAGTTTACACTATTTGTATGGGGGCGCCGGAAAGAGGCGGTTACTCCCGGCCACGCAGCTATCCATTGAGGTCTGGGAAAGGGCAACGAAGATGATGGGGTGGACACATAAACCAACAAAACAGACACCGATATCGACTTGCCCATGGCTGAAGGAGCTTCACAAACTCAGGGGTTTTAGAGGATGGGATGATATCGGGATCTCCACGTTGGGGGAACTGGTGGCAAAAGGGGAGCTTAAACCCTATGGGACCCTGGCGGCAGAGTTGGGACTACGTCCTGCACAGTTCTTCAAATATATGCGCTACTGCGCCATCCCTGGAGGGCTGAGGCGGCGCTCTCCTCTCCCTTGCCAGAATATGCCCCATTGGAGGGTCGCCTGTTGCAAGAACGGGTACCCAATACGCTAGTATCTCTGACATATAAGACCCTGAATAATAACACACCGGATAGATTGGGGAAACTGAGAGCAACCTGGGAGCAGGAGTTGGGCGAGATGGACACGATAGACTGGGAAGCAGCCCTGATGCATCACAGAGAAGTCGCGATTAAATCCCGACTACGACTCATTCAATATAAGATACTACACAGGGTATACTATGATAGGGTTAGGCTACACCGCATGGGTCGAGCCAGTGACTCCTGTTGTCTCCGATGGGGACACCCCAGGGGGCCTTCTATCATATTATCTGGGACTGCCCCATTATTCACACCTATTGGACACAAACACTGGGAGAGATGAGTAAGGTGCTAGAGGCAATGCTTTCTGTGGAACCAAAACTTGTTTTACTAGGGATAACTACTGATGTAGATTTGAGCCGCCCGCACCTGATCTTTGCGATGCTAGCCCTGGTGGTGGCGAAAAGAAATGTGGCGTGAGCATGGGGAGCATGGGGAGCACCATCACCTCCCCAATTGGGGGAATGGAGGAGGGGGATGGATATGTATATGGCGGCGGAAAGGGTCACCTACAAAGCAAAAGGCTGTGCCAGGAAATTCCGCAGAGTATGGGAAAAGTGGAGAAGGTACCATGGTCTTGATGGGGGTCTGGGACCAGATTGACGCACTGAGAGTCCCTCCGCCTAAAACTTTGTTCCAAGTTGCCATGGGCCCTAGACCTGTGGGGAGTCGTTGGGGAATAAAAGAGTATTGCAGACTCATGCATGGTGGGAGGAGGCTGGATTTTGTCGAGCTGAGGTTCACGATGCTGTCATTGCGGATGGTGGGTGGGGGGACGGGGGGACGCCTGGGTGTGTGGATAATCACCTGTGACTTGCCAGTTGTGGTTATGTTGGTTAAAATGCAAATAAAAATATTTTAAAAAAAAAAATAATAATAATAGACTAGACACTTCATCAATTGTTTTACACACATTTGTAATCTATGTGATTGCTTGCAGATGCGATAAGATTTATGTGGGCAGTACTAACTAACAATTAAGACTCAGGATTTTAGAACAAGGTATAGCATGTCTTAATAAAGACCAAACGTATCCTTTAGTCGCCTTTATTTGTTCCAAAGGGAAAGACTAAAAAACAATCATTTTCCATGGGATTTACCATATTCTAGTTAATCCTAGAGCAGGCTCTTGAGATCCTATGCTCAGATAAATGGAAGCTAGACGGGTTTGCTGCCTTTGGGCAGCAGACAGAGGACTAAATAAGGGCCAGGAACGACACTCTTTTAAAAAAAAGTCAGATTAGAGGTCAATCACCGTTTAGACAATCATTCCTTAGGATTTTGACTCGCTACCTCATTTATTTATCCTTGTATACATCACAGCACCTGATGTGGAATGATGCTTAAGGGGTGAAACATATTGGAGACCAATTATGGTTTTCCAGTGTCCCTTTCATTTATTGGATTTGTACTTGATTAATTTTGGTGACAGTTCTTTGGCTATGGAAGCCATAGCATATTTTCTGCGCCTTTCTAACACAAGATGGCATCTACTTCAATGTTTTCACTTATTCGTTAATTCAGCACCATTGTGGTCGGGAGTGATTAGCGTAGCTTTAGTGATCGTAGAGTCTAATTGCCTCCCTTCTCTATTTATCAATCGCGTATTTGTTTTGGATCAAGTAGATTATGGGGACCAACAGTAAAACTATTTGTAAGTATCACATTGTGAGTTTGTGGCCATTTCAAAATGGTGCTGTTGTTTACCATTATTTTCTATGCACGTTGTGCTTTCAGGTCAGGACTAATTGAATCCGAGTAATCCATAATGTATTAGAGTGCACTCAAACATGGTTTTTGCTAGGCACCCTGTTACACCAAGAATCCACATGACACAAAGTGCAGGTTTAAAAAAAATTATATGGTAAAACCCTTTAGAAATGTTGGGGTTAATTATTGGTCAATATCAGCGGCGGCTGCAAGGTCCTCCGTCAAGGACGCGTCATACAGCAGTGGTTCTGAGGAGCTGTGGGGCTGCGATGCAAGGTCGCGCATCAAGGATGCTTCGCGCAGTAACGGCTTTGAGGAGCTGGTCCTGCATCTGGGATGCATCTCACTGCGCTGGTTTCAATGCAGGGCTGCGGGGCAATGCATCATGCTGTGTTGGTTCTACCCAAGAGAACACAGCTGTGCTGGTAGAGCACCACTTGGGGGGATAGTGGTAAGACTCACAGCAGGTCTAGGTGCTGGGTTTACGGTGGTTGGGGCCTTTTCTGTCCTTGATGCTCTGATCAGGAGGCCAGCCAACTAGCCCATGGAGCCACTCTGGCGGTCCTGGGTTCAAGATGCAGGACCATTCCTTCTCACTCAGGCAGTAGAGTAGCAGAGTAGCAGTCCGTCTTGCAGAGCACCACAGCAGTCCTTCTGAGTGTTCCACAGGTCCAGAGGTGTACTGAAGAGTTGGGTCTGAGGGTACACTATTTGTACCTGGTGCCGACTTGAGGAGAAGGTTCTGGAGGTTCCACCACTTGAGGTTTCTGGAATTTAGTGCCTCCCTGTCCTGGCCCCAGCTTGTCTGGGGACACAAAAGACTAGTGTCAAATCCTTTGTGAGTGTGTTCAGGTAGAGTCTTTGTGATGTGCAAATGTAGTAGGTGACAGCTCGGCCCCCCCTATCAAGTGAGAACACCCATTCCCCATTTGTCTCACTGCCTGGAAACAATACACAAAGACCAACTGCCAGCTACACCTTGTGATGTGACCCAGGATACAGGCACCAAGTGGTTGGGAAAAGAAAATGGCAACTTTCTAAAAGTGGCATTTTCAGAATTGCGACTTAAAATCCACTTCACTAATAAAGAGAGTTTAAAATTAGAACTCTTCAAACACCAAACTCAACATTTTTATCTGCTCCCAATTGAAGGCTATCAATTAGAGTAAATGTAATAAGGTAACCCAATGTTATCCTATAGGAGAGGTAGGCCTTGCAATGGTGAAAATGAATTTAAGAGTTTTTCACTACAAGGACATGTAAAAGGTAAAAGTACATGTCCACATTTTTAAATACAATGCACCCTACCCTCTGGGCTATGTAGGTCTTACCCCAAGGTTGACTTATATGTATTAAAAAGGAAGGCTTAGGCCTGGTAAGAGGTGTGTTTAACCAGGTCGAAATGGCAGATTAAAACTGCACTCTCAGGCTGCAATGACAGGCTTGGGACATGCTTAAAGGGCTACTAAAGTGAGTGGCACAATAAGTTCTGCAGGCTCATTAGTAGCATTTCAGTTACAGGTTGTGGGTAATTGCAGTACCACTTTACTAGGAACTTACAAGTAAATTAAATCAACATGTTTAAGGGAGAGAGCACAAACACTTTAGCAGTGGTAAAGTGCGCAGAGTACTAAAAGCTAACAAAATGAGTTCGGAAAACAGGAGGGTGAGGGCAAAAAGTTTGGAATGACCCAATACAACGGGCCAAGTCCAATAATGAAGATCCCACTACTAGGGGGCATTTCTGGTGAACAACTAGCAACCTACTTCCAGCTTTAATATGCGCCCAGCTGTTTCTTGTAATCGTACATTTTCAATACAACACAATGCAAGGGGCGACTCCACCTTTTGAGTGGAGGAGCGATGCCCCGATAAGCAAAATGCCTAAAAGTGCCCCAGAGAAGAAAAATAAAATGGTAATAAAGTTAATTTATCACTATTTTATTTTTCATCCTCCCCATCCCGAACCGAGGGTCAGGACTGGACAGGGTGGGGAAAAATCCATTACAACGCAGCCATTACACCGCACTGCTTTCACAACGCAGCTGTTACAACGCAATTGCCTTTACATCGCATGCCATTACAATGCATGCATTACAACGCATGTCACTACAACGCATGCCATTACAATGCATACCATTACAACGCATGCCATTTCAACCCATTATAGGGCAATGAATAGAGATTTTTTTGTTTTAGGGTGGGTATGGGTTTTGGGGTAGAGGGGAATAGTAATTTTTACCCCTACACTATCCAACACCTTCCCTACTGTTGCACACACTGGAGTGGGAATAGTAATTTTTACCCCTACACTATCCAACACTTACCCTACTGTTGCCCTAAAAGTATTATGCGTTGTAATGGTATGCGTTGGATAAAATGCGTTGGAATGGTGGTTTTTAAAAATGCATTATAATGGCATGCGTTGTAAAATCATGCAATGTAATGGTAGTTGCGATGTAAAAAAAAGCGTTGTAAAAGCAAGTGTTTGTAATTGTTTGCGTTGTAACGTCATATATTCGGCAGGGCGGGGCGGCACATGCTGTGTGTTAGCAGCAGGGAGGATGGTGGGCTGCTATAACACTTTTCAAAGTGCGCATGTTCCTTTGGCCGGCCTTCATGCGACGGCCAGCCAGACATGCGCACTTTGAAAGCGCTAACCCAGCTGTCTTAAGACAGCTGGGTTAGAGCAAGTGCAAGGCTCCAGGTTCCTTGGGAGCAGCAAGAGAGGCCGCTCCCTCCAATCCTGGTGCTGTTCTCATGCAGCATGAGAGCAGCGCCAGGATTGGTATGGGGAGCTGTTGAGAGTCCAGCGCTGGAAAAGACAAGAAGCTGAAGACCGGACCGGAGCGCGGATGACGTTTGTGAAAGTAAGTGTTTTTTTTCTTTATTTCTTATTTTCTTTATTTCATTTGTTCCCCACCCACCACCCATTTGCCCGTCCCACCAATCTCTAGTGGTGCCAGTCGTGACTTCACAATGTACGATAATATCACATGGGGAGACCTCGGCCAATACTGAAAACGAGTGGCAGCTTTCCATTTGGACTCTGCTGAGGAGCGCGAGGGGGCTGACGCTCTCTTCCGTGTGTTGGGGCGGGTGCTGGTCACTTACCTCGCCGCTGCTGCTGTCGACTTGCCGCCATACGTTGGGAGCACAGGACTACGGCTCCCAGGAACCCCAGTGACTCCGCCCCCACCCGGCAGCACTTCCGCGCCCGGAGGCGCTAAAACCAAACGGCTCCCTCGGTGGAGCGGGAGACCTCGGCCAATACTGAAAACGAGTGGCAGCTTTCCATTTGGACTCTGCTGGGGAGCGCGAGGGGGCTGACGCTCTCTTCCGTGTGTTGGGGCGGGTGCTGGTCACTTACCTCGCCGCTGCTGCTGTCGACTTGCCGCCATACGTTGGGAGCACAGGACTACGGCTCCCAGGAACCCCAGTGACTCCGCCCCCACCCGGCAGCACTTCCGCGCCCGGAGGAGCTAAAACCAAACGGCTCCCTCCGCGTCCCGGGACGCGCGCGGGCGAAGCCCGGGCAAAGGGCGGGCCGTCTGTGGCCGTCCGGGGCAGGAGGAGGCAGGGCAGGGCCATGGACTTTCGTTGTGGTCAATTGATGTAGAGAAACCTGGACCAGGACTCTGGGCTGTTAGTAAGGTACACAGCTAAAACCTGTCTCTTACTCTGTATACTATACCTGTAGGCTGTGTATTATTGTGGGGGCTTCCTGCCTATTTGGTAACCGGCTAGCTTATTGAGGTATTATTGTTTTTGTTCCTTCCACCATGTCCAAACCAAGGGCCGCCAAAACGGTAATAAATAATGACTCAAGGATCCTGGATAACTATCTTGTTAAAGTAGTTAGTAAAATTAACAAAGATAGGAGATTATCATTAACTAGGGCTAGCCCAGAAACATCTCCCTTAGGGCAGAGTTTATCTCCTTCACCAATGCCTCATAGTGCCCCGACCATTTTTAATGATGAGAATGATCTAAATACTGATGGATCTGTAGTTGAGCAGGATTATTGTTCCGATCCTATCCTAGTACAGGATCGGACACCACCACTAAGGTCTCCTATAATTCAATCTCCCACTATGAGAGCGGTGCGTGCTTGCAGGAAGGGGCCTGTTAAGAAAGTAGGGGGTCGGAAGCCTAAAAAAACTGGCCCAATCACTACTAATAGGCGAAATATTCCTGAGTCCACTAATAGCATAGAGGGGACTAAGCTGCTCCCAAGTCAAATTGATCTCTTGGTTACAATCCTTGAGTCTAAATTGGAAGCATTGATTAGTCCCTTAGTGGCTAAGGTAGAATCTGTGCTTCTTAGGGTTACTAGAATGGAAGGCCTTGTAGAATCTTGTCTGACTCGGTCTACTGTTTTATCGAGTGCCCAATCAGACTCATCAGGCTCCAGTGATAATCGCCTAGTGGGTTCAGCTACACACTCTATAATCGGAAATAGGGGGGAGGCCTTGGGGGCTACTGCTCAGGCTCCATTAACTGAATTTGTGCCAAATGCCCCATCCTCGTCCTTATTGTCAGTAGGTTCTGCCAGTGCTCACAATATATCTAGTCAACCACAAACACTACAAAGGAGCACTCAGGACACTATAAGAGGGGCAGCCATTGCTGGAAGAAGTAAACCTAGAAGCGACGATTTTATTAACCTCCTGCCAGAGTGTGTACCATATACTGTGGTTCTAACAAATGTCCCAGAGGTTGACTCCCGTTTGAAAGGTCCTGGGTTAGAAACGTATCTTGCTCTCAAAAACAAGACGCTTGCTTGGTTGAATAAGAACTGTGGATTTCCATGTGCCCTTGCTAATGACATTTTATTTACCCGTAGAGTTAGTTGGATTGGCAATGGCCCTAAGAATACAGGAGGAGACTGTATTATTATAAATTTTAAATATCCGCAACATGTGGCAACAGTTCTCCTCAGAGCGGCCAACTTACCAGCCCTAGAAAATGCGGTCTGTGTTAGACCTCTTGGTTATTTTTATAATCACGTGGTAAATACCCAATGTCGCCCGTTACATGTGCAAGGGCATCCTCTAAATGAGAATGGTAGAGGGATGGTTGCTCGTGCTCCGAATGTATTTGAGTATATGTCCTGGTCTCAAATCAGTGGGGAGTCAAATCGCGCTGACTTGATTAACAGGCAGACCGTTAATGCCCTACCTCTTCACAATCGGTATGCTGCTTTATCCTCCTTGGAGGAAAATGATTGACTGCCAAAAGCCGTGGGGTGTTCTTCTCAGTCTCCAGCATCGTCTCTTAAGATTGCCACATGGAACATCGCTGGCTTAAAGAACAAGACCGGGCTAGCCGAATGGGAGAGGACTTTAAAATCTTTTGATGTCATTGCTTTACAAGAGACTTGGGACCAATCGAACAGCTTTGCCCTGGATGGCTATTGCCATTTTTGTATTCCAGCCACAAATAGCGTGGCAGGAAGATCTAAGGGGGGCCTATTAAGTCTCTTCAAATTGGACATTAAAGGAACCTTAACTCAGTGCCATTCGGGTTCAGTAAACTGTCTAATTGTTGAGCTTTGTACTCAGAATAAGGCCAAGATCCTTTTTATAAATTTTTATAATTCGCATGCTAATGAATGCACAAGTCAAAACTTGGATGACTTGGATACATTTCTGTCAGTCTATAGTATAAATGTAAATACTTTTGAGTTAATGTTATTAGGGGACTTTAATATACATCCATGTACCTTACCATGTATTAGGAGGGATGAGGAAGGCCCTCCCTTTTCCTCAACTGCTCACCCAGAACATACTAGGCAGGGTGACTACCTTGAGCTTTTTCTTGCTAAATGGAATTTATATGAGTCTGGATGTGGAGATGGAAACATTAGGTACCCTACGTTCAAGGGCAAAGAAAAGGGTACTATTATAGATTATATTTTTTTGTCTTCTTTTTTGTTAAATAGTGTGTTAAATTACTGTACTGAGGTGTCAGCTTTTAGTGATCATAATCCTGTCGTACTTGTTTTTAAGAATTCTGAGTTAATTTCTCTCAAATCAGTAAAAGTGAGTGGGGGCCTGAATCTTAAAGCCAAAGACCAGAATCGTAGGCTGAAGTGGACAAAGAAAGTCCCTGAAACTTTCCACAAAGAGGTCTTAGTTAAAGTGGAAGCTGAAGTCTCTACATGTTTAGCGGAAAACCCAGATCCCAAGGAGGTTATATTAGCATTTGATCAGATTTGTACTGAAATTAATCGTAGCCTCCAGGTTAAATCTAGCCAGAAGGCGTTAGATGGAAATAGATGGTTTGACAAGAATTGCTCTAAAGCACATGGTGTATTACTAAAGGCATTAAAAACTATCCCTAAAGACAGAGCAGTTATAGCAAATGCCAGGAAAGTGTACAAAAAAAACATTCTAGAAAGGAAAAGGAATTTGAAAGATGAGGCCTTGGCTCAACTTGTAGATCCAGAAACCCTAAAAAATAGTGGTTTATTCTGGAAAATAGTAAATCAGCCCCTTTTTTCTGATGAAACTAATACTCCCCTAGAGGCAATCATTCCAGATGAGGACTGGATTAAACATTTTAGTCATATATATTCTAACATTGGCCCTCCTGTTGGATCCGTAGAAGATGTAGGCGGGGAAACCTGCTCTGACAAGGATGTAGTTATTTTTGCAGTTGCAGATGTAGAAAGGGCTATAGACCTAACCGCAAAAAACAAAGCCCCGGGCCCAGATGGGGTACCTGGGGACGTTTTTAAAAGCTTTCCAATATTCTGGTCCAAGGTACTAGGCAAGGTTTTTAATACTCTTACATACGATAAAATCCCGCCTTCCTGGAAGAAATCTATAATTATTCCAGTGTTTAAAAAGGGTAATAGGCAAGACCCATCCTGTTATAGGCCGATCTCCCTGATTGATTCATCAGTGAAAATTTTGGGCCGAGTTCTTTTATCTAAACTGAACGATTGGCTAACAGAGAAAGGGGTCTTAGCAGAGGTGCAGTATGGTTTTAGACCGAAAAGGAGTACCATAGATCAAGGCTTGAATTTGTATTTACTAATAGAGAAATACACGAAGGCGAAGGAGGGGTCCATGTATCTGGGGTTCATGGACCTCTCGTCAGCCTTTTACCTTGTAAATAGATCCAAACTATGGAAAATCCTACTTGACCTGGGACTGGATAAGGCTCTTGTTAACCTCTTAGCAGACCTACATACTGACCTAATAGCCTCAGTTAGAGTTACTACTGCGGGGCGATGCACCAGCCATTTTAACTCAGAAAGGGGAGTTAGGCAGGGGTGCATTTTGGCTCCCCTCCTTTTTACTATTTATATAAATGCTTTGGAGGCCACACTAAAAGATGCCACCCAGGACATCCCACGCATAGGAGAACTCGGTATTCCGGTTCTCCTATACGCGGATGATGCTGTCCTGCTTTCTCGTACTGGTGTTGGCCTCCAACGACTATTGGACGCCTTTGAGGTATTTATGACTTCCCTGGATTTAAAGATTAATGCTAAAAAGTCCCAGATTATGATCATGGGTAAGGGTAACAAAAACAAACTCTCTAAAACTTTTACCTGTGGGAAGTAAGAATTGTGTAGAGTAGCAACATTCCCATACCTAGGGATTACTTTTGATGAGAAAGGCTCCTGGGGCCCCCAGATAAAAAATAGAAACGTTGCCCTTGTAAAGTCATCTTCTGCACTTCGGGGTTTTATGATTAAACTTGGCGCAAAGCCAATTGTTACTTTGCTAACAAATTTATGAAGCAAAATGCCTTGCAGTTGCAACATATGGAAGTGCCATTTGGGGTCATTGCTCTATGGAAAGTATACAGATCACGGAAAATAAATTTCTAAGATCGGTTCTTTCTCTCCCTCAGTCTACTCCCACACATATTGTTCACACTGAACTCGGTGTGGGTTACATCTTAGATCTGATTAAGCTGGCCCCCGTTTTAGCCTGGCTAAAGACTTGGTTGAATCAAGAAATTCCGCTCAACCATATTATTCTAAAAGACTGTCTGCAGCTGGATAAAGTAAATAAAATAACGTGGTTAGTCTATATCAAAAACTGTTTTGATAGATTAGGGAGACCGGATCTTTTTCATTCACCGGATCTAATAACTGTTAAAGATATTGGATTGATTAAAAGTATGATGAAAGATCTGTTATGTCTAGAAAGAGAACAAGTAGAATATGAGAAACCTTTGGTGCGGGCCAGTATCATTTTGAGTACTCATGTGGGCCCTGAATTATACCTGTCTATTGTTAATCAACCGTTCCACCGGTTTCTACTTACACGCTTTCGGCTGAACCTGATTCATTTTACTCTTGGTCACTTTCAAACTTGGTGTCCTCCTGAAAAAGGAACGCCGTGTAATTGTGATGATTTCTCGATCCAGAACACAATGGACTTCTTGATGTTCTGTGACCATTATGCGGCTCTAAGAAAGAAATATTTGTTCCCAATTCTAAAGGAGGCGGGGTTTATACAGGTCAAACCTGCCCTCCTGTATCTACAGTTATTGCAGACCCCCAGGATCATGTTCCATGTTGCAAGTTTTTTAGTGGGTGCTGTTAGGGCCAAGAAAAGGAAGCCTGCTATCAATCCGAATAATTTTTAATGTAATGAATTGGCGGACTATTTAACTTTTTATATGAATTATAACATCTGTGAATTTGGGAGAATATTAATGTTTTATGCTAAATGATGTTTTTATGATGTTTTATTTTACTGATACCCCTTCTTAAACATTTTAGATAATATGAACTGTTGATTTTATGCAATTTTGTAATATTGATTGTACTGTTTCTATACCTTTTTATGATATTTATTTATCGAAATAAAGTACTTTGACTGACTGACTGATAATATCACAATCTTTTGCAGTTCACTCGGATCAGGAATACATAGAATCCTGGGCATACATTTTGTTGGCAGTAACAAGAGTGTCACTCTCATGTATCAGTACATGTTTATTACTGCCTTCTGACATGGCAGTATATACTTTTGATAGTGCTCGTAGATACACAGGCTGATTGATGTAGCCCAAGATAGGTAGTGTAGATGCTGTTTTACCTACTCTCTGTCTCACACAAGCAGTGAATATATTTAAGGTTAAAGGTATTCCTGCAACACATGATACTTCGACACTGTAACTGTGTATTCTACTATGCTGTCTGAGACTGTATGTCATTATGCCACGTATGATTATGATATCGTATCATGTTTTGTTGTTTATTTGAATGGTTGTGTAAAATCAATAAAAAACAGATTAAAAAAAAAAAAAAAAAAAAAAGGTATTCCTGCATAAAAATTATCATTTTATTTCTGGAAGTTTGACATATGCCCAGTTGAAGCCTACATTTGTGCTTATTATACAGCATTAGACTTTCACTACCTTAAGTAAGTCGTGCCACTTGCGGTTCTATAATTATTGTGATCAAATTGACCTTGTGTGTCTTGTGTTACAGATAATTGTTGTATGGCCTACCCCCAATTGCCCATTATACCTGGGCTACAAGAAGAAGACAAGCAGATCAGATTTCTGAAATTACTACATTATCTTTGGTAAGCTTTTAGCATTGTTATGGTTTTCCCAAGACGTTACACACTACTCTCCTTAAGTGTTACAATGACTGTTACAAACTTACAGTGCTGGTAGAATTTTGATTTTTATGGAGAACATAAATAATCAGAATCCTAGAAGTGACAAAAACAATATAATATGGAATATTCGCAGTGCTTAATTTGACAAAAAAAAACAAGTTCCAGAGCTCTCATCAGGAGGCCCCTGAAGTTTGTCACTATTGTATTGAAGAGCGGAACGTACGGCAAGTCGGGTATGGCTATGTCACTTGTTCCCTGGGAGTGATCAGGTTGTATTACTTGCTTGCCTACATATTCTGATAATGATTGAATTGTTATGTTCTGGAAATAATAAAAACATATAAAAAATAAATAAATCAGGAGGCCCCTGAAGCATGCACCACACATTGCCCCTGCTATGCTGCCAATAACAACACAATTACTAACCATCACACTCCTACAAGCGTGAGAATTTTGACTATTTCAGGCCCCAAAGCTATAAGAATGGCTTGGGGGGCATGTAATACTCATTTTAAAAGTCGAGTGAATTATGTATTAACTGTTGACGTGGTCATCTCTAAATTAGTCAGACGGTGCCACCTTGTGGCAGATTGTGAAGCGCTGGTGTTGATAATTAAGTGCTGGTGCGGAGCACTGGAAACCACCGGCTCAAATTAAGCACGGGGTATTCACTATAATAATAATCCACATTTGTAAAGCGCAAACGATCACCCGTAAGGGTCTCTAGGCGCCGTCGGGAAGATTAAGCAAGCTATTGCCCTGAGTCACATGGTGCTGGGCTAATCTGCCGCTGGCGCCGGGGATCAAACCGTGATCCCCAGATTCCAGAGTCAGTCGCCGTGGCCGCAGCGCAAACACCTCTTCCCTTATTCACTAATGGTATTACCATAAAATAGAGTATTTAATTGTATATACTCATGCGATTGACTAACAAGTCACATATCACGCCTCTTGTTTAAAAAAATCAATATGTGTCTGATTCCAATTTTAGTACATCATACGTCTTGGCATAATGACAGTGTAATATCATGAGAACTATACTAACGTGCATATCATGGTGAGAGACACTTGCCTATTATTTGACACATTTTGTGCACCATTTGTATGTAATACAATGAGTTTCTTTGCAAACCTGTTGACAGTTTTTGGACTGTTTATTTTAATAGCTGAACTGGATTTTAATTCAACTGTATTATTTCGATTAAGAGCCTTGAGGGAGTTCCTTCCAGTGGTACGAAATGTGTTGGCTGTGTCTGTGTTTTAGATATCATTGATGATATTAATATAGAATTGTTTTGAAGAATATTGGAAGCTGTTGAGGAATTCAATCACATGAATGGAAAATACACTTACTGAGACCTTACCATAGAACCCTACAAGGAAGGATCATTCAATGAGGGACTGCACGATAATGTATAGTGCCTTATTTGCTCTTGAGAAACAAAGCTGCATTTTACAGCAAAACAGACAATTTGCTCTGGATGACAAATGCTCATTCATACAAAGGTCTCCTTTAGAGGAATAACCCTCTGGCATCCTTAGCAATCAAATCCAGCTGCTGAAATGTTTCTGTGCACACTGCAGCTCTCCTGCCACTGCTGAAATACAAAATCAATGCAGCTGGCAGTTTTGACAGAGTTATTAGGTTTAGCTCAAAACCCAAAGAGCAGGCCAGGTTTACTGGCTTTGTTAATGCTGGTTCTGGTAATGGATCGATCTGGTGAACGTTCCTATGTGATTGTTCTTTTAATTAAGGAGCTGTGTTGGGTCTTGTATCATTGGGGTTTTCGTAAAGGAGGAAGATGTGTTGTATCTTGTGCTCATATGTGTCATCCTAAAGTCATCTTTATCATTACCCCAGTGAGTGAAGGCAGACACGCTTCAAAACAGAGGGTATACGTTTAAGCCTGTTGCACCTGGTCAGACACCTTTGTCACATTCTGTGTCAGGTAAGTGCTTCAACAGAAACAAAAGAGACTAAACAAACTTTACGACCCCTTGCTAAATTATGCATTTGGTGTACATATCAACAATCTAAAGTCTTCCAGGAACTCTCTTGGGGTTCACACTCATCTCCCCCACAAATTGCAAGGGGGTCTGATGCACAAAAATTGCCGCTATTGTCTGGGTTTTCCTCCAATCCAAGTAGCATCTGTGTTGGGTTCTTTATATCTTCAATAGTGCACATGCCACCACGACTTCGTATTCCATGTTGGAATGGTGGCATGTGGAATGGTCAGGAGAATAGTTGGTGTTCACTGTTGCTCTGGCCAGTCGTTTACCTTGGATCTTCTTTAAGTTTCAATAAAAGAAATTGAACTTACCTCACGATGCATCCTCTTCTTTTCACTGGGGACGACTGGACTCGGATTGAGGCTGTTCCGGTTCCTGACAAACCATGGGTTAAGTTAGCTTTTGACATCATAGGACCCATGTTTGTATTAGATGAACGGAGCAGGTATGGTTTGGTGGTAGTGGCCTATGGTTCTAGGTGGCCCAAGGTGAAATTTGTGAGGTCGGCAAACAATGAAGAGGTTGTAGATTTTCTTTAGTCTTTATTTTTAAGAGAAGGTGCTCCAATCAAACTCGTCACTGACAATGGGGTGCAGTTCATGTATAAGGAGTTTCAAGAGTTTTTGTGTCATTGGGGCATCAAACACATTACTACTTCCTTATATCGTACCCGCAGCAATGGTTTAGTGGAGCGCTGCAACAGGGTCTTAAAGGATAGTATTCGATTGTCCAAGGCCAATGGTTTGAATTGGAAAAAGGAACTAGAGAATTTGCTTTGGGCTTTACGTACTACTCCCAATGCTGTCACCAAAGTATCTCCCTTTGCATTATTAAAGGGTAGGTCAGCTCCACTAAATTGTTTAGACCATGGATGCGGGATCTAAATATTTCTAATGTGAAATTAGAGTTAGTGAAAGATAATTGTGACAGAGCTCAGAGCAGGTATGTTACTCATGAACCAATTAAAGGAAGGAAACAAGTGGTTTTCAAAGAAGGGGATTGGGTTAAGGTGAGACTTCCTGGTTTTGTTGCCAAAGGTCATTCCAAATGTTCTTGTCCTATGCAAATCATTGCATTGAGAAACAGATCTGTTAAACTGAGTGATGGAAAATGGTGGAATATAAGAGGTTATCCAAACAGAGATTTGTTGGTGACCATATCATGGGTTCCACTTCTCAAAGCGTGCCAGGTTCCATCATTCATGGTGAGCCTAGTTCTAATGTGTCTACAAGAGAACGGAGAACACCTGTTTGGTTTAAGGATTATGTTAAATCTTGATGCACTTATAGCACTATCCCTGTGTTAGCTCTTGGTATATTTTATTTATGTTTTTTTTGTTGCTTTTGTTCTTCTGTTGTTTTTCAATTGTATGTATTTTGCATAACTATTATTTTCTCGATGTTTTGAGGGAAGAGATGTGTTGGGTTCTGTATATCTTCAATACGTGCACATGCCTCCATGACTACGTGTTCCATGTTGGAATGGTGGCATGTGGAATGGTCAGGAGAACAGTTGGTGTTCGCTGTTGCTCTGGCCGGCCGTTTACCTTGGATCTCCTTCAAGTTTCAATAAAAGAAATTGAAATTACCTCACGACGCATCCTCTTCTTTTCAATCTGGCTCCTTGTTGGGGCGCAAACGCACAGTTCCTTCCTCTCACTGTTTACACTGTGAGAGGGCGGAGGAGTCAGTGTGTCTGGGCCTCAGCAAAGAACCAGACGTGTGTCTGCTGCCCAGCTAAAACACCAGACACTGGATATTATTTTAGCCTCAACAAAATCCCGTTGGTGTCTGACTCCTTCTGGGGTACAGACACCAGCAAGGAAGCAGAAGCAGGGGTACAGACACGTGTGTCTGACTGTGCCTCAGCAAGGAGCCGGAAGCTTTTTGAAATTTTTCTTAGTGCCTGCAGGGCGTGGTCAAGGCGAGGACCTATCAGCAAGCGTCTTTGCGGAGCTGCACGAACCAGGCTCACTGCCTTCTCAGGGCCGAGGTGTATCGATGCAAGAGGAACGGGCTTTGGCACAATAGAGCTCTGTGCCTTCTGAGAGCGATATGACGGAAGGGGCGCATCAAGCTCGCTGCCTCAGACCTCATTCCCCAGGCAGTACTTAATTTGAGCCGGTGGGGCCCGCCCGCACTGATTTTTAGGGGTCGGCACACAAAGTGGAAAGACGGAAAATCCATCACAAAGGGAAAAAGCAGAAACCTGGCGAGTGAAAAAAAGGGGAGGGAATGTATAGTAGTGAATTAAAGAGGCATGAGGTGGATTGAAGACTACATAGGTTTGGAATTCGACTTTCGGACATTTCACCAGCCTCAGGCTTTGGGCACTGGCCCTCATGTTTTTTTCTTCAAATTAAGCACTGTTCCCAGGCACCTATAAGGCATAAGGACGCAGCGAGATGGATGGCGCCTGGAGAGTAGAGCGAGTGACAAGGAAAGAATGCCCACGAAGAGAAAGTAAGCGCATGCATCCGGGAACTAACCTGGGGAGAAATCCAATGCAACAATGGGGGATCCTACTGCAGAAGTTACCCAGCCCCTCTGTCAGCTTCAAATAAAGAAAAAGAAGAAAGAGAAAAACACAGGAACTGATGGGCAGAGAACTCAAGGAAGGGGTGCGAAATAAAGACCCAATAAAGGCAGCACATGGTCCTCTAGATATCCCAATGAAAATGGTACCTCACTTGTGTGGGTGGGCCAGGTGCCTGTGACAGGAAAGTACCCAAAATGTATTCTGGAAAAATTATCTATCATAAAACGACCTGGTTTTGCAAGGGGGGCACCTGTGTTTTTAGTCCCGGGCTTGGCGGCTATCGAGGGAAACCTACCAAACCCTTACATTTCTGAAAGCTAGACACCCAAGGGAGTCCAGGTATATGATACCTCACTTGTGTGCAAGCCCAAAGCAGAGTCAGCCTGTAAACAAATCAGAAAAAAACTCTCCTTTTGGACCCACTTTAGTTCCTCTCAGTTTTAATTTTAATATGTTTTTAGGTTCTCTGCTTTGGGCACCCACACAAGTGAGGTATCGTTTTTATCAGGAGATCGAGGGGAATGCTGGACGGTGAGAAAATGTGCCAGTGTGGTGATCCCACAACTTTTACGCACAGAAATATGAGGAAAGTGAGACTTTTTAGATACATTTGAGGTTTGCAGGGGATTCTGGGTAATAAAACACTGGGGGATTCATGCAAGCCACTTTTACCCAAGCGCCATTCATGCACACCACCAGCCACTTGCCACCAATCCACACCACCAGCCAACCACATCACCAGCCCAGCAACAGTACACACACACCGCAAGCCAAATGACACTCCACGCACACCACCAGACATGTGCCATCCATGCAGACCGCTACCTAAGTGACAGTTCATGCACGCTGCCAGCCAAGCGCTAGTCCACACACACACTGCCAGCTAAGCTCAAGTCCACGCACACTGCCAGCAAAATGCAGGTTTACACATAGCCAGCCAAATGTCAGTACACACAGACGTCAGCCGAACTCCAGTTCATACACACAGAAACGTTCGCTTGTATCTAGTGGTTTTTGCCTAAAAATATGGGTGATCTGCCCCCAAGGGGGAAGAAATGGCCAAAAGGTGTGCACAAAAAAAGGGGAGCGACCATTGCCGAAGGAGCGGCTTCCTGACATGCTGATAAACATATCTCTGGTGGCTAGTGGGCTTTCAGCCCCCACAGGGCGGATTGGAGGCTATTTCCCCATCTGCCCTCCATGGGGGGGGGAGAAAGAATATGGCTATTTTTTGGGGTGGGGGCATTGGCTTCCCCATTCTGGGCAGCCCCCACCCCTGAACTACGAATACAAATAGTCTCTGGCTTCCTAGTGGGCTTTCTGCCCACCTGGAGGGGGGGCAGATTTGGGGCTATTGTCCGATATGCTCCTGGGGGGAAGAAAGACTATCCATTTGTTGTTGAGTGAGGTGGGGACATTGGCATGCCCAATCTGGGCTGCTCCCACCATTACTCTGGCTTAAGAAAATACTAACTGGTGCTTAGTGGGCTTTTTGCCCCCCCAGGGGGGCAGATCAGAGGCTATTGCCCCCATCTGCCCCCCAGGGGGGGAAGGAAGACTGTCACTATTTGGGGGCGGCATTGGCATGCCTATTCTAGGCAGTCCCCACCACTAAGCTTTAATAAAAATGTATCTCTGATTCCTAGTGGGTTTTCTGCCCCGTGGGGGCATATTGGGGGCTATTGCCTCCATATGCCTCCTAAGGGAGACAGAAAGACGATGCCTATTTGTGGTTCCAAGTGGGCTTTCTACTGCCTGTGGGAGCAGATTGGGGGTAATCGCCCCAATCAGCCCTCTGGGGGGGGCAGAAAGACTGCGGTTATTTTCTCTTAGGGGTGGGGCTTTGGCATGGCAAATTTGGGCATCCCCCAGTCCTAAATTTACATGAAAATGTAATCACTAGCTCCTAGTGGGCTTTCTGCCCCCCCCCCCCCGGGGTGGCAGATCAGGGGTTCTTGCTCCCATCTGCGCCCCAGGGGGACAGAAAGCCTGTGCCTATTTGTGGGTGGGGCATTTTAATACCCATACAGGGCAGGTCCCACCCCTAAATTTACATTAAAAACAATCCCTGGTTCCTAGTGGGCATTCTGTTCCCGGGAGGAGGGGGGCAATAAGACTGACCGCTTTGGTTTTAGGAGGGTGGGGGCATTGACATGCACATCTTGGGCAGCCCCCACCCCTACATTTGCAAATAAAAATAATCTCTGGTGCCTATCATGCTTTCTGCCTCCCCCCCCCCCCGGCGGCAGATCAGGGGCTCTCTTCCCCATAACCCCCCAGGTGGCGCAGAAAGACTGAAAGAGCCCAAAATTGTTGGGAGGAGCAAAGGCCCCTGCCTAAGGGGCAGCTCCCCCCTCCTTGGTGTCTAGTGGTGGATCCCTGCTTGGGGATCGCCTCCTGTGGCTATCCCCAAGCAGGGATCCGATAGGAAAGTGTGCCATTGGAAAGGGGAGAGTCTCCCATTTCCAACGATAACTCTTCTGTATGTTTTGGTGCTCGGGGACTGAGATGGCCCCACGAGCACCAAAGCAGTGAAACTGAAATGAGCCTATTGGCTATTTTCAGTTTCACTTTCAATGTAATGATGTCAGCGCACCAAGCGCCTTGATCGTCTTTACATTGAAGAAATAAAAATGCCTCGGGAGGTTGGAGAAGCTCTTCGCTACCTCCTGAGGCTAAAGAAATGAAAAAGAAATCCCTTTGCTGTTTACAGCAGAGGGATTTCTCAGTGGTGTGCCGAGGATGTAATGGTTACGTCCTCTGTACACCAGCGCCACAGCCGAGGACGTAAACGTTACCTCCTCAGCATGGAACTGGTTAAATAATAAGCAGAATTTTCTGTAATTATCCATTTGTCTTGCATCAATGGCAGCAATATAGTTTTCAAAAGCCCATAACCATTTCTTCGACCAGACAGGTTGTTTTCCTTGATTCTGCAAAAATGGAACGGCCATTGATACTCCATGCATGTTAGTCATTTTATCCAATAGATGCTAATTTACTTGCAGGCAGTCAATATACAAAGCTCTTTAGGTAACAAGAAGAAGGTTATTATTATTTTTTATCTTCTTTCTTATTGGGATTAAAATACAGTAATAAATATATATTTTTTCCCATGTGCAGAATTTTCATATACTTCCATAAGTTGTATAATTTAACTGTCAGCTCTGTAGCTTCTGAAAGAAACTTCTAAATGCAGATTCCTCACCCTTGAGTATTTCCCAGGCATCAGACTGGATGTGAATTTTTGAGCAGTATCTCTGAACGCCAGTTGGCGCCATGCCGCTCCTCACTGATGCCATTCTGTTCCGGAAATCAAATGCTGGGCTATATAGGCACCCCTCACGCATGCCGATGTATGTTCCTTTCTTTCTGTTTTACAAGTTGTGGATGCGAAGCTACCTCTCATCTCTAAGACAACTTTTGACTAAAATATTTTCAGCGGTCAAGGGAAATATTACCTCCTAAGATGACAGGTTTCCTACCCTATAAGGACTGTTGAAAGTAAATGTCTGTGACAGCTTCTCACCAGGTTTGACTGTAGTTCCTGGGGTTGAGGAAAACCAAAGGAAATGATGGACGGAGTGTTGAACATTGCAAGCACTCACCCCCAGTCAACTGATCTGGGTTTAATCCATCACCGTTCTTTAGCCCACTCTGCCATCCTAGTTCCTGGGGTTGAGCCACGTCTCCAAGGACTGTAGTGTTTGGGTGTTGATAAATCCAAAGGCCATACAGGAATACAGGACCGCGAGGTGAAGCTCTTCATTGCCAAGCATCGGATTATCCCATGTTGTGAATGGTCCAAGTTCAAAGGTCGGTCTCGGTCCCATTTCCAGTCTAGGAGCCACAGGAGTCAATCCCGGGGTTGACCTTCTTTGTGCCCCAAATCTGTGGGTAAGTCGAGAAACAATCACAACAAATCCAAATGGTAAGTAAGTAAGTAATAAGCATATTGTTTATTCATTAAAATCTTACAATATAAAAACCACAAAACACCATCCTATTAAACAATCAGATATACAGCCAAGCAAAGGTTCTAACATCACTGCAAATTTTTAAAAAAGGATTATTAAATATTTACAATTATCAAATCATCGAGCAAGGTGTAATTGTCTTACATATATCTAAACAATCGCCTGATGTTCAAATACTCGGAAGCACCGCTATTAGTTAATGCCACTCTCCACAATTATTGCTCAGCTGCTAGCTCATATTTTTTAGTTGTTTGAAAGTTCAGTCATTCGCGAGAGCTCAGACTATGATAGCATCACATGTATTCATTTTTATTTCCACTGCCCTCAGGAATTGTATAAATATGCAGTTCAAGGATGTATTTGATGTTTTAACCCATTCTATCACAGCTTGTCTGCATGAATAAATACCCCGCTGGTTAAATGGTATCCTTAGTAGCCTAGTCTTACTTCAAATAAGGCAGGGCATATACAAGTTAAATGAATGATGCTCTCCTCTTCCCTTTTATACAGCCTACAACATATGTTTTTTGTTTGTCGCAACCAGGGCATCGCATGCACAAGGCCTGGGAGTATCCCAAAGCGTGCTCTCGTAAAACCTCTTTTTAGTTGTGGTGACCAGCCAGTCTCTAAGTAGGGCTGTGATTTGAGAGTTTTGTATTCATTTATAATAATCTAGGCCTGTGATCTAAGTGCAAGTAACTCTTTGTCTTTTAACATTGAAGTTTTTTTCATTAATCCGTTAATGTTTTTTTTTAAAGTTACTGGAGGTAAAGGCATTTCCTACAAAGAACGAACAGAAAGTTCTTCTATTGCCACATTTAAATACTTCCACGTTGGAGAATTTGAGTTTGTTTGAACTTTGTGCCAGAGAGCTTGGCTTAGATGATTTTAGGTGTTTGATTCTATTCTTTGCCAAACTTTTATATATGCTCCTTTTTGTGCAATGATTTGATTTAACAGACCAAATTCTAGCCTTGTCTGGGCCGGGAAGCGTTGCATGGTAGATTAAAAAGAGATTTACATATTTTGCGACAGTTAGATTTTGCGTTGCTGTTCCCTTCCACACATTTTTTCTCTTCCATATGAGATGGTTGGTAGAAGTTTTGCAGATATTATTTTTAATAGTGGTAGATGGCTTGGACCACCCAGTGACCTCTGTAAAATGTGAAATGCCAAGAGTAAAGTATTACCTTTCCTCTGCAGATCCAGCTCTTGTTGCTGAAAGGAGACCTCTTGTCAAATATTACTCCAAGGTATCTACATGTTTTCACCTGCTCCAGTTGCCGTGCTTGTAGATACCACTTATATTTTATATACATCTTGTTGCTTAGTTCCATAACGTCAGCTTTTTAAAAAATGTTTACCATGCCGTTAAGCAACAAATAATTTGATCATTTATTAATTAGTCGGTGCAATCCGACTTTTGTTTGGCTCAGCAAAATGACGTTATCAGCGTATAAGAGGTTTGATATATACTTGTCTCCTAACTTTGGAGGATGTGCATTTACTTCACCCAGCGCTTGGATTAAATCAGCCAAAAACTGATGAAATAAATATGGCGCAAGAACACAACCTTACTCCAGTCTGGGTGGTTTTAATTTTTCTTGACAGAAGGGAACCATTGCCTATTTTCACCCTTACCCATGAATCAGAATATAACATTGAAGAAGGAGGAATGTTTAGTTTAGCCAGCTTTTGCCCAAGAAGATGGCCCTGCACGCAATCAAACACAGATTTAAAATCTACAAAACAAAGGTAGATTGTTTGCTTGCTTAGTTTATATTCATCAACCATTACTGACAGAGCTAAGATGTTGATCGAGGTGCCTGATCCTTGAACAAACCTGGAGTGGTTTCTGCTTCTTCTCTGTTCAATGTAATAATTATTTCAGAAGAGGTGTCCTTGCGAGACGTTTTGCCTCTGTATTTTGGAGCGTGATAATGTGATAATTTCCCGGTTGTGACCAATCTGCATGTTGAAAATAGGTGCTTTATAGAGCATTTCCATGAGTCACATATTTTTTCTGACTGAAGAACGTTGTTAAAAAATATCTACAGGTACCCAACCCAGAAAATTCAGTCTGTCTGATACAGGTGCCCTATCTTGTCTACTGTTTTTAATTAGATTACAAACTTGCACTTCTAAGATTTTAATCATGTGGTCCCCTGGATCTATCTGTTCCGTCACGGCATTACTTTCTATTTCACAGGTCAGGTATGTTTTAATTTCTGTTGGTTGATTTAAATGCTTTATTAAAAAACCCACCCAGGTAGATTGTATTAAGGATGAAGTTGTAATGTTCACTGGGGCCCTGTTCAAATTATTACTCATTCTCCTCAAAGCCCTTGAATTTTTTCCTTTACTAAGGAACAGAACCTTAGTCCAGAAGGTTTGCTTTGTTTTTAACTTTTCTTACCAGATTTTCCTCGGTTAATCTTTGTTTATTGTCTTGTCTTTAGTTGGAAGTTCGATATTCCTTGGATGAATCCTTACTTGACGCAAAATTCTATTACAGCTCCTTTTCAAAATACAACATGATGCTGATGTTTTAACCTGGTTTTAATTTCTTTGAAAGAATTTTAAATTGACGGTTAGTCGATTTAATTTCTGAGGAGTAGAAAAGTAATAATTTTTCTGTAAATTCAGTCTATTGCACCCAGACTCAACTGAAAAACAGTTTTTTAACCAGGAGTGAAGCCATGAAACTGACATAATGTCTTATAATTTGTTGTTTCTATCTCTCCCAGAAGGGATTTTAATTTTTGATGGTACTTATGCTGGACTTGGATCTCAATGATTTGTTGACCATGGTCACTTTCGACTGTCTTATGAATCTGGAATGAGGTTATTAGTTGAAATAAAGGTAGAGTTGCTGCTGTAAAGTACATTCTTAATTGCAAACCTGCAGCCTGATAGGTCCATGCAGGTGGAGCATCGTTTTGGTACCTTCCGTTCAATACCCTTAGACCCAAAAATTTAAGATCTTTTACTACATTCCAATCTCTTGGCCCATTGCATTCAAGGATACTGTATTGATTAGGGATTGACCATGTATAATTTTGTTCTATTATGTTTTCCTCTCAGCTAAATGGCCACAGCAAATTTATATTAAAGTCCCCTGATATCATACTTTCTAAAGAAAACCCTTCTTGAATTAGTTCTGATAAAATACTTTTTAGTTTAAGGGACATCAACTTTCTTTGCCTTGGAGTATGGATGTATATCCATATTAATTAGAACAAGTGAGCTCCTGGTGTTTTTGTGCCAATTCCCCAATTTTACTATTTGGATGTTATTGTCATCTGAGATATCCTGTTCCCTTTTAATATTTAGTCCAATAGCAAGAAATGCCGCCAAGACCCCCCCTTGATCGGCCGTATCTCATTATTTTAATAGCTGGATTAAAGTAGCCAGTGAATTTTTCACAAATTGCTCGGTTGACCAAGTTTCTTTCAATAACATAATGTGAACATTTCTGAGCAATGTATTCATATCTGTGTTATGTTTTTTGTCTATCACACCGTTAATGTTCCATGAACATACATTTATAGTTTCCTGAAAATAATCGACTTGTTTTTCCTGAAGATTCTGTGATTTTATTTGTCAGGGACAAAAGCCATTGTGTAAGGCTGCTGTTTACCCGCCTAAATTAAGTTGGGTTACACTCTGTGTTCCTAACTGGGGATCTCTGGGTAAGTCGAAGAAGAAGCACAAAAAATCTAAATGGAATTTGGCCCCTTCGCTCCAGTCTCGAACTCCTGAGGGTGTGTCCCATGCCTTTCTATCTCACTCCCGAAGTCGGTCGACCTTTGAACCCTTTCCTAAACTTGTCCCAGGACAACTTAAGTTTCCGGGCCTTCTGAGACACCAAGGCAGATGTAAGAGTTAACACAAGGCCATTCTTCATCTCCCGCTGGTATGCTTTTGGACCACATGGAGCTATGAGGTCCTCCATCTGGTTTAACACTGGTCAGTTTGCCTTTGGCACTGATTCGGCCCTCCAAATCTAGAGCTGGGATGCTTCCAGCACCCATACTGACTCTGCTTCAATGACCCACGCCGGTATCCTGAATGTTGCTGCCGATGCTGACTCCATGGATGCCGGGGGAGGAGGTGCCCAATGTGCTCTCTGACTTGTTGCTGCTATGCCTTCAGAAAGTGCGAGCTCAGTTGCCGCCAAGTCTCCACCTGCACCACTTGATGATCTGCCTTCACAAAGACGTGCCTATACATTGCCTTCCTTGTTAGACTCAGATTTGGACAAAGATTATAATGTAGGTGATGAAATTGGTCAACCCTACCATAAGGAAAACTGGTATGATGACCCGCAAGACACTAGCAGCCTCAAACCCTCTCCTGATTCTGGCCTTCTCACACCCACAGGACCCACCACTGAAGAGAGTGCTTCTTTTGTGGTGGTGATGTGGAGGGCGACTGAAATTCTTGACCTCCAGCTCCCCACCCTAGAGTTCAAAACCACCTCCTGATCCATACCTTAGAATTCATAACCAAAAAAATGATTGAAGTTCCCCACCCCTGATGTAAAGTAAGGGAAACGACAGGCAATCTACTACTGAGCCCCTATTGCCATTTTATCGAGGCCCTCAGTCCTGCCACGGATGACCCTGCATTTTGGTTGCAGCATCCCTCTCCTGATCTCCTGAGACTTAGTGATGCAGACTAGCCAGAATAATCTGGGAACTTTCCTGACTGCTCCCCTGATAAGGAGTACAAATGAGTAGAAAACTTTGGGGCAAGGGTATGTTCTTCTACCTGCTTGGCCCTCAGATCTTCAATTCTAGTTGCCTGCTGGGCCATTATTCGTGCGCTTTTTGGGATTCAGTGTGTTGGAAACAGCCCACTCCCACTCCGCAGGGTGGTGGTGGACCTTCCCGACACAACGGGGTAGCTTGGCTCGAGTGGTCAGGAAACAGGCGCAGTGCTAAGCATACAATATACCCATACAATAACCATGCGTGCATCCGTTCCAAAAACGACTCTACACCGTAAAAATTATGAAAATATGTTTCTTTATCTTTCTTCTCTTAGTTGCTGATTGGGAAAATAAATAACAATCACAGTATATACATTTTAAATAGAGCAGGTCAAATAAATATTTGCTGTTTGCTGAAATAAATAGGGGTGATCATAAATAGCAGGGCATAAATACAAGTGCAATATATACAGACAATTAAATACTTTGAGGTAATAAATACTGTACCAATAAATACTGTCCCAATAAATACTGTACACCAACAAGTCCTGTGGACCTATAAATACAGTGCAGCATTAAATAGATAAGAACTTAATAAATACAGTTTCCTCAATAAATAATTGGAAGTATACAGTAACACTCATGAATCAGATGACACTCCAATACTTAAGGGCTGATTTGGCCCAGGCACAGCTTGTAGGGTGTGGAAGGCTTGAGGGGGGCTACTCCCTGGCTGAGGCAAAGGCTGAGGCCTAAACTGAGGTAGATCAAAAGGGGGGAAATTCCAATGCCCTGGCTTCCCTCTCCACACAACCACTCTAGGTCAGTCCCAGTTCACCCCAGGCACAGTCAGGTGGGTTTCAGCACCTCCCTAGCCCCTCAGAGTAGTCTCTCAGGTCTCCACAGGGCCTTAGGCGCCCTCTACTCCACTTACTGCCCTTTTCTGATGTTCCGACGCCGCTGGAGTCGTGTCGACGCCGTGAGGCGGTTCCGGTTCGGTCTCGGCGGCCTCGGCACAGTGTCAGTTCTTTGTCGACGCCGGTAGGCGGTTCCGGTCCGATGTCGGTGGCCTCGGTTCGAACTCGACCTCCGATTCGACGGCGTCGGGCAGTCTCTTCACGATGTCGACTTCGGGCGGCTCCGGTCCGATGGCGCACTCGGCTCCGATGACGTCGGCCGGCCTGGCCTCGCTGTCGACTTCCGGCGACTCCGGGGTGCGATCCTCACCCCCGACCTCCGGTGTTCCTCCTTACAGGTTCCGGGCGACTCCGGAGTGCGATCCTCACTCCCGACCTCCGGTTCACCTCTACCTCGGTCTCCGACGACTCCGGAGGGCGGACTTCACCCTTCCGATGACGCCGCTCACTCGACCTCGGTTCACCTCCTTCTCGACCCTTGGTATTCCTCTCGACCTCCGCCGGCGCCCTCTTACGACCTCAGGCGGCTCCGGGTACGACGTCTGCTACCTCAGTCAGCGCCGCTTCTCCACCTCGGGCTCCAGGTCTTCGGCTACTCGACGCCAGGCTCCAGGGAAACCAGTTCTCAGGTCAGAATCTTGCTGCTTTCTTGGTTCTAAGGCCTGTTCCTGCTGTCCAGGTCCTTAGGATGGTTTTCTTCTGTCTTCTTCCCACACAGGGCTATAGGCTGGGATCCATCAGTAGGGACAAGTATCAAGGGTGGGTTTATGGACCCCACTCCAGGCACAAGTTTCCACCCCTGCTGCTTCACTCCTTCCTCCTTCACTGTTGTGCTCCTCTCTCTTCACCAGTCAGGTGCCAACTGCCAGCTCCAACTGCCAACTGCCTCTCTTATCCTCCCAACATTCTAAACGGTTTCCAACTGTCACACAGTTCTGGAATCTCCTGGAAGGTTCTGGAAGGTGCTGGTAGGTTCCAGTGGATGCTGGTGATGTCATAGGAGGCCACCATTTTGTGCTTCAGGCCCTCAGACAGAAGTTTCAGGGGTAGCTAAAATGGCTTCCTGAATCTGTAGCAACACGAAAAAGTCTGGTGGTTCCCAAAAAGGAAAAATTCAAACAGGGTTTGAGGCAAAAGTGGGACAAAATAAATAATGATGAGGAGGGACCACCCAAAGGGCTGACAGGTCTAACACGCGTCCCCCCCAGCTGAAAGTGGAGAGGGCTACCCAACCCCTTGGGAGTTCTCATCACTAAGGCGGAAATACCTTGAGAGACCGTCTGCATTGGCGTGGTCCACTCCAGGCCGATGTTCCACCTGAAAGTCCATCCCCTGTAGGGAAATAGACCACCTCAACAACTTGGGATTCTCCCCCTTCATTTGCATCAGCCAACGAAGGGGTCGGTGGTCGGTCTGAACCAGGAAGTGCGAGCCAAACAGGTATGGCCGCAACTTCTTCAGAGCCCATACCACTGCAAAGGCTTCACGCTCTATTGCACTCCACTTCTGTTCCCTGGGAAGTAGTCTCCGGGATAGGAAGACCACGGGTTGATCCAGACCCTCTTCGTTGAGTTGCGATAACACTGCCCCAATGCCATGTTCTGATGCATCTGTCTGGACAATGAACTTCTTGGAAAAGTCTGGGGCCCTCAAGACCGGGGCCTCGCACATGGCTTTCTTCAATCTCACAAAGGCCTGCTGACTCTGGCCAGGATTAGGGTTTCTGGGAGGGTTAGCCTTAGAGGTGAATCCTGTTCCCTTCCCTTGGAAGTTATTTTGGGGGCCTTTGGAGAACTCCTTTTTCTTTTCCCCTCCTTCTTTCTTCTGGGGGGCGCCCTGTCCGGTCTTTTGAGCATCCCCTCCAGTCCCCCTTGTGGACACCCGGGTACTAGCCCAAATGTCCGCCTCCTCAGCAAGCTTCCGGGGACTGGTCAGCTTGCTATCCACCAGGTGTTGCCGCAGTTCAGGGAAACATTTCTCGAGTAGGTGTTCCTTCAACACTAGGTCAAACAGCTCCTCGTAGTTCCTTACTTCACTGCCCTGAATCCAACCTTCCAGTGCCTTCTTTGCATAGTCCAGGAAGTCCACCCAATTCTGTGTGCCCAGTTTGTGACTACCCCTGAACTTCTGTCTGTACTTTTCCGGAGTAAGTCCAAACTTCCTGATGAGCGCCAGTTTCATGGTGGGGTAGTGGGTTTGCTCATCCTCTTCGAGGGCCAATAAAGCATCCCTACCAGCTGGAGGCATGTATTTATACAGTCCCCCTCCCCAATACTTCGCTGGAACCCCATGGGCCCTCAATGAGACCTCATAGGCTGCTAGCCACTTGGCGATGTCGTCACCCGCCCCATAGCTAGCTACTATGTCCTTTGGCAGGTAAGGTTTGGATTCCCTGGTGATTTCTTGGTCTTTGCTGCCACCATTAGGAACAGTTGGTGCCCCAATTCTTAAGATCTGAAGCTCTATCTCTTTCAGTCTTATCTCATGAGCCATCCTCTGTTCCTCCTTCTCCTTCTCCAGCTTTGCTAAATCCCATGTGAGCTGTCTTTTCTCTCTCCGATCTGCTAACTCCACGCTGGATAAGCCCCCACTAGAGACAGTGCTGCCCTTCCTAGAAAGTGTCCTGGGCCCTGCTGACAGGTTCCCCACCTCAGGTTGGTACATCTCAGCCCCCTCGGGGTTAGGCTCTCCATCCCTGTCTTCCTCCTCAGCCTTGCTTTCTCGGCGTGCCTCCCCCCAAGCCCTTAAGCTGGTTTGGAGTGCACCCTTCTTTGCTCCTGGGGGACAGTACACCCCCTCCCGCTGGCAAAACTCCCTGAGTTGGGCCACAGTGTACGTTTCTAAATCTTCCAGTACAAACTCCATCTTGCCCACTCAGGTTAGAGGTCAGGTTTTGTGCAGTAACAATGCAGGGGGGTACCTTTAGTAATACCTCCTCCCACCACCAGAGTAAATTTGGAAAAAACAAAAACCCACAATTAGGAAGGCCGCTGTGAGAAAACTCCCGGTGTAGGCCTATGGACTACCCACAGTTATTGTTGAGTATATGTAGGCACAGCTCTATCCCACCGCTGCCACCAATTTATGTTGGAAACAGCCCACTCCCACTCCGCAGGGTGGTGGTGGACCTTCCCGACACAACGGGGTAGCTTGGCTCGAGTGGTCAGGAAACAGGCGCAGTGCTAAGCATACAATATACCCATACAATAACCATGCGTGCATCCGTTCCAAAAACGACTCTACACCGTAAAAATTATGAAAATATGTTTCTTTATCTTTCTTCTCTTAGTTGCTGATTGGGAAAATAAATAACAATCACAGTATATACATTTTAAATAGAGCAGGTCAAATAAATATTTGCTGTTTGCTGAAATAAATAGGGGTGATCATAAATAGCAGGGCATAAATACAAGTGCAATATATACAGACAATTAAATACTTTGAGGTAATAAATACTGTACCAATAAATACTGTCCCAATAAATACTGTACACCAACAAGTCCTGTGGACCTATAAATACAGTGCAGCATTAAATAGATAAGAACTTAATAAATACAGTTTCCTCAATAAATAATTGGAAGTATACAGTAACACTCATGAATCAGATGACACTCCAATACTTAAGGGCTGATTTGGCCCAGGCACAGCTTGTAGGGTGTGGAAGGCTTGAGGGGGGCTACTCCCTGGCTGAGGCAAAGGCTGAGGCCTAAACTGAGGTAGATCAAAAGGGGGGAAATTCCAATGCCCTGGCTTCCCTCTCCACACAACCACTCTAGGTCAGTCCCAGTTCACCCCAGGCACAGTCAGGTGGGTTTCAGCACCTCCCTAGCCCCTCAGAGTAGTCTCTCAGGTCTCCACAGGGCCTTAGGCGCCCTCTACTCCACTTACTGCCCTTTTCTGATGTTCCGACGCCGCTGGAGTCGTGTCGACGCCGTGAGGCGGTTCCGGTTCGGTCTCGGCGGCCTCGGCACAGTGTCAGTTCTTTGTCGACGCCGGTAGGCGGTTCCGGTCCGATGTCGGTGGCCTCGGTTCGAACTCGACCTCCGATTCGACGGCGTCGGGCAGTCTCTTCACGATGTCGACTTCGGGCGGCTCCGGTCCGATGGCGCACTCGGCTCCGATGACGTCGGCCGGCCTGGCCTCGCTGTCGACTTCCGGCGACTCCGGGGTGCGATCCTCACCCCCGACCTCCGGTGTTCCTCCTTACAGGTTCCGGGCGACTCCGGAGTGCGATCCTCACTCCCGACCTCCGGTTCACCTCTACCTCGGTCTCCGACGACTCCGGAGGGCGGACTTCACCCTTCCGATGACGCCGCTCACTCGACCTCGGTTCACCTCCTTCTCGACCCTTGGTATTCCTCTCGACCTCCGCCGGCGCCCTCTTACGACCTCAGGCGGCTCCGGGTACGACGTCTGCTACCTCAGTCAGCGCCGCTTCTCCACCTCGGGCTCCAGGTCTTCGGCTACTCGACGCCAGGCTCCAGGGAAACCAGTTCTCAGGTCAGAATCTTGCTGCTTTCTTGGTTCTAAGGCCTGTTCCTGCTGTCCAGGTCCTTAGGATGGTTTTCTTCTGTCTTCTTCCCACACAGGGCTATAGGCTGGGATCCATCAGTAGGGACAAGTATCAAGGGTGGGTTTATGGACCCCACTCCAGGCACAAGTTTCCACCCCTGCTGCTTCACTCCTTCCTCCTTCACTGTTGTGCTCCTCTCTCTTCACCAGTCAGGTGCCAACTGCCAGCTCCAACTGCCAACTGCCTCTCTTATCCTCCCAACATTCTAAACGGTTTCCAACTGTCACACAGTTCTGGAATCTCCTGGAAGGTTCTGGAAGGTGCTGGTAGGTTCCAGTGGATGCTGGTGATGTCATAGGAGGCCACCATTTTGTGCTTCAGGCCCTCAGACAGAAGTTTCAGGGGTAGCTAAAATGGCTCCCTGAATCTGTAGCAACACGAAAAAGTCTGGTGGTTCCCAAAAAGGAAAAATTCAAACAGGGTTTGAGGCAAAAGTGGGACAAAATAAATAATGATGAGGAGGGACCACCCAAAGGGCTGACAGGTCTAACACAGTGGCCCAAGTCCTCTCAGGTGTTCTTGCTGACCTCGGAAAAGTCCTCACCCATCTATACAGGCCGGTCGTGATGCGGTCAAGTTCATAATTCTTTGTGACTTGGACACCACCGATTCTATTGGGCAAGCAAAGGCACCTGTGTAGCCATTTGCTGCCATGTCTGGCTGCGGTCAATGGGTTTTTCAGGAGAGGTCCTTATGGACATGCCCTTTGAAGGTACTTGCCTGTTTGAGGACAAGGCAGATTGCACTCTGGAGCGATTCAAAAAGAGCAGGACCACTTCACGCTCCCTGGGGGTGTCTGCCCCTCCTCATCAGCTTTGTCGACCCTACTTTTACTTTAGTAGTTTCGACATAGGTACCCCTATACCACAAGGCAATTTAGATTTTCCACAGCCTGGTGGGCTGAAAATTTGGATTTTATTAATGACATGGAGGCTTAAATTATGTAATCTCCTTTATTGCCACTACTCACTGCAGCCCCTTTAAAGAACATAGAACACAATAAAATTCTAACTCTATGAAAGGTCGGAACCCCGACCATGTTCCTTCTTTTTATCTAACTGTAACATTTCCAACAAAGCTTTACCTTTAGAACAGTCTCTGTATATCCATCCAAAACCATCCTGAAATTCTTCCGATTCCTCCGTCTATGATTGTACATCCCCACCAACTAATGATTGAAGCTCTTCCATACGTTAAACTTGCCCTCGAGCTACAAGTTAAACAAAATAATAATAAAATAAGGGCTGGGACATTGTGAGGGATAAAATTAGCCTTCACATCTTTAATACAATCTAGATTTTCTGCCCAGCAGGCTGTGGAAAATCTACATTTTATGGCGAGACCCAGTGGCTAACATTACGTAAGTTTAAAGTTTCTCAATCAAACAACATGCCACATCCTCTTCAGACTTCAAATAGGAATTCCTAAAAGTTGCATTATTTGACCAATCAGCACACCTCAAAATATCCTGCAATGCACCTCCCATTATAAAGGCTCTAGGAGCAGCTGCACCTCTTAAAGAATGTGCCCCAAACACATTCACACCCACACCAGCTCTCCTTATCACCTCTTTCACCCATTTTGCAAGTGTGGGGGATGACACAGCCTTAAACGTTCTTTGAATTAAATAAGCAACTACATTACCCCCAACAGCCTGACATCCGACATTCTCTATTCATATTCTTTTACACAACAAACAACATACAAATTATCATTAAACAATATTGTCAAATTCAGAGTCAAATCCCTCAAAGACAATCCTGTATTTAAATGCAAATTCTCCCACGAAAACAAAACCTTTGAAACATCCCAAACCGAATTTTACCTAGAAACTAGCGGCTTCGCAATCCTAGTGCTCCTCTTTAACCTTCTTACTAATACATCCTGACCCACAGAGGAACCATTAATCAAAACATGCCCGCAGCAATCGACCATCTTTTAACATTGATCATCCTATAAGTCAGTCGTCCTTCAAACATTTCCAATAAATAATGAACTACCTCCGCTACAACTACTGAAACAGGATCAAAATCCCTCTCCACACACCAGCGAAACCATTTCTGCCAAGCCAATCTATAGAACTACCTTGTACCTGGTGCCCATGATTCCTTTATGAGCACCGTAGGATGCCATGAGAGCACTGGCACCTCCCAAACTCTCTTAAAATTCTCAAGGTCACCAGCATTAACTGACCTGCAAACACCAAATTGTGTATCTCTCCTGCTAGACCCAGCAGTATTTCCTGTAACATTGGCAACAGAATTGGGAAATCTATTGACAACTCCAGAAGAATTGGAAACCAATCTTGGGCTCTCTAGAGAGGAGTTATCACCATGATTAGTTCCTTCCACTTGCGCACGATCAAAGCTACCCGAGCAATCATTGAAAATGGTTGAAACGCATAAGGATGAAGACCTCTCCAACCCTGATGAAATGCATCTGTTCCTGCCAACTCCAAATACGGATGCCAAATGAAAAACCTCCTCATCTGAGTTTCAACCTGTTCGGAAACATGTCCACACTGAATGGACCTCAAGCTTTCTCTATTTGTAAGAAAATGGACCTGTTCTACCTCCAGTTTCTGGAATCCCAGAAATGCCTTGAAAACCAATCTGCCAGCACATTGCTGTCCTCCGCTTGATCTGACACTTTCCTTCTCAGACAATACTCCTGAAACGTTCACATATCTCACTGCTGAAACATTGCCCATCCTCAAAAGAACTGAACACCTCACCTTGTTCCTTGTAGGACATCTTACTGCAAAACATCCTGCCAACAATTCCAGACAGTTTATGTGCAACTTGCTTTCTTCCACTGTCCAACGACCGCCTGTTGACACAGCACCACAACGTGCACCCCAGCCATCTAAGCTCGCATCCAACTCTATCACCAATTCCGTGTTCTCTCCTAAAATAAGTCTCCCATTCCAAGCCTCCATGTTTATTTTTTTACTCCATCATATTTTATTAGTAGGTCCATGACATCTGTAGTACAAGAACAGTAACAAAGAAGCGGATATGACATTCTGACACCTCGAAAGAGGTTGGTCACATTACAAAGCTGAGTGGTGAAGGCAGCATACTCAGCAGACACACTATGGAAAAAAACAATCAACACAACTACTCCCTTTCCCCATCCCATAGCTTGGTCTGAAGGAAGCAATCACACCATTCACTCAAGAAAAAGAGCAACTACCCGTCCCTGGGGACATCATTGTCAAGTAAGGAAAAAGAGAGGGAGGCCGGGGAAAGCAATTATGTCCCACCATTCTCCCGGGCATGCGGGGGGGTGGGATCAGACGCTAAGCCTGCCTCCCCAGGCCACAGTTCCTCCAACAACACGTCCCAGGCCCGGGCCACCTCTAATGAGCATTGTCCCCTCTTTGCCTCCCGCAGCAAGTTTGCACCTTCATATTCTGCCCATTTCTGCAACTCCATCGTTCATTTGGAGATCTGCAGATCCCGCATGTTTTTCCACTTAAGTGTGATCTGTCATTTTGGCAAATATCAAGGCTAGGGCGGTAAATCCTGTGGTAACCTTATGGTTAGCCTGCATCTGGAACGGCCCCAGTAGGCACGCCAAAGGTACCATGGGCAATGCACACTCCATCATTTCATTAAGAGCCACTATCCCCGTCCAAAACTCCTCCACATGAGAGCAACTTCATACCATATGGTATATGTCTACGTCTACAAAGTTGCATCTGTGGCACCATAAGACAGCCCCTGGGAAGAGTTTATTAATCCTTGTAGGTTTAAGGTACACTCTATTAAGGTAATGAAAGTTAATCAATTTGAACCACGCATTTTGAGAAACCTGGTATATCTGATCCAGGAGTTTACCCCAGTCAGCGTCCGCAATATGAGTGCTGTATCAGCCACCCAAGTGTCTCTGAGGGCGCGATGGGGAATGCTAGTGTCCGCTCGGATCCCCACATATTGTCCTGTGATTGCTCGGTGTCTGCCAAAAGATGTACACAAGACATGGCAGCCCTGTAGGGAGGGTGGTTCCTCCTGACCCTGCCGCCATCGCCCCCGTAGCAGTGCAGTGAATGCGCCAAAGGAGAGAAAATGACCCACTGGCAAATTGTAAGTCCTCAAAGGACCGTAGGACCCTGGTTTCATACATATTGCCAAGTGTCATCAGCCCCAGAGCCACCCACTCTCCCAACCATCGAGCCACGTCCCCTGGTAAAAAAGTGTGCCAACCTTCGGATGACAAAGCAGGGGTGTAGAAGGTGGCCATCCCCACCTTTTGCAAATACCTCACCCAGCAGTGCTTGGCCACTGGCTGCAGGATGCAGGGTTCCGCCCAGACCCTTTTAGGTTCTTGTAGGAGATGCATTAGCCAGGGAAGTGCTGCACGGCCCCCTCAAAAATTAGGCTACCCTTAAGCTCAGAATCCACACACCTGGTCACTCAGTGCAATTGGGCAACCAGATAGTATGCCATGAAGTCGGGAGCTGCCAAACCACCATACTAAACCGGGCACTTACATTTCACCAGGGCAACCTGGCGATGGGAGTCTCCCCTGATGAGGTCCACAAGCATCGAGGTCATCTCCTTAAATTTGGCATGGGTGGATTACAACAGGGGGCGTGGCAAAGTAGTAGAACAGCTTGGACAAAGCGACCATTTTGGCGATTGATACTCACCCCACCACGAATACGAGGAGAGTCTTCCAGAAACTTGATTGATCCACGGAGCGCCATAAGTGCCCTACAATGATTACTGTCTAGCAAGATGGCCTCAGTCTGGTACATCTGGACACCTAAATACTGAGAAGGTGGTATTCTCCCAATGAAGCTCCACAATCAAGGGTGAGACCTTAGGGCTCTCCTGTTAGGGGTACAAATAGTCTTCTGCCAGTTTCCCTGCTGGCCCATAGAGTAGCATACTCCTCCAGGAGTCTAGTCACTCCAGAAATGTCTGTCCCATGGTCTCGAAATAAAAATAACATGTCATCCGTATTCAGAGCACTATGTTGCAGAACACCACGATGCATGATACCGTTATAATAGACACCTTCCCGTGCCCTGCTCGTGAGTGGCTCCACTACACAGGAGAATAACAATGGGGACAAAGGGCAACCCTGTCTCGTACCTCACCCCACTGTATGAGTGCAGTATCATTCCCCCATTCAAACCCTTGCATACAACTGCCAAACCCATGCAAGGAACCCCTCCCCCAAGCCCATGTGGCGCAACACAGCGTATAGATAGTCCCAACCAAGGCTATCAAAGCCTTTCTCGGTATCAATGGTCATAACTATTGCCCGTTAGTCAAGGGAGGCGGCAGCAAGCAACAGTGCTGTTACCCTCCTGATATTGAATGCTGTGCTCCCCCAAGGGATGAAGCCTGTCTGGTCAGTGTGTATACGTTGCGGTATATGGGGAAAGAGTCGCATTGCAAACACCTGGCTCAGGACTTTATAGTTGACATTGAGCATAGAGAGGGGCTGATGTGACGCCAATTCCTGCAGAGGACAGCCCGGTTTAAGGGAGGGGACTATTTAGGCCTCTTTATTATAGAGGAAGCACCCGGGCGTCCCGGGCCAATTTGTAAACCTCCACCATACAAAGGGCCAACTGAGTGATGTAAGCAGCATAGAACTCAACCGGCAGCCCATCCAAGTCCCCCACACCCTGCCCTCTAGCATGGCCTTAACCACAGCAGTAACTTCTTCAGCTGAGATATCCGTTCCCAGCTCCTCTGCATTCTCAGACGTCAAGGGAGGCATGGGCAGCGGGGCCAGGAAGAGCCCTAAGGAAAGCGAGGTCGGTCGGGGCGGCCAGTATACAACGCTGTATAATACCTATGGAAGAGATCATTAATATAAACCAGGTCATAGATCTGGGCACCATCGCCAACCACTATCTTCGATATTGGCAATCACCGTTTGGTGGGATTTGCAGGTCAGGCGAGCAACGCCCCGCCCTTGTCCAGCTCGGAATGGATTCTGACCATATATGCCTTGTAGTCAAAGCAATGAAGCCGCTCTACTAGAGCCCACCAAGTTCTCTTACTCTTGTAGCAATGCGCAGTGTACCAAAGGATCATAATGGTGGTGGTGTTCTAGTGTGCGCAGTGTGCCCTTGTCTCCTCCCGTAACATCTTTTGTACCCCCTTGTCCAAGCAATACAGCACCCTCTAACAACTTCTTTAAAGCCTCCCACTCAATCAAGGTTGACGTCGTGGATCCCTCATTGTTGGTAAAATAATTACGGATTTCCTCCCCCAGAGTCTCACGGAATACCTGGTCCTCCAGGTTTTCTGAGCGAAGGCTCCAGCTCGGTATACAAGTGTGAGCTGGCACCCAGGCCAGAACCACCGGGAGTGGTTTATGGTCCGACAGCGTCCAGGCCAAATATTCCAAGTGCCGTACCTCTGTGTGGATGACCAGGGAACGAAGAATCCATGTGTGCATGTAGGTTGTGTAGGTTCAAGTGAAAAGAATAATCCTGCACAGAAATATGTCACAAGCGCCAAGTGTCCACCAATCCCCACCTCTGGGTTCAGTTAATGAACTTCTTAACAATATGCAGGATCGGGGAGTCCCTCGAAGCTGGAAGGGACCTTTCCAATGAGGGGTCTGCCACATGATTAAAATCCCCTCCGATGATTATGGGGCCAGTCAGAACGGGGGACAAAACCAGTGACAGCTCATCTAGTAATTTAGGCTGGTCTGTGTTGGGGGCATAAATGTTGACTAATATCAAGTACTTCCCTCCAAGCGTCCACCTAGCACCACATAGAGCCCCTCTTTGTCCACCCTCTTCTCTAGCACCTGGAACTGTACCCCTGGGTAGAACCATATGGGGACACCCCCAAGCTAAATATGTGGTGTATGTTGTGTCCCCACCAGCGTTTCTGTAGCACCATGCCCTCCAAGGCAGTGAGGTGTGTCTCCTGCAGAAGAGTGACATGGGCTCCCCGTCTCTTAAGATATGCCTGGATTTCATAACACTTGGTCATACTATTAAGCCCCCAAACATTTCAGCAGATCAGTATACAGTCAGCCAACATACCATACAGGCCATCGTGAGCTGCAAGCCCAGGTGTTGCGCCCCGATAACAGGGCCGCCCCAGCATACATTCAAAGGCTCCCATAGACACAAGCAACCATTCAAACCCCACTGAGGACAGACAGGAAACAGTCCCACCATTCAAACACTATCAATACAAAGAAAAACAAAGAAACTTTTTCTACAATATTCTTAAGGAAGGGTTACCCACTGAGATACAAAGTGGGCTGGAGAGTGTAATGGGCTAGATGCCAAAACCTGGTGGGGGATACAAGCTCTTATACTCCACTACCATCAGAAGAAACAAGAGAAGGATAGAGAGAAGTAGGAGCAGGCTCAAGAAGACACAGCGAAACGTGTAAAACACAAATTGAAAAAGACCGCCTTTGAGGGGGCAGCAATGGTTGCAACCATGCAAATGGCACCATTCACAATGGGGACTCTGCAGCAAAACTTTAGAGGGTGCCAAACAGGCAGTCCAGGAGCACGACCAAATTATGGTAGTGGAGGCCAGGAAGGCTGGTAGCAACCAGATCCTAGAGAGTGCTACTATTGCCATAGGCGGAGTTACCTGGTAGAGAGGAGTCAGATAAAGGCATTCCATGAGTAGCAGAAACAGCAGAGGTCAGTGAACCAGGGCCAGCTACCATTAACCACCATGAATGCCCATCCTTAGTACCAAGCACAGGGTAATCAGAATGTGCCCTAGGGAAGTCAGCCGGTTGCCTCACAACCACAGCAGGGGTCTAGCAATTGAGCAAGCATGTGGCAGCAGCAGCTACAGACAAGGAACCCAACGCAAAAGGGACCAGGGCCAAAACCCCAGCAGGGACGGGTGACAGTATGGGGAGGTAGCGCCTTGTCGCAATCACAAAACCAAAAAAGATAAAGTATACCCCCTCAGTAGACGAAGATAGGAAATAATAATACCAACAGTCTAAACCCAGTAGTTCACCCCGATTGTAAAGACAAACAGCAATCCCACTTCCCTCTTTATCCAGAACAGAAAAGACCACAGACAATATTTCTGTGTCCAAAAGCTTACTTATTTCTAGGAAACAAGGGTTATTGTGGGCTGTGTTGATCAGATATCCAAACCAATTCCAGGTATCAACAGTGAGTCTGTGGGAACACAGGAGAGCCACGTGGCCCAGAGCACCCAAAGAAAATGAGGCCCCACTCTGTTGGCTGACTCTCTAGGGTGGAGTTTGCTGGCCAAGCCCCAGGGACAGGACAATCTTAGGAGGGGCGCGAAAGAAATCTGCTTAAAATGGCCAATATCTAGGTCCTGCAGCCTAAGTCTAATGGGACTCACTCTAATTACCAAGTCAAAAAGTCCCCATTTCTGCCCAAGCTTGATGTTTTCTTCATGGCATGCAGTTCCAAAAGCGCCCCCAAATTGCTCCAAAGGCCTCAGATGCAATGGAGGCCTCCCTCTCAACTATGAACGAAGCCAACCTCTTGTGTGACGGAAACCAATACTCATCTCATGCCTAGGATGGCAAGATCTTAAAAGTGCACAGTCCCCCTACCACACAGGAGTCAATAAACGAAAAGCCTCAGTGAAGGTTGATCAGATGTCTCTGATTTTCCTAGACAGGCAGATCTTTCCAGGGTTACTGGTGGCCCCACCGGACTGGCCTTTATAACCCGTACTTAGTCTATGTCCCAGGGTCAGTGTTGGCTCCACTGGTGAGTGCAGTCTGCTGGGCATTCTGGACACCTCTGCGATACAACATTTTATTCCTACTCACATCTTTGTCAAAAATAGTCCAATATTTGGACTTGAGAAACTTTTGGTCACCCTACCTTACCGTAATGATGAGCTTGTGACTTCCGTCGGAGGCTCACTGAACCTTCCAAGGTGAGGTGTGGCCTGAAGGAGAGGGGGGTGCAAGGGACGGAGGCTTCCAAGTCAATGCCCCTGCTACAAGAGGATCAGAGGGCATCAGGTGCAGCCCCGTCCGGGTTCAAACCCCTTCCAAGCATAGGTTGTTCACGTTGCTCCAACCTTGCAGACACCATCCAGGAAAACAGTTGGCACTAACTGTCGACCCCACAGGTGGGCAGTGTAGGAGAGAGGGGGAGAACCACAGAGCAGCCTTGGACCCTCTTCCCGCGGGGCAAGGGAAGCAATGAATGGCGCAGCTCAAGGAAAACGTCCAAAACTAAAAATAAAGACGTCCCAAAACCAGCCCAAAAGGAAGATTCTAGATCAAAGGTGAGATCGAGAGCAGCAAAACTAGGTATCTGAGGTCACAAAGGAGGGCCATGTTATGCACAACGTGCTGGGAATAGGGGGATGCATAGGCATGAAAACTTGTTCACAGGGCACATGGCATACACAAGAAATACCAAACAACAACACACCCCCTCTTCCTACATTTCCACACACCTACAGCGATACTGAGCTACAAAGCTTCAGCAGGACTCACTTATAGCACTCCTACTAAAACCGAAAGTTTAGTTCCTCCTGGTACTCATGAACACAGCCTCACAAACATACCTAACACTGATCTGACCACCCGGAATAGAAACGTCAAAGATCCAAAAACCACCCAGTTAGGCTTTGGGGGGGAAATCAGCGGCTTATAAAAATAAGATTGGTCTAGGGAATAACAATAACCCTCACTCCCCAAACCAATTAAGATGTTTTTAACAGGGATTGCTTTATGCTCACTAGATCACGAATAGGAGGCTGATTGGACAACAGCCCAGTGGCAAAATACAAGGTCCTCAAAAACCATCAATAACGGAGCACGTTTGACTAGCTGAATTAGCAAACAATAAAGTTCTTTCAAAACAGGTAACAACAAAAACAGGATATCCACCAATGCTACTTTCTTCATCACCCTCTACGACCCCAAAGCAAAAAGGACATTTTCGAACTTTCGTCAATGTAAGGAAGGAAAACCCATGGGCCCTCACATACTGTCAAACCCTTCCATGAGAAGGATGCCTTTGGACAAAACGTTGCAAACATTTTCCAATTTGGCAGAAGAAACACAGCCACCAGTGGAGCGCAGAAGACTCAGAAGGGACTCACACCTCGTTCAACAATATCACAACAGAAGTTATATAAACTTGTATGGTTTATTATGATCTGCCTACTATGGGTATTCCCACACTTACTTACCATTGAGGAACTGCCGGGTAAAAAGAGATTCACAAATAAGGAACTACAGGGCCTGCATAGGGACCTCTTGTATGTCACCTACAATTGCACTAAACCAAACACTAGCATCCTGCATGCACTACATAGTGCCCTCTTACATAACACTTGGTACCAACACATGACCTCAGGCGGCTTCCAAGCATCAGCCAGGTCATGTTATGTCTGTTTGTTGATTCCAAATGTGGTAGGCGCAGATAGACTCTACCTGTCCCAAGAGGTACTCACCATGAAAGCGAAGTGCCTCGTTCACCTTTACTTATGTAGGATAAGGGCCAAGATCCAAACCAACAAAATAGACAAAATAGAACCACACAGGGTAGTTGTAAACCTGACCCGATACAGCACTAACCCAACAGTGTTATACCTTTTCACTGAACCAACTGATATCCAAACCGAGCTGGACAGGATGTGTAGTAAGGGCACCATGGGGGAAGATACTGTTCGGCCTGAGATTTCCCAGAGAAGAGATTCTTGGAGGCAGCAAAACCCCCAACTCAGTGCACAAAGGTGTTTGCTCCAACATCCATCTGTGGATTGAGGGTGGCCCTTAGCGTATCTGGGGCGGTCTTCTTTAACAACAAGTCGTCTCCTGTGTAAGACCGTCCAGGTCAGGGATAAAAAGTGGAATGGGTCACATTGGGGTGGGTTCAATGAAAGTATGGCTAACCCATGTGATGAAATCTGGGACACTGAGGTGGGTGGATACATTAGGCTAGAAGGAAAAGGCCAACACCTCATTGTACAGAAACTTACACTGTATTCCTTCTGTTTCAGAGGAAAAGGAACATTTCCAATGCGCACGAATGCTAACTGCAGAGTGATTCTATACATTCCAGATATGCAATGAGGCACCGCCCCACTAAAGGATTTTTACTGGTGACTTTGCACACCCCTAAAGTGCCATACTGGCCGTACCGGGCAGCGGGCATTTCCCTGGGAGGCTGGATGGGCGGGGGCTGGTTTTGAACCAGTGGGTGCCAGCTTTGTTACTGGGGGCTGGTTTTGCAGCAGTGCTGCAATATCTGTTTGCAGTAACAAAAGCATCAAGCAAGCGTTTCCAGCTTTCTGGGGCCAGGCAGTGCTTTCCCTGAGGCTGGACCAAGAAAAATGCCAGGGCTGCACTGGGTTCCCTGTCTGGTCCTGTACCCCGATCCTGGTCATTCCCAGAGGAGAGCTAGCAGAACTATATCAGAACCCTGTTAAAGATAATGAGCTCCTTGCTGTACCAAGCTTGTGAAAAGAGAGCAGAGGACTATTTTGACTGGGCTCAGTTGAAAGACATTCATGAAGAATTTAGACTGTTCACAGAGGCGCAACTTCTTCACCCTACAGGCAAAAGCTAACACCAGCTCACTCCAACTTACTCAGTGGTAAATGCTCAAGATGATGAATAGCACTGAGCTCTTCCTCAATTAGATCAAGGAAGAAATGCGAGCCACCGATATGTTCTGGACTTAATGACTGCAATGGAGGGAGGGGTCTGAGCCAGAATATGTGCCGCCTGCTGCACATTCATCCCAGGGATCAACATGGACAATCGAACATTAACACTTGCCATCCAAGCACTGCATGATCTACAGAGAAGCATGTGTGAAGAAGGAAGTGCCCATGAGCAGGAGTGGTTTTTAATTTGGTTCTCCTTGCTTCCACAATGGATATCTGGTCTGTGCAAATCACTGTTTCCAGTTAACATTGTGTTTCTATTGGTTTGCAGGGTTATACAAATGGGCATCACTGGCTGTAGAAAGGCACTCAAACTAGGTAGAATTCAAATATTTAGGAAGGAATTAGGGGTCAAAAGTGAGCATAGTGAACAGCAGGACTCAAATAAAATGATGGTACAAAAGCATGAGTTAGATAGTGTAGTTGAAGAATCAACTAGAGAGAGAAATGTTAATTATGGATATCAATGCGTTTGGCGACAAAAATGAACTATTGTCCTTATTATTAGAATCACCCATTCTGAACTCCATATCTACTTCGACACGCAAGTATGTAGTCAGGCAGGCCCTACGACCTAGGCCCGGGATTACTGATTGATGGGCCACAGGTGGGAGGGAGCATAGCTGGTAGGCAAACACTCGGGCAGGAAACTTTTGATCAATTCCACAGATAGGCGCAGCAACATTACAATGGTCATGGGAGATTGCCCCAATAAAGCTCACATGGCCAGAGGGGTTATGCGTGTTTCTAAAACACCATAATGTCAGATGCCACATTAATTGGGAACACATAGCCAATCAGGGCCTAGCACAGGTAGTGATCACAGTCTTGCTATGCCAGACATCTAGACACATTCACCACTCGCCACACTGTGTCCACAAAAGACCCACCTGTAGTAACCATTGACCATCAATTTATGACCCTAAAGGCAGCAACCAACATTCCTCACCATATGTGACATGCCGGAAACCTTTATTGCTTATTGTAATATTGTATATAAAGAGACCTAAAACTTGATGTAAATTGAGACAGTCCTCAGAACTAGTGCCTGTAACAGCTCTCCCAGAATAACTGTTTAATTAAACAAACTGTTCCTGTTTTGCCAAATGCCTCTTGTCTTCTGTTTTTTAAGGAAAATTCAATTTGAGAAACAGTATGTCAACAGTGAGCTCCATTGCCGACAAGCGCTCAGACAGCTATTGGTGGCCATCTCTGATAATGCCCAGGTTTATCACCGCAGAGTCTAACTTGTGTTCCAGGGCTTCCCTGGTGTACTTTATGGCTGTCAAAATGGAGTCCAATGTGGTTGAGAAGTCTTTTATGATGCAGGCCGAAACCTTTATCCGTGTCATTGTTATTATAGAGACTTGGAGGTGGCCATTCACCTTCCCTCAGGCCCATTGTATCTGGAGGTGCGACCCATTGTTCTGACACTAGTAGGACGAGTCGACAATGATCAAGTCTCCACAGTGCACCAACAGGGACAGTTATATCCAGGTGATCAACTTCCTACCAGAGGTCAGCTCCTCAAAAGGCCTCTGAAGGGGCAGTCACAGTTGCTGTCACCGCCATACTTCCATACGAGAGGGTGTTAGCCATTCACAGTCACCCTCGCAGTCCAGTAACTGTGCACAGGGAGCTCCAGAAGCCTCCAGAATGGTCTCTAAAGACATCTCCACCTCTCCAGGACAGGCCAGTTGTATTGCATCCCCAGCCACATGTAGCAATACACGTGGGGGGACGGCGCAATGAGGACCAGTGCAGTAAGTTCAGGGGCGACTCAGTGCCAAACGGGCGTATTAAGATTCTGTAACGCACCCTTACTTGTCTCACATTCCAAGGAGGGGGGAAGGGACACTCTCTAGAAGGTTCACTATGCCACGCAGTGTTATTTTGGCAGGCTCCCACTCACCGCCGGCATGAGGGTTATTAGCATTCTCTGGTGCAGCAGGTAGGGCATCCAACACAGCTCCAGCGATGCTGTCACAACCCAGAGATGCACATGGCAACATTGCTAAGGCAGTCTCATTGCCATCAGGCTGCACCGCACACCAACTCTCACTTCTGTAGGCACAGCTGCTGCACAAGGCTCCCACCTTGTGGCCTCACCTGATCCTTGCCCCATCTGTGAGGCAGCGATAGGGAGGAGGGGTGGGACCACCCCTCAGTAGGGCCAAGACCTCCAGGCCCCAGGCACAATCTCCGACAGTTCAGAAGTGCCTCAGAAGTTCATCCTGGGCACCGCAATCTTGAGGGCCGCCTGGCCGCTGCAACCACTGATGCCGTAGAGAACCCTTCCAGTGCACATCTAGGTGTCCTCGGGGTCCAAGGAGCATCCAGGGTGTGTTTGCAGGGTGCCCCTGCACTTTAGATGGGCTCCCGTGAGCCAGGTTATTGGTGGATTTAGTCGGGTGGTAGCGCGGCCACGGGAGCTCTCCGATGCTGCATCTCACTCCATTGACTCCAGCCAAACCCCAAAGCCTCCATGCTTTTTAACCACCACTGAAGCTCCTCTCTTGCTTCCTCGAAAAGAACAATTTTCTCTGAATATCTCAATCCACTTCTTACAAGCATTGCCTTTAATCTTTGAAGTGCCTGATAATTTGAAGATCCAGGAAAAATAGCCACTATTAGAGACAACATTCTCAGAGAATAAAGATCTAGATCCAATACCCTCCAAATCTCCTTCCTTATTCTTTTCAGTTTGTCCCTTGGAAGCCTCCACAGCCCTTCTACTGTCCACCAAAAACCCCAGAAACTGAGTTTCCTGACTTGGCACCAAACTCGACTTCTGCCTGTTCACCACAAATCACAAATTATTCAACCAATTCACTGTCATGTCCATGTAACCTTCCATTGTTGACCTTTCCTGATCCATCATCAAAATGTGGTCAGGATAAATGATCGCCCGTACACCTCATTCCCTTAAAAATACCACTACTGGGTTCAGAACGTTCGTGAAACACCACGGGCCGACCATAGACCAAATGGTAGGCAAACAAACTTCCACATCTTTCCGCCCAGTCTAAAGTGCAAGAACTTCTGATGAGGATCCCAAATTGGAATTGTCAGATAAGCATCCTTCACGTCCAAATGAGTCAACCAATCTCCTGTCTGCAAAATGTCCCTTAACATATGCATACCTTCCATTTTGAAATGGTGATAAACCACCCAGTCATTTAGACTCCTCAAATTTATCACTGGTCGCATGCCCTTGTTCTTCTTTTCCACAAGGAAAATATTGCTTACAAACCCTTTCAACTCCTGCAACACTTCCACAATGGTACCTTATCCCACCGTTCTTGAACCTCTTTGTCTACTAACTTAGACAGATCTCAACTGAACATTATGCTTTTTGGAACCCAATACTGAACCGGTTCCTTAATGAAATTGATGAGATAACCCTGCACCGTCTCCAGAACCCAAGGATCCCTTGTAATTTGAGTTCAACTATGATAAAATTGAGCAAGTCTGCTGCCCAATTTTAACATGATAACAATAGGGTTTAACCTTACCTGATCCTTGGTTAGGACATTCTCTGTGGCTTCCTCTTCCTCTGAGCCTCTTCTTCTGAGAGTAGAAACCGGCTGATTGATCTGATCCCTAGTTCTGAGCGGGTCTGAAACCTTGAGAAAACAAATTTCTTGTGATTACTTGTCCTCGGTCGGGAAACCGACCCCTTGTTCGCCCAGCCCAACAAAAAACACAATTATTAAAGACTTTATTAATGTCAGGTTGAGGTTTTGTAATAGAGCAAACAGCCCCTACAAATTTGGACATATCCTTAATGAATTTGGCCCCAAATAGGAGAACATTTGCAGTAGGTCCTGCCCCACAGTGATCCAAATCCACTAGTTTCGGATAAATTTTGAGCAGAATAATGTTTCCACGTTCAACCAAAATAGCTGTGTTTGCATTACCCAAAAGGCAAACAGCGCACTGTGTGAGGAATCAAGGTCCGAAGCGCCTACCCAGCGTCTAAGAACTACAGGTCCCAGCCGCCCTAGAACCAGGAAGTGGGCGTCTATATTAGGACGTCACGCACGGCAGGAGGCGTGCGTTATTTTGTATCCAGCGGATCTGAAAACAACACCGGATTACTCGGCTTCGGTGTCACGGCGGGAAATTATACCAGAGAAGGAGCCGTGTGAAGGTTTAAGCAGGTGAGCGGTTCCGTTTGTGCTCGGAGGCGCACAAACCCTCGACCAGCCCAGCCGCTGCCGCAAACCCACTCCTTTATGCTAGCCTTTTCCCCAACGGCACGTTTTACGGCTCGGACGAGTCGTTTCCTTTGAGCTAGGAGAAAGCAGTGCTTGGAGAAGCACGACAATACATTTCGGGCAGTGCTCGGAGGAGCACGACAATATATTCTGGCAGTGCTTGGAGAAGCACAACCGTATATTCTAGCAGTGCTCGGAGGAGCACAACTATACTTTCTGGCAGTGCTCGGAGGAGCACGACATGTGGGCAAGGATCATAGGAGCTACACTCAACCCGCAACTGGCGGGGGTATCGGAGAACTTCCTTATCCTAGAATAAGCTCAAGCGAGCAAGGCTCGGAGTAACCCAAGAGGTATTCTGGGATTCGTGTCTGTCTCAGCTGGGATAGAATACCACCGGACGAAAATTAGAAATAGGGAACATAGCGTGTTGATCCTCACCCATGTGAAGGAGCGCTACAGCGTGTATCCCAAAAGGCGGCGGTGTACTCGCCGTGGAAGCCATCCTTCGTTACTTTTGAACACTTATACTTTGAGGGGGTGTTTTCAACAATGGGAGTAATGGTCTGAAGGAAGACCCCAACTCCTTCATAAAGATTGACTACTCACAATCTGAATCAGAGAATGGTTCTCGTGGAGGCTCAAGAAGAGCGTGTGTACTAGGTCATGAGTGGGTACTGATGAGAGCTGAATCTCCGATAGTGATTTACTCCGCATACAGGAATAAATAGTAAAGATATATACCCCAGTGAGAACTTATGAGAGTAGACTGTATATATAAGCCTTGTGTGAATATGTCTTCTTTGTCTTTTCAGATTCTTGTCCCTGCTGACCCTTCCCCCCCTCCTTTCCCTCGCCTGATCACCTCTGGGCTCCGTAACCTTTGGTTGGAGTCCGGGGATATCAGGAGGTGAACTTACATAGCATCGCCCGGATCCTGAGGAGCTCTGTAAAACCTAACACACTGCACGCACTGCCTCAATTCCTCCACATGCAACTGCTCTTTATTCACATGAATGTTTTCATTGTCAGCATTCCATCTATCATTTGTTCCTTTTGCTTTTGTCGCCCTAAGTGGGAAAGATTTGCCCAGACATGGGCCCTGTGCTCACTGCGCCACTGGATTCAAGCTAGCCTGGCTGCTGAGTGGTGATGCCCCAAAACCAGTCCCAGGATGCTTGTTTCCAGGCCAGCGAGGACCTGGCTTGGCAGTTTGGACTGGACTGTTCCCGTGAGGAGCAGGGTCAAGACTGATTGGCATATGGCTGAGTCCAAACTGGGGTGGCGTGTTGAGCAAAAGAACCATAGATTAAACCCAGATCTTTGTGAATGGGGTTAAAGGTTTGTATTGTCAGCATTCTGTCTATCATTTGTTCCTTTTGCTTTTCTCACCCTAAGTGTGAAGAGTATGCCCAGACGTGGGCCCTGTGCTCACTGCACCACAGGATTCAAGCTAGCCTGACTGATGAGGGGTGATGCCCCAAAACCGGTCCCAGGATGCTTGTTTCCGGTCCAGGGAGGGCCTGGCTTGGAAGTTTGGGCTGGACTGTTCCCATGAGGAGCAGGGTCAAGACTGATTTGCATATGGCTGGATCCAAACTGGGGTGGCGTGGTGAGCAAAAAAACGATAGATTAAACCCAGATCTTTGTGACTGGGGTTGAATGTTTCATTGTCTGCATTCCGTCCATCATTTGTTCCTTTTGCTTTTGTCGCCCTAAGTGTAAAGGGTATACCCAGTCATGGCCCCCGTGCTCACTGCGCCACTTTATTCAAGATAGCCTGGTTGATGAGGGGTGATGCCCTGGAACCGGTCCTAGGATGCTTGTTTCCGGGCCAGGGAGGACCTGGCTTGGCAGTTTGGGCTAGACTGCTCCGATGAGGAGCAGGGTCAAGACTGATATGCATATGGCTGGGTCCAAACTGGTGTTGGGGGGTGAGCAAAACAATGATGGATCAAACTCAGACCTTTGTGACTGGGGTAGAATGTTCGCAATGTCAGCATTCCATCCATCATTTGTTCCTTTTTCTTTTGTCGTCCTAAGTGGGAAGGGTATGCCCAGATGTGGGCCCTGTTCTTACTGCGCCACTGGATTCAATCTAGCCAGAATCCCGTCCATCATTTGTTTCTTTTGCTTTATTCAAATGGGCTTCCTCAGCCATGTAAACAACATTGGTCAAAGGCCCAATAACATCACTCAGCCTGTCCTGACACATTCTTAACAGCGGTGGCCGGTTCAGGTAAGCGCAGTGGGGCAGGGCAGGGCGCAGCGGGGGGAAGCCAACAGACACAGAATATGTATTATTTATTTATTTATTTATACCTATTCTGTTGTCTGTAGACTACCGCCTCCCACCCTGCCCCGCCCCACCACGTTTACCTGTGCCAGTCGCAGCTGATTCTCAAACCCTTATCTAATCCTTTACGTGGATCTCATCCTTTTTTCCCATGAAAGCCAACATTTTTGCATTCAACTCTGGTGTCACCATCACCTTATTCGCTAAGGTAGATCTTGGACACTCTGATCTTAACCTTATTCCTAACATCCTTAGGACTTTGTTTCCTCAACTAGGTTTCCACATAGTCCGTGACATGAGCTGCAGGGGGCCACTTCAGGGAAAGTGGGTGCTTTATTAACATTGGATCAACCATACAATTCCCCATAGGTTCGGTCAAAACCTCATTATCCATTGTACCCCACTGGAGCTTTGCCCTCACAATATTCTCACAACCCTCCTCATCTGAATCAAAATCGGAAGAACAGCTCAATTCAATCTCTGCACTACCTGAGGATTCGTCACAATGCACCATCGTATGTTTACATCCTTTCTTTAAAATCCTCCTTTCTTTTCCTGGTCTTCAATCTGCCCACCAAGTGTATCCACAACACATCCACAAATCGTGTGTTCACAGAATCCCTGCTCTGCCTCAATATATTTTTTCTCTTAATTTGTGTCACACATATATCAAGGTGCTTTCTTTTCTTTCACACCTTTTTGCTTTTATTCTCTTGAGACATAGTCTCCCCAGCAGACTAAAGAGTCTTCAGAACCTAGACCTCTTGCTAGCAACATATGCCCATATGTACGAAACTTCCAATTTGCATTTCTTAAATAGCGAATCCTAAGAAATCGGTGTTTAGGGAATGCAAATTGGAATGTACATAAATTGCGATTTCCAAATAGCGATTCCTATGGATTCGCAATTGCTATTAGGAAATCGCAAATTAGGAAATACATAAATATTTGTACTTATTGGCCCCCTTAAATGTAAGGTAAGCAAATAATGGTGCAAGTGTAAAGCGCTCCAATGCTCTCGGGGCAAATGCACTCTCTATGGCAGTTTTAAAATAGCCTTTTTGGGGTGCTATTTTTAAATTGCACCTGGTTACCATCAGATTGGATGCAATGGTTATAGAAATTTCTTAAATGCCCATTTCGCAATTAGGATATGCTATGTACGTGGGGTTAGGAAATCGCAGATAGGAAATCCCTATGTGCGATTACCTATTTTGAGAATCGCAAAATGTGAGTTCTACTTGGTAGAAATCGTATTTTGCCACTGCATTTCCACTTTTGTACATATGGAAAATCTGTTTAGCATTTCTTAAGGGACCGAAATTGTGATTCAGCCCATTAAGAAATGCTAATGGCTTCGTACATATGGGTCTTAGGTCCATATGTACGAAAGGATTTTGCATTTCTTAACGGTCCGAGTCGCTATTTCGGACGGTCTTAAAATGTGATTTCTACCCAGTAGATATTACATTTTGCGATTCGCAAAATAGGAAATCGCAAATAGGCAATTCCTATTTGCGAATCGTAAACCGTATGTACATAGCATTTCCTAATTGTGACTGGTCGCAAAAAGAGCAATAAGGAAATGCTCTTACCATCACCTTGGATCTGACGGTAACCAGGTGCAAACTTCAAAAAGGCACTCAAAATGCATCAGGATCATTCCCAATGGCGGCATTGGACATCCAGGCAAGGAGGATAAGGATAAGTACTTTGTAGATGAGTGTAAAAGATGTATATATGTATATATATCTCTTAAGGCAAGGCCGTTTTTATGGTTTAGGGTGGGTGCGGATTTTTTGTTGGCAAGGGTATTTCAAGTGTTTTGGGTGGGCATGGTTTTTTGGGTGGGTATAAAAATATATTATTTTATCTGTATCTATCTATCTATCTATCTATCTATCTATCTATCTATCTATCTATCTATCTATCTATCTATCTATCTATCTATCTATCTATATATATATATACACACACACACACACTAGTTTTGAAAATTTTACGAGGATTCTTCAAATGATGCCAAATTTATTGGCAAATGAAAAAGCGCTTCTCCTATGGAAACTAGGTCCTCACTAAATATATATATATTTTTTTAAAGTAAAAGGTCATTTGATTCTGTATGTACTTCACCACCATTGAGAAAGGCAGTTCTTGCCGAAACGCGTCTGGCTGATGAAATGAAATAAACTTCATGAAATCTACTTACCTGTGAGTGCTCTTCTCCTTTGGGACTTTGGTTGTTAATATATATGTGATATATATGTGGGATGGCCGCTGCCACAATGGAGGCACCCGTTCAATGGAGTTCGGCAGTAAGTGGCAATTGGTGTGAATTTGGAATGACTGCCAGAACCGCTGCAGCTCATGAAAAGTCAATGCCTGCTGAAATGGGACATTACTAAATGTTGAGACATTTGCTACTAAGAGAGTGTCTCCTGGTGTTGTACACTGAAGGGCATTAGCCGTAACAAGGGTAAATAGCAAAATGTGTGAAGAATGATTGTATGCCCCTGCGGGCTGTTGGGTCCCCGCATGCTGTTGCTCTGTTGTGAAAGACCTTTGCTCCCTTGGTCTGACTACAGTTCGCTGGCGCCATTTGCGCACTCCTCCGGAGACCATTGTGGATGGGCGCCCCATGAGAGGCCAGGTAATAAATACTGAGATGGAGTGGTCAGCCTGGGGGGCGCTGCGTCGCCCCTGTGCGTGGTCTTATGACAAATCCTTCATCACTTTTGGCCTCAGTGGATGCTCATTGGAGTGGGTTACCCCTCGGCGACGGGGCCCCAGTGGAGAGTGCATTTGCATGCCTGGTTCTACGGTCTGGCTGGAAGGCGTCGATACTGACCTCCCTCTTGTGTTCATCGGCAGCTCACTGGTGGTGCTCACTGGACCCCGAGCTGAGTACTCTGGTTGTCATCCCTGACCTCACGCTGTGGTTCTCATCATGGGGAAACCGGACAGAAACCAACATAAATTGCATTTTGAACAACCAAAAAAGGCCGTGGAGCACACCTCGGATGACCCACCGGGCAGTCAGCCGATCACTCTGGCATTCTGCACCGACACTCCTGTTGACTTTCACTCTATGTTCACAACAATCCAGTCCACTCTATCCACCATCGACGGGAAAATCGATTCCTTGACTTATCGAGTAGACCGCATGTGTGAACGCCTGGATAGGCACACAGATAGGATCGACATGGCAGAGCGTCGTATATCTGACTCTGAGGATGCGCAACGCCAAATGGAGGCGAAACAGGAGAAAATGGACAAAGCCATGACAGCCATGCTGGCAAAGTCAGAGGACCTCGAGGCGCGCTCACGCCGTAACAACCTACGCTTTATGGGAGTGGTGGAGACGACCAAAACAGGCAATATGGGGCGCTATGTCGAGTCGTTGCTGATTGCACTCCTCGGCAGAGACACCTTCTCGGAGGTGTTCATAGTGGAGAGGGCTCACAGGTCACTTGTGCCTCGGCCTGCACCTGGAGCAAGACCATGACCGATAATTGCAAGACTCCTAAATTATCGAGATCGTGATGCGGCGCTCCGAAAGGCTCGGGAGCTGGGTTGCCTCAACCATGAGGGGATGGACATATCTATCTATCCAGATTTCACCTCCCAAGTGCAAGAGGCATGGAAGAAATTTGTGGATGTAAAAAATAAACACTGCGAAAGTAACATCCCCTACGCAATGCTTTACCCAGCTAGGCTGCGGGCGACGGATGACGGCAGGAACAGAATCTTCAATGATCCGAAAGAGGTGACTAAGTTCCTCCACTCGAAAGCTACTTAAGCTCCATGTCGGAAATCTCCTAGAGGTGCACAGGAGCACCAGGGGGGCGCCTCGGACGTTGAGTTACATTGGTCTTCCCTCCCTGATGCAAGTCATATATAAAATGGCACTACATGAAGACCCCTGAGACACTGTTATCGAACTCAGATAAGTATGGTGTTCAGTAGACTGAAACTTACAACCACTGTATGCACATGTGATAACTGGTGCTTCTCCACGGTACACGGAACGCTGGTTCAAAGTTGGGAATTATATCCTGTTGTAGGGCTTTCTGCACCTTCATACCTTTTATGGTCAAGTTGACATACAATTTCCATAGATGGGCTAGACGTCCACCCGTGGTCTTGGTTAACCCCAGGATTTGGCTGGCAGCTATCACAACCGAGTGTATATCAAAATCTTTTTTTGCTCTTGAGTATGGGTTTGGGTGGGGAATATTGTTCTATGTTTCATGGGTATGTCTTTGCCATGTTTGGGGTGGCGATGTGGGTGGGGTAAGTTCAGTAAAACGGTCAGTTCAGAAAAAGCAATTATTGTATATCAAATGACATGTACACGCAGGATTTGCTGCCTAACGGATTCCATCACTTGCACCGATAACGGCTGTAGGCGATAGAGACATGAGGAAATTAACACTCCTGACATGGAATGTGCGGGGGGCTGAACAACCCCCAGAAGATCAGGAAAGTCTTTGCATATTTAGACAGACATGCTGTAGACATGGCCTGCCTTCAAGAAACTCACCTCATCCGCGACACTGAATGTAGAATTGGGGGTAGATGGGCTACCTACAGACTCGCCTCCTCATACTCCTCTTACGCCAGGGGGGTGCTCCTTCTGGTCAAACGAGGCACACCGTTTACAATGCTCTACTCACATTCAGATGACCAAGGTAGATATATCATTGTACAGGGCGACTTTGGTGATACGATCATAACTATTGTCACAGCATATGGCCCTAACATCGATGACCCCTCCTTTTTCATAGATATATGGAACAAACTGCACTCGCTCTCACCTTCTGCAATAAATTGGGGCGACGATTTTAATACGTGCTTGGACCCACTGGCAGACAGGTCCACAGGGAATGACAGATACGGGAAAAATTCGGAGAATACGACACCCCCATCACCGGGAGGGCACATGCACATCCACTACTTACAAAACATGGTCCAGGATTGATTTCTGGATAGTCACTGCAGACGTAAATGCCTGGACTACTGATATAACACACTTACCGAAAACCCTCTCTGATCATGCACCAGTCCGTTTAGAACTCACTATCTCCTCACATACACGGCGCCAATATGCATGGCGCCTTCAACCAAGTACACTGCAAGATCAGGTCTTTAATTCCGATCTATGACAAGCTATCATTGAGCTCTTTGAGCATAATGCGGGCACAGTGGAGAGCGCTAAGGTTCTATGGGAGGCATTCAAGGTGACCATCCGCGGTTTCTGTATCGGTAAACACACCGGTATTCTTAACCATATTCGTAGACAGCTCTCTATGGTAGAGGTGGACATTAAACGGTTGGAGTCCACTTATGCAACTACTTTAGATCCCAAGGCTCTAGCTGACATAAGAGGCAAAATAGATACATATCATGAATTCACAGATAGCGAACTTAGGTACATCTCGAAGAAATACACGGCATGAGCATATGGGGAGGGTGGTAGACCGAGGAGAGTGCTCTCTAGCAAGATTCGTGCCACGCCCTCGGCGTCATACATAACTAAGATTATGGACTCCCAGACCACAGCCCGGTACGACACCCCCTCGATTTCGCCGTTTTCCAGGATTACTATGCCCAGCACTACCCCCGATCCCACTGAACTGAATCAGTACTTTGATGATATCGCATTGGCATGGCTGTCTGGCACCCATCGCAAATATTTTGGTCATCATATAACTGAGGGCAAGTTCCGCCAACCCATTAATTCCCTTCCTAATAATAAGGGACCGGGCATAGATGGTCTCCCTGCCGAGTTTTATAAGGAATACAGAGATCTGCTATTGCCACATTTGGCGGCCATGTCTGAGGAATCGTACGAGGATGGTGTGCTGCCCCTGTCCATACGTGAGGCTGTACTGATCACCCTCCTTAAACCTGACAAGGATCCGACCCACTGTGAGTCCATTCGCCCCCTTTCACTCATTACCACGGACACTAAGATTCTAGCCAAAATTATAGCCCTCCGACTGCAACCTCTGCTGCAGAAGTTAGTCCTGCCTGACCAGGCGGTATTTATCCCGTCCTGCTCCAGCACGCAAAACTTAGGTACCATAGTCACCACATAAACCCTGAACTACCGGCCACTGCGGTCTTATTAGACGCTGCAAAAGCGTTTGATTCTGTAGAATGGCCTTATATGTTCTATGTTCTTAGACAAATAGGATTCCCGGAACCCTATCTGAAATAGATAGCACTATTATATACGGCACCCTGTGCAAGGCTGAGGATTAATGGCATTACATCTGTGCCCTTCAGCATCTATAGAGGAACGAGGCAGGGATGCCCTCTATCGCCCTTACTTTTCACACTGGCACTGGAACCGCTGGCCTGTAAGATACGCCAGAGACACGCCAAGTCCGCGCTGCAGTTCCAGTTACGCCCTTTTAGTATATCACTCTATGCAGACGACATGGTTTTATACACTAGGTACCCGGACGCTAATCTAAATGAGCTCATTCGGGAATATCTTAAATTTGCATTCTTCTCGGAGCTGTGTATTAACTGGGACAAGTCGGTGCTCATCCCACTCACTCCTGTGACGACCAAACCATCCCTTGACTATCCATTGCAATGGCAGACGGAACCAGAGAAATACCTAGGTGTTTGGATACACCGGGACATAGACACTGTGATACGCGAAAACTATGGCACAGCAGTCACTAAATTAGAAGACCAAGTATCCAGATGAATCCGATTTCCCCTATCTCTTGCAGATAGAATCGTGCTGCAAAAAATGGTGGTGCTCCCTCGTTTTTTATATTTATTTATGAACATACCGATTTGGCTACCACAGGCCCTGTTTACCAGACTACGTACAGCACAACTCCGATTGACATGGGCAGGGAAGCATGCAAGGGTGGGTTGGAGGAGGCTGACGAGACCCTACATCCAAGGTGGTTTCGGCGCCCCTGACTTGCAATTGTACTACTATTGCGCACAGGTGCAGCATGCACACTACTGGATACAGCCGCACGGCCACGTACCATATTGCGGTGGGACACGAGAGCATGCACTCCACCGCACTCCTCTCACTTATATCCTCTCCCAGACAGCACACCCCTACGTCGGAGATACACCCAGCACTCTGCATCTCGAGGGCTTGGCACACACTAGAGAAGCGAGCACAAAAACTCCCGACATATGCATCAGCACTTCCCCTTCGACACCATTCACAACTCACGGTGACACAAGAGCAGAAAATGACACTAGAACTACAAGAGATGGGACTCCGTACCATGGGAGATCTTTTCCCTGACACGGAATACATACCGCAGGGCGCTACGGCTCTAAGCGCGTTTCAAACTCCCTTGAAAATTTTCGCATATCTGCGTCTACATATGGCGATCAAAGCTTTGTACCGCTCCTTCCCGAGTGAACCACCAACTCTCAATGCGCTGCAGATACTTTTGAATTCTGCCATGTGACAACGTCTAGTCACTAAACTATACATTGCATCACAACATGAACAGTTATGCGCAGTGAATAAACCCCTAGCAAAATGGGAGGCAACACGGGCATAGCCATTCCAAAAGAAGACTGGGATTTGGGGTGTATCCAACTACAGCTACTCACATCTAACTGCAACCTGAAAATCATACATTTCAAGTTCATACACCAGGTATACTATGCACCCAAGCAGCTACATGCATATGGACTTCGAGCTGATGACCGCTGTCAAAGATGTCAGGCCCCCAATGAAGATTTCCTACATATGGCGTGGGTGTGTACCAAACTCCAATCTTACTGGCAGGGCGTCACTGACACTCTCACACATATGCTGGGTGAGCATATCCCGAATGCACCTATATTATGTCTTCTAGGCATCTACAAGATTAAACTGGCGCGTAGACGTAAGCTACTGGCGGTAGCACTACTACTGGCAAAAAGAAAAATAGCACTGAAATGGGGCCGTAAACTGACTCCGAAACACACAGACTGGGTTAAGGATATGTCATATTGTAAAACTCAGCTAGATACTTATGCAGAAGATTTACCCCAATCCTCTAGACCACGAGAATTCTGCGACCCACTAGTGCAATACCTTCTCTCCACGCAAGCAGAGGACTGTTAGAAGACACTGTTCAGCTCACAGACATGGCGAGCTGTGGAGGGGGCGAGACTCATCCAATCCCATTGGCGGGCAGGGGGATAGACCAGCTGCCGTACCTTTAGTCGTTGAACACTGCTTTCCTGTGAATGTAATGTAATATTCCTCTGTGAAGTGTACAAGGGATTAGAAATGTAAATTTAGTGTCACTTAAGGCGGTACGTCGTAACATGTTAATGTACAAACTCACTGTATGCCTTACCATCATTATTGTGTGGATATAAAATGTGTAAAATTGCACTGTTTGACTGACCATGACGAAAAAAAAATGAATTTTTTTTTTTAAAAAAGATATCCGGTGAAGACGCTCGAGGAACAATCACACTGGCAAAGTTACAGACACATAAGGTCACTGGATACATTTTCTCTTCGTCCTTTACACAGTTGTAGTGTAGGAGGTGCACTATGCATTTACCCAACGAGGTAGCACTTACTAATTAGCCAGTTGAAGGTACTTCACTTGGGTACAGGTGTTGCACGAAATGGTGAACTCTTCTTAGATAAATACGCAAGGCAGGATTGATTCTGCATGATGTTCATTCCACAGAAATGAAACCTCAACAGGAAGTACTTACAGATATAAACAAAGCAGGTGTCCCAGTGAAGCTCCACTTCTGTAAAGTAGTAATCATTCTAACTATGTGCGCATGGCCAAGGCAAACCAACTGTGTTTTTTCTGCATTTCCACCATGAAAATTATCTGTAATCCATGATGGAGGTGTTTGCATCCTTGCTTTATTCAATCGAAATATCTCATGTAGTGACTGTGACGAGGGGGTTCTTTCTTGTCATCTGCTGCTGAGTCCATGGTTCTCCCTATCAAATTGCTTATGTAATGCCCATTTCCATTGCACCACTCACACAGACACACAGGCACTCACACACCTACTCACAGATCCACACAGCCACTCACACACCCACTCACCAACCCATAGCATGACTCACCGACCCACACAGGCGCTCACACACCCACTGATACACCCACTCACAGACCCACTCATGCACTCATACACCCACTCACAGACCTACTGAGACACTCATGAACTCAATCACACACTCACTGTCAAAGGTTAGTGGTTAGAGTTGGGAAATAAAATACAAAAAACCTTAGAAATTCACTAAAAAACAAAGGTTACAGGGACATTATAGTTAGGAAACACCATTTAAAAAACCTCAGAAAATCAGTGAAAAAAACAAAGGTTACAGGGACGATATAGCTAGGCTCACATTTCACTTATACAAAACCAATGAAATTCAGCAGTTATAGTTACCTAACCTAACTATAACTTACACCTCCTCAATGCACTGTTTATGACCTCATATATGACATCACTCATGACATGGTCAGTGACATCACTGATGACATCTCAAATGACATCACTGATGACATCATCCATAGCACCACTCACAAACCCACTCATGCCTCTATACAACCTGTCATACACCCACTCACACAGCCACATAACCACTCACGTACCCATCCATTCACAGACCCATACAAGTACTCACACATCCACTCACTCATCCATAGAGCAACTTAGACACCGGCTCACTCGCTCATACAGGCACTCACACAACCATTTATTCACCCATAAAGTATCCATACAACCAGTCACTTACCCTTACAGCCACTCACAGTCACACACTCACCCAAACAGCTACTCACACAGTCACTTATTCACCTATACATCCACTCATACACCCACTCACTCACCCATACAGCTTCTCAACACAACCACTCAATCACCAATGTACAAGCACTTACACACTTCCTCACACACCCACAGAAACACTTAAATACATTCAGACAAGCACTCACACACCTGCTCATTCACCCATACATCCATACAATGCAGCCACTCACTCACCCACCCATACAGCCACTGACACACCCACACACTCACCAATACAGCCACTCACACAGCCACTAAGTCACTCACACAGCCACGTATACACCCCTACAGCCACTCACACACCTGTACAGTCACTCAGACACCTACCTACTCAGGGTGTATTTACAGATACACACAGTCACACAGTGACTCGCATAAACAATGTTAAAAAAGGAATCACTCAGTACTGCACAAAGTATACTAATCTAACTTTTGTGGTATCTTAGTATATACGTTTAACAAAACCTTTTTAGAAAACACTCACATTCACTGGATGATGTCAACAGTGATGTCACTGACCATGTCATGAGTGATGTAATATGTGAGGTCATAAGCAGTGCATTGCAGGGGGTAAGTTATAGTTACCTTGGGAAACTATAACTGTTGAATTTCACTTTGTACGAGTGAAATGTGAGCTTAAATATAACATCCCTTTAACCTTTGTTTTTTTCAGTGAATTTCTAAGGTTTTTTAGTTCTATTTCCTAACTATAACATCCCTATAACCTTTGTTTTTTACAATGAATTTCTAAGGTTTTTAAAATGATGTATCCTAACTATAACGTCCCTGCAACTTTGTTTTTTTTAAGTGAAAACAAAATTATATATATATATATATATATATATATCAGAGTAACTCCAACCGCCTCTCAGATTCATGCAAGGAGCACGGACCACAGGTAAAGTGCAGATTTTTTTATTTCATTCGTCCATCATAGCGTTTTGGCAGCATTACGCGTTTCGGCACCAGGAAGTGCCTTGATCACATGTACCAGTAGGTAGATATAGTTAGGACCTATTTTCCATAGGAAATCTGCAACATTCTATTTGGAATAACGTTGGCGCCGATTGACGAATCTTCGTGAAATTTTCAAAACTTTTGGCCAGTTCCGGTCCGCTCCTATTCTGAAAGTTTCACGGTGATTCGTCATGCATGGGCCGAGAAAAAAGGGGGGTCCCAAAACGCGTTTTCCCCATGCAATTTCCCATAGGACCTTTAACCGCAGCTACAGTCCGAACCGCTGAACGGAATTACACCAAATTTGGCAAAGAGGTAGTCCTTAGTTCAGACTTGTGCCTTTTGCTTAAATGGTGTAAATCCGTTCAGTAGTTCCTGAGAAAATGACATTTGAAAGTACATATATATCTATGGCCTCGGAGGGTCCGCGTACCCTAAGCGCACCCTGACGTGCACGAGCTGTATTCTAATTGGCTGTCAACACTCCAAATCAGGAAGTGTTGGCAGCCATCTTGTGCCTCGGTAGAACCGAGGCACAAGAAACCTAAGAGACAAACGTGCAAAAAGCACAAGCATTGGCATAGCCAATAGGTCTCGCCTTTGGGACCTTATAAGTGTTGAGCCATGCAACAGTTGCGTAACTAAATACTTATAAGGTCCCAAAATCGAGACCTATTGGCTATGCCAAGCGGCCTTGCGGCCGCGAAAGTTAAAGTGATTGCGATCATGATCAACATCAAAGCGGCCTTGCGGCCGCGAAACTGAAAGTAATTGCGGTAAAACGCAGCGCGCGCGCGCCCGCGCACATGCACTGTAGCTCTAGGCTGGCCTGGTAGCACTTTTTGGAGCCCTCTCAATAAGTCTCGCCAGACCAGCGCATGAGCTGGGTCAGGCGAGACCTAAAAAAGGGGGCAGGGTAGAAACACCCTGACCCCCTAGGCCTGCTCAGGGGGTCCCACAAGGACCCCCAGGGCCAAAGCATTTTTTTTTGTTTTTAAATCGGCGAAATTCGCGCACCCAGCGCGAATTTCGGCTGAAATAAAAAAAAACAACAAAGCGAGGGCTCCCATGCTTCGTGGCTATTTAGCCCCCGGGTGGGCCAAATTCCGGGGGCAATGTTTTAATTGTTATGGGGGGCCCAAAGGTTTTTTTTGCTAATGTATGTGGGGGGGCTCATATGATTTTTCGGGGGCCTCTAAGGCCCCTCGAGCCCCGTGGACCGCCACCCCCCCGGGCTCTATGTAATTAACATTGCGGGGGGGCACAATGCCCCCCGCAGCCCCGGGGACCGCCAACCCCCGGGGCCTATTTTTTTGTAAATAAAAAAAAAACCTGTGTGTGGGGGGCTTGAACCTCCTCACACGCCCCGGGGACCGCCACCTCCCCGGGACACTATATATGTAAATTGGGGGGTCCGTGATGGACCCTCAAGCCCCGGGGACCACCACCCCCAGGGCTTTGAAGAAGGTGGGAGGGGGACCGTGTGGGCCCCCCTCCTGGAGCCCTTGAGGGCCCTGGGGACCGCCACCCCCCAGGGCCGGCTCCTGCAGTGTCCCAGGGTGCCCACCCCCGGGACACTGTAGTTTGCTATTATTTATTTATTTCTTTATTTTATTTATTTAATTAATTTATATGGTGCAACAGCTACCCAACAAGGGTTACCCGGCGCCTGGACAGTGCTGAAGTTATGAAAATTATTGATTAATTAATTAATTAAGCCATGCGGCTCCCACCCTGCCATAGCAAACTGCTTTGCTATTTGGAAGAGAGAGCAGGGAAACCTGCTCTCTCTTCCAAATAGTAAAGCAGATTGCTTTTCCACAGGGGGAGCAGCATGTTAGCTGCTCCCCGTGTGGAATAGCAATGCCGGCTCCCGCAGGAGGCGGGGAGTCGGCGGGACTGGGGCCCCCTCCTCAAATTATAAAAAAAACAAAAAAACAAAGGGCCATAAGGAGGGGGCAAGGCAGCCCCCTCCTAAAATATAATATAAAAAAAAAGGGCCATGCCCCAGGGGATGGGGTCCCCGGGGCTGATTAAGGCCTCGGGAGGGGGCAGGCCCTGGGGGATGGGGTCCCCAGGGCGCAAAAATGAGAAAAAGAAGGGGGGCTACGCAGCCCCCTTCTTAAAAAAAGAAAAAAGTAATCCCGGCATCGCGCAGGAGGCAACACCCCCTCCTTGCTGCACTCTGCAAACGGGCCCCCTGGCACGTTTGCAGATGGGGAACGAATTCCCCTTGAATACTGGGGGTCCCTGGGGGCCAACTAGCCCACCAGGAACCTCCAGTATGCGCCAGGGGGCTGCATTGCAGAGAGGTGTTCTGAGGCCACGCCCCTTTTTACACCTCTCTGCAATGCAGCTCTGTGGCGCTTAGTGGAGGTAGCTGGTGGGCTAGTTGGACTCCAGGGACCCTCAGTATTCAAGGGGAGTTAATCCCCCAACTTAAAATGCGCAACGGGGCACGTTTCCACAGTGGTGAAGGGAGGGGGCGGGGCCTCAGTTCACATGTGTGCAAACACACCCTGTGACACGGTTTAAGTTGGGAATTAATTCCTTGTCAATTCTGAGGGTCCCTGGGGGCCAACTAGCCCACCAGGTACCTCCAGTAAGCGCCACGGAGCTGCGTTGCAGAGTTTTGTAAAAAGGGGCGTGACCTCTGAACACCTCTCTGCAACGCAGCCTCCTGGTGCATACTGGAGGTACCTGGTGGGCTAGTTGGCCCCCAGGGACCCACAGGATTGAGGAGAAATTAATTCTCTAACTTAAGACGCGCCACAGGGTGTGTTTGCAGACATGTCACCTCAGGCCACGCCCCCTTCCTTCACCACTGTGCAAACACGCACCGTGTTGCATTTTAAGTTGGTGTATTAATTCTCTTTCAATACTGAGGGTCCCTGAGGGCCAAATAGCCCAACAGGTATCTCCAGTATGTGCCAGGGAGATGCGTTGCAGAGAGGTGTTCAGAGGCCACGCCCCTTTTTACACCTCTCTGCAACGCAGCTCTGTGGCGCTTACTGGAGGTACCTAGTGTGTTAGTTTGACCCTAGGGACCCTTAGGATTGAAGGGGACTTAATCTCTCAACTTAGAACGGTGACAGGGCGCGTTTACCCAGTGGTGAAGGGAGGGGACGGGGCCTGACATGATGTGTGCAAACACGCCCTGTGGCGCTTTTTAAGTTGGGGAAAAAATTCCACTTCAAACCTGAGGGACCATGGGGGCCAAGTAGCCCACCAGGTGCTTCCAGGAAACGCCACTGCGCTGCGTTGCAGAGAGGTGGTGCAGGCCGCGCCCCTTTTTACATCTCTCTGCTACGCAGCTCTGTGGCGCTTACTGGATGTACTACGAATTCCGATTTACTCACCTGTTACCAGGAGAGATTTCAGTGCTGCATCTTTGAGCCCAGTACTGATCCTGAAAAGTAATTCTAACCGTACTTACCAGTAACTTGAATTTCCTTCCATAGGCTAACATTGACTGGTTTCACTTGGAAATTCTTCTAAGTGTGGAGTTTTGGAACTTTTAAATATTCACCTAAAATCATCCGAACAACGAATTCCGATTTACTCACCTGTTATCAGGAAAGAACTCAGTGCTGCATCTTTTCGCCCAGCAATGACCCTGAAAAGTAATTCTAACCGTACTTACCAGTAACTTGAATGTCCTTCCATAGGCTAACATCGACTGGTTTCACTTGGAAATTCTTCTAAGTGTGGAGTTTTGGAACTTTAAAATATTCACCTAAAATCATCTGAACAACGAATTCCGATTTACTGACCTGTTATCAGGAGAGAACCCAGTGCTGCATCTTTTAGCCCAGCACTGACCCTGAAAAGTAATTATAACCGTACTTACCAGTAACTTGTATTACCCTCCATAGAAATCCATTGTCTGGTTTTCACCAGAAAATTTTCTGTCTATTTTCACAAACTAAAAATATTCCTAAAAAAGTGCCTGTATGACTTAAACGCATTATTTCAACTGTTTAAAGGAGATGCACCAGTGCTGGATCCAGGATCCACCACTGAGTAAGGAAAAGGAACGATAACACTACTTACCTGCTAAGTGAATTTTCTGCCATAGGATAACATTGGTGATTCTATGTGAAAAAATGTCTAAGTGTCAACTTTTAAAATACAATAATATTCCTTAAAAATCACTACTGTAACCAAAACGCTTTTACTCAACAGTTTATAGGAGATGTCCAAGGACTGAATCAAGGATCCAGTCCTGTGGTTAGAAAAGTAATCCATGAAGTAACTAATTGCATTTAACTAGAAATTCACATTGAGCTCAATGTTGCATTGTGTTTGAAATTGTGTTGCCCATTGCAACAACTGTAACTATTGTACTTAAAAGTCTATTGCCTATTTGCAAAGTATTTAAACTAAAGTAATTCATTCTGAGAAAGTATATTTTGTAATATAATGTATAATGTAATTAAAAAAAAAAAATATCTAAAAATAAATAGTTTAAAAAATGTAGTAAATCAGTATCAAAAAAATAAATATAACAATTAATACATTTAAAAAAAAATCATTTACAAAACCTTTGAAGTTCACTGAAAAAAACAAAGGTTTTAGGGGTGTTATAGTTAGCTGGACATTTCACTTGTACAAAACCATTCAAATTCCTCCGATAAAGTTAGTTGTACTAACTATATCTCGCGCGCCCGCAATCCACTGCTGATGATGTCACATATTACATCATTCATGACATGGTCAGTAACATCACTGATGACATCTCAAATGACATCACTGATGACATCACTGATGACATCATCCACGTGACAATCAGATACACCTCATCATACACTAGTATAAACTTTCATCACTCACTATAAAACACAGAGTGCCATATTAGAATCCATTGACACAAAAATACAAGTTTCTAAACACCCACTCAGTGATTCCTAGATCTATACACACATCTAATCACTTACCTATAGATTCACTCATACATGCTGTCAATGGTCAATAAAACACTATCAAATAGACTTATACACCTATATCGACATTACACACTAGCACACATCTTAATCACTTATGAAGTCATCCTACTCACTTATACAAACAATGGATCATACTTACATTTACTTAGCTACACACTTATACAAACAGCACTTCATCTATTCATATAGATAGTAACTCATACTTAGTGTGTTATAAAATCACTATTACAAGTATACAGTTATCCATACAGTCACTCATACAATCACTGAGTCTTATGTATACTTATTTATATACAACAACTGACACATACACTGGCTTTTATTTTTCTAGTTTGTTGGACATGTACCATTGAGTCATATATTGGCTGATCACCACACCCATAAAGATATTCACTCACCCAAACAACTGTTATAACATGTAGTTTTAACTCCATATACCTACTGAATCAACTATTCACACATCTTTGGGCAGTCACACCCCCCCCACCGAACCACACACACATTCACTCTCCCATACAAATACTCAGTTAACTAATCAATAAATAATATAGACTTTCACATAGCTAGTAACCAACTGGAGAAGCAGTTAACACAACAACTGATAAAGTGATACAGATATTCACACAGTTTAATCACTATCCAATTTATTTAGTGAGACACTATAAATTAGTCAAGTAAACAGTCAATCACACTGCTACTAAATCCTCCATCCAGATATTTATATTTCCACTCATTCTTCAATGCAAATTGCTATATATATAATACATATTTAAATAACGAACCAAACCACATTCACTGGATGATGTCATCAGTGATGTCATCAGTGATGTCATTTGAGATGTCATCAGTGATGTCACTGACCATGTCATGAATGATGTAATATGTGACATCATCAGCAGTGGATTGCGGGTGCGCGAGATATAGTTAGTACAACTAACTATATCGGAGGAATTTGAATGGTTTTGTACGAGTGAAATGTCCAGCTCACTATAACACCCCTAAAACCTATGGATCTTTCAGTGAATTTCTAAGGTTTTTTAAATGCTAATTCCTAACTATATCAGGCCTGAAACCTATGGTTTTTTCAGTGAATATATATATATATATATATATATATATATATATATATATATATATATATATATATATATATATATATATATATATATATATATATATATTACCTACTGGCGGTCGCCAGTAGGTAGTTATAGTTAGGACCCCTTTTCCATAGGAAATCCGCAACATTCTATTTTGAATAACTTTGGCGCCGGTCGATGAATCCTCGCGAATTTCTCAAAATAGGTGGGGCGCTACGCTCCGCTCCTACCCTGAAAGTCTCGGGGGGATCCGTCAAGCGGGGGCTGAGATAAAAGGGGGGTCCCAAAACGCGTTTTTCCCATGCATTTTTCCATAGGACCTTTAGAACGAGCTACAGCCCGAACGGCTGAACAGAATTACTCGAAATTTGGCAGAGAGGTAGTCCCTAGGTCAAGGAAGTGCCTTTTGTAGGTTTGGTGTAAATCTGTTCAGTAGATTCTGAGAAAATAGCCTTTAAATCAATATATATATCTGAGCCCGCTTACGGTACGCTTACCGTACGCTTACCGTAAGCGTACGGTGGCGTGCGCGAGCGCGATTCTGATTGGCTCTTAGATCTTAGTAAACATTCGAATCGGCCGAAACCAGGAAGCGGCGGCCGCCATTTTGTGTATTTCACTCAGAAAAAAAAGAGTGAAAACAAGAAAAGGGGGCAATGAGGAGAGTTACAGACCCCCTTACATTTGTGAGGGGGTCAAAGAAGGACTGTAAAGTACAAAGAAAACATTTATTGATTTTAAAAAAAATCACGGGGTACGCGTACGGTAAGCTTACGGTAAGCGTACGGTAGAAAAAAAAAAAAAAATGAAAATCAGATTTAAGTGTTTAGATATTAGGGGGCTCTAAAAAGAGCCGTTGTGTTTATGAAATGATTTTTTAGTGGTACCTACAAGTAAGTACCGATGCAGAGTCTAAGGTTCAAGAGGAAGACTCTGTTCCCTTCATCATTGAAGTGCACACCATCTCCTCTATAAATGTCTTGCATGTCATAACGCAAGTTGTTGTGGTAAATGGCACCCATACCATAGTCACGGAGGAAAGCAGAAACAGATTTGTTGACGTGCTTTCTTGCTTTGTTATCGCACCGCGTGCCCACCGTGCGTGCACGGCACTAACTGCGTAAAGTGGGCGCGCGGTGCTCACTGTGCGCGCACGGTGCGCGAAGCGCACCGTGCGCGCACGGAACGAACTGCGTTAAGTGGGCGCGCACGCCACGAATGGCGTAAAGTAACTTAGCATTTAAAAAACCGTACAAATTCACTGAAAAAACCATAGGTTTCACACACGTTATAGTTAGGAATTAGCATTTAAAAAACCTTGCAAATTCACTGAAAAAACCATAGGTTTCACACATGTTATAGTTAGCGGAAATTTTACTGATAAAAAACCAATGAAATTCCCCCGTTATAGTTAGTGCAGGCAACTATAACTCACGCGACCGCAATCTTCTGCTGATGACATATGTGTCTTTATGAAAAAAAAATATTTGTAATGTATGTATAGCTAAAAATGTATGGAAGAAAACATGGGCAAATAAGTGTCTAAATACAGTATTAGCATCAGCAGAGGATTGCGGTCGCGTGAGTTATAGTTGCCTGCACTAACTATAACGGGGGAATTTCATTGGTTTTTTATCAGTAAAATTTCCGCTAACTATAACATGTGTGAAACCTATGGTTTTTTTTAGTGAATATATATATAATCGTGCTGCACAACATCAGGAGGAATCCTTTCCTGAATGAAAAGCACTCTTTGGGGAGTTTGAAATGATTTATTCACTCATGCAAAACAAACGCGTTTCGGCAGTCGCCTTCTTCGGTGTCATGAGGCGTGCCGGAAACGGTCATGATTTAATCTAGAATTGTATCAACAAAGAAAACGGACCACTCTAATTCCTTGTTTACAATCATCAAAAATCAACAGTACAGAAATGCAGCGCCATCTTGGAATAGTACAATGATTAATTCAATTCATTAATATTGCAAATGACACACATCAATATGACGCCCTATATGGGCGCTGTCCCTTGATTTATTATAGTAATATTGCTAATGAAAAACATGATGACATCGCCCTGGATGAGCTTGGCCATGCTATTTTTGTTGTATTCTGCCTGTCCTTAAGATAAAGACTTTCACTATACTGCCCTGGATGGGCCAAAATGGCAAGTAAATCTATACATGATTCAAAAAACAAGGAAAAATGTATATTTCATTCGGACCTCGCAGATTCAAATTTATGAGAGAGATGATAGCGAGAAAAGAGAAGGAAGAGTGGGAAGAAGGAGAAAGGGAGACAAGAGAGAGCAAATAGAACAACCATCAGATTCATGTATGGTTTCCTTATAACATGTCTGGAGAGAAGTATTAGATGACCCATCAGATAATATCTAGATGCGTTAAATTGTAGATTATTTACCCAAATGGACGGCTAATTCCTCACTACTATTCATCCCATTGGGCGCTTTAGTTTGAACATCAATTATATATCTTGATTCTAACCTTCGTAGTTTGAGGGTTCTATTCCCTTCCCTGGGATTAGCTGGTACATGATCCATACAGAAGAAGGTTAGAAGGTATCTGTTGTTATGGTGCTTTTCACTGAAATGTCGAGCCACCGGGTATGTCACTTCATGGTTTGTAATGGCCCTTTTATGTTGAAGAATTCTAACGTACCTAAGCCAACAGGAGCATGTGAGGCAATAGACCCTGTGTGTGGTAGTACATGTCATACTTTTTGGTTTAACTATTCCAGGAATTTTGAAGGAAAGGGTTCTTTTGCTAATTTTACAGGCCTCACACTTCGCACAAGGGAAGAAACCCTCTGGCTTTCTAAAAATAGATACTGCCACCTCTTTCTCAAAATGACTGTGAATCAAATCATTATTGGAAAATCTAGCTCTTCTAAAAGTAAGTAGGGGGCACAGTGGAATGTCCTGGCCTATGATGGCATCTGTTTAAGAATGTGCAAATTTCTTCTCATAATTCTTCTTAAGTCATTGGCATTGGCCAAGAATGTAGTTATCATTCTGCACTTGCCAATATCATGTTCTTTTTTGGGGGCATCTTCTAGCATGTCTGATCTAGGAAATGAATTGACTTTTTTCAAAGATTCCATCAAGGTTTGATTGTTATAACCTCTGGTTTTAGACCTTTCCATGCTTTCTTTTGCTGATATTTGAAAATCTTTATCTTGGGGTGTTGTTTCTTTTTAATCTTAGTAGTTCCCCAAATGGGATGCTACTAATACGTTTGCACGGGTGATTACTGGTAGCATGCAATAATAAATTACCCGCAGTGGGTTTCCTATAGAGCTTAGTGCAAAGAATTCCTTTGGATACATGGACTTGCAAATCCAAAAAATTCACAGATGAAGCTCTAATTTCACCTGTGAATTGCAGATTCACTGTGTTGGTATTTAATACTTCGATGTATGTCCTAGCTGCTTCTGATAGTCTCCTCCAAATAAGGAAGAGATCATCGATATATTGATGCCAAGCCACCACTTTACTGGTCCTGCTGGCATTTGCTTCCGACCATGCCACCTGCTCCTCCCACCAACCCACGAATAAATTCACGTAACTAGGGGCGAATCAGGTGCCCATGGTGGTTCCAGATATCTGCATGTGGAATTGATCTTGGAACAGAAAGATGTTATTAGTTAAGCAAAATTATGTTAGTTCTAGAAGCATAGCATTATGTTCCAAGAACTTCAATGGTCGGTTCTTTAAGAAAAATTGGATTGCTTTTAGTCCATCAGTGTGTGCAACACACGTATAAAGACTGGTAATGTCCAAAACAATGAGTTGGAATTCATCCTCCCATTCCAAGTTACGTGAATTTTCTTATGGAATGTTTTGGCAGTGACGTTGGCAGGGCGTCCCTTTCGTCACAACTCATCTGGAAATATATGTCATGGGATGCCCGCCGGCTGCACTTGATTTGGAATGAAGTACTTTGACCGAGACAGTGCTGCTGAAGAAATGGAAGGCTCCGCCACTAATTCCACGGGAGGCCTGCGGGCTGAAAAATTCAGGAACACTTACAAGGCAGCCAGGGTTTGCATGGGTGTTTCACCCTTGCACTTCGAAATGAGAAAAGAAAAGAAACGAGCAGGTGACTGTTTGGACAATTCTAAACGAAGGATACATGAGGTGAGGAACCATGGAGAAATGTGGCTACCCTGCACTACAAGGAATTGATCCATTTGGGGCATAAAAGGGAGGCACTTTGTTCCGTCTTTTCATTTTTTCATCCATTAAGGCAAGATTAAATGTACAAAAAGAGAAGGACGCAATAATGCTTTTTTCACAGTTGCAAAGCATTGTGGACACTGACGTCCTGTTAAAAGTTGATAACTGGGAACCAGAGCAAAACAATCTCGGACATTGCTATAAAGATTGCATTTGGCAATAAATGTATTAGAGTATTGATTACATGAAGCGCTCTCTGGCCCCGAACTGTGAAAGATAATGAAACATTTTTCTAGACAGTGACATTTTACCTAACATGGCACTCCTAGTCCTTCTTCACTGTTAAGCTCCAAGTGTATTTAAAACCATGAGTAACTGAACCTCGTTTGTGCTGAAAATTAAAAGAGCTGCTTTCTCCGCATTTCGTTAGGAGGGCTTGTTTTTCACGTTGTAAAGTTACGTGAATTTTCTTATGGAATATATATATATATGTGTGTGTGTATGATCAAGACCGCGATGCAGCGGTCGAAAAGCATGATGGACGTAAGGCAGTTGCCTTTGTAGTTTGTTTCATTTAAGAAACTATGCCTGAATAAAGCACTTTTGAAATTGAACATTGTGAAGTGGTCTGTACCTGTTTGGTGGTAGTAGCAATCTGTGGTGTGCCAGGATCGTGTTGGATATTTCAATATAAAGGGTTTATACTTACCTGTAAAAACCCACATTTTCTTTGTAAAGGCATGCATGAAAAAGGCATAATTGTGGTAAAGACTTGCGTGGGGATACAACATTATCCATTTAAGGACACACCATTTGGCTAGCAAAGCAGTATCCTGCATCCAATCTAATATTGCTGAAGAGTTCCTTGGTGTGTTTGGCGCTTGCTTCAGTGCGGTTTGTCAGGACATCTTTTCTTGTGTCTTTGAGATGCTGGTGGTATTTGCTTAGGGCTTACTTTAAAGTGGCTCGGTCTGTGGTGTCTCTGCTGGTGGGCAATCCTCTCTTCAGTAGTTTGTAGCTGTGTTTCATTGTTCTGAGGGCTGTCGTCCAACAGCTGGCTTGTTTAGTGGCTCTGCTGGTCTTTCCTTGTTTGAAAGACGGCATCTTGGATGGCGGCATTGTTGATCCAAGTAGTGAAGTTCTGGACTGCTTGCTCCAGGTTGGTCTGGATGTTATTGAGGATATTCATCCATTGGGTCTGTGTTACCTTGTTCCAGCTGTAGAATTGATGTTGGAGGTTCTGGTGGTGGTGGTGCATGTTGATCCTGCAATGGTGAAGTGGACGATAGAGTGGTTGTTCCGAGTGAGTTCTGTGGCATGACTTTATTTGACTCTGTCGCTGGCCATGAAACTCGGTCCAGTGGGTGTCCTGCACTCTGTGGTGTGTTAGTGACCAGCTGGGTCAGGCCGATGTTCCTCATACGTTCCAGGAGGTTGGCTGAGTTAGTGTCCGTGGGGTTGTCTAGGTTAAAGTTGAGGTCTCTGAGGAAGATGTAGTGCTTGGACTTGATGGCTAGTAGGGTGATTAAGTTGCAGAAACTGGTGCGTGGCCCTGGTGCTCTACAGGCAAGGATGCCTCTGATGGTCATTCTGTTGTTGGTGTGGGTTTGAAAATTGAGGTGTTCCATAGTTAGTGTGGTGTGGTCCTTGGTGGTGGTACATCATATTGTTTCTTTGTCAATGATGGCGACGCCTCCGCCGTGTTTGTTAGTGTGGTTTCGGTGTGCCATCTTGCAACCACTGCAGTGGCGATCTCGGGTGGGGGAGAGGTTGAGCCAGGTTCCTGTGGTGTAAATTGCATCAGGGGTGAGGGTGGTGATGGTGTCCCAGACTTCGGTGGAGTGTTTGCAGAGAGATAGGGCATTGAGCAGGAGGCATCGGAGAGGTTCCAGGTGGGTTGTGGTTGGCTAAGTGGGAGTGGCGCTGGTTTCTGTGAAGACGGGAGGTCCTGGGTTGCAGGTGAAGAGAGAGCGGTGGCAGGTGATCGGTCCTGCCGTTGAGCGAGGAGAAGCAAGACTGGGGTTGTTGCAGCATCCAAGGCCCAGGGCTCAGAGTTCGGCAGCGGAGTACCTGTGGGTGGTAGCACGGCTAGGGATCCTGGCTCTGAGCGTGGTCGAGGCGTGGACGGCCAGAGATGGGCTTGCCTTTGGCACGACTTCAGCACCTGCCACCTGACCTTTTAACATACACCAATATTATTCTAAAGTTATTTGCTGCCACAAAAATACATACTTGTTCCCATGGTATTTATTTGTAATGCTTTACAACATTATTGTAAAGCCAGATCTATTGGCATTGGCAATGCTTGTTTTTACTGTTGCTTTCCATATTATATCCACATGCATTGCCTGCAGCATGCACAAATGAGTGCAATCTCCCATACCTTGCATAATACCCTTACAATGTGTTTTTACAAGTTCAAAGCTGGTCATGTGTCAAAGTCAGAGTCAAAGTCAAAAATTTTGCTTTATTCGGTTAAAATTTAAAACCATCAAAGCATGGTACAATAATTCATGGTACGGGCAGGTACAAAAAGAAATTCACAGAAAATATAATGCAAAACATTGGCGCAAAACACAATAAAAGTATGTCCAATAAATAAATCTAATTAATTACAATTCTCTAAAAACATTTCTACATCACATTCCAAATATCATGATTAAAAAAAGTACTCCGAGAGCCTGGGGATCATTACTAATAGAATTAAACCCTATTTCTGCGCCTAATAGCACCTATAATGAAGCTTGCTACCCCAAAACATACCACCGGGGAATCAAGCATTTGCAAATATACCAATGCAGGCCTCACTTGTACAAAGTTTTGCTTCTTGAGGATAGGTACGATGTATTTTTTATGGAGTATGGAGTAAAATTCACAAAAGAAAACCATGTGCAACAAATTTTGTTCGGAAGTAGTATCACAGGGGCAAGGCCCCAGGGTTCCTTCTTTGAAAAAACCCTTAGGGTAAGCCAAAAACCAGGGAAGCATGCCATGCTTAAACCTTATTAACAAAAACAGATGAAAAGGTTTGTTTATAAAGATCAGGTAAGATTGAATCCCTCTACCTGCACTTAGCATGACAAACCTCCTAACTGTCGGCTTTCCCAATTCTTCTTCTTCCCTTAGTGACATGGCTTTGCTCAAGAATTGACTCTTCAAGGTTTTTATTTTCATTTTACTCAGTGCGCATGGCCTATCAAACAATTCGGAGCACCCAAGTGACTTCAGATTATTTCTAACTTAACTAAACCAAGGGATAGACATAGCCTCATCAAGGGACAGGCAATCTTGTACGATAAGTTGTCCCAAATTTGGGGGTTGCTGAGCCCACACTCTAAGCCAACCTAGTAATGGTGCGACAGAAATCTCATCAGTAAGATAACCCATCCCGAGGTCTTCGTGAATATTGAAGATTGAAGTGGAAGGAGGAAGGGACAGCAGTTTACGGAAAAAACTATTTTCCACTATTTGCATTTCTGCCGAGGTCTTGTAACCCCATACCTCACTACCATATAGAACCATGGGTATGCACTTGGCTCTGTAAATTTTCAGTAATGCGGGTAGTGGTCTACACTCCAAACGCTTTGCAAAACCCAACAACGCTCCTGTGGCTCTAGCAAAAATATTCTTTTTCTGGGAGCGTTGCATAACCCAGGAAGTTTTATCATCAAATAGAATCCCCAGATATGGGAAAGTCTGTACTTTTGTAAGTTCCTGGCCATTACAATAGAATTTAACCCTTTTGGCTCTCCCAGTACCTATTGACATGGAATGTGATTTTTTAAAATTAATTAATAAGTCTAAAGAGACCATAAAATCATTAAATCCGTTTAAAAGCGCTTGCAAACCTCTTGCGGTTCTAGCCAGCAAAACAGTGTCGTCAGCGTATAGTAACGCGGTAATCAATTTTGAGCCGGCTCTAGGAATGTCTTTACTGGTTGAGCTTAAAACCTCACCCAAATTATTGATGTAAAGCGAGAAAAGCAGGGGAGCAAGAATGCACCCCTGTCTAACCCCTCGCTTCACCTGCCAAGCGTTTGATAGACTCCCGTCTTCACTATAGCGGACGACAGCGGTAGTGTCCTCATGCATGACGGCCAGGAAGGATATCAATACTGGGTCAAGCCCTAAAGCAACTAATAAGGCCCATAATTTTTGACGGTTAACAAGGTCGAAAGCAGTTGACAACTCCATAAATGCTAAATGCAAGTCTCCCTGCTTCGCGACCGTGTATTTCCCGATAATAAGGTGCAAATTAAGGCATTGACCCACTGTATCCTTTCCCTGTCTAAACCCGTATTGAAGGTCGGAAATTATAGACTTATCTTCCAACCAATTTGTAAGGCGAGCAAGGACTACTTTACCCATTATTTTCATGGCGGAATCCAAAAGAGAAATGGGCCGGTAACATGCCGGGTCTTCTCTTGACCCTTTCTTAAATAGTGGAACAATCACAGCTTTGCCCCATGATTTAGGTACACCAGCCTTAGAAGCAGCATTAAAAACAACAGTTAGGGGGGGAGGAGCCAAGATGGCGACCGGGACGGCAGCGTAGACTCCCGGCTCCGTGAACCTCCGCATCCCGCACGGATATCCTGCATGAGATCCTCAGCCTGCGCTACGCGCTCGTATTTGTGAATGAGAGTGGCAACCGACCATGTGACTCCGAAGTTTCTGGCGGCTGTACCGCCGGAGAAATGTGCCTTTGAAATTTGCGGCCCGTGCAGCCCTGGAGCCAGGACCTCGAGTGGACGCCTTGGCCGGGTGGCAGTTCAACAACAGCGGCCTGTGGTGACTGGGTGGAGTCGGACCACCGGAGCGGTGCACACCTCGGCCTACATTTCGCCGTGGTTGTTCCTACCGCTAAGCGTAGCGGACCGAGTGCATGCCCGGGGTGGCAATTCTGAGATTCTCCGGTGATTGCCCCTGCCTTTGACGGTGAGCTGCCCGGACGCCGCCCGTAACTCGCCCTGATTCTTGCGGGCTGCTCCCGGATTTTCGCGGGCGCTGGTCCGTGGTGGGGACGACTGTTGCCCGTGACCACACAACGGATAATTTTTGCCTGCCCCCGGAATCCTGTTTCCAGCGACGTGGACCTTGAGGCGCTTGTCCCTGGGTCCCGGTCCCAATACGGGTCGGGCCTACCCGGCGGCCATCTTGTTATGATGAAGCCTACCATCCTGTCCACCGGGTCACAGCAGGATTGGGAGTGTGTGACTTTTGGGAGTGTGGCGGAGCGATCGCAGAGAGCTGTGCTGGGGTACGGCGACCTCCTCGAGGCTCTCGGTGCCCTTCATTCCACCTTGGTTCATGGCATCGGGGTCTTGGGGAGTAAGCTCGATGGTGTGGCATCAGCGTCGGGACAGTTGCGGCCTGCCTGTCCTCAGGTACACAGGGACTTCCCACACTGCACACAGGAGGACAATGCCGCGGCCACCCCTGAGATTAGTGAACAGCTGGAAACTCCGGACAGTATGCTTCCGTGTGATCGGCTGGCTGTGGGTCTGATCTGTTCCGGAGGTATTGGACCTGAGTGGGAGGTGGTGGCCTCGTCCCGTGCACGGCCTTTGGCGACCCAGGGAAAATTCAAGCAACAGTTGTCTACTTTGGCTGATTCCGACTTCCTGGACCTTGTGTGCAGTGCAGATCCTGGGGCAACACTGGGAAAGACGTCCCTCCGTGATGCGGACTGTGTTGGTACTCAGAGACTTCCACCCCACCTGTGTGCGTCGCTTCCCGGTCTTTTTTGGACACTCCTTTACCTTGTAACATTGGACATGGCGCTGGGTCGAGGGGTATGCATGGGCAGATTTGCAAAGAGCGGTCAAGGATAAGGCTGATCCTTCAGGGGTGGTCATCTAGTAGACGGGCGGTCTCAGGGGTTGCGTGCTCCCATGGCATAGCTATTAGTATAATTGGTGCATAATGCTCCCCATTTTTCTTTGGCATGGTCGATTTTGTGCTGCTTACTGTTTGCCTTGGGGAAAACTTACCGTGCGGGAGGGAGAAGCCGGGGGCATGTTTTGAAGGCCCTCCTCCAGTTTATTAATACTCTCTCTACCCCCCCGTCTGGTGGGGTTCTTTTCTTACTCCCTTTTCTCTGTTCTTCTATATTTCGGGTCTGGTTCCAGGGCGACAGGCACACTGCTGGGGGGGGGGCCGTACTCATCTGCAGAGGTGCAGGGTGGGGGGTTGGGGAAGGGGATTCTTTAGTCTTTACCCTTTTTTTCCATGGCCTCCTTTTTCTTCTCTGATTCTTCTTTGTTTTTCTTTTCTGGGATCAGCGTGGTACAACTCCTTTGTTGTGAATCACTGCTTTTTCATGTGTGCCACAATTTCCGGGGTGTTTTCTGGGCTTTAGGGCATGGGACTGCAGGCGCAACTGGTCATGATACTTCTCTACATCCTGCACTTCTTGTTTTAGCGCCATTGACTCGATAGATTGCCGTTTATTGTTTACGTTTGTTATTCTGCCTGCCATTTATCGCTGCTGGGAAATTGTTTGGCACCTGATCCTTTCGTCTTTCCCTATTATAAAATGAAAGCCTTCTTAATCCTGGGGTCCTACTTGCGCCATTCACTGGCCGAGAATATATTAGCATGGAGATTCTGCTCCCCGAGGTTCTGCCTGTGTCAACATTGGATCGCTGTTGCTTTGATTGCTTAGCGGCCGGCCCCGGGGGGTTGTAGGCCCATACTTGTTATTGGTTGAAATGCTAATAAAGGTTTTTCAAAAAAAAAAAAAAAAAAAAAAAAAAAAAAAACAACAGTTAGAAGTTTTGCCCAGAACCCTGGGTCTGCCCGATAAAGATCCGCGGGAACACCATCCGGGCCTGGAGCTTTACCTTTGGCCATTGTATTAATAGCCTTTATCACTTCTTCCTCATTAAAAAGAATTTTTGAGGCTGAAATGCTATTCGCGTAGTTCACTGGATCAGGGTCATCAATTTCTGAATAAAGGCCACTGAAATGGTCCACCCATCTCTCTGGTGGGATTAAACAATCCTTATTAGTATTCTCCAGTTCATTGAAAAGTGGGCTGTTAATCACCTTCCAGAACTGGGTACTACTTGTCAGAACACTAGCGTCTGACAATTCATCCCATGCCAGATTTCTTAACTGGGTTTTCCTGCGCTTTATAGATTTTTTTATACGTCCTTCTTGCCTCTACAATCTTTTTTAAATCTTTGTCTCTTTCTTTCAATACTGACATCAACGCGGAGTGGGCACTAGAACAGGCATGGTCAAACCAGCTTTTGAATTTCTTGGGCCTTGGTTTCCCATGAGTTAGCAAATTACCCGAAACTTGTTTGGTTATCCTGTCGAAGGCACTAAGAACTTCCGATGGAAGCGTCTCCAACGACAGACATAAACTAAAATCCTCATTGTTGTTATTGTATAGATTCTCAAAGAAAGCAACCGGCGTAATAACGTCCCATTTCAAGCGCCTACCCTGACTAGAAGAAACTAGATTTGTATTAGATATCAAAGGCAATGAAATTTCCTTTGCTAAGGCATTCACTTTAATTTCCATTGTGAGCGTGTTGTGGTCGCTTAAAGGATTTTCAATAACACAAAAGGAACCTGCCATGGCCCTCAGTGGATAAGGTAAAAAAATGTAATCAATCGTGCTATAATGACCCTGATCAGTGAATTTTGGAACACAAGACAAAGAATCTTGGTCCGGTGTATATAAGTGAAGAGCAGAAATAATACTCTCCAGATATATCCCACCCTTAGAGTGTTCAAAGTGAATAGCCTCTTGCCCACATTTATCGTAATCGCTAAAACCGTAACAATTAAGATGACATACATGAATGTTAAAATCGCCAAAAAGTAAAAGAGAATAAGGTGTCACACTTCCTGTATCATAGTCATCCAGGAAAATGTTCAGCGCTTTCAGGTGCTCTAATTCTTCAGACCTGACAAAGGAATTGTAAAAATTTACCACTAAAAAAGAGGGCAAATTGGGCCCTTCAAGTTTTACTGCCAAAATGTGTGGGGAATTGGTCACTATCAATTCAACAGTATATAAAAGCTTTAAACTAAATAGTAACAAGAGACCCCCTCGGGCTCTCCCCATAGCGGAAGGGACTGCATATTTAATAAAAGACTGGAACCCCTCCAGATAATATGGGTCATTCGCCTCCCAGGTTTCCTGAAGGGCAATAATATGATACGATGAAAGAAAGTCCCTCCAATTTTTGTTCTCTCTTTTCGAACGCAAACCAGCTATGTTCCATGAAAGTATGGTGATTTTATCCGTCTCTGGAATACCTCCCCCGCAATCTAACTCTTGTGTTAGGAAGTTATCTAAATGAAGTAGAAGAAAATGTGAATCAACTTCCCCACTATGATCGGGCACTACAGCATTCAGGTTACCAATAACATCAGCGGGAACTATACTACTCCCAACCAGCGGGACATTGTGGGGGTTCCCCTGAGTAATTCCTAACTGATTATCAACCTGAACAGGTAAAAAGGTATCCAACAAATCACCACCGTCCACCCCATGTACCATAATAGACCTTGGTAATAGAGAACCAAGGTATTTTGATGGAACTGCGCTGGCTGGATCATTATGTGTATTAGTACTAACTAGACTAAGTCAGTCATTTGTGTCCAAAGAACTAAGTACCTCATATCTATTGTTTAAGGCCAATGATTTACTTGCAGGAATAAAATGAGAAATATGCTCTCCGGGTCTTACCAGCCCTTGTATGTGAGGTGGGTAAAAGAAACCCAACGGGAGAACGTTGACATAATCCTGAAGCAGTCTACTTGACCCAGCCTGCCTCAAAATAAGGTCTACTATGTCGGGAGAATTAAAATTCACTACGACACAGTCACCGTTGAATGACTTGTTAGACTTCCCCACCCATGGAACCCTTCTAACCATTTTGAAGCATTCATAGAGACGACTCCCCAAGACAGTCTTGCCCGCCAAATAGTTAGGGGCTTTATTTTTTAATGAAGACCAGTGCTCGTCCCTCCCATCAGAAATTTTTGGGACATTAGCTAGAATGACAGTATAAGGGCAAGCCTCCGGCGGCAAGTGCAATGAAAATTCCTTACGTGTGCCCTCTACCGGAGAACATGGTTTTTCAATCTGCCCACTCATCCCCGCATTAATACCATTGTTTGATCCCGAAACCAGTGGAGGTGGATTTATGTTACCAACAATAGGGGCCGTCATGGATTCAACCAACTCCGAAACTCTAGAAGTAACTACATTAAGAGAATGGAGTTCAGGTGCGTTTTGCCTCAATGACGAAACGTTTTGCCCCACTATGTGACGTTCAATCAGGACCAATCTGTCATTAATCTTACTGAGTCTGTCCATAACAGGCGAAATAATCGCTCTCAGACGTTCATCCATAAGCTTAATCAGATCGTCTGATTTATCCCCCGTTGTAGCAACTTCCCCTTGGACAGAATGCACATGACAACCATATCCCTTATTCCCCGTTTGCTGTTCCACATCCCTGCTTTCCTGGCCCTCCGTCCCCAGAGCAGAATCTTTAAGCCTGGGTAACTTGGCCTGTTGGCGACTACCTTTAGGGACGTTGTTTGCTTTTCTCTTTCCTTTAGAAGTTTTAACCAGTACAACCGGAGGGATCTTTGACTGCCTGGTGCGTGTCACAGGAGGAGAAAAAAGGGGGGTCGGTACATTAATGAGAGGGGGCATCATAACAGGGGCGGATTCTGGCACAGAGCCCTGCGAGAGCGGATATATACCTTGGTCCACGCCTGGACCTAAGGTAGAATCGCTAGATTGTAAGTCCGGGTTAGGCTGGTTTACAGGCTCTAAAGATAGCCTCCTTTCCACCATTTCAATTTCCCTAGAAACAGCATATTCTACTTTTTTTAAGTAGGCATCTAGTGTCCCGGACCCCCCTATAACAGAACCCTTACTAATATTTTTTGCCATGACCTTCTCCAATCAAAGTCCCAAATGCACTTCCAGCGACGATACAAATCAGCAATAGTCCACAAATATCGGTACCTCACAGTTCAAATGTTCACAGGCAGAACTCCACCCAACAAGTCACTCTTACCGGATTAAAGGGGATGGCCCTGCCCAGCCTTGTCCAGCCACGGACGGCCACAGACGGCCCGCCCTTTGCCCGGGCTTAGCCCGGCGCCGCCCGCGCGCGTCCCGCGATGTTTTGAGCGCCTCCGGGCGCGTTGGCGGCATCAGCGGCCGTAAGGGAGCCTGGGGGCTGTAGTCTCCCCCCGCTCTCGGCTGCGAAGAGCAGTGGCGGGGGAGACACACAGCAAGGAAAGGCCCGAGGACTGCGGCAGCAACGCTGTGATGACAGGGCAGCAAGATGTTCCCCCAACAGGTAGGCGGCTTAAGGATTCAAGTTTCCAAGTTGGTCATGTGTCATGGTGTGTCAGGTACATGATTCTAGTTCACATGCATTAGCTGCACCTGCAAACACACATGCCATGTCTCCTGTAAAGGTCTCCTAGTAGCACTTCTGTGGTCAGACCCCTCTCATAGAACCCCTCACCTCTTCCATCCCACTTAAAGAACTGCCACTGGGGATCAGAACCTGTTCTCTGTATACCAGAGAGTTCAAAGAAGTCGTTTTCTAGCCTTTTTCTGCCATACACTATAATTGTGGTGCAGTGATTTTGGTGTACTGTGATGAGGACTTTTTCATTCTATGTAGCCTGATGTAAATGGCCTATTCACAAAGCAGTTACATTCTCCTGACTTTGTATTTGTGGATATTTTACAGTACAACAAAGACTGTTAAATTGTTTTGCAGCAATAGGATGATCCATTATTAAGCTTGCCTTTTAGGAGCAGAAAACTATATGATGAGAAAATTCTTGCAAAACTGTCATATAGTAAAACGTTGCCCTCGTTGTTATGTTTTTCTTTCTCAGATCTCAATGTTTTAACCTACTGATTGAGTTGGAGAAAAGGAGCAATATTCATTTAATTTTAAAACAAGAAACATGTTCTGTATAAGCTTAAGGCTCACCTCTAAACCCTCGTCACTTCTGAACTGTATTTGCATATAATCTTTCTGTCTTAAACATGAAAGTAAATGCAAAATAGCCAAAAGGCATTTTGATGTTAAGTTGTGGAAGGCAAACGATTGAATTTAAAAATGTTATAATACTGGAGGAGATAAAACGTGTAGATAACATTTGCATTTTGTATCTTTTTATGTTTAATACGAGCAAAAGCATTAGGGTTAGAATGTTAAGGTGTTCTAAGTTCTTCAAAGGGGCTGCTGTGAGCAGTGGCAATAAAGGAGATTGCATAATGTTAGTCGCCAATCCTTGCCATAAAATTCCCTGGGTGTGTCTGCCCCCCTCGCCTGCCACTTCAGCCCTACTGTTAATTTCTGGTTTCAACATAGGTACCCTATACCGCAAGACAACTCAGCCTCCTCAAGGTGCCCAGCAGTTTTGGGGCAAGGGCCGCTAAGCCCATTGACCCATTGATCAATATCAGCGAGCCACTCAGTCCATTACCAAAGCCTCACCTCACCCTCCTGGCCCATCTGCAAAACCCCTTTAGCGTGCACTTTGCAGAGCTCAGCTACCCGGTTAGAAGCATTATCCAGCAATTCTTGCTGAGTTGGCAGACCATAACATCAGCAAAGTGGGCCCTACAGATAATCTGGAACGGGTACTCTTTGCCCTTCATTGCTACCCCCACTGCGCCTTTTACCATACCCAGAACGACTGACAGATGATCATCCGTTTGTCTTAAGGAAGGAAGTGCAAGCTCTTTTGTCCACAGGGGCTATTTAGAGAGTGCCTGTGCCAGAAATAGGTTGTGGTTGATATTTCTGCTACTTTCTGCTGATGAAGAACGGATGCCTTCATCCTATTTGGAACTGCGCACTCTCAAAGCCTTCCTCTGGAAAGACAAGTTCAAAATGCTCACACTGGACCAGGTCTTGTCTGCCCTCGACCCCAGAGACTGGAGGGTAGCGATATATCTGCAGGACACTTACTTCTAAATACTTATCCTGCAGGCCCATTAGCACTACCTGCAGTTCGTGGTGAGGCAGAACACTTACTTCTAAATACTTATCCTGCAGGCCCATTAGCACTACCTGCGGTTCGTGGTGGGGCAGAAGCATTTTCAATTTTCTATGCTTCTCTTTATTCTCACTAGCGCCCCAAAGGACTTTGTGAGCAAGATTCACAGCAGGATTCAAGTGGGGAAGGATTACTGTTTGGGATAGCTTCCTGCCCCAGAAGTAACTCTACTATAGCCTCTGGCCGCCCGGCCAGAGGCTATAAATAAAAGGTTGAAAGACCACACATGGGCTTTGCCCATACAGCAGCACTAGGTGTGGATTACAGTGCGTGTTGTAATCGTGTGACACGCAGGTGGTTAGGCCCCACGTGCACTGCTAGGTCCAGCTGTAGTAAAGCTACGCATGTCAAATTACCTGCTAAATGTAAGGTCTATGTTGTATATTGATTTCCTTTTCCATTATATATTTATTGATGTTAATTATTTTATATCTTTCACTTTGTTATTGTTGTTTTTGTTTGTTTTTTCCTACCTGCGCTTGTTTATTTTTCATGCTGCTTCTGTGGAACATAGAATTCTGCAACGTTTCATTGGTTGTCCTGGAGATCATTTGAGCTTGGGCGGCAGGTTGTTTGGTCATCTCTTTCCTTGTGGGTCTGTTTCTGTACTGGTATTGGATTACAGCTTGCTCCTGCCACCGTTTCCTGTCATTATAAATGAACATGTATAAATGTCTTTGGGCGAATTAAGCTGCAGTGCACAGGGTAAACTCACTTCGACTAGTTATTTAAATACAGCATCTTAAAAACTGGTAAAACACTATCACATGCGTCTCAACTTTGACAGAAATGCATCATTATTTAGGCTGCCATTTGTTTCTTTCTTTCTGTTGAAGGCAAACCTCGCGTGCGAGAAGAGCGGCGACTCTGTGCCTCAGCAGCGCCTCTGGTGCAGTAGCTGCAGTCTTCCTGCAAGCGGCGCGCGAGCAGACAGCAGCGCCACTGTCTGCGAGTGACCCGCGGAGAGGGTGACAGAGGGCGTGGCGTGCGCGGTGACGTCACACAGGCTGCAGGCCCGGAGGCGGAGTGGCTTCCGAGCTGGACTGTTTGTATGAAAACATTCAGCGTTCGTCCCGAATGCGGTGGCCGCTGAGGTTCAGATCCACGGTGGCGGCGACGCGGCACAGTCAGCGGCCGCAGAGAGCCAGCGCGAGCCCAGGCTCCCCCGAGAGAGTTCACCATCGCCGCCGCCCCTCTCACTGAATGAATGAGCATCACCGTGCCAGCACAGGGGAGAAAAAGGTGAGAATACCATCCCTCCAGAGGTGGGCTTAGGGACTGGGACATTCTGGGCATCGTGGAAAGGCTCCAGGTGTTTGGAAGACATGGGGGTCGGAGGAAGCTGGTGGGTAAAGGGGAAGTGGGACTGAGTGTGGTGTTATGTGGCAGGTGGATTGGATGATTGCTCTAAGTGCGATTTTAGATGTTAAAACTCAGCAGGAGAGTGGGTGGATAATGTATGTGGGGTGCTGGGAGATGGGTTAGTAAAAATAGGGTGTGTAGAGAAGATCAAAGGTGGGTTGGGTGAAGTACCACAATGAGTGATGAATGCTTTATGATAGATCCGGGGGTAACCAATGGTGGCCCACTAGAGCCATAAAATATTCCCATTTTCAGGATATCCACATGAATTACATTTACTGTGAACTGGAATGCTTTACGTAGTCGTTAGAATTCATGAAAAACCGTCTCAGTCATTGCCCTCTTGTTTTGGACCCTGGGTGGGATGCAGTGGAATATGGTAAAACGGTGAAGTGAATGGGGAAGGTGGGTCTGATAAAGTGAGATGGGAGTGTGGGTAGTGTTTACAGTTTTTGGTAAGCTGGACAAATTACTGACAGATGAGTGGGATGGTACATTCAGGCATAGAAGATACATGAATGTTTAAGTTGGTGTGTCTTGGGTAAAGACCGAGAGATGAGGTGGTGCTAAGTGTTTTGATCAATCAATCAGGATTTGTTAAGCGCGGCAAATGACCCTTGAGGGTCTCAAGTGGAGTTGCTTAGTGCTCTGAGGTGATTCATTTGAACAGCCAGGTCTTGAGTTCTTTCCTGATTTGCTGAAGCAGACCTGAGTGCAGTGGAAAGTCGTTCTAGGCTTTGGTCGCCAGGTGTGAGAAGGAGCGTCTTCCGCTGTTGCTTCAGCAGATCCGTGGGGTGCCTGTGAGGAAGAGGGAGGCGGATCGTAGCTGTCTGATTGGTTGGTGGAAGGTCATGTGTTTGTTGATGTATGCTGGTCCTTCGTTGTGCAGGTCTTTGTACACATGTGTCAGCATCTTAAACTGGCATCTCGTCTGGATTGGGAGCCAGTGTAGCTTCTTGTGGTGGGGAGTGGTGTGGGTTTGTCTGGGAAGGTCGAGGAGGAGTATGGCCGCTGAGTTTTGTATTCTCTGGAGTCTCTTCAGGAGGCTTGCGGTGATTCCTGCATATAGTGTGTTCCCAGGTGTGTTTCCGTTGTCCAGCCTACTGGTGACGACGGCCTGCGTGAAAGTTCTTCTGGTGTTGACTGGTAGCCACCTGATGATTTTGTAGAGCATGCGTAAGGTGTGGAAGCAAGTGGAAGAGACTGTGTTTATCTTTTTCTCCATAGACAGCTTGCTGTCTAATATTATGCCGAGGTTGCAGGCGTGGTCTGTCACGGCGGGTGCTGGGCCGAGTTTGGCAGGCCACCATGCATTGTTCCATGAAGAGGTGTTGATGGAGGGTTTAGATAGAAAATTTGGGACAGGGATAGGCTCGGTGATCAGTATTCTGGAGAAGGTTGTGTAGCAGGACCCTGTAGCTCTGGTTCGAGGTAATTTGTGGGGTACGAAAAGCAGGAGCTATTGTTTCATACACTCAATATCTCTGTTATTTTAGGTTGATGATATCTTCCTGGTATCAACAGCACCTCTTGGTCTATGGTGACTCTAGAAAATAGTGTTTATTCTAGGCTCTCTTTGGACAGGCCGAAATGGGTGGATATGATGTGCATCAGTGATAAACAGTGCCAGAAGTCGTTGTGCATATGGTAAACACAGCTGAGACACCGTTAAAGAAGGGACGGTACTTTTGGAAGTATTGAGGTCACCTAAAATATTGATAAGTGTCACTTTTTGCCCAGACATCCATGGTGTTTGTTGGTCACATAGGGCCAAATGTCTCAAAGGGTTACACCCGTTCTGTGTCAATGGGAAAATGTGTTCGTACATATGGCCCAGTGTCACAAACCGGCATGCAAGAATGCCCGTTTAATTAGAGGTTGACGGGGCAGCAAGAGCTAACGCTAACTAAGCTCCTTGCGACTATTGATATTGCACTGGCTACCCATAGTTGATAGAGGTCAAAAGCTCCTTGCGACTATTGATATTGCCCTGGCTACCCATAGTTGATAGAGGTCAAAAATCGGCACCGACAATAATTAAATGGAGTGAAACGACCCCGTTTACGTTCTGTAGTTTCCACCAAGCTAATAGGAGGCTGTTAATGTTCGGGGGATGCAAAAGGTCAACCATTACCATTTGATGCAATCATGCAACCTGTGGGATAAAGTGTGCATAATGTAACTTCTATTGTCCAATACGCTTTGGTGACTGCTTTCAAGATGCGAATTTCCGGCACCGTGGGCCTGTGCAACGACAAGACCAAGGCAACTAGAGCCCTGCAGCTGCGGGCTTGGGGCAATCCAAGAGAGCTCCACCCCTGCTTGTGGCTGCCAATGACAGGCGCCAGAGGACTCGAGCACTTGAGTACGGACGAGCCCAGGACAACATTGAAATGGGAAAGCTTAGATCAGCCTGGTCGCTGATGGGACATGCTTCGGGCGGCATGGACTGTGATAATGACAGGCAGCAGCACCTTTGGGCGCAGCGACCGTGAGGCAGAGAGCAACGTGGGGTCCGCCCCATCCGGAGCTCGAGTACACCTGACAGAAGCGACTGCTGCAACACGCGTAGCAACCGAGCAGACCAACTCTCAACAGACGGGTGCGGCGCAAAGAAGCCAGGCCTGGAGACTAGTTTCACCCTGCAGCATTAAACAGCCCGGGGCTTTAGCTCCTAGTCTAACGCGGCCTCTGTGTTTGTTTGGTTTTATAACGGCCGTTCTTCAGGTAGGGCTTGTCGGTCCTTTTGCAGTTGAGTGGCGTTTCGGGCGCCTCCCATTAAGATCGTTATTTCTCTGGGATGATAAAAGGGGACCGGTTGCTCAGTATCCTGTTGCTTTGGAGGCATTCTTCCGCTGTGTGGCTAGCATGAGTTCACCTTTTGAGAAAAACTGAGGTTGCCACCCCACTTTTTTTTTTGCTTGCCTCCGTAAAATAACACTGGCCAGGTAAATAAAAACTGACCGAGGTGGCCTCCCCAATCCGCCCTCGCCTAGACTAATGCAATTAGCGTTGTTTTTCGTTCCCCCAACATGCCCTGTAACTCGTTTGAGGTTTTCTTTCACAGTAAGCTAAGCGCTCTTTCTCAGTAGTCACGAGCCCAGGTTCATTTTTTTGATGTTAGATCGATTATATTTAGACGAAACACACTTTTTTCTATGGCCTTAAAAAGGCCCTCTCTTCACGTGGACGTAATAAGTTGCTCACTCGGTTCACATCATCCCCTAGGATGTCGATAAAACCAGAAATACATACGAGCCAGCAATCGATGCCCTTGTTACTGTAGCTGCAGTCTGTAGCGGGAAGACGAGATGTTTGTTCTCAACGAGGCATTTTCTTTCTCAGCCATATTGCATACTGTTGGTACCATCTTTGCGTTTTACTATCCAGCATTCTGGAGTTGATAATGCCTTTTATGAGCTCAGCACATCTAAGTGATCCATGGCCTTTTAATTTTCTTCAGTGCGACGGGTATGCCAATTTGTGGGTCCCCTGGCCCATGAAGAGACTTGGCCTAGCAGTTCAGGCTGAACTGCACCTACTGAGGCAGGTGCGCGCCTGTTCTGTATGGGAGTTGTTCTTGACTGAAATGGCACAATGGCACAAAAGATGGACAGGAATACGACCCAGAGAAATTGTTTGTGTCTGCGTTTATGTCAAGCATTACATCCATGACCTTCCTGCGTTCACCAGAGATATACAAGCTTTCATGATTTCACAGGATCCTTCTTCAGCTGTGGATTTACACGATATTACCAAAACATGCAGTTTATGTCACCAAGAGAAAGAAAGCTGTGTGGCTTTGAGGATTTGGAAGTGCAAGCATAGGCTGGCATATTAAAAGTTTAGCAGGCACCGGGAAAACTATCCTTGTTTGTGAGAATACCCACGTCTTGGTCTATTTGCCCAATAAGGAGACAGATAGCTATGTGGAACGGATATTTCTTTTTGCAGAGCAAAAATATTAAATAAAACATGTTTCTACTTTTTTAGCATTGTGTCTTGTTTCTGTTACCTCTGTAAAATAAACTTGTTGGGGTGTTAGTCTCGCTTCTGCATTTGTGTGCTTCGAGTGGCTTCTTTGTTTCAAATTACACTTCTGTTATCTCCATGTAATGTTCGTCTTCCCTTGAGCAGTGTGTTGTGAAATGTATTTATCAGTGAACTCAAATCTGTACCATTGTGTGAAATTGATATTTAAAGTAATTTTTTCCTTTCTTCATGGACTTTGATTTAGAGCTCTGTCTTCAAAGCTCGTCTGAACAGTGTATTGCTCACTGGCAGTTCCTATGTCCAAGGCATCTTTTGCCAGCGAGCACGTCAACATACAGAGAAGGACTTTCCTTCCAGAATTTTTCATGGCATAAGCACACCTCTTCCCTCTATTTTCTCTCTGATTGGTGTTCCACAGGTGTCACTCAGTTCTCAACCCCACAGTTATTTATCCTCCATGCACCATTTCTATTATGGTGCTAGCTCAGGTTCTTTTCTCTTTTTGCTCTATGCCCCCTGATTGCTTTTTTTGGACTCTGCTTCTACTGGTCTCGCTCTATGCTCCGCCCTTCTTTCATTGAGCCTGCACTAGTCTCACTCTACTGCTCGCGCTTCTTTTAGTTTCTGTTCTTCAATCTCCATGCTGCTTTTCAGTGGCACTTCCTCTTCTTCTTCTCATCTGCCTATCACCCAGTAGACATAGAGCCCTTTGTTAAGTACCGTAAATACAGTTCTTTCTTTCATCAGTTTAGGAGCTATTTTTCTATTCTCCTCCAAGATAGCAGTTATGTAGCCGTGTTTTATGAAATCTGTTGCTTCTGACCGAGTGATTGATGGAGATTATCATAAAAAGCACTAGCATAGCCAACCATGTCACCACATGAGTGTTTAATGCTTAGACAACTAATCGGGCAGGCAACTTTTTACTATTTGGACTAATTTTAAAATGAGTTAAGCCTCATGAAAATAACTGGATTTATCTTGGTTTTCAGTGAGGGCGTTTTGTTTAGTTGAGTGACCGGATTATTATTGACTTTAAGAGGTGGACCACTCTGTTTATTAGTTTAAAGCTAGTGGGTGTACAGCAATATGAAGTTCTTTCTTTAAGACGTGCAAACATACGTTTTATCTGTATTCATCCAAATAAGTAGAAGAGGAAATGATTCTGCTTGCTGATCTATGTGTTAGCTTTATAGCAGAATTTTGTTTGCCTGCAAAGGGTATGAAGATTTACACTTGCGGGAGAGGACAGGCTGTGGAATGGGCACAAGCGAGAAGGATCTCGGGTGCCATGGTTCATGGCTGTGTCTGAGGAGAAATTGCAAAGAGTGACTTTTAATTGTCATCTTTTAAATGGGATCCAAACCGTTGAAGAGAGGAATGCAACACCGTGGTCACCTTGTGGAACTAGTCTGACGGAATGCCATCGCTGCCCAGGTGTCAAATGCTGCTGATAATTGTAGGTTACTGAAATGTCTCATCCATCCCTGGCAGTATTGTAAGAAAGGCAGCCACTTGGGCTGCAGCCAGTGCAGCGCCAGCTACCCTGCTGGGTAAGCTGCAAAACCTCGACAATACATCATATGCACTTGGAATTCAGAAACGCTTTCATGGGTTTTGCTTAAGTCATAACAGTGTCGTGAATTATTTTTGTAAATGTGTGTTCTGAGAATTTGAGTGGAAGAAGCGTGTTTGCAGTGGCTGCAGTATAGCAGAATTCTGGAGGCCTTTAGGCATTGGAGACTCAGTGCCAGCAATATTCCACGTTTTTTGTAAGAACGGTAGCCAATACTACCTCGCTGCTTCTTATTGTTTTCATTTGCAAGAATGTGTAGACAAGTCTACTGGAAAACGAGTTTCTTTGGTTGAGGTTACTGGAGGACAAATGAAGAGCAGGGAGCTTATTGGTTAACCGTTTGGTCCCGCGTCCTCGCTGATAGCAATAAAAGACTAATACACTTATGTAACTGACTTATTTGTATCTTGGCCTTTCTTTAAATGTTCAGCGTGATTTTTCTTATTTATTTGACCCCAGAAGAATAAACATCTGTCTGTGCCCAACCGAGAGTTACAATTATCTGGTTCGTGTTCCACACAGATTTTTGTAGTAGTCACTCCATCCACTGCTATTCTATCTAGGATGACGTAAGTATTTATTGTTCGATAAACAGATGGGCAAAGCGGATGGTAAAGGATAGATTTGATTACATCACTGGCATTAGATGTTGGGGACACTGAAGGGGGTTTAAGGTAGGCCACTATATGAAGATTTCCCTAGTAATTTCTTGGGCTTTTTGCACATCATACCTTTAGGTATTGTTGTAATGTTCTCCTGGCTGTTTGACAGTTTAGATTTCAATGTCTGTTGATCATCTGTAGTTTTCTGGTTGACGTTTTACTGTTCAGGAAATCATTCAAAGGCTTGATTTTGGAGTGTTGGTTGGAATTTCTTTTCCGTAGGTGCTATGAGCATTTTGTTTTTTAATTTTGCATTTTGAATACTGAACTGACAGTGGGTCTTTGAACACATTCTTGAATGGCAGGGTCGTATTTAGATAGGGTTCCTTTGTACTCACTCGTGTTTTATTTTTTTATTTTTAAAGTGCCTTTGATTAATTTGTGAGAATCGGCCTTTGATCTTTCTTGCTCTCTGGGATTTATCCTTTGTAGAATAGAGTAACAGCGGACCTTCGATGCGTGTTGCCTCACTGCTATGTCAAGTGAACCCTCTGGATTCAGTATTCTAATGGACTTTGCAATATAAGATGAGCTGCCTTCCACCCATTAATCATTCACCCTAGAACATTGCTTTCTCTGACGTGTCACTCATTTCATAACTTTCTCTTGTAAGGACAAGTAATGTATAGGGGGTGCTATTCTGTGAACAAAGTTGGAGACCGGCAATTAAAAATTGAGAACTCAATCCAGGCCTATCATTTTCACTGATTGGTGGGTGTTTGTCTGTAGGGAGATAATTATTTTAATGCAGCATCTTCCACCATGAGGAAATGGCTAGGAACTAGACAAACTTGCAATGCTCACAGATTTGCAATGTTCAAATTGAACAGTGAATCCTGTGGAGTAGGAGAACAGACAGCAAAGCTCCCTTTATCACTTCTGAAGCACCTAGTCACATCCTTCAACCTGGCCGCCTCCACCCTTTCAAACAGTCTTCTTCATACGGTCTATGGTAAATCCAGGAGTCCCCGAGGAAGGGCTGTGCCCTGTTCAAAACACCTGTTTGCAGATGGAAATCATTAAAAATATTAATTATTGGAACTGTTTGCTGCACAGACATCTTAGTCAACTTAGGACTTTAAAAAAACCTAAAGATACCACTTTTATAATGAATGTCATGACACATAAAAGTCCTTTGCAGTGGAAGCAAAGTGCAGCGTAAGTGTTTAAGGTTAAGCAAGTGTTAGGATATTTCACTTTAGAAATACAAAAACAGGTACACCAAAGAGGGAATCCAGTGTGTAGATTTGTCACAGCAGAACGACTACAACTTAAATGTAGGTGTCATTGTCTCAAAATCTCTGCTGCTTTCCTTATAAGGGTGAATTAGAAGCTCAAGCCCTTGAATAGAAATTAGTGTCGGTCACAAATCTATTCCAGTTTTACCAAACATTAATTGTGTGTGTATCCAGGATAGAATCCTGGGATCTGAGGAGCTTTAAACCATTCTACCAGGGATGGACGTGAGAACGTAATTCGATGAGTGGGTGGGTTATGTGAGAATTGGGTTAGCTGCTGAGGTGCATCTGGTTGTCATGAAAATGGTTGCTGTGTTCATAGGGTACTTTGAGAAACTGAAATAAATGGGAACGGACAGAAAACTGAGGTGAGATGTTGGACAGACCTTGAGGTTTGAAAAATAGGATTGAAATATTTGCTATTGTCAGTTGTGCTCGAAGTAAGCTTCATTTAGATGAATAGGCTGCTTATTTATGCCTACTCATCCCACTAAGGTTAAAGGTCGAACCATGCCTGTGGAGGCATGGTTGTGCTGTAAAAGGGCGCAGACTACACAACTCCAAGATGAAAAACTCTGCATGGAGGGATATACTAGTTTGATTAATAGTTTCTTTATATAATGGTATTTAAATAGTATTGAGTATGTATTACATGCTTATATGGATTTTTTCAAATAGAAATCTTTATTACTTTTCTCGAATGCAACAACATCACATTCCTTATGGTCAAGTGACAGCAGGCATGTATGTAGGTGACGAGCATTCATGTGTAAAGTACCTTTGTAGCAGTATTAAGCAAAACAAGCTGAAGAGTGCTGCCTTTCCATGATACATTAACCAGGACTACCTTCAGACCCCTCAATTCCATAGTAATCTTGAGAATTTTCCAACAGCCATTCATGTTTTTGGAGACACCCATTTTTCTCGTACACCCACTTATCTAAAACCTGCAGTGCTATCCAGGGCACCAGGAAAGTGCTCTCAATATTTGGGCTATGCCCCTCTTGGCGATGCCCAGTTCCAGTCCAGTGAACACTTTAGAGGAACAATAAGTATATGCCCTTCTGTGATGTTGAGTACGGGCCAGCGAGATGTGAGAACAATTCCATGTACATGCCATCTCATCCCAGTATGTCTGCAATCTATTAACCCACATGCTGAGTATGGGAACTCATCCCGGCCCCCTGCACATTGCAGGAAAGTGTGAATTTCTTGTCCGCCATCCTCCACAGGCGTGCTCTTGTGTAGTGCAGACAATGGAGATACTTGAACTGTATGAGCCCGAACCTTTCCAGATTGTTGCTCTCCCTCAGGGCTATTACTGCCTTTTGCCATTCGCAATCACCCAGAGCTCCTAATCTTCTTCCCAGCCTAACCCTACAGTGACTGTGGATCGAGTGAGAAAATTATTAATGTTCTCTACATTTGTGAAGTCTTCTTTGTGGACAAAGGGCCCTTGATGAATTTGGCTTCAAGGGGACTGTACTCTGGAATTTTATCTTGTGTGGTCAGGTAAGGTGTGACCATGTGCCTGGGTTGTAGATAACAAAGGAACTGAGTTTTGAGTAGCCTGAATCCCTTTTGGATGTCAGTAAATGTCTCATTGTAATGCTGTTAGTTGTCATCTCTGGCCAAAAAGGCATATTTTCCATAAATTTTGCCTGAAATCCTATTTCATGAGTATTTTCCCTCCAAATTGTGTTGACCATTCTGGTGCCAGATGTATGCCTGTGCGTATCAGCTCCTATTAAAAAAAAAAAGTTATTTGGATCTTTCTGAGCCAGGTCCCAACGTTCAGCGATGTAGGCAGGATTTGGTCATATCTTGGAAGATCCGATCATTTATCTCTACTAGGTGTACAGCTGTATTGCATCAAGAAGTCAGCCATACCTGGGCTGCTATCATATACTGCTTTGCAGCATTTCACTAGACAGACCCCCCATGTCTTGTTCTGCAAAAGAAAGAATTGGATTAAACTGGAGATTTGGCTAAAGAATACTTAAGGTATCTTGAAAGGAATCTTTGCTGTCAATATAACATCAACATTAAAGACACAGTCTTTAACTGTTCTGCCCATTAGGGAGTTTGGCGGTGAATCCAGCATTGTATGTGTCCTTTAATTTATACAGTTCCTCTCCCATGTTAGTTTCTTCTTTGCTGAGCCATAAATACCGAGGTCTTTGATCCCATCTGTCTATGTTAGTGGAGTTCATATGGATTTCTAATTTATAAACTTAAAACTGTGATAATGTAATTTCAACAACAGTGTCCGCATTATTTATTTTCTGACGAGTAGGTTTTTCATACCAGTAGATAAAACGTAGCTGGGGAGGCCTGAATGCAGTGTTGTAGGCAGTGGGTGAGTCACCCACTTCTTTAATCAGTGGGCCACATTTTGACAGTTTGTGTTGGCATTAAGCCTTTATGCAGCGCTCTATGACCAATAAAAGGTCTACGGAGGGAGGACCTAAGGCAGTTGAGAAACGTGGTGCTTTTGAGAGTGGTTAATGTAGTGCAGACACCTGCAGGAGGGCAAAGTTCAGTTGTAGTTGGAGGACATTGTCTATTTAGGCCTCATTCCGCTGTTGCAGAAAGCCTCAACCAACGTTCCAGTTAGAGAAACGTGCCCGAGTATGGAAACCTGTACTGTTTTTTTCAGAAACAAGAGGTAATGTGCATTGAGCAATGTGACAGTTAAAACATACACCTTCTTCTTTATTATTTGAAAACGTTAAGGTGGGTGCGCTTTTTATAAATCCGGACTCTGCCTTCGGGAGGGCCTATGTGTTTATTAATTTCCCAACAGAATGGAACGATCCGTGCAGGATTTCGAGCGTACCGCATTTCAGTTTTTAAATATTTTATGAGCCAATGCGCCAAGTTACTTAGGTCGATCTTTTTAAGGGGGCAAACCTCCCTTGAAGTGCGTGTGTTGTTCTCTATACACTAAATGTGGCTGTCACTGAAAAGTGATGAATGTCTCACACAGATGTGCCGATTAGTGGTGTTATCCTGGTATTATTGCACAGTTTAGGTCCTACAGTGTTGCAAAATACAACAAAACATACACATAATGAAAAACGTATGTGTGAAGCAGTGTGCTTAGTTCCATATTTCACTGGCTGGCAGGTCAGGCTGCCCTTCTAGGAGGGGGGAAGCTTCATAGAAGGAGACGTAAAAGGAGCGGACCTCGTGAGAATGCAAGTTGGAAGGGTGGAGGATCGCTCTAAGCGCAGCTGGAGGAACGGTGCACGGGGGACGAGCCCAGGGAATGAACGAGTCGCCGGAAAGCAGAGAGAGCAGTCAGTAGAAGAACACTCTGATACAGATTAGTTAAATAATGAAGAACTCGAGATGAGGTAATTAAGAGCAGGAGAGATGGTAAGTCTACCGGGACAGTCACTAAAAGACTGCTTGGGTGTCAAGGGATGTGAAGATTATTTTTGGTAGCAACTGTGACTGGTTTTGAATCTGCCGCCCTGATCCAGTTACACTTAATTGTCAATACCACACAATCAGCCAGTGATACTGCTGACTCCGAGTGCCTCTAAATTGTTATGCGGGCGGCAGGCAGGTATAAATAACTACATTCGTGTATACTTTACTTTGCAGTCATGGTCTAGCATTTGTTGGTATCTACAATTATTATGACCTGCTTTAAGATACACGAGTTGTTGATGGCCTTTTAAATTGGACAGAGGCTCATTTAAGTAAAAGTATCATTGTAACTAAGAGCAGTTGATACCCTTGTGTGGTCTCAGCAGGGGTCACGGGCAAACAGTGGTGGAAATGACTCGCCATGTGACCCAGTAAAGGTGGGGTTCGCAGATCATGGTTCGTGGTGTTTGACCGAGGGCATGAGACAGTTAGTTTCTTGCTGTACTTGATGTGTGTGAACTTATAGGTCTAGTATTTTTTTTGAGGTTCTTCTTTTTCCCACCACTCTCCCCGAATTCCTTCCCTCGGTTTCCTAACTGCTTTACTTCATTGTAATTAACACGCGTTTGAATCACACTCATGTGTCACATATAGGTTTTCCACTGGGAAAGAACAATGGTCATATCACTATCTCTTTTTGGTCACAGAAGGAAATAACTGATTACTTTACTCTGATTTAGATTACAGGAGTAGATTTTTCTTGATTACTTTGCTCTATTTGATCACTAAAGGTTGCTGTGATTTACTGTTTAATCGATGAAGAAGTTTATTGTGATTGCTTTACCTTCTATTAGATGATGCAAGGTGGTGGTTCTGATTGTTTTAACTGGCAGTGCATTAAGGAGAACTCATTTACCCAGCACGAGATTGCAGGGGATTATTTAAAGTATTGTACCACAGATTAGGACATAAAAGTAGATATCCCTTATTCATTTATCCTGCATGAATTTGCAGAAGGAGATTATGTGATGATTCGCTATTCTTTAGATACCAGAGATAATTCAGATATTCAGATTGCGCTACATAAAAGGAAATTATTCTGATTAATATCCTCTGCACTAAATTGTAGAAGCTCTGATTACTTATTTCCTTCAATTTGTTTCTTTACTTTGCATTCGGTTACAGAAGGCAGTTACTCGAATTACACTGTTTTAAACTGAATTAAATGAAAGTTCTTTGCGTACTCTCTAATAAATTATAGGGGCTGATTAATCAAATTAGAAATGTTGTTTTGCTTTTAGCCATAGTGTATTTACATACAAGATAGTAATAGGAAATTAAACACAATCATTATATGTTTGAAAATGTTAATGGCAAAAGGTAAGAAAAAATAAGTGGCAGTAATTGGCTACAAACTTGTCTCTGTTGAGAATAAAAAGGAAAACACAAGTTTTGTCACTGCAATAGGTCACACCTATTAAACCTTTTGACTTTGGCAATGATTTTTAGCCATGCTCTAAAGCAGCATAGATGAAAATAATATGAAAAAAGTTCTATGACGTGTTAGTCATGTCAATTTGCAGACACGACAACACAGATGAGTGTGCCTACAAAATGAGGCGAACATTTTTTCCTTTCTCAATCCGAGCTAGATTAGTTAATAAATAGTCGCTTGAAATGTGCTTTTTTGATATAGGGCCATCACCCGAGTTTGTTGAAGTGATGGGCTACCTCCCATAAGATAAGCAACATCTGACATAGTGTACCACATCCACTGTTGTAATGAAGGGCGCAGATGATGTGTTGCACACACAGATGAAATGTTTTGAAATGGCATATGTACAGTGCAGCATGGGCAGAGCAGGGAGAGGGTCTGCAGCAGCCCTTTTTCATTCCCTGTATTGACTTTGTTATTGTTGCAGAGCTTTGCACCGTGCAAATGTCTGGTGCAACCTCAAGTACAAGTACAAGGGATTGACCTTTAGTTCCACACTGAAGTTTACCCAACAAATCAAATATGTTTATGTAAGGTGAAGTACGTTTGGCCCCACAAAAATGAGGAAGAGTGTTGGATTTGCAACCATAAAGGTTTATTAGCAGATTTACAAATTCAGATCATTCAAATTAGTTGTTAATCGGTTATCAATTCATGAAAGCATTAGTCAATATTATTCAAAGCAGTTCAGAATCACAAATACAAAGTAATTTAATTTAAAGTTATTATAAAATATATTAAAGCTGTCTTACCCTTACCATAAAGGAAAGTTCCCTATTTTGCTAAACTAGAAAAGTGGAGAAGGTTGAGGAGATGTTAGTCAAAAAATGTCCGCACAAGTACCTCGAAAGGTAGAAATCAGAGGGGCCTGTCCAAGAAGGCGACGGACTAGGCCGCTTCGTTCAGAGCTCCACCGGTGCCTAACAAAGCTACCCCATAAGACCTGCAGGAGGAACACCTCGAAGCGGCAGCTGCCCCCCTCGCACTAAGGCGGCTTGCAGGTGTGGTGTGGCGGTACCGGCAGCTGCGAGGGCACTGTGCCACGCAGTGGCCAGCACACACTCAGAGGCCACGCAGCCAGAAAGCCCGACGGAGACTCGAGGCAGGGCATTGTGTGCGCTAGTGGTCCCTTCGCACTGGTCCAAGGGTTGAATCCTGGTGATCGCAGAATCGCAACCATCAGTCCCCATTACCGGTGAGTGAAAATTAGCAGTGCTAAACGACCAGGGAGGGGGCGACGGCAGCCTACTTGTCCCTGTACACCGAGCACCATCTGTATCGTGGCTGGCTACAGTGATTTCTCCCCTGCACTGGTGTTGCTGCACCCAGCTCCTGAGGCGTTGGACGGGGCCTGATACTGTCTGCACCTCACATACGGCTCTGTGCCAGCGCCCACAGCAGCGAACCAGCGGATGCTGGCGAGACTATGCGGCAGTATGTTGGGGCTGACTGGCTTGCACAGCGGTGTGCTTGGGGCCTGGTGACACCACGCATTCTTCACCGCGGGGGTGAGAGTGTGCTAGAGGAGGGTCAGCCACTGTGAACTTCTACAGCCCCCTGATCGAGGGTTGGCCCGTCTCGCTGTGTAGCCCTCCACCCCCTGCTGCCTGCGCCCCTCCCTGCCTGAACGCTATCATCCTCATCATGGTCTGGGCCCCCTCCCTCCCCGTGGCCTTTTGGTGGATTTACGGATGTGGATCCCCCACAGGCCTTTTCATGGGATTTGGGACTGAGCTTGATGCATCGTAGAACCCCTGAGCAACTAAGGCTCCCCCCCAATAATCATAGATAAAGTGGGGTGATGAAGTGATTGGTCGTTGGTGCAGAGATAGTCGCAACAGCTGGTACTGGGACATCAGCCTGCAGGACGGCAGTGCGTATTTGAATTGGAAACATCCCCTCGGCTTCTGGAGGGCACCGAGCTGTTGGTGGGAGCCCTGCAAGGCAAGTGATCTCAAACGAAACATAGATATGTCTTCGCACCGCTCAGGGGCAAGGGACCCTACATTGAAGGACAATGCGAAAAACCCTGCAAAGAAAGCGGGCTTTCCCCCTGTTCCCTCAACGTTGGGCCACTCATGGATGACTCCCATGCAGACAATGAGGCTCAAAGCAAAGAACCCATTACTAAAATCTTCCCGGAGCGTTTGTTCGGGACCCTCAGGGGTGATTTCGCAGAGGTTAAGTAGGCTATAGCTGCCAAAATCAGGGAGATCAGCCCGTAGGTAGAGGACGTGGGTCAGAGAGTGTCATCCTTGGAGCAGGGTCCGGACGCTCGTGAAGAAGAATTAGATGGCTATCCTCTCGAACTTCTCATCCTACGTCATCAAAACTTGGAGCTGAGATACCAACTCGAGGGCTTGGAGAACAGATTGCGTCACTCCAACATCCGTATTAAAGGCATACCTCTACAAGCGATCACAGGTGAAATTGAAGACTTTATTGTCCGACTATTTAAGTACGTGGCTCCCACCTTGGCGGATCACCATTACCTTACATTGTACACACCGCGCTGGGCGACCGGCCACGGCCCCAGGCTAACCACAGGATATACTTACCTGCCTACATTACTTTTGTTTGAAAGAACTCATTATGGCAGCGGCATGTGATGTGAAGGTTCTAGAATTTGAAGGTCACCGGCTGTGGTTCTACCCAGGATATCTCTCCAATCACACTGCAGAAACAGAGGCCCCTCCGACCATTAATGACCTTTCTCCAGGAACTGGGCATCAGATAGATATGGGGCCACCCTTTCCGTCTTCAATTCGTATGGCTGGAGGAGGTCCGCATGGTTCGCACTCTTGAGGAGGCAAGAGCACTCCCAGATATACCAGCCTTACAACCTGCCCAACCCACGGCTTCACTGTTCCGGGGCGCCATTGCTGCTGGCTCTGAGTTCCGGCGCTCCTCCAGGCGGAAGAAGAAGCCGCTTAATAAGCTGTCTGAGGCAGATAGTTGGGAGGAGCGTGCCTGACTGCTTCAACAACTACAGCACAAGGGGGACCCAGCTGGCACGAAAGGTGATCAGTGACCGAGGCCGGCTGAAGTTGCGGTTCCTACTGGAAGTGAGCCCTTTTCAAACTAAAAGATGGCTGTCGCCTCTGACTACTACGTAGACATCATCCTCTTGCACTAGATCTATAACTTCACCCACAGAGTTCCTCTACAGCAGCTCTTTGCTTTAATGGTAATCGCCTACAACATGGACCTTTCCTTCAGGATTCTACTGGTCCCCATGCAGGGGATGTTGTTGAACTCTTGCTTTTTTCCTTTTGCTCTGCTTTCTCCCCACCCTATCTCTTCTCCTCCTCCTCCCTGCATGCCACATCCACTTGTGCAAACACATATTAGCGGTACTGACATCTTACTATTGTCAAGGTCCGAAACACTAAACTCACTGCTGAGTCTCAATGGTGATCTCTATACTTAGCCTCAACGTCCAAGGCCTGAACCCGTCAGCCAAACGCCTGGGTCTTCCCTCCTTTCTGAAAGAATCGAGCTTTCACATTTGCATGCTGCAGGAAACCCACCTGATTCAGAATGAGTGGCGATGACGGCGCTTTCGCTGCTTTGATCGCCAATACTTCTAGTCAGGGTCGACCAAGAAGTCTGGGGTAGCGATCCTGCTCGCCACGCACTTCTCTAGGCAAGTGGAGGAGCGGGTCTTTTTGGAGATTCCAGGAAGACTTTTAGCCTTGCATGTTATGATACAGGGCATTATGTACACCGTATCAACAGTATACACAGCCAGCGACCACCAGGTGGCTTTTTTTCAAGGACTCCCTGGGACAGATCTCGACATTCCCGGACAAAAACATATCAGTTGGAGGGGACTTCAGTGTAGCAATGGAGGCACAAAAAGATAGGTCCAACTTACGGGCGGGGTAGGTCGGGGGTCTTACACCGGGCACTAGACGCTGGTTGAGGGAGGCAGGATTGACGGACATTTGGAGATACATGCACCCTACATCCATAGAATACCCTTTTTTTCTCGGTAGCACACCAAACTTACGCCCGTATTGTATACTTGATTACATCGCCACACATCACCTCTAACACAGTCTCAGTGACATTGGTGCAACAGCACTGTCTGTCTGACCACTCTCCCATCATTATACCATATAACCCAGGGAAACGCCGTCGGACCCTTCCTGTGTGGTGCCTGAATGTTGGGCTCCTCTCCCACGACCATATCCTAGCAGACACCTCCAATGCTATCACCACCCTTCTGTGTATTATTGACACACCCACCACGTTGGTCAACGTTTTATGAGAGACACTGAAAGGAGTGCTCAGGGGACACTTTATATCCATGTCCACAGGCTACAATAGAGACAAGCAAACCTAACTGCACCAATTGGAAACGCAGGTCAAGGAGTTGGAAGCAGTCCACGTTAACTGGGGCTCTATGGCCGCTTGCCGTCAATTGAAGGCAGCGCAGAAGCAATTGCAGGCCTTGGAAATGGATAGAGCAGAGTATGCCCTGCTCCGCATTCGCCAGAAATATTACGCTGGCGGCAATAAGACAGGACGTATCTTGGCGCATCGCCTCAGAGTGGCTGCAACTGACCGTAGGGTCCCCGAACTTCGGGGAGCCGGCGGCTCACCAAGGAACCGGGACGAGGACATTGTAGCTGAATTTGAGCCCTTCTATGCAGAACTTTATGCAGGAGACCTCCTATGGGAAGCAGACACAAGGACCTACCTGTCCGGGTTATCCCCTCCCCCAGTCACGCCTGAAACATACACTGTGTTAGATACTGACATCACACCACAAGAGGTTATTGCCGGCATTCAACTCTTACGAACTGGCAAAGCGCCGGGTCCAGGCGGCTACGGTGCTGATTTTTATTAAGCCTTCGGGGAACAACTAGCCCCCGTACTGGCACGTCTCAACAACACTCTTAGCACGGATTGGGACTTTACGGACAGGAGCACAAAATGATGATGTACACCGATGACGTGCTCTTGACCCTCACTAACCCAGATACTACCCTAGAAGCTGTGATGACGGAATGAACTATCTTCAGTGGCACTTCCGGCTTCAAGACCAATCTACAGAAATCTTCCATTCTCAACCTGACTGTTCCTGAGACGGTGAGGAATCGTCTTAGCTTGCAATTCCCCTTCCAAATTGTTAGACCAGGGTCTACCATACCTGGGCCTCGCCAACCTCCTCCACGTGTCCTAGACAAGTTGCAGTCCCTTATTTGGGATTCCATCTGGGAGGTTAGACGTGCCAGGATGGCTAGAACCTGTGCCTATCTCCCTTTATTGGCAGGGGGACAGGGGATACCACACTTACACTCCTACTCCCATGCCGCGCAATTGCGCTACATGGTGGAATGGTTCCGGGGATATACAGAGAAGCACTGGTGCTTAATAGATCAGGCAATTGCATGCGTCCATATTTGGAAGGTATCATGGCTACCAAGACCTCATAGGCCAACTAGTATCTATGTGTCACCAGTGGTGAGGGCCATGGTTGTGGTGTGGGACACTGTACAATTGAGTCATGGTCTGTCAACACTCTTGCACCTACAGACACTGATCATTGGCAATCCAGACTTCCCACCCGCAACCAAGGGAACGGCATTCCAGACCTGACAGGAAGCCAACTGTAAGCGAGTCAGAGATCTGTTTGATTCTCAAGGTCTCATGGACTTCCCAACTTTACAAGTGCCATATAACCTCCCCGCCACGACACAAGTGGCAGTACTTGACAGTGGCACACTGGGTGACACAGCCTTGGCTCAGACCACATGTCAATCGAATGCTCACACCTTTGGAAAAGTGGTTACTCGCCCGCCCCTCAGACAAAAAGCTCTTATCTGACATTTATGCCTTCCTCTTTATACCCAAAAGTCCCCATCGATCACCTGCAAGGGCCAGATGGGAAGGAGAATGTGGACGCCCATTTACTGACAGGGAATGGAATGACATTTTACATCGCGTGTGGACATCAGCACTCAACACTACCAGTGAGGAAATGTTTTTAAAAATCGCGCATTACTGGTACCTCACCCTGGCCAGGATTGCCACTTGGGATCCCACCTGCTTCGGCAAATGTTGGTGCTCATGTGGCTATCGGGGCACTCACACACTTTCTATGGCAATGCCCCAAACTAGAGTCTTTCTGAGAGAGAATCGGGGATGCTGTTAATCCAATGTATGATACGGAAATCCCCAAATTTGCAAGTTATGTCCTCCTGGGTCTCCCTAATCAACTCATGTACCCGTTGAAGTCCCCTAGAGTTTGCCCGATCGCCCTAGCTGCAGCCAAACTGATATTGCTTGCCATCATCCCCACACACACCGACTGGTTATACAAATTGTGGGAATTATTGGAAATGGAAAAATCAACTGATGTAGCCACACACCTCCTCCCTCTCTTTGACAAGATGTGTCAACCCTGTATCAACTACCTCTCAGCAGAGTTTCGGAAGCGGTGTTGCCCACACTACCTCCGTATACTCCGTTTCACCTCAACAGATGACCCTGACAAACACTAAGACAACCAGAACCACTTTGACATACGAAACAACAAGCTCAGGCCTGAGCTGCACGATATCTCCCCTCCTACTCCTCCCAAGTTCCTCCTCATTTCTCTCTCCCTGCCGCACTGCACTTACATTATGTTATATTTCTTACTGTTTCATCACCGGCCTGTGAATGTAGGTGGTGTTCTTGTGTACTATATTTCTCTTGCATATAAACCAAAAAAAACAGATCGAAAACCTAACGGTAGAAATCAATTGAATCAAATAAAGAGCCAGTAAAGTTGGTAGGATGGAGATTTGCCTTGGAGTAAAATTCTTTCGGGGGAAATGATAGAACTTCGTCCCCAAAGGGAGCAAAAAAAAAAAGCACCTCCTGACTAATTCCAAAGTTCATTAGTTTAAATCTTCTTCACATTAAAAATGCTACACCTACTCACCATTCCGAAAAGGAAAACCAATAGGACCGAGCATGCTGTGTTAAAGTAACTCAAGATTTTTTCCACATCTAACACTCAATGGAGTCTCTGCTGCACGACCTTCAGTTGCTATCAGTAGTGACATGATACAATTCAGTTGAAATGTTCTTATTTCCAGGTGTTAGTTCATTATTTCCCTCTCCCCGGAACTAACAAAGATAAACATTCACAAGAAAACCAAAACAAGTGATGCATTCAACTAACGTTGGCTGGTACAGCTTCACTCCCGTCACGGAAAAGAGGAAAAATATACAACAAGCAGAAAACATGGTAACTGAACATTAGCCTTTTTAAATTGAGAACTAAATATAAACAGTTCCCACGCTGCACTTCTAATTCACTATATCCAGTGTTTTTAGTCCCTTTAAGGCTTTCTGTTGTATGTTGTGTTCTCCGTCCCAGTACACATAAAAAATATTGAAATCATGGGATTATTCTCACGGTGCACTGGTCTTTTTTTAATCACCTTGGATGGTTCTTAAAAACTTTAAACAAAAACGAATTCAACTGCATTGAAGTTATTTTGTTAAGTTATGTTTATATCAAATATATAATTTGATAACAACCGTGTACATTCCCAAAAATACACTGTAACGAAGTGATTGCCCTTGTACTTGAAAAATATGCCAATAACATTTGTTATTCAAATAAAAAAAACTAATTCCATTACACACAATATTTTTAGTTTTTTAATATTTAATATTTTAAGTTTCCTACTCGGTCTACATCTTCCTTCATTTCTTGGTAAATAGCACACTTTTATTTACGTTTCTCCAGACACAAACCTTGGAAACGTTCCATAGTGGAAACTACATTATTTTAAAAAATCATCACACGCTCCCCACATGTCAATTTTCGGATCATGATTGTCCTTTGTCAGGGTGATATTTCAACAATTGAACAAAACATTTACTAACCGTATGCTTGAGAAAAGTAATATGAAGTGAAAAGAGCAAAACCTTAATGAAACATCAAAAGACTCAGTGGCTTGTATAAAGTTTCGGGTACTGATCCAATTTGAAACCATCCTAGCTCAGTTCTTCCTGTATTATAAATGCACACCCGTAAACATGTACACGAATAACGAATACAATGCAAAATTCCACTCCACAACCCCCCAAAAAATCAAACAACTTTGTATATGGAACACTTAGGGTAAACCATGAACAATAATGGATGCCGAGAACGTTAATACAATAATAATAATGCAACTACCACTAAGGAGCGTTTCCAATGTTTGGGTCTGGCGAACATAAATAAAGTGAGTTGTTTACCAAAGATATAAAGGAATATATAAACTGAATACACACCATCAAATTATTAAATATTAAAAATTCATTTTTGTGTGGAATGGATTTTTCGAGCAGCATACAAGATGATGAAAAGGACTGTGTGCCATGGACAAAATTCCCATGATAGGGTATAGTTGTTTTTCACATGTTAAATTGAGACCTACATTAACTATGGTCAACTTTAACGTGAATACCACACCGTAAATATAGTTGCGCATTGCAGATTAATGTAAATATTCGTGCAAACATTTAAGAACAAATTCCCATCCTTATCTCTGTGGGTGGCACTGCTTTATCCAGGAGGCGGTTAGAGCATGGAAGGGTTCACACTGAGCTAATATTTGGAGCTGCAGGTAGCTTCCCTCCTACCCTGCCCCTCCCTGGTGCAACTATTGAACACACAGATAGCGACGAAGAATTACTGGCAGCCGTGCCAATCTGTCCGGCAGCCACACTGTAATGGTGAGATAGCAGTGCTGTCCGGCCAGTGTTTCACCGCCAGGCCAGTATATTTAACATAAAGGCCAGCAAAATAAATGTAGAAACAAAGCCAAATCTCAGACTGTTCTTATTTCACTGTAAACTTAAGGTAGCAAAATCACAAGTATTTCAGATCTGTGTAATCCATTTCTTCCTAAGTGATTTTGAAAGCAAATGCAAGTTGTCACTCAATACAATAGAGGGTAGTTAGCAAAACTGATTAGTAAGGGGCATTCAGGAAGGTTATTTGAACGTCACCAAATAGCCATCAGGAGTGTATTGTTCCACTAACTTCAGGTAGCAAAAGTCGTTAACTGAACGGCAGAATTCACCTGTCGGTTTCAGTAATGGAGATTTCCACCCCCATGTAATTAACCTTTAGATTTCCGGCTAAAAGGAACAGTCACTGAACAAATGAGTTGCAGCTGCTTTGTTAACGTTATGTCAGAATTTGCTATAGTTTTGTAGCTTGGTCTGTAGGGGATCACTGCCCTTTTACATATAGTGCAGTTTTCAACTGGGCTCTTTTTGTTTTACATTTGGATTCAAAGTCAGTTACGTTAATTTCACAAAAACGATGTTACACAATGTTTGTTCTTTTTTTTTTTTTAAGCACAACTTTTTTAAACACGAGATCAGGCCTGGTGAAATAGTCATGTAGAATATGTCTGCTCAGTTGTATTTTTCTACAGTCATGTAGTCAACCAGTCTTTTAATATTTGGTGAAGTAGAATACATTTGTTGCCTGTTGTCTCTAAAAAATAGGTTTAGTGTTGAAAATTGCTAAAATCTCCCTATCCCTTGTCCTGGACAGGTCTCTCTTGGTAGAGTTTACCACATAGGGGTAGTAAGTGCTCTGTAAATGCTGCAATACAAGATCTCTTCAATTTGTTCTTTGGTACCACCATTTCCCTTCTTAAGTTCTCTAGGACGGTGTGGGCAACTCTTTTTGTAATTTATGGGTATTTTGGATCTCTGGATTACTTCACCAGGTCTCCGTTTCCAAATACTGCTTTAGTTAAGTTTCACCAGACAGAACTTTGTTTTCCTTCTGAGTGTTAAACAGGCTTGAAGAAAATGTAGGCTTTATCTTGACTTATCCAGGGTTCTTTTGTGAGTAAAAAGTTGTTTAGGGTCCTGCATACACAAACTCAGGATGTACACGTAGGAATAAGTCATATTACAGAGAATACCATTCTAGAGTGCATTAAGTGCCAGGTAGGAAGAAGGATACCATCATGTTTAGCAGTGTCCAGTGAGACTCACATTTTGTTGAAGTAGTTGTTTGAATTAGAAGGCTTGGATCAAGTCGTCGTATATTATCTCCACTGTTCTCTTATAGGGAAGTTCCATGTTGCTGCCTGGTGGTCTGTGGCAGTCGGTGGCAATGGTAAGTATTATTACGTTTGCAAATCAGACTTCTTTGACAAGGATGTATTGTCCTTTTGGCTTCCTTAGTATAATTTTCTTTTTATCATGTATAATTCTGGTTATGTGTGTTCTTTTATAGCCTTAGGATTCTGGTCTATGTGGCTTCTGTCCTTTCAAGGCACCTGTGAGAAGTTTGCCTGGTATATGCTGTCCACTAATTAAAGTGGGCACCCTGTACGAATCCAAACAACCCTTATGGCGATTTAAGAGGTCAAAGATAACCTTAGAAAGCTATCCACATGGTAGCTGTGGAGAGCAGCCTTCAGGCTTAGTCTTGAAGGAATGTTAAGCAGCTTGTTTACCAGAGTGCAACCTTATAGTATTGATTAAATGAAAGGAGAACCACACAGTAGTTATACAAAATATGTATTTATTTATATAATACACTCTAAGTATGACACAGTATCTTCTACATGAAGATACTTACAAGGCACACAATACTGTAGCACAGAAACAATAGTAAATAGCACTAATACACAGTGGGCTCCAGGGGGAGACCAAACCATATACTAAAATAGTGGTATAAGTACCACGACTTGAGTCAAGACAGTGTCTAGAGGATGTAGAATCACTGGGACCCCAAGGAACCACCCAAGGTGAGTAAGTAGGGACACCACGGAGGATGGGTGCAGTGTGGGAACACAACCACGTGCTATGTACAATTCTATGGGCGAGTCGCGGTTGAAGTTTTAAAGTTTAAAGACCCTTCTCAGCGGACGTCAAAGAAACCCCGTGGAAGTTAGGAGGTTGGAGAGCCACCCCACCCATGGATACCGTAGTGCAAGAGTTACCTATTCCAGGGAAGCCGGGCGCATAGATCTGAAGTGGCGTCGGAAACCGCCGTCGATCTCTATGGAGGACTTCGAAGAAGAGCCACTGCTGGAAAGAAGAAAAGTGTCTGTTGGAATCCAAAGGTGGATTCTTGGTGAAGAGTACCTGAAAGCACAGGGGACAGAGTCTGGGTCACTCAGGAGTGACCAGGGGCTCGGTAGACGAATGCCCACCGATGTCGAGTGCTTCAGGTGCATTGAGGGGGTTCTTGACTTTGAAGCCACCGGGACCAGGAGATGTCGAGGACAACCAGGAAACGGTTATGAGCTGTCCCATGAAAGATGTCGAGTACTGAGGGGTCGATATCCGGCTGGGTCGATATCCGGCTGGAGCACCAACAAGCCTTGGCAACGGCAACCCACACAGAAGGTCAAAGAAGGTTACGGTTCGGACCAGCAAGGTCCAGGAGACTCACCAAGCACAGGGGAGTCAGGGCAAGCCTGGAGCAACCAGGAGCGCCCAAGAAAAGCAAAGTTAACCTTCAAGAGGACCCACAGGCCGGAGGCACAGGAGAGTCGCGAGGGAACCTCGAGCAGTTTCGCAAAGGAACAGCCCACGGAGAACTCGGTGCGAGGAGGCTGGAGTTCTTTGGTGGAAATGGTGCCAGAGGTTGGGGCTCCTCGGAGCCCAGTGCACTTGTTTTGGGAACGCCAACAAGCATATGCACTTGCAAAAGTGCGCAGTGTACAGGGGTACGGGTATTGCAGCCACCACGAGGGATTCTGGCCTCAAACTTGGTGAGAGGGCATCTCGGACCTCGATGGACTTGGAAACCCACCTCCTGTGTTTGTGAAGCTTTCGGAGTCCGTAGGAGCTCAGAAGCAGCAGACCGATCAGTTGAGATGTGGTGCCTGCGGTTACAGGGGAGTGACTCCTTCACTCCAAGGGAAATGTCTTCAGTTGTGCTTGATGCTCCACATGTCCTACACAGAGCCTGTATGGTGCACGGGCACAGAGGATGCTTTGGACGGAGAGGGAGACTAAGTCAAGCCCAAACGAAGTCCAGCGAAGTCCAGCATGTCCAGAAGGTCGAAGGTCAGTGGTTTCTTGATCAGAATCTTGTCCACGTCGAATCTAGGGTCCTACAGCCAGGTAAGCCCTTTTGTACCCACGGGAGAGGGTTGGACAGATTCAGGGGACCGGTCTAGACAGTGGGGAGGTTACTCCCATGTCCAGTTTCATGCCAGAGCAGGAGCCAACGGATCCCAGGACTGGTTTGAACTGGACTATGCACAGGGACACCAAATGTGTCCCTCATGCAGACTTTCGGTCGCTGGCAAGCGCACCCACTCAGGCCTAAAACACTAAATTCTGTCTGGGAGGTGGTCACACCTCCCTGTGACAGGATGCCTATTGTTCTGCCTTCCCCTGCTTGAGCATGGCTCAGCAGCAGGAAGGCAGAAATGTGTCTCTGGTCGGCAGCAACCATTTTGGGCTGCTCAGGACTATAAGGCTGGTACCAGGAACACCAGGGACCTCACAATGTTTGTTTCTGAGGGGTGGAATCATACCTCCCACACTGGGTACCGGTGTGGGAGTATGATTCCACAATGTTTGACACCAAACACAACAGGGTTACTTTCAACCGTTTTAGATTTGGTCATCATGTGATCACACAATGTCACTCTATATGTCGTAAATGGCTGCAGCACTAACAACCGGGGAGAATGTTCTCCGTAGGCTGCAGTGGTGTCCTGCTCATACAGTGGCACCCTCTCACTTAGAACCAATCACCCTGCCTTCAGAATTGTTAAGGCCTGCAATAGGGGTGACTTATAGGTTTTAAGTGTAGTGACCCTTGGATATAGTAAACATATATCTTAAGTAAGTGGTGCATGCACCAACTTACACAAACTGCAATGGCAGGCCTGTAGTTCCATTTTGTATGGCCTCTCATGAGTGGCATAATGCATGCTTCAGCCCATGGGAGGCCTCTGGGGTACCTATGCCCTAGGTACATGGGTACCATATACTAGGGACTGACAAGGGTACCCCAGTATCCAATCTGGAGTGTAGCTATGTACACAACATAACCAATTAAGGGAGAAAGCAGATAGACTGGGGTCTTGTTTAGCAAGATCCCAGTCAGACTAGTCAAAAACCACCACAGCACCTGGCAAAAAGTGGGGGTAACTATGCAGAAAAATCCTACCTTCCTGCAGCACCCATGACAGATTTCCCATTGAGAGTAGATTCTGTCTATAGTATCTCCACATCATGATCACGGTTTTCTTTTGTTTCTGTTGGCGTAGTGAGAGTCAATTAAAAATGAGACTGATGTGGGAGCATGGATTACTGTGCGGCTGCAGAAAGAATGATCTATAAATGGAGGGGCTGCAAAACATAGGAAAATACGGGATCAGTGACTATCCAGTCAGTCAGTTGGGTAACTAATTGTGTGTTTTGTATATGTGATTTGAGAATCCGAGTTGCTTGCAACATGTTGGTTGAAATTGAAAGGCATGGTGAAATAATGAAAACCACGAACAACAGATCAACATAAACACACATAAAGAATATGAAGGCTTTTTTTCAAACTGAGAAGATATCAGTGCCATAAAATGGTCTGATGCATTGCTTTTAAAATGGTGTTCTACACTACTGCGTTGCCCCAATTTCTTTTTAGAAAGTCTGAGGCCATTAGAAAAACTGTTACGGATTGAATTAAGTTGTTAAAAGATTATACGGTTGATGGCTTTAAATGATGCTGGTGCTATCTGCTCGCTAATGCTAATATGTATGCTGATTAGACCCATGCTGCTGATATCCTCTACACAGTTTGTTTTGCATTAAATGTAAAGATCATACTCATACGGATTGGGCACTCAATCCTATTATATGTATAATCTACTGGCGGTCGCCAGTAGATAGTTATAGTTAGGACCGTGTTTCCATAGGAAATCCGCAACATTCTATTTGGAATAACTTTGGCGCCGGTTGATGAATCCTTGCGAAATTTTCAAAATAGGTGGGGCGCTCCGCTCTGCTCCTGCCCTGAAAGTCTCGGGGGGGATTCGTCAAGCGGGGGCTGAGAAAAAAGGGGGGTCCCAAAACGCGTTTTCCCCATGCAATTTTCCATAGGGACCTTTAGTCCAAGGTACAGCCCGAACGGCTGAACAGAATTACTTGAAATTTGGCAGAGAGGTAGTCCTCAGCTCAGGGAAGTGCCTTTTGCAGGTCTGGTGTCAATCTGTTCAGTAGTTCCTGAGAAAATCAAAAGTAAAATCATATATATATGTGGGCGGAGCCTAACCACACATCTCATCCTGAGATCTGATTGGCTGTCAGCACTTCATCCAAGAAGTGCTGGCAGCCATCTTGGGACCAATATACATGATAGCACCTCATTAAAAAGCATTGCAGTTAATAGAAGGTTTTAAGACTTTAGTTGCATTATAAATCATTTGTTGATGGTACCATACTCATTTTAGGAATTGTGGTATGTTCTAAGGTGATTTCACCATGTGAAAAAGCCTTCTGCTGGGATATCATGATTGAGAGAAAAATATTTTCTCATGCTTTTCCCACAGAGGTTTGGAAGGTGATCTATAAGCTAAACTGAGAGCTTATTTTCTGTAAATTCACATTATCTTTCTCAGTCATGTGAGAATGAAGTCTGACATTCTCAGTAAAACATGTACATCCAACAAGGGCAGAGACTGTCAGTTGATTCCTTTGTGTTCTACTGCAGCTTCCCAGAGTGTTCCAAAGAACAACTAGAGCGGTAACAGTCCTACTTATGATAAACGTATGGCACACCTGAAGCCATCTTGCTTGGATTAAAGTGGTAACTCTTAAAACATTTAATTTAAAAAGGAACAAAATGAGGGGGTTCATTTTTCCATAACAAGTATGATTAGTGCTGCAGAAAGAAAAACTAGGGCACATTTTGACATCTCAAATCCTCTTCTATTTCATTAAAAAATTCTGACATGCAGACTGAAACATGCACTTTCAATACCAGCAGCAGTTTTCCCTGGTGAGCAGTAGCTTTACTACAGTGATCTAATGAGCAAAAAGAGTGCTAACATTCTGAATTTATGGCAAATGTGTGACACATCTGAATGCCTTCTTGATGGAATCAAAGTAAAAAACTGAAAGTATTTCCTGCTGAGGAGACTGCAGTAAATGAGGAAATTAGGAAACTTCATAACAAATAAGTCTCCCAAGATGGCCACCAGAGATAAAAGAGCCCAAATGTAGCCCAAATATCACCCAGATGTAGCCCAAGTATAGCCCAATGACAGAATGTCCCAGAGTGTTCTTAAAAACAACTAGAGCGCTTACTGTCTTCATTATGACAAAAGTATGGCACACCTGAAGCCATCTTGATTGGAATAAACTGGTAACACTTAAAACATTTAATTTAAAAAGGAACACAATGAGGGGGTTCATTTTGCCGTAGAAATTATGATTAATGCTGAAGAAAGAAAATGAGGGCACATTTTGAGTGACTTCTCAAATCCTCTTCTATTTCATTAAAAAATTCTGACATGCAGACTGAAACATGTACTTTTAATACTAGGAGCAGACTTCCATGGTGAACAATAATTTTACTACAGTGATCTAATGAGCAACTAGAGTGCTAACTTTCAGAATTTATGGCAAATGTGTGACATATCTGAATACCTTCATGATGGAATCAAAGTAAAAAACTGAAAGCATTTCCTACTGAGGAGACTGCAGTACATGAGGAAATTAGGAAACTTCATAACAAATAAATCTCCCAAGATGGCCACCGGAGACAAAAGAGCCCAAATGTAGCCCAAAATCACCCAGATGTAGCCCAAATATAGCCCAATGACAGAAGTGTGCAAAACACTTATTATTTTGTGTTTTTGCAGTGTTATATAGTGCAGACTTGTCAGGTATTGGAGTGCTTTACATGAGCATTGGTTACATCACACAAGAACAAATTCATTTTGGTTGTAGACATGGGGAGATTAAGTGATTTGACCAGAATCACAGAATGTCGAGCTGAAGCAGAAACTCCAACCTGGTTCCCCAGTTGCAAAGTCTGCAGTTCTGGAAGTAACACCACATCCTCTCCCCTAAGTGCAACATTTAATCAAGTGGTCAACTGGATAAAAAAACATAAAGATAACAAATAATTTAAAAGTGCTTTGTCGCTATTTGAAAACTCAGAAAATATGTCCTCATTTTAGTCTTTTAGAGCACTAACCATAATTTTGATGCCAATAAGACCCTCTCATATATGTAATTTCTAAAGGAAATGCTCTAGGTATTACAGTTTTGATTACATCAAGATGACGTCATGGCGTTCCACACTTTTGTAATAAATATAGAATGTTAGCAATCTAGTTGTTCATTAGGATACTGTTGAGAGGCAGAGGCCAGGGGCACGGACTCTGAAAATTGAAGGTAGGAGGGTGCAAAGGCAACAATTTAACCACACTGAGCTGGCAGGAAGGGCCGTGGCAGCACAACAGACTATGGAGGGCAGTGGAAAGGGGGGCAGGGGCAACAAACCAACAATACAGGACTTGCAAGAGAGGCTGTGGCAATGTAATAGACCATTGTGGTCAGAAGGAAGAGGCAATGGTAGTACAACCATACATGCCAACAGACCCGATTCAGCCAGGAAACGTCCAATGTTTTTAAGCTCAAATGGGCTTTATTTGATCTGTCTCCTGTCTACAATCTCCTCTTTTTTCAATGTAACTCAAAGGGGAAAATCAATATCCCAGTTTTTTTTCAAAATCTCCCTCTTACCAAGTTCAAAATGTTCGCAAGTATGGTACATTGGATCATGGAAGGAAATGGGGTAGGGACATGGACTTGGATAACAGAGGACAGGAGGGACATGGAGAGGTGCACCAAACTGACCCTGCAGGGTAGGCATCAGGGTTTGCAGCAGCACAATACACCACACAGGGCATATGGGACGGGAGTGCAGCACAACAATCCATAGAAAGCAAGAGGGAGGGGACAGGACCATGCACATGGACAACAGAGAACAGAGGGGCAAGAGGCAATGGTAGCTAGCTGACCATAATGGACAGACAGGAGAGAAAGCTGCATCATAACAGACCATAAAGGGCAGGAGGGAAGGATCAGGGGCATTACAATGGAACAGACAAGCCAGGAGGGAGGGAGTAGGGGTCTGCACACGTAAACAGATGGCTGGGGGCAAGGGGGCAGGGCAGGAGCAGCAAGATAGCCATGGAGGTCAGGCAGGATGGGCACTAGAAGCAAGACACACCATGAAGAGCAACAGTGAGACTGTGATGGCATACACACAGACCATGGAGGGAAGGTGGGAGGGGGTCAGGGGCAGCTAACTGACCACACAGGGAAGGTGGGAGGGGCCATGGCAGCACAGAAGACCATGCATGGCAAGTGGGAGGCTTAGTGGCAGCACAATGGCTATGATGGGCAAGAAGGAGGGTGCAGGGGCATGCACAAAGGACGATGGAGGATAGAAGGGAGGGTCAGGACCTGTGCACAGACAAGAAAGTTCAGGGGAAGGGGCCTCACAACAGACCGCACGGGGCAGGCAGGAGGAGCAGTTGCAGCACAACAGACCAGGGAGGGCAGAAGGGTGTGGCAGTACAATGGACCATGTAGGACAGGAGGAAGAGGATAGGGGCATGGCATGTGGACAGGCAGGGTGGAGGTGGCAGGGGCAGGTTACAGTCATCTGACAATGCTAGGCAGGTGGGAGGGGAGTGGTAGCTCAACAGAACACTCAGAGTAGATAGGAGTGGCAGGTCCATGGAACATGGTGGGCAAAAAGGATGGAGCAGGGGCATGCACAAAGACATCGGAGGGCAGGGGGAAGGAGAATAGGGGCAGCAAGCTAAGCACAGAGTTTAAGCAGGAGGTCAATGATGGGGCATAGAATTGGGCAATGGAGGGCAGGAGGAGGGGACTGGTACATCATACTAAATTGAGGGCAGTGGCAGCACATCAGACCATGCATGGCAGGAGGGAGGAGGCTAGTCCATGGATTCGCACAACAGAGGATAGGGAGGAGGGGGATGGGGCAGCAAGCTAACTGTTCAGAGAAGGCGGGTATTAGGAACTTTATTGTTTTTAAAACGTGTGTCTGTGCGAACTACTTAAAATATGAACAAGTATGCAGCATAATCTCACTTTTATTCAGGAAGAAGAGGACGTTTGTGACTGTGACTCCGGGCTCACTTGGCAGAAACACCCCCTGACCCTCCACCCCCTATCGCAAAATGTAATGCCCTTGAAAAGGGTAGGTGAACACAGTGTTATATAGAACATAGTCCTGAGAGCACGATTGAAAATGAAAACTAGATATAGTGTATGGTATAAACTATGCACCAAAAAGTGTGATATAAGATGAACCGGGCGTGAAATATAATATGCAATACATTGTGCGCAATGACAGATTCATTGGAGAGCGCGAGATAGCACAGGCACTAGCGCGTGCTATGCGATGTGCGCCTTGGAGTGTAATATGCACAGGGCAGTGTTGTGTAACATAACTAGTCTCTAAAGTTGTAATATAAAATATGTGCTGGGGAGTGTAACGTTGCATATGCACTGTGACAAAGATATGGATCCCAGATTGTAATATGTATGGCATAGCACTGTGCGTTATAACATAGGCATCGAGGAAGGCACGTTAGATGGGACAATATAACCCGTGCGAAGACAAGTGTGGCATGACATATTCACGGGGTGGTGTTACAGTGCACATGGGCTAGAGAGTGTCATAGCATATGCACTAGCAGGTGGAAAACAACACAGAGGTGTGTGGCACTCGGCAGGCAATGGTGGGTGTAACACAGCATTGGGCTCTGCCAGGAGCGCGCTGTGACTCTCAAGTGATGTTCGTCTCCTTTCCAGAGAGTAAAATAAAAAGTATTACACATCCGGCAGTGGATGTGTGTTTTATTAACCGTGAGGGGGGTTTCTTACATAGTTTTGGTCGAATTTTTGTCGAATCCCCTTTGAATGGCTTGGTGTGCATGTGTATTAAATGTGCCCGTCAATAGCTACCCATGTTTGTATAAATAAACGACAAGGGTGTCTACCGGGATTAGGCACGGTAGGGCATCAGACATGTCAGAGCTTCACTAGTGGTGTAAATACATTCCACGTGGATTCATTGTATGCATAGTCGCCTTTTAATGAATATCACTCAAATCGTCATGGTGATAGGTACGTACGGTTTGTCCAGTATGTCCTAGGTGTGTCTATAAATATATATTTTTTTAAAATAATAAAAAACAGTGGCCGGCCCTGGGGATTGGGGTCAAAAAAATATAATTAGGAGACAGGCCCTGGGGTATGGGGTCATCAGGGCCAATAAATTAGAATAAGAAGGGGAACCACACAGCCCCCCTTCTTAAAAAATTAAAATAAATAAAAGACTGGCCTCGTGCCGGAGGCCACGCCCCCTCCTTGCAGCACTCTGCAAACGCGCCCCCTGGCGAGTTGTAAGTTGGGGAATTAATTCCTCTTCAATACTGAGGGTCCCTGAGGGCCAACTAGCCCAACAGGCATCTCCAGTATGCGCCAGGGAGCTGCGCTGCAGACAGGTGTTCTGAGGCCAAGCCCCTTTTTACACCTCTCTGCAACGCAGCTCTGTGGCGCTTACTGGAGGTACCTAGTGGTCTAGTTTGACCCTAGGGACCCTTAGGATTCAAGGGGACTTAATCTCTCAACTTAGAACAGCCACAGGGCGCGTTTACACAGTGGTGAAGGGAGGGGACGGGGCCTGAGGTGACGTGTGCGAACACGCACTATGGCACGTTTTAAATTGGGGATATAATTTCCCTTCAATACTGAGGGCCCCTGGGGGCTAACTAGCCCACCAAGTGCTTCCAGTAAGCGCCACTGAGCTGCATTGCAGAGAGGTGGTCCAGGCTGTGCCACTTTTTACACCTGTCTTTTAACATAGCACTGGCTCTAGGACTGGTTAGTCAGACTCAGTTACCACCAGTATCCGTCTGAAAAAGTTGAGGGTACAGGATGATTTTGCAACAAGGATTCTTTCTGCTCTTCTTTTTGTTCTTTCTACACGTTATCCTTCTTCCTGCACTTTTCTTCGTCTTTGAGGACTTCTGTTGCTTCTTTCTGCACTTCTTTTTTTTCTTTCTGTGCATTTTTTCTTCTTTCTTCACATGTCCTATCTCTGTAGGCATAGTTAGAAATTAGCATTTAAAAAACCTTTGAAATTCACTGAAAAAACCATAGGTTTCAGGGGTGTTATAGTTAGCTGGACTTTTCACTTGTACAAAACCATTGAAATTCCCCCGTTATAGTTAGTTCAGCTAACTATAACTCGCGCGCCCGCAATGCACTGCTGATTATGTCACATATTACATCACTCATGACATGGTCAGTGACATCACTCATGACATCACTGATGACATCTCAAATGACATCACTGATGACATCATCCTTGTGATAGAGTGGCAGACCTCCTCTACCCCTAATATAACCTTTGATACACACATTCAAAAATAGAGACTAAAATTTTCAAAACAATGGACATACCAATACCAGTTACAACAACCTCTTCAGTAATTCTAAGATCCACATACACATCCACTCATTCACCAACAGTCCTATACAGCCACTCATACATGTACTCACTCATCATATGTATGAAATTCCCCCGTTATAGTTAGTTCAGATAACTATAACTCGCGCGACTGCCACTTTATCACAAGGATGATGTCATCAGTGATGCCACTGACCATGTCATGAGTGATGTAATATGTGACGTCATGAGTAGTGGATTGCGGGCGCGCGAGTTATAGTTATCTGAACTAACTATAACGGGGGAATTTCATTGGTTTTTTACGAGTGAAATGTCCACCTAACTATAACATGTGTGAAACCTATGGTTTTTTAAGTGAATTTTATATTTATATATATATATATATCTGTATCTCATGTACGCCTGTGACTGTATTCAAAAAACCACAGGAGTGTAACCCGTAGACCAAACTGAGATCAGGGTAATAACAATGTAATTGCAACAATATCTCAGCAGGAATTATTGAATTATTTGCAATCGTATGTACAAGACATTACAAACACACAGAGAGAAAAAGAGGCTGCAAATACTTTGATTAATGCGCCCATAGGCGTCATATATTTAGAGAAGATTAACGAAAGAGTCAACAAATTATAACAGCACTGTTTGGTCTAAATACCAAAACAACCCTAAGAAAAAAAGTGTACAATGTGCTCGTGACATAAGTGTGACGGCGCAAGTGACAACGTGAAGAAAACCATAGCAAGGGGCGCAATACGGTATATACAGAGTAAGTACAAATTAAAGGTTCCAAGCAACGATTTCAATTGTTCATCTGAAAGTTTTCAAAGAGTTTTTTTCTGAGGGAACCAAAAGATCAAAAGAGCGCCAAAAGGATTTGGAGCTGATGGGCACAGGTCGACGACGTTTCGATCCTTAATTATTTAGGATCATCCTCAGGACCAGGGTCGCAATTTCCAGGGAGTGCTGTATAAAATAAAGGTCAATATCAGAGCGGAGGTCAACAGGACATGAGAAGGTAAAGGAAACAGGGGAATCTCGACTCGCGTCTACCTGTGGCCCGGGGGAAGGGGACTCTGTCAAGGAGGGTTCCGGGTAGATAGACGAGAAAGTCACGATGTGTCCAGGTGAGACATCAGGATGGGACTCAAGTGAATTAAGAGTCTCTGGGGAATAAGAGGGTAAATTAAGCGGGGGAGGTGGGAAGAAGGGTAAAGGAGCAGGGGAAGAGGAGCAATGGTAACGCGTTGTCAACTTACCGCTGGCAGGAGCGGAGCTGCGGAACCGGAGGGGGAGCGCACAAGGGCGCTTCAGTGTATTCTGTGAATGTGAATAGAGAATTCAAGGAATAAGGATCTAATCGAGTACCGAATGATCAGCAGGATACGGAAAGGGGAGACGGGGGAGGGAGGGGGATGTGTGTGGACTTACAGGTTAGCAGGTCAGGGGAGTCGTGGTCCAAATTTCCGAAGGTACATCAAGCCGCCACGGACGTGTGCGGAGCTCAACCGAAGCCTGTGAAGAGAAGCCGAGATCCCTTCTACATAAGGGAAATATCAGCGTCATGGTAACGGGCACAGATTGGACAGTGAAGAAGAGGGTGGGACGGTAACTACGGACGCGGGGATTGCAGCCAATGCGGGAGCAAGGGGGAGTAGCAGGAGAAGGTGATAGGGTCCTGAGCTGGTGACCCGGGCTGGTAACCAAGGACGCCTGGGGATCGTGTATTCAAGGGAAAGAGAAGAGTTCCGTGGCTGCCGAGGGAATCGGTCAGAGTGTGATTTGTATTAAGCTGACGAGAGAGGACTGGTCAAGTAGAGACAGTGAGAGATTGTGTCTATGAGGGGTTTGGAGGCACAATCAATTATAGTGCATCGATCGTTGAAATAGTCATGGTCATTGTGCACAATGTAGGTACGAAACTGAATTTAAGGAGTGATACATACATTTCAAAGGGGACGTGCTTCACATGGAATCAGGGGAAAGGAAAACAGGGAAGGATAGTAGTCTTCTTGTTGAGGTGCCTGGTCAATGATGTGTATCGGCGGTGAACCAATAAAAATCACATATGTAAAACAATGAATACCATACATTTCGAGAGGGTCTGCTTTATGTCAAAAATAAAAGAAGATCATCATGTTAAGGTTTCTGGTCAGGGAATGTTAAGCATGACCAATTCGGATATACAGGAAGGAGGGGGGGCGGTTTGCTAAGGGGTGGAGCCACTGGATGATCATGGTGGAAGATAAATCGTGCTGTTCCACTCATCGATAGTGTTCAACCCTTGGTTCACAGAATTACAACGTGTAATCCATTTACATTCGCATTTGTTCAAGAGTTGTTGTAGATTGCCACCTCTCGGTGGAAGCCGCGGTTGGTCAATAACCTGCCACTTAATGTCAAGTACATCATGGTTTTTCTCCAGATATTGTGATACCAAAGGGGCTGTGATGACCTTGCAGTGTATCCTGCTTTTATGCTGGATAATCCTTTGCTTAACCATTTGAGTTGTCTGTCTGATGTAGAGAAGATGACACGGGCATTCAATGGCGTATATCACATTTTGTGACCGACAGTTGGTCAGCGTGTTTAAGGAGTGTGTTTGATTATCAAATTTGAACTCCTTTGTGTTGATGGTGAGATCGCACACACTGCATGACTGGCATTTGTAGTGACCTAGTAAGGGCGGTAGTCCCCATGTGGTGGTGATGGTATTAGAGTGAGCAGGTTTGATGGGCCAGGTGATGGCATGAACCAAATGGTTAGATAGATTGTTGCCTCGTTTGAATGAGAAAAGAGGTGGCTCTTGGAAAGATTTATTGGTTCTCAGAATTGTCCAATTTTTTGAAATAATCTTTTTAACTTGGTTGCTGCTGGGGCTGAATTTAGAAACAAAGGGAATGCGGGAGTTTGTCTTTTTGGGCTGTGGTGTGAGAAGAATGTCCCGATGGCAGTACCACGCTCTTTTACGAGCGCGTGAGGTCAATCTGCGAGGATAACCTCTGTCTATAAGTTTTTTAAGTAAGACATCGGATTCCCTGAAATAGTCCTTGCGCCAGCTACAATTTCTCCGGATGCGGAGGAATTGGCCATAGGGTAAGCCATCTTTGAGTCCACGTGGATGGTAGCTCGAATAATGTAATAGTGTGTTTCTTTCTGTCGGTTTGCGATAGAGCGATGTTCCAATTACTCCTTCTTCCGCATGTATGTTAAGATCTAGGAAAGGAAGGTCATTGTTTTTGTATTCAAAAGTGAACTTCAAGTGTGGTTGGGAGTTGTTCAGCCATTCCACAAAAGATGTTAGAGTGTCGGCATCACCATTCCAAAATAGAAGGACATCATCTATATAACGTCGCCATAAGGAAATTTGAGGTCTGAATGGATTGTTTGAACTAAGTATGAGACATGTTTCAAGTTTGTGAACAAACAAGATGGCAAAGTTTGGGGCAAAACAAGCTCCCATTGAAACACCTTTGATCTGAAGGTAGAAATCATCCCGATACAAAAAATAGTTGTTCTCTAAGGCAATACGTAGGAGACTCATGATGAATTCTGTGGGAATCCGGGTGGGTCTTGGTCTGTTTTCCAATAGTTCATGGATAGCTAGAAGACCCTCATCGTGTGGGATATTCGTGTACAGGGATTCGATGTCGAGACCCGCCATCAGTTCGGTTTCTGGATCAAAGGGTCTGTCTTCAATAGTTCTGATCAGGTCGATGCTCTCTCGTATATAGGTGTCTGTGAGAGGAACAAATTCCTTAATGATGGCATCTATATATTTACCCAGGGGCTCCAGGATGGAGCCACAACCGGAGACAATGGGTCTGCCAGGGGGGTTCTGGGTGTCCTTGTGGATCTTCGGTAAAACATAAATCACCGGTGTGCGTGGATGAGCATTGTTGAGGAAAGTAAATTCTTTAGGAGAAATGATGTTTTGGGTCTGTGCTTGTTTGGTAATGTGGTTGATTTTGATTTTGAGATCAGGGAGGGGATCATGAGTGAGTTTACGATAATGAGCAGAGTTGTTCAGTTGTCTTTTGATCTCCACGTCATACTTTTCATTGTCCATGACAACAATGCCTCCACCTTTATCCGCTTGCTTGATAGTCAAATCTGTTCTCTTCTTGAGGCTGATTAAGGCCTGTTTTTCGACCAGTGGGAGGTTGTAAGGAACAAACTCAAAGGCTTTCTGTACATTTGCAACTTCATGTAGTACTATTCTCTCAAAGGATAAAATTTCTGGAGGCATAGTGTGTGAGGGTGGATTAAAGGTGGAAGGGGGATGGAAGAGAATAGTGTTCGAATGAATCGTTCCAGGTTTATCTGCAAAAAATTGGCGTAACCTGATTCGTCGGAAGAACTGTAGTAGGTGTGTATGCAGTTCAAAGAAGTTACTGCGTTCCGTGGGTACAAAGCTTAAGCCTCTACTGAGTAGTTTGGTCTCATTTTCGGAGAGATTGTGTTTGGAAAGGTTGAAGATGGGGATCAAGTCCAAATTAGTGTTGGAGGCAGGAGCAATGGAATCAAAGTTCATGATGGGGCCTTTAAAGGCATCTCTGGTGTAATTATTGCTGGGGGCCCCAGCGGTAGAATTTGTTCCTGGTTTGCCTCTCTCCGGAGTATTGATTTTGGTAGCGATTGCGTGCCCGTCGACGGTTCTGGCCGCGTCCGCGGCCTTGTTCTAAAAAACGGGAGGTAAAAGGGGTGCAGGCCTGTTGGTGTTTCTAGATGTGCTGGGTTCCTCGTTCGAGTCAACTTCTTCGATTGAGGTATTAGAGGAGTCCGAGAAGGTGATATGTTGGTTGTTCCTAAATCTGCCCCAGTTGCGTGTTCTTTCGGATTATAAGGAGTGTTGTAAAACTCTTCCTTCAGGTAAGGGTAGGTTTTATCTATACTGTAGTATTTTATGTCTTTTTGCATTTTGGTAATTTTCTTGTTCACTTCAAATGTGTTGAAAGTAGCAATGGATGAGTTGATTTTATCCAAAAGGTTCTTGGCTTCAGGGATGGAGTTGTCTTCCAAGATAAGCTTTTCAATTTCGGCGATTTCTTCTAATTCCTTTTGGCTGTGTTCTAAAGCCGTATCGATTCCTAACACCATCCAGTGGCAGGAACAGGTGGTGGCCAGGTGACTGAACCCAGTACGGAATTTTGGGTCTTGGGTGAATATAGCTGGAACGTTGCGAATTTGTAAGCCCAACGGTATAATCCCAGACTTCAGATATTCGGTGAGCATACGAGCATGGAGGGTAGTACGGATTTGTTTCTTCTTTAGTTTCTCAAGTCTGTCAAGTAGGATCTTGGAGGAATTGGTGGTAGTGGAGGAAGAGGAGGGGGTGGATGTCGGGTTAGTGAGGAGAGAGGGACCGCTCAAGATACGTTGTATATAATCTTCTGTGTAACTGGGAGCCTCTCTAGACATTTTCAATCAGAAAAAATGCTGACAGAAAAAACTAAGTCAATTAGTTAGAGATGACAAGCCCTAAGGCCTTCTCTCGCAGCGAAGCCGCTGCTCACAGTATAGAAGAAAAACCACAGGTGTGTAACCCGTAGACCAAACTTAGATCAGGGTAATAACAATGTAATTGCAACAATATCTCAGCAGGAATTATTGAATTATTTGCAATCGTATGTACAAGACATTACAAACACACAGAGAGAAAAAGAGGCTGCAAATACTTTGATTAATGCGCCCATAGGCGTCATATATTTAGAGAAGATTAACGAAAGAGTCAACAAATTATAACAGCACTGTTTGGTCTAAATACCAAAACAACCCTAAGAAAAAAAGTGTACAATGTGCTCGTGACATAAGTGTGACGGCGCAAGTGCCAACGTGAAGAAAACCATAGCAAGGGGCGCAATACGGTATATACAGAGTAAGTACAAATTAAAGGTTCCAAGCAACGATTTCAATTGTTCATCTGAAAGTTTTCAAAGAGGATCGAAACGTCGTCGACCTGTGCCCATCAGCTCCAAATCCTTTTGGCGCTCTTTTGATCTTTTGGTTCCCTCAGAAAAAAACTCTTTGAAAACTTTCAGATGAACAATTGAAATCGTTGCTTGGAACCTTTAATTTGTACTTACTCTGTATATACCGTATTGCGCCCCTTGCTATGGTTTTCTTCACGTTGTCACTTGCGCCGTCACACTTATGTCACAAGCACATTGTACACTTTTTTCTTAGGGTTGTTTTGGTATTTAGACCAAACAGTGCTGTTATAATTTGTTGACTCTTTCGTTAATCTTCTCTAAATATGACGCCTATGGGCGCATTAATCAAAGTATTTGCAGCCTCTTTTTCTCTCTGTGTGTTTGTAATGTCTTGTACATACGATTGCAAATAATTCAATAATTCCTGCTGAGATATTGTTGCAATTACATTGTGACTGTATTCAAGCATACAGTCACAGGCGTACAGGAGACTCCCCACCCACATCATTGTGCCCCCACACAGATCTCTCCAGACTACCAGTATCTTGCTGATTAACAAATATATCTCCACACACTGGAAATTAATGGTCATCTATTAAACAAGATGCTTTACTCGAGGGCTTGCTCCCTCAGGGATAGAAAAGACTGCATTCCACCTGGGGAGAGGAGTTGGCCTAATGGCTAGGGCGGTCAACCTCGAATCTGGGGAACTGGGTTCGAGTCTCGGCAATGATGCTGAATCTTGTGATTCTGGGCAAATCACTTAATCTCCCCGTACCTAACAAAAATGAATGTGTCCTCATGTAACGCAACTGGTGCTATGTAAAGCGCTCTGATACCCGATACCTTTGGGTCAAGTTTGCGCTATATAAAACTCTGTAAAATAAAAAGAAAAACAATATTAAGCAGTGAACCTCTGAAAGCATTATTCCAATTTCCACCTGTCTGAATCTGTGACAGATCTGCCTGGTTTTGGTCCGTTGTGACCCTCCACATCTGCTTGACTGGGGAGTAAAGTCGTTCCCTTGGATGCCAGTGAGCTGCATCACCTTCCTAGACCCTTGGTTCGGTTGCCCTCACAATTGGGCGTTGCCTACCTCTCCAGGGATGCCAACTGGCAAGTGACACTGGTAACTTGTCTCATGATTTATCGAAACACCGACGTTTTGGGGATGTTGGCTTCCCTCTAAAGCTGCCCAGATCCAGGCACAAAATCTGCAAGTCTGAAGGGCTCATGCAGGTCGAGTCCAAGATTAGAAGCACTCATGCTCAGCTCCTCTTACATAAGAAGAGTTCCTTCCATGTGACATCAAAACCCTCTCTCGCCTAATTCTGCCTCCTGGCTTTCAGCACCAGATCTCTCCCTGATCCTATGTAAAAGTGAGATTCCCATCTGCTATCTTAAAAATGGTGGTGGTAGACTAGGAATTAATTTCTGTGTGCCACCTACACATAAACTGTTAGATTTGGGGGTCTCTAGTTGGCAGAGGTAGGTACCTTTGACCAAATAGGGACCCTCGCGTCTAGTCAGGGTAAGGGGCGACACTCCTAAAATAACCCCTGCTCACCCCCTTGGTAGCTTGGCACGAGCAAGCAGGCTTATCTCACAGGGAGCGTGTAAAGCATTTGTGAACACATACAGTAATCCAGTGACAACACTACAGATGGACACCACACAGGTTGTATTATAAAAATAAGTATTTTTATATAGACTTAACACAAGACCAAACGACAAAAATCCACAGTACTGTACTCAAATATAGACTCTAAAATAGTAGAAAATAGCCCAGTTCTCTCAAGTTGTAAATGCAACACTTTACTCTCAAAGTACCTTGGATGCGTAACGCAATGCAAACAAAAGGGTCGCAGGGAAAGTGATGCGTCGGTTCCTTACACTCAGGGGAGTGGATGCGTCGGTTCCTTACTGCTGCGCAGGGGAGTTGATGCTCGCTTCCTTACTGTGTGGGGAGGTGATGCGTCGGTTTCTTACTGCTCTCCGGTACAATGCGACAAGATGGCGCTTCGATGCGATACTCTTCTCCGGTGCGATGCGACAAAATAGCGTCTTGCTCACGATGAGACAATGTTGATGCGATGCGTGCACGCCCGACTGCCGTGCGGCGACTCGATTATCTTTGGAGCCGCAACAGGCGCTGCGACGCGCTTCTCCGGTAATGCGACGGTGACCTCTGCGGCGGCATGCTTTTCCAATGATGCGCCGCGCTTCGGCGATGCGATGGCGACAGCGGAAGAGGCAGCACGCTTCCTTGCCGATGCGACGGCAACTGCTGCGGCGGCGTCACGCTTCCAGCTCCCAGCGACACGCAGTCTCTCAGAAGGCCCAGCGCAACAGCAGGCACTTCAATTCACAGCAAGGGAATTCAGGGGGGAGCTGGTTGGTGAAGTCTTGTATCCCTGAGACTTCAGGCAGGAGGCAAGCTCAAGTTCAAAGCCTTGGAGATTCTTCTTCAAGTTGATGACAAGCACACTCCGTCCTCTTCGCCTTTCTTTGGCAAAGGAGCAACCACTGCAGGCCAACCCCCAAAGACACAGCACAGGGGTAGTCTCCTCCTTCAGCTTCCTGGTTCTTCTCCTCAGCAAAGGTTCATCTTGATTCCTAAAAGTGATCTAAAGTTCTGGGGTCTGGCTCCCCCCTTTTATACACCAAAATCCTTTGCCTCTGAAGGCAGAGAGTGTCTGTACCTAGTCCAAACCAATTCTGTGCAGTCCTGGAGCACTTTTTTTACAGGACTCCTTCTTTCCTTTGACAGTGTGGGCCAGGGTCATCAGATGCACCACAGAAGGTGGAGCCAGTATTGTGGAAGGCAGGCACAGCCCTATTCAGGTTTATAAAAGTGGTATTTTCAAACACAGAATGTTAAAACCAACTTCACTAAAAATACAAAGATGTATTTTATCATTCTGAGTTCAGGCATACTAAACTCGAATTTCTACCATGTTCCCTGGGTCAGTTAGGATTATAAGGTGTTATAATCAAACTGCCCATTCTGGCCTATGGGTACAGGTAGCCTTGCAATAGTGAAAAACGAAAATGGCTGTAATTCACTATCAGGACATGCCACACACATCAGGACATCTCCTACCTTTTACATACAATGCACCCTGCCCTTGGGCCTACCTTAGGGGTGGCTAACATGTAGAAAAGGGAAGGTTTAGGGACCGGCAAGTGGGTGCACTTGCCAAGTCAACATGGCAGTAGAGACACAATTTACAAGCTGCTCCGGTGGGTGGCACAATCAGTGCTGCAAGCCCACCAGCAGCATTTGATTTACACGCCCTGGGCACACGCAGTGTACTGTACTAGGGTCTGACAGGTAAACCAGATAAGCCAATCATGGAGTCACCAATCCATACATCAATTTAACATAAGGAGCACTTGCACTGTGGCACTGAATTGCAGTGGCACAGTGCCCAAAGACCAGCAAAAACATCAGAGGCAACAGCAAAAAAATGGAAGGGAGACTCACGCCAATGGTGCCAGGTCTAACATAAACAATTAGACTAATGCCGCAATCTCTGCTTTTATTTACCCAGGTGGGTACATGTAACAATGGGAACTGTATAAGGAGTAGATTTAATCTTTATTCCACACCAACCCTCTGCCCTCCCTGCAACTACAATGATCACTTCTTTAGCTGAGTCGCACTGATATGCATTTTCACCAAAAGTAAGTACCGCTTTATTTTCTCTTCTGCAGATTCTGAGTCTGCTAACATTCATCTGATATTACCTTTTGTTTCCTGCACTTTATTTTTATCACTTGTGTATGTCAGCTATTTGGCAACTGCTCTACTCCTTTTGTATCTTGGTGCTATTCTGAATATTGAACTCACTGCACAAGCACAAATTTCGTACCACCAATCGTTCCCGTCAGTCTCCCGAGTAAAATGAGACCTCACTTGTATGGGGGCCCAAAGCAGAGTCAGCCTAAAAATTTATAAAAATAATTGTGCTTATCAACTCCCTTTGATATACCCTCAATCTCTACACATTTTTGCCCCTTCCCTGTCACACTCACTTTGCTCACCCACACAAGTGAGGTATCATTTTACTCGGGAGACCGAGGGGAATGCTGTGTGGAAGGAAATTTGTGCCGGCCCGGTGAACCCACACAGAAATGTAAGGAAAATGTGATTTCATTTTTTTAAGATAGATTTGAGGTTTGCGGGGGATTCTGGGTAGGAAAACATTGGGGGATCCACGCAAGCCACACCTCCCTAGACTCACCAGGGCGGGTGTCTAGTTTTAAGCAATATCTTGTTGTGGTAGGTTTCCCTAGATGGCCGCCTAGCCAGGACAAAAAACGCGGGTGCCCACATGGAAAACCAGGTTGTTTTGTGATAGGTAATTTTGATGGCTCAACAATACATTTTGGGCCCTTTCCTGTCCCGGGTACTTGGCCCACCCAGACAAGGGAGGTAGCATTTTTATCGAGAGACCTGGGGGAATGCTGGATGGCAAGAAATTTGTGTCAGCCCGGTGATACCACAACGGTCTCACACAGAAATGTGAGGAAAATGTGATTTTCTCTTTTTATTAGCTACATTTGAGGTTTGCAGGGGATTCTGGGTTAGAAAATGTTGGGGAATCCACGCAAACCACATCTCCATGGACTCCCCCAGGTGTCTCGTTTTCAGATATGTCTGGGTTTGGTAGGTTTCCCTAGATGCCCACTGAGCCCGGGATAAAAAGCACAGGTGACTCCCACACAAAACCAGGTCTTTTTGTGAAAACACAAGGCTGGCTAATATAGGCACTGGGGACAGTAAATATGACTCGCCTGCCTCTTTCCCTGCTTCAAACACACTTTACGATGACAACATGGTTGCTTCTTTTTGGGTGTTGCAGGAATTTTATCAGCAAAATGACCCTTCTGCAGCCTTGCCACATCCTCCAGAACACATGAAATGGAGGCTGCTGCTTCTGTAACAATGAGACTTTCGATCACAGACAACTGAAAGTCAAGGAAAAACATGAGTCTTCCCATGGTTGTCTGATGATAAATAATATATGAATTGTATGTTGCCATCTGGATCAGGTGGGTAAACAGTTTTACGACTCGCATTGTATGGCTGAAGAACCTGGTCTTTCTTGTCCACTCTGCCTATGCACTTGTTGTAATCCAGTATACAGGTGGGCTTGTGGACTTCGGCCATATGAGCCCAAACCGTGATGGGGAAGTGCTCTCATCATGAATTGTAGTGAGCGTGTACACATCACGCCTATCTGAAAACTTGACTGCAAGCAGTTTGTTGGAACGCAACGCAGTGCTTTGGGATTTCTGGAGCTTCTTGCAAACAAGCTCCTGCAGGAATCCTTTGCTGCGACAACAAATTGTACCACAGGCCACAGTGCCAGCTTTGTGGAGCTCAGTGAACAGCTCTACTCCTGTATAGAAATAGTCCACATAAAGGTTATAACCTTTGTGAAGGAGTGGGTGGACAAGCTCCCATACAATCTTTCCTGTGACTCCTAATGTGGGAGGGCAAGCTACAGGGTTTAGAGTTGAGTCCTTCCCTGTATACACTCTCAAGCTGTACACATAGCCAGTTGAGCTCTCACACAGCATGTATAACTTGATGCCATAGCAAGCCCGTTTGCTCGCAATGTACTGCATGAAAAGCAGCCGCCCTTTATACAGGATCAAGCACTTATTGATGCATATATTCTTTCCAGGAGTATAAACCTCTGAAAACGTGGCAGACAAATATTCCACGACAGGCCAAATTTTTAACAACCTGTCATGGTCTGTATGGTTCTCCGGGGGCCATGCAGCAGAATTGTCATAAAAATGCAGCATGTACTGAAATAGCAAAAAACAATCTCTGCTCATTTATGGTGCGAAAATGAGGGTTACCCAAACCGTGCATGTAGACCAGTAGGACAGCAAAGTTGGTTTATACACTACCCTCATTTTGAACGTAAGGCCCCAAAATATCTTCAACTTCCCTAATGAAGTGGGAGTCCACTTGTGTGCCCTAGAATGAGGCCAGAGAGTGCCTCCATGCTCCCTCAGAAATTTTTTGGCACGCAAATTTGTTTGCTGCACAATTTCACCAAGGAAGTCAACATTCAAAAAGAGATGAAAGTATTCAATTGATAAAAAATTACTCGTTTCGGCTTTACATCCAGCGTCGCCAGTATAAGGCGGAATTTAGGGCTCTACTAAATTGGAGTCTGCCAAGAGAGCACTCTGTCTGTGCTTGCCACCTCACGTGCCTGCTCTCTGGGTTGGTCTAACCTGCTACTGTTGTCCCGCTGCACAGACTGTGCTTGCGAATGGACTTCACAACTGTCATGGTCTCCCTCGAATCGCTGGAAGATGAGTCGTCTGATGGAACTGTGCCAACTGGAAAATCACTCGCAGATTCCGCTCCATTGTCGTCTCCCTCAGATGCTGTCTCAGTCAATGATCATGCCTTGGAGCTAGACTCTAGAATCAGATTTAGGGCCTGGGCAGCTTTCATCAATAGTCTGCCATCTCTGCTAGTACCTAAAATCTTCTTTTTAAAACACTATCCTATGTAGAAGTCAGATAGGTTGTTGATTTCAAAGTGTGGGTGGGTGCGTTCGTGAGTGCAAGTCGATAATGACAAAGTCACCTTACCTTGCCTTTCCAAAATCAGCAGGCTCTCCAAAGATACTAAACAAAGACAACAAAAAGACACAGTATTAATTAATCTTGCCACATAACCATCATCACAGCATTTAGCGCTGGTGGCACCCAGTGTAACAATCATTTTGGCGGCCCCCTCCCATGACTTCCAATAAACATCTGTTATTCAGCACCAAGATGCCCACAGTTGAACGTGTGATTTACAAATGCACGTTATGTTATGGCCTCCTTGGATTCCCTGACTACCACCCAGCAAACGTGCCCCTCATCTCTCCACAGCCTCTCTCTCACATACATTTCATTTGTTTTAAAGCATTTGTAATGCCTAGCTTTGCTAATCTACTGAGCTATCCACATAAAATACAGACCTGTTCTTTGCAGCAGGCCCTCTGCGCGACTTTATGGCGTTAAAACTGCCACTAAACAAATTCTGATCTCTTTCTGTAGCAGGAACATAATCTCAAGCATTATCTCGACATTTTTATCGCTGAAAGCTGTGTGTGTGTGTGTGTGTGCGTATATATATATATATATATATATTATATACATACACGTACACACAGACAATTCACTTTTTTATATATGTATGGTTTCCCTGGGGGCCAATCGCAGCTCCCATGGAAACCACACACGTATTAATGAAAACTGATATACATGTATCTTTTTCTATATATAGTTAATTTTTTTTATAGGTCTGGTTTCACTGGGGGCCGATTGCGGCCCCCTGGGAAACCACCACGCATATAAAAAAACAAATTGCCCCCTAGGGGGTCGGCCAGTGTTCGGAGGGCCGAACCCCGGTCAATTTCAAGTTTTGAGGGCCAACCCCCCCATGTCATATCCCTGGTGTATAGTGTTTTTTTTCCTGATAATGGATCACAGGGCGGCCGTAATTCATCGCCTTAAACCTTTTCAGGAAGACCTTGTTTGAAAGGGGAGACTCTTCCCTTTCAAACTAGGCTTCCCTGAAAGCTGGGGAGGTGTTTCAGCCTGTGTCCTCCCACCGGAGTTGTGTGCGTCCTTACCTGCTGCTTCCTCGGCTCCAGTGGGGAAAAAACTGTGATGTCAGCGCTTTGGCGGGAAGAGGGGGTGGGGCGAGACGTGGTAGCAATTCTGCGCCTCCCCCGGGGGTTTAAAAAAAAAAAAAAAGCACCCAGATTTTTAGGAGGTCCTCCTTGGTGTCGGCCAACGGCCATTCCCCACACCAGGGAGGTAGTGTGTGCGTCGGCCATTGGTTGACGCACGCATCAAAGGGTTAACAGCACACTGCGTCCAACCACCCAATGACTTTTCGCAGTAGTCAGACAAGGGAGCAGCCAAAACATTAAAACACCCCCCAATTTGAACCATACCTTTTAATAGCACTAAGTGAAATGAGCAAGGCCAACTCTCCCTAAAATAATTCTTCACCCTTCTGCCCTTCTATCCTTACGTCATTTCATCTTTCTACTCACCCAACCTTGCATCTACCCATCAGTACTTTCATCTTTACATCCTTTCACCCTTCCATTTATTTATCCTTTCAGCCATTGATCCTTTCTCTGTCCATCCTTCCTTAATTTCACCTTTCCCTCCACCCTTTCTTTCTTTTACCATACCTTCCTCTTCCACTTTCCTTTCTGTTTCCCCTATCTAGCTGCTCATCTTTCTTCTGTTCCCTTCTTGTTTTCATTCTCATGTTTATATCCAACACATTTTTATGTTTGCTTCACTAGGGGCTTTTATCTCCATTTTCTTGTATTTTTGCTTGGCTTTTTTACAACGCCATTGGCATTCCTCTGCGCCAGAGAGTTATTTGTGGGGATTTGTCTGCAGACTGAAGAGGCACATTGATGAAAGATAATTTCAGTTGGACGGCTTACTATCTCACACAACCCACTGGTAATCTCTGCTGCAGTACCTAGAGTGGGGGATTTATTACACTGCTGTAGTCAGACACTGCATTACACTGAGTCAGCATTCTTCATTCGGAGGAAATGATCTCAAACATTGCCAGCATGATGAAAACAACACCTCCTCTTCACCATCATTAGAGCCCTGTTGATCAATCCTTCCACTTTGGTAAAAAGCTTGCTCCCTTCTTCCTCAAAATCAGAACATATCGCCCTGGCTAAAAAAGCCAAAACTAGACCCCTTGATTCCAACATTTCTGACCAATCTCTAAGCTATGCTTCCTGGGAAAACAGTTTGAAAAGTTAGTGTTATCTGAACCCTCATGTAGCATAAAGAAAATCTCATCCTTGGTACTTAGTATTGCACTTCAGTAAGAAAATGGACTACTGAGGCTTCTGCCGGACAGATACTGGGTTTTTGATCAAGGGGTTGTCTGCTTCCTGGTTGTGCTCAACCTCTCAACATCCTTTGATGCTGTTGATCATGAGGCACTGGTCACCACCCAATGGTACTAAAATGGTTCTCTTCCTTCCTTTTTTCAAGTTTATAGTTCACAAAGTTCTTTCTCCATAACATGCCTAAAGAAAAATCCTGTTGATGATGTACCATTACAGCTGACACATGTAATCGCTCTAAACATTGTGCATTGAGGCATCGTGGCCCTCCAAAAATAGGCAGGTGATGGGCAGTTTTACCTTGCAGTGCTCATATAGTGGGCTGGATACTTTCCTATTCACTCAAGATTAATCCTTCCAAAACAGATTTTGATTTTCTCTAAACCAAGGACCCCAGTGCTGACTTGGCTTGAAAACCTTTCCCTGATGGTTACCCTACCAACTCTATCCACATGTGCTGATTTACCAGGATTCATCCTTGACCAACATTGAATAATGCAAACGCAAATCTTGAGACTCTCCAAACTACTTGCTTACTAACACCACATCCTCAAGAAATTCGAGCCTTTGAAACCAGAGCTTGACTGTTGCACATATATGGAGGAAATGCCTTGCTGCTTGAACTACTGAGCTTGTCTCTCTTCTCTATTGAAGTAATTCTGTACTCTGCTGCTACCTAATCCAGGGCATCAAGAAATCAAATCCCATCACTCCCATTTCTACTGACCACCATCAGTGTTTTATTGAAATACAAACTGCTCCAGAGCAAGATCGACAAGTTTACTAAACCGCCCATTTGTTGGCTGCATCTAGAGAAAGGTTGAGTCTGGATGACCCCCTTCATCTGGAGAATCGGAATTTGCCTAGTATCATGATGGTAAATTCCAATTCTATTAAGGACACGGAGGCGAGGATTATGCTACCTCTCTCTTCGCTTTTATTATAACAACACACACAGCAGTCAGGGAGACATCACAGTATGCAAAAAATAACAATAAAACTACAACTCCCTACAACCAGGGAGACACTTAGATAAGTAGTCCATCAACAGTTTCCATGAGTTCCAGTAGAAATTCCTCTGTCGGTTTCCTCCCTTCCTCTTTCTTCGCACAAGTCACGCCAAGCATTTACTGGTCTTGTTTAGAACCATCATTCCCTGAAAGAACCAAACGAAATCAATAATTTAGAACCGTGAAAAAACGTGATACAATAACCACATAACGCAAGCATAGGAAACCAAGGAGCAACAAGGCTGAATATAACACTATTTATAAACAAACTGATTACTTACTGCCATACGGGAGGGTTCGCACGAAAGTGCCCCGGGCGGGATAATCCTCGCCTCCGTGTCCTTAATAGAATTGGAACTTACCGTCATGATACTAGGCAAATTCCGATTCTATGTCAGGATTATGCTAGTTCAAAGCTTACTTACCACTAACTGCGCCACATTTAAAACCGGTTTAAAATAAAACCTCTTAAACGTAGTGTCCGAAGACCAATCTGCTGCACGCATTCCTCTAGACGCGCACCCAGCGCAAAAGCTTTCGAGGCCATCGCACCTCTTGTAGAATGGGCACCAAACTGATTTGTGTCAATACCAGCCTCCTGCATGACCCACCGTACCCACCTAGCTATGGTGGGAGAAGAGACCGCTTTGTGTGGCTTCTTGAGAGCTATCAAGAGTTGTCTCTCGCCCGGAGGGCGAAGTTCCTGCGTCAAATCCTCATACGCCTTCAGGCATTCTACCACACACAGTTTTGGAGAATCCCGAAAAGCCGGGTACGAAATTGTCCTTGTATGAGACTTAGTTCTGCGCCCTATGGTAAAAAGAACCCCATCCGGGGGAAAAGTGCGTGCCGAGATATCCAGAGCTCGAATATCGGAAAATCTCCTACAGGAAACCTAACATAACAGCATCGCAAGCTTAGAGGATAATTCCTTCAAAGATAGGTATTTATTGGACTGCCAAGACAAAAACAAGGTGGTGAAACTCCCCGTCCGGATTCTGAAGAAGATGAGGATACAGGGGGAATAGGATTGGAGAATCCCAGGAAAGTTCCAGAAGAACTGGAAACCACACTTGAGACCTCCAAAGGGGAGCCACCAGGGTTACCTCCGCACACTGCCGGCGTATTTGGGCAGTCGTTCTCGTTATCATTGAGAACGGGGGAAACGCATAGCCTTGTTCCGCACTCCAGTCCTGAAGAAAAGCGTCCGTGGCAAGAGCCATCGGATCCGGCCTCCAACTAAAAAATCTTGGAACTTGAGCGTCCAGACGGGAGGCAAAGAGGTCCGCTGAAAACGGCCCCCAAAGGCTGTTCAACCACTGGAAAATCGGGGGGTCCAGCTTCCAAAGGCTGGAGTCGTAAAGATGTCTGGAATGCCAGTCGGCAACTCGATTGTGCTGGCCCGGGAGATACTCCGCCGTCACCGAAATGTGATGATCCAGGCAGAACTCCCAAAAGTCCTTTGTCAGATTGGCCAAAGCCCGAGAGCGGGGACCCCCCAACCGATTGACATATCAGACTGCGGATATATTGTCCATTTTTAAGAGGACGCAAGATTGCACTCTGTCTTTGGTCCAACAACGTACCGCGAAAGAACCCGCAAGCAGTTCTAAGCAATTGTTATGAAAAACCTGCTCGTCCAGCGACCAAACTCCCCCGGTGGAGAAATCCCCGCATCGAGCACCCTAACCTAATCTGCTGGCGTCTGACTCGATGACCAAATCCGGAACGGAGCCGAAGATCGCTCGACCGTTCCATGCCTCCATATGGGTAAGCCACCATGAAATTCCGTCCTTGGCTTCCGCTGAAAGCGGCACCACATGATCGTACGACCGACCCCTCCTAAGGTGATACGCCTTGAGACGCTGCAGGGCCCAATAGTGTAAGGGCCCTGGGAAAATCGCCTGGATAGAGGACGAGAGAGGGCCCACGATTCTGGCCAAGTGACGCAAAGGGATATTCGGTTTGGAAGCCGTCCACGACGGAAGGCTCAAGGTCACCTGAACCGAGTTCACTACGAACCCAAGAAAAGTGACGGACTGTGACGGTTGAAGAATTGACTTCGTGGCGTTGATAACAAACCCAAGATCCTGCAAAAGGGTCACGGTCTGCTGAAGCTGCAGCAACAATACTTGAGGGGATTGCGCCATCAGAAGAAGGTCGTCTAAATAGACGATCATGCGAATACCCCGTGCTCGGAGAAACTCTACCGCTGGATGAAGCACCTTGGTGAAGCACCACGGCGCCGAGGCAAGACCGAATGGAAGGACGGTGAACTCGTACACCAGACCCCCCCAACAGAACTGTAGGAACCGTCGGTGGGGCGGATAAATGGGAATTACCAGATAGGCATCCTTTAAATCCAGACGTGCCATCCAATCGGATGGTCGCAGAAGATCCCGCAACAGATGGATTCCCTCCATCTTGAAATGGCGGTATACCAACCAAGCATTGAATTCCTTGAGATTGATCACGGGACGGCGCCCCCCCATCGGCTTTGTCTACCAGGAATATATTGCTGAGAAACCCGTGGGGGTGCAATGTTGAACGACAAATGGCTCCCTTGCGGAGCAACTCGGAGACCTCTTCGGTGATCAACTGTGCGTCTAAAGGACTGAAATGCAGCGGACGAGACCGCGACTCTTGATGAGGGCTGTCTAGAAATTCTATATGAAAGCCTTGAACGGTTTGGAGGACCCAAGCATCGGAGGTTATCGCTGCCCAAGCTTCTCAAAAACAGGCCAGTCGCCCCCCTATACAAATCTGATCTGCGGGCATTACACTCACCGTTGGAATTTCCGCCGCCGAAGTTGGACTTAAAACCTCCACTGCCCCGGAAATGCTGTCCTCGCGTTGGATAGAAGTTATTATAGTTCGCTGTTGAATTGTATTGTCTGCGCCCAGAGCCTTGTCCCCTGGAAGGGTTTTGCTGGGTTCCACGGCCGGACGAGCGGCCCCTGCCTCGACCGGCCTGCGGAAAACGCGCTGGGTAAAAACTCGTTTGATACTGGACTGTGCCTTATCCAGTGAGGTAAAGGTAGATACAAACTTCCCAATTTCCTTTACAAAGGGCTCCCCAAAAAGGCCCCCTTGGGCAACAGCCCCTGCTTCCGAAGAAGCCAGATCCCCGAGTTTTGGGTCCAACCAACAACGAGCGACGACGCTCGGTTCAAAGAGCACAATTTGCGTTCCCCATAAAAATAATCTTGCGCTGAGCCCAATTGGAAAGGACCTCCGGTGAGATTGTGGAGCCAGTCACCTTAGGCTCCTCCGCCATGTCCAAGATTTTTGCTAACGGACCGATGGCGATGAGTAACTAACTTGTCTTGACATGACCGCCAAGACCTATCTATACCCTTCCGAGGGTCCTTCACATACTTCGCCAAGAAGGTGGCTATTTTTTAATCCAACTCCGGGGTAAACACGATCTTATCCGGCAAGGTGGGACGTGGACACACTGCTCTGAGACAACTTCGCGCCTCCTTCTCAAGGGGTTTACGGAGACGGTTCGCCAAGAAACGAACCACCTTATCCCCTGGGGCCCAAGCCGATTAGCGGGGATGCATAATCTCATCAGGATTAAGCATGTCGGCATCCTCCTCTGGCGCTGCCGAAGCGGCAGGTGGAGTTGGGCGCCAAGAGCGAGAGGACCCCGCTTCGTCGTCCGTATCCCCCTGAGTGTCATTATCAGTGGCCGTGGACGGGGGGCAGGGACGTCACCCTCAGAAGGAGGGAGAGGAACAGACGTCGCCGCCTTCGCCAAAAACGCCAACTTAAGGCACGCAAAAGCGTCCACATCCACACCGTCCAAGCTTCTTCCTGACCATTACTGGGGACCGGCGCGGTGTTCTGACGTACCGCCGCCAACCTGTTACACTCCTGGACTATTCTGTCCGAGAGGCGCTGTTCCATAGGCCCCACCACCTCATTAACTACTCTGTAAATAGACGCATCCACGGCTTCAAAAGTCATCATCACAAGGTAGGTACTCATGAACCTCCTCCTCATAATAGTCGCCGTGCTCAGCCATAGCGGCAAGGTAAGTATAACAGGAAAATACAAGGGACCTGTAAAAACCCACTGCAAACACACTCTTAACACGCAAGATAATAATTATATATGGCAGGCCGGAGGCTGCAAGATTAGGGTAGCCCCAAGGACCACAAATAGGGCCGCACCAGAACCCAACACGCGCCAAAACCCTCAGAAACTCTTCTGACCAGGTGTCTGCCTCCCAGCGCGTGTGTAAAGCAATCACAGTAGTGCCCCAAGCGGTATTCCGCCCGCAAAATGCGTGTAAATAACTGGGTGCGTACAGCGCTAATAAGCGCGTTCAACGCGGAAGCAACTCCGCAATACAGACCCCTGCCGGGGCGTGAATGAAGCAAGCAGGCAATACGATCCGCTTCCCACGCGGACGTTAAAGGTGAGGCAGACGATGGGGACAAGGCTCAGAGCTCGTTACTCCCGCGTCGCGCTCCGCAACTGAAGAGCCGCGACGCGAGAGCAACGAGACGGACGAGTCCCCCTAGCGGCCACAAGCGACGCCGCACCCATAAGGAAGCCGGCCGTGTTAGGAGCGACAAGCGTTCCCGCGGCCGGTAGGAATCTGCAAAAAAGGCAGGCAGGCTACAATACCATGTGAAACCAAATCACGAGCTACCAAAAGAGAATAAAGCAAAAAAAACATATCAGCAACACATTGACTTTTGAGAAAAATGAGAAGAGGGTACGTAACTAGCTGCGCAGCAGCGAAGACAGAGGAAGGGAGGAAACCGACAGAGGACTTTCTAATGGATCTCATGGAAACTGTTGATGGACTACTTATCTAAGCATCTCCCTGGTTGTAGGGAGTTGTAGTTTTATTGTTATTTTTTGCATACTGTGATGTCTCTCTGGCTGCTGTGTGTGTTGTTATAATAAAAGCGAAGAGAGAGGTAGCATAATCCGAAGCCTCCGGTCCGGACATGGAATTAATCTCCCTGGCCACAATACTCCAAGCTAAGAAGGACTCTCACAAACATCTCAACAAGAAGATTGGTGGTGGGGGTGGAGCTGACACTTCTCCGCAAGACATGCAAAATCTTTCAGCGTACTAGAAAGATTCTGAGAGAAGTATATCAATCCTGTAAGACGAAATTGGCTCCTCAACTAAAGAAACCGAAAGGTTGTGGGTGCTGACAGAGTAGCTCAAAAGGAGGGGGTAGGAAGCCGAGGGGAGGCTTGTGGGGCTGCAAGAGGGAGCAGAGGACCAGTGGGCAGAGGCCTTTTTCACAGAGTGGTTCATATGCTGGATTGCAGCGGCTGACTTGTCGCTGTCTTTTATCCTCGAACGGCCCCACAGAGCACTGGTCCCTAAATCTGTCCCTCATGGGTCTGCCTCTCCCCGTCATCGTAAGAGTGCTCAACTACACAGACAGAGAGGCAGTCCTCAGGCACGCGAGACAACAAGTGGAGTTACGCTGTGCAGCTGCAAAAATAATTTTGTTCCCCTACTACTCTAATAAAGTGCAAACTTAAAGCAAATCCGTGCTAGAAGAAAAGCAGAAGCTTTGCAACCTACAAATGCAATATATGTTGCTTTGTACGACTAAATTGAAGGTTATATTTCAGGTTATATTTCAAGGAGAGGTTTTGCTTAGGCAGCGCTTGCGCTGTCTCTATGAGACCTGCTGTATTCAGGATATGGGCATTAAGTTCCTCCCATTTTCCACCCATCTTTTTAATTGGCTCCTTTTACTGTCCTTTGTAAATGATGGCTTTGATTTGTTAATAGACTTAGTAGTCCCTCCTAAGTACCGCCTTTTCTTCTGTTGTAACCTCCCATGAGGACTGCCCCTGTTACACTCGTTGGTACTCAGTGTGTTGTTTTTACAGTTTCTGAGCACTATTTTATTAATGACTTTCTCCTAGCTGCTGTTGGCAGCAGGCTTCTGCAACCCATCCTGCAGTTTTTTTTTTTGTGTTTTTTTTGTTTTCCAAAACCTTTATTATTCCATCGAAGAGTACACTGCTATTCAGCCAACAACCCGGAGGCAGGCAGCTAGTTTGCGAGGCGGTACTCCACCCAAGCATTTGAGGTCGTACATTTGAACAGCAATACAATATTTTGCAATGAACCACACAAAACAAAACTAACAGAGAGCCAGAGTCGAAAGGAAGCAAACAATGAATAGTCGAAATGTCATAATCGCCTCCACGCTGCGCCCACAGCACACCCAGACAACGCAATCGACTGACAACCCCCCACAGAAAGCGAGCCCCCAACCCCAGATCACTTGTATCAGGCGGATCACCACGTACAGCGCACCACAGTCAAACTCCAACCTCGCCACGTCACCAAAGTCACAATCAGACCCCCTAGTTACCTTCCAACGCTGTCGTCCTAGCCAACCAATCCACCAGTGGCTGCCATATATCTACAGGCCTCGAGCGCTGTGGCAGCTGGTCCCAGTATGAAGTCAGTTGCTCCCTACAGTACACCGCCGCTCTTATCCAGGCCGCCACTGTCGGCGGCATCGTCTTCTTCCAGTGTAGCGCTACTTGACGCTTAGCAAGTAATAGCAAAAGGGCCACAAGCCTACGTGAGGCCTTAGGCACATTTCTAACGAATCCCAAGAGGGCCACAAGTGGGTCCGGCTCCAGTTCCACCCCCACAATCTGCCTTACGGTATTGAAGACTGCAATCCAGAAGTCGCGTATGGGACCACACACCCATACGAGGTGATAGAACGTGGCCTCCTTCTCACCGCATCTCCAACAGTTCGCATCACACCGTAGTCCCATCCTACACAGTTGTATGGGCGTACGGTAAGTCCGGTGCAGATAGTTGAAGTGCACCAACCGCAGCCTATAATTAGGGGATAGGTTTTCAAGTTGGGAGCAACAGTACTCCCACTGTTTCTCGGTAATAGATATACCCGCTTCATATTCCCACGAGGATCTGGAGTCAGTGTGCACAACCGGAGCTGTGTTTTGAGTAGCTCTGTAGATACGTGTGATCAGTTTGCGCGCGGAGGAATTCGAGAGTACGTCCTCCAAGGCCGCAAGCGTCGGCGGAGCATCTGGAAACATAGGGTACCTGCCCTTGCAGGCAGACCGCAGTTGATAGTAGAGAAGAAGCTCCGAGGCCGTCGGTTCCGGCGCTGCCGCCACATCCCGCACTGTAAGGAAGGTATCGTCCGGGTACAAGTCTCCCGCCACCTTCAGGCCGCAGGCCTGCGCCCGCCGCACCACCGCCGCGTCCGTCAATGGCCCCAATAGTGGATTATCCGCAAGGGGCATACTCGGCGCATATAAATCATCAACGCCCGCACGTTTGGCAATGCTTGACCAGGCCCAGCGTACCATTTCAACAGTATCAATGTCATCCCGGGAGCGTCTGTATCTCTGATACACCGCTGCACGAAGGAGGCAGGGGGCCGCAACGTCCATCTCGATAGCCACGTGCGGCTGGTAAGGGATCGGGTGCTGCCAGTAGTGCAGGTATTGGGCCTGAGCACTGTACGCATATAGCTCCATGTCCGGGGCCGCGAGTCCTCCCTGACGGAAGGGGAGTGTGAGGAGGTTCCAGGCCACTCTGGGCTGCTTACCCGCCCAGACCAGTTCAATCAAGGCGGAGCGGAGCCGGCGGAAGAACGACTTAGTGAGTGGCACGGGGATGTTTACGAATAAGTAAAGAAACTTAGGAACGACCATCATTTTAGCAATTGCTATGCGGCCCATCAGAGATAGCAGCAGCGCCTTCCAGCGCCTCACCTTACACTCCAGCCATTCCACGGCCACCCCAAAATTGGCCAGCCATATGTCCTGCACCGATCGGCTAAACCGTATGCCCAGGTATTTAATCTCATCAGTGACCCAGTCAATCGGGAATTCCGTATGGCATTGACTCGTACCGTCCGTCAGCGGGAACATCGCCGACTTCGACCAGTTGATATCGATACCCGTGAGGCCACTGTATCTTGTCACCTCACGCATCAGTGGGTCAAAGTTTTCCGATGGATTCAACATATATATGGTTATGTCGTCGGCGTACATAGACACCAGCAGGCCACGCGACGTGAAGCCGATACTGCGATGAGTGTGATGTTGGCGCAAACGGGCCGCCAGCGGCTCCGTCGCAATGGCGAACAGCAATGGCGACAAGGGGCAGCCCTGCCGAGTCCCTCTGGTTATGGGGATCGGGGCAGACGTCTGACCATTAACCCGCACCCTCGCCGTCGGGTCATTATAGAGTATTCCAATACGCCTGGCAAAGGAGGGGCTGAAACCCATGCGAGTGAATAACGCCCGTAGGAATTTCCACTCTAATGAGTCGAACGCCTTAGTGGCGTCAAGCAATGCGGCCGCGGCCTGCACCTTGGGATCCAAATAATGCTGGAGCCCATACAGTACTCTCAGATTGTGGGAAGTGGACCTCCCCATTACAAATCCCGACTGATCGGACAACGCTATCTGTGGCAGCATAAATTTCAGACGGTCAGCAAGTAATTTCGCGTAAATTTTGGCGTCAAGATTAATTAGCGAGAGTGGGCGATATGAGTCCGGGTTTACAGGATTTTTGCCAGGTTTAAGCAGCGTAATGATAAGGGCCTCTCGCATCGAGGGAGGGAGGATGCCCAGCTCCATCGCTTCCTCAAAAACTCTGTGCAATCGCGGGACAAGTAGGTCTGCATATTCCTTGTAGAAGGCCGCCGTCAGCCCGTCGGGGCCTGGTGCCTTGCTGAGTGGCATAGCGGCTATCACCGCTCGAATGTCCTCCTGCGTGAAGGGTAGGTCCATATATTGTCGGGCATTATTACTGAACCACGCTAGTGCTATGGTGTCCAGGTAGTCACTAATAATAGTGTCGTCAGGTGTCACCTTAGAGGTATACAAGACCTTATAGTAATCTGTCATCACTGTCAGTATAGCCGGAGGGTCTTGAATCACTTCACCCCCTGACCCATGTAGCTCCAGAATATGCTCCGACCCACGTGGCGGGCGCAGCATGTTGGCCAGTGTACGTCCAGCTCGATCGCCCTCTCCATAACGTCTGGCCTGAGAATCTTTGGACAAGAACGCAACCTCCCTTTCCGCCTCCTCTTGATACATGGTCCGTTTCGTCCTGAAGGCTGCACTCGCCCCACCAGAAGGGGCCGCCATCATCGCAGCTTCAAGCTGGGCAAGTTCAGATTCCAACTTGCTCAGGGTATCTCTTATGGAGCGCAGAACCCCAGTTTTTAGCGCCATGCAATGACCCCTGGTTACTGCCTTACAGGCCTCCCAGAGCACGCCAGGTGAATCTACTGAGCCCTCGTTAAGTGCGAAGTATTCCTCCAGTCTTTCCCGCAAAGAATGCTGGAAGACCTGGTCGCGCAGCGCACGGGAGGGGAACCTCCAACTAAACGGCTGAATGTACTGCGGCGGCGTGGATAGCGTCAAGCACACCGGGGCATGATCAGAAAGAGACCGCGGCATGTGAGTCACCTCTAACACCGACGAGTGCAAATCTCTGGACAGCAGCCAGAAGTCCAATCTGGACCAGGCCGCACGATGAGCTGTAATACACGTACCGGTGCGGGCCTCAGGGTGCAGTGTCCTCCAGGAGTCCACCAGCCCTGCCTCCTGCATAATATAGCCAAGCGCCTCCGACGCCCTGGGGTGATGTTCCCGAGTTGTGCCCTGCCTATCTTTAGGATCTGACAGTACCACATTATAGTCACCTCCCCACAATATCGCTGCCGGTCCACAGGTCCGCACCCTATGCCACAATTCCTCGTAGAACTCTGGATTATCGTCATTCGGGCCATAGACATTCACCAGAATCACTCTCGCGCCGCACAGCGAACCAACCAACAGAACATACCTGCCCCCTGTGTCCCTGATTTCCTCATGCGTCCTCCAGTGAAGCCCCTTTCTGATGAGTATCGCCACCCCTCTGGAGTAGTTGGAATAGTGAGCGTGGACTACCTCTCCCCATCGATTGTGCCTGAGCAGCTGCGCAGCGTTGGCCGTCAGGTGCGTCTCTTGTAGAAGGCAAATGTCCGCACCTTTTCTAATGAGGAAGGCCTGTATCAGTCTCACTTTGCGTCTGTCATTCATACCCCGTACATTCCAGGTAATACACTTTATGCTATTCACAGCACCAGGCGTGTTAACAAAGTTCGGGCAAGCTTCAGACATACACCAGCCCCCCAGGCACCCGGCCACTTCATGCCGAAACGCAAAGCAAGCATTACCAGCCCAGCGGGTCTCAACATATGGGGGCGGCCATGCCTCAGCAATCTGTAAGCCCGCCGACAATGTAGAGAACCTCCGCACGGCAACAAGCATTGAAAGAAAACTCGATCAGGCCATGGACCTGTTCCTCGTTGCGTCACTACCGGCAACCCTTCTCTGATAGACAGCACACATCCCACCCGTCCATCTGGGCATCCTGCCCGGCAAATGCCAGAATACCTCTTGCTGTGTGGCTGTCGACATGGCAGCGTACAGTGCACAATGTGCGATTCAATAGCAGTTTTCGCCTACTCTGACCCAGCTCTGAAACTTAAATAGAACTCAACAAAATCCCCCAACCACAACCAAACCCCAACCCCACCCGCTCCAACCCCCCAATCAGGTTGTGCAATGACCTCCCAGGTCCCCCTCCCAACTACGACAACTGTAACTACAGTCCTTAGATGTGAACGGTGAATGGGAATCATCCCTTGAGGTACGCAGGTTGGCCACCCACAAGCCCTGTACTCATGACAGGGCGATCGAGCGCGGGCCTAGTGTACCAGCTCAAGGACCCCCCCCTCCCGATCCCGCAGTCCTACTTAGCTCCCTTCCAGCATCTGAAATTGATCCTCCAGGGAATTCAACATTCTCTATGGCCCAGCCCGGCGCGGACAGGCAATACCCGGCGACTTAACAAGAAGCATACATGAACAGTCATTCAACATCACTTAGCCTGTCCCGCCGGTCCGGGTCATCTGCAGGTGCCTGAGTCTTTTGGTCCTTTACCAGTTGTTTGGCATATTTCAGAGCCGCCTTCGCGTCAACAAAGAAGGACGGTTTACCAGGACCTTGGACCCGGAGTTTTGCAGGGTAGATGAGGGAGTATTTGGTGCCCGCCTGTTGAAAGAGTTTCTTCGCCGGCAAAAATTCCCTTCGAGCGGCCTGAACCTGCATCGTATAGTCCGGATATAATGCAATGTGGTTGCCCTTGTATTGCACGTCTGTCATGTCTCTTGCCATCCGTAAGATCACGTCCCGGTCCCTATAATTTAAGATTCGTGCAATAATAGGCCGGGGCGGTGCACCTGGTTTAGGCCTGGGCCCCAATGATCTGTGAGCCCTCTCGACCAGGAACATCGAAGACAAACCCGACCCAAACAGATCCTTAAACATTTGTTCAACAAAAAGCTCCATGTTTGTTATGTCCGTCGTTTCCGCCACACCCGTGATGCGGACGTTGTTGCGCCTCGAGCGCGCTTCCAAATCCTCATTTTTCTGTTGTATGAGTGTCAGGATCTTATCCATGCCCTGCAGTTGGCCGGCAAGGCCGGTCTGATTTTCCTCCGTGTCGGCCACACGTGTTTCTAGCGATTCCACTCTTCCTTCTTGTTTGTCCATGCGAGACGTGATACCGTCCATGCGGGCCGCCAGCGCATCCATTTTGCCATCAATGCCATGTAAACTTGTTTTCAGTTCCTGGAACATGGCTTTAATGTCTACATCCTGAGCACCACTCCGGTCTGCTCGAGAAGACTCAGCCTCACGGTGGTCTGGGTCTGGGTCCGGCGGCTTCTGCTTGGACTTGTCGAAGGTGATTTTCGGCTGCCGCGTGTCCGGCTTGCCCATGGCCGCTCACCGGACGCCACCCGGCGCCGGTAGTGTGTGTGGGCAGCCGAGCCGCGATCTCCTCACACAGCACCAGTCGCCAACCACCAGCGTCTCGTCGACGGCAGCAGGGCGGTTAGGCCTCGTTGGTAGGTAAGAGGGCTGTGCCCACAGAGAAGCGGACCAAGCGGGGGGAGTCACAGCACAGACCGTCGGATCAGGCCGACACTCGTGCAGCCGTTCACCCTCCGCATCCCAGGTCAACGCAGCACAGCGGAGAAGGCCAACCGCAGGAGCGCCCCCACACCCCGGTTAAGCGAACATCCGGAGGGGAGAGCAAGCCAAGCAATCCCGCGCCAGAGCCAATCGATTCACTGCTCCGCGCCCCGACCCCCCCACTGCTCCGGGGGGCCCTGGTCCTAAGCGTGCCCTCAACAGCACTGCAGTATGGCCGGGGCAGGCACGGCAGCCGACCACGTCTCTCCGATCGACGCCCCGGGGCCTCCGACCATAGAACTCCGCCACACTACGGCTTCAGGGAAGATGGCCGCCACTGCAATTATCCGATCGGGCCTGCCACTGTTCACCGGTATGCACTCCAGGGGCAGGCGATAGAAAGGAACAAATCAGAGTCTCAGTCCATGAGGTTCGGCAACACGTGCTCCCAGAGCAGGGCCCAGCAGCGCTCGCCGAGCGCAAGCATCGGGGCCCTCCGCGCCGTCCACGGCAGTCAGCTAGCTCCCAGTGCGCCGCAGAGCGTTCGGGTCTCTCCCTTAGCCGCACCTCCAGTCCACTTTCAGTGTTCCCCCACACCAGACGCCACTGTCCCAGCCTCACTGTTTCAGCCGCAGGGGGTGAACATCCGGCGGGGCGCGCGTCTCCTGGGGCGATCGACCAGCCTCTGCCTCACCCCTCGGTCAGGTTTCGGGCCTTCCACACGCAAGGCCCCGGCTCTCGCGATTGTTGTAGGCCGCCGCGTCTCCGTGCTGCCTGCGGGCCGCTCTCCGCCCACGCGTCTCCGACGGGGTCAGAACAGCCAGCGCACAGGGCGGACACCCTGGACTACCGTCTCGGGCGGGGAGGTCCGAGCCCGCACCCCAGTTCAGCAAATAATTGAAGGATTTCTGTGCTCGATCGGCGGAGCTGCGGTTTCAGGCAGCCATTCCGCTCGGCAGCCAAGCCACGCCCCCGATCACCCATCCTGCAGTTTAACTGCACAGTGACTCTGCACACGATCAATCATATTTAACTTTGCCCGCTGCGCCTTTATTTTCTTGTGGGCGGCTTGACAAACTCTATTTTTTTTTTGTAAACATTTTTATTATTACAATCAATTAAGCACATTCCGTTCCGACAATACATAGTATAAGTGCATTCCATCGATAAATATTACTACAACATTTTGTCTGGTATCAGTGTGAGAACCATAACCTTCAATAACATTACACACATTAATCTTGTGCGTCCCCATCACTCTCTTCCTCTGATGTCTCCCCCGACTCTACACTGGGAGGTTCACAGATGTATCCCTGGAATTTATTCCAAGCCCTCCACACTTTATTCCATTTGCGCGGACATCCGCCGTTAATGTACACTGTTTTTTCAGTTAGCATGGCTGCGTCCATGTCTTCACACCATGCTTTGATCGTCGGTATCTCCTCCGAACCCCATCTTTGTGCGATGTTACGCTTTAAACTCTATTTTTTAATATTCAATTTTTTTTTATAAGTAGGCAGCACGCCGCCCTTACTCTTTTTTTTTTTTTTAAACAAACCTTATTGCCTTTTACATGTTATACAGTTGCTCCCCTGGTTGCGGTACAAGTAAATACAAAGCATGGTCACTTTTAATATATCACATTACATATCCTGCACAGTCCTAAAATCATGAATCCTGGTTCCATCAGTCGCATTCTTGGTCTGGTAAAGCTTCTGCAAACAGGCCTGAAGGTCCCCCCCCTCTCTCCTCCCCTTCCCCAACAAGATAACTGATCCCCGCCCCCTCACCCTTCCGCCCCGCACTGCTGTTTCCCTACTGCATCTGTTGAGCCCCGATAGGCGCCTCCCCTGGACTTTGTGATGTGTGTGGTGGTGATTCGTCGGTGCCGCCTTGTCGGATCTCTGTCCTCTCCTGTGTAATTATATTATATTTCCCTATCTCTCGGGATCTGTAGTGCTACCCCATCCTGACCTGGCCCCTGGGGGTTCTCTGGTTGTGGCGGTCTCTCGGGGGTGGAAGCTTCAGATGCTTGGTCATCTCTCTTTAGGTCTTCCTTCAACACTCCCCATGCCCTAGCTCCTTCCAATTTGCCCACTCCCCGTCTCGCATTTCAAAGCAGGACCCTGCCCATTTCACCTACCCTCGCTTGCATCTGTGAACATTGGGGCCTTCCAGATTCTTCCAGCTACTAGTTATTTCTCATTTCGCGAGTATAAAGGCAAGATCTTGGAACCTGTCTGTGGTCCTAGTTTTGGCAGTGTGTGGGAATAGGTTAAGCAATACATGGTCCGGTGTACAGGGGACTACCCTCTCCGTTATTCTAGTTGTCTCCTGTGTGATTTCCTGCCACTACTGCGTTAAGGAGGTACAACTCCACATCATGTGAATGAAAGTCGCCCCTTGTGTAGTACATCTCGGGCATCAAGCGTCCTCTTTATCAAAATAGCGTTTGATACGCTTTGGGGTTAGATATGCTTGGTTAAGTATATAAAAACGAATTAAGCTAAAGCGGGTGTTTCGGGATACTTTGGTAGTCCGTTCTAAAATATTGTCCCAGTCCTTGTCTTCTAGCGGTCGGCCAATGTTTTCCCCCCCATTGGCGTCTCAACCGGTCCAGCGGCTGTGTGGAGTCCCGTCCTATAGCTCTGTAGAGGCATGCAACAGCTTTGATAGTTCCCCCAGCAAGACTTATGTATTCGCAGGTGGCGTGTCGCGGCGGTTCAGTCGTACCCGTTCCCCAATGCCCCCGTAACTGCCCCATGGAGCAAGAAATTCTCCTGTGGTATATCCCAGTTGGTGCTAAATTCCTCAAAGGAAAGAAGCTCCCCGTCCTGGTAGAGATCTCCTACCTTTGTGGCTCCTGCTTGTACCCAATCATCTATTCCCCGCCATTGTCCTACATGGGGAAGGGCCCCCAATAGCGTCATCGCCATTTCTGGCGAATATGGGCATTTTGTCCTAGTTTTCTGCAGGCATTGGCCCCAGCAGTGACGTATCACTCTATGTTCGTTACTGCGGACCTACTGAGGCTTGGCAGTCCCGAGCAGGGTGCGAAACACACTCAGTTTATCTAGGGTGAAAGATGGCACCCCCCTGTCCAGCTCCATGCTCCCCGCCACCCACGCCGCCCTTACTCTTAAACAGTGGCAGCCATGCACCCCGCCCAACTCTATTTTGACATTCAAATTTTTTTCAAGTAGCGTGGCAGCTGGGCAGGCTCCCCACACAACACAAATGATTCACGGCCACCGCTTTATTTATATTTTTACATTGGCAGCCACCTGTGTGCTTCAAAGTTGGCTGCTCTCATGGTATGCTTTATTGTTTGCACCTCCCGGTTTGCTCACCCTCTCACCCTGCTTCGAGCTCTCTCCCCACCCTCCGAGCGCAACTGCAGCATTTCTCCCCCTCCACCCTTTCCCTGTGCATCGAGTGAGCCACCATCCATGTTGTTACCTGAAGGAGGAACATTTAGGCCCTTTTCTACAGGCCACTGGCCTGCTGTTGAAGAATGTCATGGGATCCCAGAAGTAAGGTCCAAGTTTAAAAATATTGCTTAATAAATGCCTTTCAATGTTGTAATATAATCTGATGGATTAAGGGGAAGAACACTTCACAATGTTAAAGAAATACACTTTGTTTTTTTACATTTTGATGAGATTTTAACATGTTTTTACATGATATCTGTTTTTTTTTAAGCGACTAAGCTGATGCAGGAACTGGATGTCATGAGCCCAAGCTAGATGATAACATACCTTTGTAATGGGTGTGTTGGAGAATTAGCCCACTGACCTGCTCACATAGTTCCCTTATGTGGCAGTTCTTTCCGTCCCAACGTTTTTGAAGTCAATATTAAAAGGTTCTTTATACATAACCTGCAACCCCCCACATTATTTCTTCAACCTTTAAAGCCCTTGGCTGTAAAATATATTCAGATTGATGAAATATAGTTAAAAATTACATCTATGCAGTTTGGCCATTACCTCAGCCATTGCTGTGCATTGAGGTGAGACCCGAACGCATGTTTTCGGGTGCAGGAAACACATATTACAAGATGGTGGCCAGGGAAATCAAAATTTTTATGCTCAAAAAAGGTTGCACCCTTATTCCTCACATGTTCCTGCTCCCGAGATGGCCGCCTCATGTAAGCAGTGCTTCTGACAGTGGTGCCTCACATGGCCGAGCACCTGTAGGCCTGTGACTGCGTCCAGGTAGATCACTTCAAGGAGGCTGTCCTTTCTACTGTACTCATTATGCACCAGTGCGATTCACCTCTGTCAACAAGACGTCATTTTTGGGGACCGGATACCCACAAGCCAACTAGGGGTTCCAGAAAGTTTGGGCATTGAGTCACCTTACGTATACCATTCCTGATGACTCCAAGAACATGTTCAGCTATGGGATGGGTATAAACATTTTCACAGACCTCTTTGGTCGCCTTAGGATTGTCATGCTGCAGTGCCTTTACATTTTGATCCGATGGCCATCTTAGGGAGCAAATAGTAGTGATGTAAACACTCTTCCTGAACAAGCAAACCACTTCTGCCAGTTAAATCCATTGCTCATGCCCACCAACAAATGGGCGAAGCTAAACCCTCTTTTTCTGGAGTGTTAATGACAAGATCTCTGAATGTTAGCCCACAGTAGTGCCAAGGTAAACAACATTTTTGTCATCATAATACCCTTCTATTTTATCAATGGCACTCCATATTATGTCCAGTGTAATATAAGATGATTGTCCTTTTACTGTTCCTAGCTAATAGGAAATATTGCACTAAGTTTTTTACACACTCTTTCTGCTCCTCTGTCTGGAGTTCATTCACCACTTCGTGCACAAACTACCTATCCCTCTCTGTCTTCCTTTCTATCTATTCTACGCAGATCTCCCCCCTGTCTATTCACCATGCCCCATAATTCCAGTATACAAATGCACTACACACCACACAATTCAACCCCACACAATCCCACAACTAACAATTCCATTACAACCCACATACATCCACTCAAAACCAAACACATGGGTAAAAGACATTGTCATTTACAACCCCAATAGCTCTAACACGTGCAAATGCGAGACCTATTGCATTGCAAATGCTTGTCTTTGATAACCTTGAATCAACATGCGACTGGCTACAGAAGCGGAAATTGATCACTAATCCATCAGAGGATCCCATGACGAGCGGAGGCACGGAGGCTCTGGCCCGGGCTTTTCCCCCACCAGCGTGCAACCATAAATGGCTCGTGGAAGCGTTTTGGGGCTGGGACGAGGACTCATCCTCTACTGGCTCTGATTACGATGCTGGCTCGTGGCCTTGCTGACTGCAGCTACTGGGGACTACATATAGAGGTCATGCTCCCAGAAACACTGAGGTGATATGTTTGATGATGTGATGGGAGAGGCCCTAAAAGCTGTGGATGACCGGTTTGGGCAGTAGTATTTTGGACAGAACTGGCTGGTGCTGGGGTCTCTCACTCTTTCTTTAGTAGACTTTTGCTAGCTTGATTTGTTTCACATATTTCTTTTGTTTAGTTGTTAAGCGAGTATGAGGGTGATAAATGCTTCATGTTCAGAAGTGTGGGGTGGGGATAGTTGGGGAGGAAGTGTTCACAACACAACATGGGCGGCTCATGCAGACAAGGGGCGCCGTCTGGGTTTTTACAATCCACCATGAGTCACGTTTCCAAGTTGCTACACAAAATAATTACATGGAATGTTAACAGGCTAAATTACAGGATTAAGTAAGGGGGTGATATTACATTGACCAAGAGAAATGGCTTCTATGGTGCTCCTCCTTCAAGAAACCCACTTGTTGTGCAATAGCTGCTACCTGCTGGGCCGCTGTGGCTTTACTAGAGTCTTATCATGCAGGGTTATCTAGAGCGTCTAGAGGGGGGGCAATTTTGTTGCATAAAACATTTGTGCTAGGTTGTGGATACTGTGGCCGAATACTAGGTGTGCTCTGTACAGATCTCCAGTATTATGGAAGGGAGACCATTGACAGTACTTTGTGTGTATGTCTCACCATTCCTGAGAGTTCAAACCCTGGTAGATCTTATGAAGGTTGTGGTGGCAGCCCCGGAGTATCATATTATTATAGGAGTGATTTTAATAACGTAATGTACACATCAGAGGACATTAGTGATGAGACTATGATCTGTTGAGCGGCAACCTTGGGTTCATGGGCAGAATCCCTGGATTTTGCAGACATCTGGAGGTCATTTCACCCCAACACAAGAAAATGTTTGTATTTCTCCTACCCGCAAAAATCTTTTTCATGACTGGATTACATTTTTGTCCAGACTGCACACTTAGAGTATGGAATGGGTGACGAAACACTCTAGAGTGCTTCAAACACAGTGCATGGTAGGAAGGCACCTCCATTAATCATTGGGAGTATTTTCATAAATCCCAAACAGCCTGAGAAGAAAATAGCCACTAGGAAAATCTTAAAAACCATTAAAGTCCTAAGACTACAACACCATGCAGACATGTGGGTCCTGGCGGGAGACTTCAACATGTTTTTGCTAAAAACAGCGGAGCCTTCCTCATTACAACAAATAGACAGCTCTTGGCACATCCCGGAAATTTTCCTGGGGAAACCAAAGAATGAAAAGGCTGGTGAGAATTCTTCCACCACACAACGGTCTGGACCTCAGAACACTAAATGGAAGAGGGGCCCTGGATCAACCTTCATCCAGCACATATACCACAAGTGTGGGTTCCTCAGTAATCAATTACATCTGGTTATTCACGCAGCCCTTTCTGCAGGCAAGTAACTTTCATGTCCAGCACACCGTGACCAGCGAACATGCAAGGTTAATTTGTACTCTCTCCAGGGAAACTACCAGACTCCCACAAATCCACAATTGGCATTAAGGAGGGTGTCAGTGGGTTGTGAAGGATAAAAATGGTTGACAACTCCTTCAGGTGTAAACACGGAAGAACTGAGGGAAGCTCTACAAAATGGAGCCCGGGAGCCATTACTGTGCCCCTAAATTGGTCCTGGCAAAGTCATTTGACAAGATCACCCACAAGGATGGTGTCCTGCAGGAAGCTCGAAAAAACGGGAATCCGCATCCTGGTGCTGAGAGTTGTCAAACAAAAACTGAACAAACTCCTGAGATCAGCTCGAAACAACTGAGGCAGACCCTTCACACTCCCAAGAGCGGAGGAGATTCTGAATGCTAGGAAGTCCTACAGAAAAAAAATATGGGATAATTGCACAGGGAAATAAAGAAAAATCGTGGATTGAACTCTATGAGGCATCGAAAACAAAAAACTCAGCAACATTTTGGCGATTAGTCCAGAAAAACAATCCAGCGAAAACAACTCAGAGGTTGCTCCCTCCATTTCTGCTGCTAAGTGCACAGATTATATCTCCAATTCGTATAAAACTGCTGAAGAAGGGCCCAGCCTTGATCTCCTGCCGGGCGATAAAGGTGGCTACCTTAATGAAAACCATGTGCAATGGGACAAATAATTGACCAGTAAAGACACGATCATACGAATACTGCATTTCGAGCAGCAGGGACCCCCGGGGCCACACGCTCGTCCTACTAGAATATTCAAATCAGCACCAGTGAAATAGGCCTCCCTGCTTAGTCCTCTCTTCAAGAACTGCTTTTGGGGGGTATGAAGTGCCGGATAGCTGAAGAGGCTCCATATTAACCCCAATACATAAAAAAGGTACAAGCAACAAACCAGTATACTTTAGACATATTACCCTCCTAGACATTGAGGGCAAATGCTTTTCAAATGTCTTGAACAATGAGCTAGAGGAATGGACAAACATGAAGGCTTAAACACCCATCACTCAATCAGACTTTAGGCTCAGCCATGGCACAGAGGATAACCTGATCATATTTTCTTCTCTGATCAAAGCCGCAAACACCAAAGATGCCCCTCCTCTGTATGTTGCATCCATTGACTTCACCACCCGATTTGATAAAGTGGACAGATTGAGACTCTGGCAGAAGTTGTCCAACTGGGCCATTCTGAACACCTACTGAGAGCCATTAGGAGGCTTTACACCAGGATCTTGGTGAAAGTGGAAATTTCGGCCAACAGAGTCACAACCTATAAGATCTGGAATAACGCCAGTGTAAAACAAGGATGCATTTTAGCCCTACTTCTGGTCAACCTTTATCTGGCAGACATAAATGACACGCTAGCTTCAGCCTGCGTCTTCCCTCCCAAATTCGCTGGCGTACATATTCATTGCCTTCAGTGCGCAGACGACATGTTATTATTTGATCACATGGCAGTAGGGCTTCAACGATTTTTGGACGCACTTGCATTGTATTGCGAGGCAAACAAATTAGCAATTAATCAGGCAAAAACAAAAATTATGGTTTGTGGAGTTCGAAACAACAATACTACCATCAAACTTTCTATGAACAATGTAGTTTTTGGAGCAAGTATCAAGCTTAAAATACCTTGCCATTTATTTCAACCAGCCTGGTTGCCATGCTGGCCTATGAAATGGCTACTCCAGGACAGCTAGGATCAGAGTAAGCCAAAACCAAGATACAGCATGGCCTTGCAGTATGCACTTTATCAAATTCAATCTGCTTGCAGTCTGCACTTTACTCATTGGCCGGTGATCCTTGCGTGTGAAGCCAAATGAAATTGCTCTGCACACGTTACTAACTGGCTTATGAACTGGTCACTCCAGGACAGCAAGGATCAGAGTGAGCCAAAAACCAATAGGCCACATGACTTTGCAATATGCACTTTATTAAATTCAATCTGAAAGCAGTCTGCACTTTACTCCCTGGCCTGTGTCCCCCTAAGGTTTGACCAGACCCCCCCTCGTCCCTGCCACCTAACGACTCCCTTCTAAATGACAGTTTATTCTATGTTTTAGGATTTTTTGAATTGATTTTAAAAGATGTAAAGTATAAGTATTTTTATTATGTACTAGAATTGATAGCTGTATGCATGACCGGACAAACTGAGACATCATCTGACTTCGCTTTAACTGTTTTCATATGCGTTTGCTGCATTGCTATGGTCTTAAATAACTAGAAACAATAAAAACTTACCTTACTTTACCTGTATACAGTGTTTTCTGATTGATACATCTGCCAGTGGATTCCTCACCTTGTGAATATCCCCTGCGTCTGCATTCCACGGAACTTTTTTCCCCAGCTCTCTACGCCGACGTGGACGTCATAATGCATCGGCTCCGCTCGCGACTCCGTATGACGTCACCGGAGCCATAAGAGAGCCACGTCGGCGTGATGACGTCAGTTCCCTTTTTTCTGCGCCGTCGACGCGCAATGGTTTTCCAGCACTCTCCTGCTACTTTGTAGTCTTGTAGTGGGTTACTGTTGGTAAATTCACCATGTCTTCGACTAGGAAGTCAGGTTTCAAACCTTGTAGGGAATGTGGGGGCCACATGTCGATGACAGACCCCTATGAAGATTGTTTGTGGTGCCTTTCTTCTGACCACGTCGTGGAGGACTGTTCCAGCTGCAGAAGGATGAACCCCAAGGCCTTGAAGGAGAGAGAGGCGAAGCTCTTCATGGCCAAGGCAAAGAAGGAGAAGAGAGGTAGGAAGAAGGAGAGATCGAGGCCGGAGTCGTCGACTTCGCATTCTTCGAAGTCGAAGAAACACCACAAGAAAAGGAAGCATAGCTCTCGGCACCGGTCTTCGAAGAGCAAGGCTTCGAGATCGACTTTGCCTCGACCTCGAAGTAAGGATGTGTCTCCTTCTCCATCTCCTAGGAAGTCTCCAGAGAGATCTCCTTCGCCGAAGCGGACTCCGGCGCGGTCCCCGGCGCAGTCTCCGGCGCGGTCCCCGGCGCAGTCACCGGCGCCAGTGGAGTCTTCTGCTTCTGAGGTCGAGCAAGAACAGGAAAAGGAGCCTTCTCCAGAGCCGGCTGATCCTGTGGCTCCTGTCGGCGACTTTTCGGCTCCGGTTCCAGGTACTCCTCAGCCGGATTCGGGATCAATCCCTTATCCACAGTTCCCGACTCCGGGTGTGGATTCGACGCATTTTCTAAATGTTATGTATGGGATTTTTCAGCGGGCTGCCTTCCCATCCGGCGCACTTTCTGGTCCCGTGGGTCCTATGGCATACACCTTGGGAGTGCCGCAGCATTATGCTCAGGCCCCATTTATGCCCTTTTTGCCGATGGCTCCTTCGTGGCAGTTTCCGGCGCCGTCTGGGGATCCATCTCGACTTCGGTTGGATCGGCCTTCTTCGGAGCCCTCCTCGATGCCGACTCCCTCGGCTCCGCGTCCGGCGCCGCCGACTCCGACTCCAGCGCCACCGACTCCGACACCGCCGACTCCACGTTCGGTTCCACCGACTCCGCGTACGGTGCTGCCGGCGCCGGTTCCTCGGATCCGCTCAAGTAGAGAGGCTCAGAGAGTCTTGGAAGAGGAGCGTTATAGGGAGGAGGTGGAAGAAGGTGAGGTGGATACATCTTCCGACGACTTTGAAGGGATTCAAGAGGCTAGTGGTCTTGATACAACTCCGGAGTGGGAGCATTCTTCTACTAGATCCTCTCCACCGCAGGAACTGGCTCCTTATCATTTAGTAATAAAGAAGGCTGCAGAGTTGCTGGACTTGCAGTTGCCCTCTGCTGAGTATAAACCAAACCTTCTGATTGAGGTGCTACATTCGCCAGCTTCGACTAGTGAACCCTTGTTGCCTTTTAATGAGGCTATCTTGGAGCCAGTTATGAATGTCTGGCGTAAGCCACTCTCTTCGCCGGCAGTCTCCAGACAGGTGGCAAGGAGATATAGGGTGGCTCCTGGGGATCCAAGTTTTCAATCTTCTCACCCTTCTCCAGAAAGCCTGGTGGTGCAGGCTTCATGCTCGAAGCATGCTTCAGGAGCCTTCCCTCAGACTCCTGCGGACAGGGAGTCTAAAAAGGCTGATTAGGCAGCTAAAAAGACCTTTTCTTCAGGGAGCATGGCGCTTAAATCCACTAATGCCACCTGCTTACTAGGGCGCTACGTTCATGCTCTGATGGACTCAATGAAGTCATTAGCCCCTAAGTTGCCAGAAGGGGATAAGGCGTCTTTTATGGAAGTGGTCACTGACACTCAGGCTGCTGCAAGGCAGGTAATTCAGTTGGGGTTTGATACGGCTGATTCTGTGGCAAGGATAATGGGAGCGTCGATAGCCACTAGGAGGCAAGCGTGGCTTCGTTCTTCTGGCTTTTCTACGGATGTTCAGGCCACCTTGGTAGATTTACCTTTTGACGGACAAAAACTTTTTGGCGAAAAGGCTGATTCCGCCTTGCAAAGATTTAAAGAGAGCAGGTTGACAGCGAAATCTTTAGGTTTGCAGACTCCTTCTAAAGGATTTGGGCTTAGGAAGTTCAGAGGCTTTGGCAGATCTTCATTTCGCTCCTTCCGGCAGCCTCAGCAGCAGCAGCAGCAACAGCAGCAGCAGAATCCCCTCTATAGGTCGTATAGAGGAAGACAAAGAGGACGGAGAGGTTCTGGTCGCAACCCATCTTCATCTTCTGCCTCCTCTGCTCCCAATGAAGCTTCAGGGAAGCAGCCCTAGATCCCCCATCCTAGATCATGTGAGACCTGTGGGGAGTCGGGTGTCCCACTTTCTGCGAGGTTGGAAATCTGTTACAACCGACCTTTGGGTTTTAAACCTCGTGGAGACTGGGTACGCCCTTCCCTTTCTGGAGTTTCCTCCCCCTTACCCTCCTTGCCAGGGTTACTGCTCGGAAGACCATCTGCTTCTTTTGCAGAAGGAGGTTCTAGCTTTGCTTCAAAAGGGTGCGATAGAGGTGGTTCCAGAGCAGGAAAGGGGTCAGGGATGCTACTCCCGGTATTTCCTGATTCCCAAGAAGGACGGCAGATTGCGTCCGATCCTGGACCTCAGAGTCGTGAACTTTTACCTGAAGCAGGAGAAATTCAAGATGCTGACCCTTGCGCAGGTTCTTCAAGCGTTGCAGCAAGGAGACTGGATGGTGCCGCTCGACTTGCAGGACGTGTACTTCCATTTCCCAATCCTGAAGTCGCACAGGAAGTATCTCTGTTTTACGGTTGGGTCGCAACATTACCAGTTTGCAGTCCTCCCGTTTGGTCTTACTACCGCACCTTGAGTCGTCCCGAAGGTGATGGCAGTGGTGGCTGCTCATCTCAGGAGGTCGGGGATTCCGGTTTTCCCCTACCCGGACGACTGGCTTCTGAAGACATAGTCCCCAGAGATGGTGCAACATCATCTGCAGGTAACATCTCAGCCCATTTGGTACTTGTCTTGATGTTCCAACTGGGGTTGTGTAGAGAGAGGGTGAGTGTGTGGACACACTGTCATTGTATAAATGATGCAGTTGTTTAATCCTGGCTAAACTTGAATGTAACACTGCTGATGTCGTACTTTTAGTTATGAAAACAATCAAAATAATTTTCCCAAAAGAAAAGGAGATACAAAATGCTTTCAAAATGTTCTGCATCATGCAGAAAGTCAGACACCTACTTACTGTTCCCTACCTACCTGAAAAAATAAGGCAATCGTTGCAGTAAATTACTAGAACATTAGGAGTACATTATGGTTCAACACACATTTTAAAACGAAGAAATTGAAACCCTTAAAACAGTCCTTCTGATGGCATATATGTAGAAACTGGAATCTTCTACCATAAGAAGTATGGTCGATCCCCACCTCTGAAAAGATTTGAGAACCCAACTGTTCACTCTGCACCAAACCAGATAATGACCATTCCTCTCCTCCACACCCCTCGGCAGCACTCAACCTTACGTTATACCTGTCCCTGCTATACTTTACCATTGTTACTCTTGATATTTTTACTTTTGACGCAAGATACTGCCCTCCTTATTAGGTCCACACTAAACAAATAAAGTGAACACGTAAAATCCAACTACACCTGTAATAAATAGCTTTGCCCAGCAGTCCACCAATAGACACCTGTAGATACACACATTTACAGAAATGAGGGAGGAGAAAGAAAGTATGCCTGTAAGCACACACATAAATGCCCCAACCCATTTATTCCACAGTAAGTTCCGTATTCAAGCACACCTATGCACTTATTTACATTCTTGCAAAGGGCAAACTTAGCTCCTGACATAAGTATTTATTTGATATGAGTTCCTATTATCAAACAACACAAACAAAAGGTCCACCTCACCCATTGATAGTGAAACACTTTGCATGTTTAAAGCAAAATAAACTACCCTGTAGACAGTGACATAATAGTGTATGACATGCCTGTGTAATACACAGAATGTAAAGTACCTGAAGGGGAAGAAAAATGTATTTAGAAAAGCGCTTGAAAATGCCTGGAAACGAAAACATGATCAAGTGTATATTAACTCATCCCAGTAGTGAGGGGGATATAAACGTGGTGCACCATGCATAAGTAGAATTGTTAAGTTAAAAAAGGTGACAGAAGGACTTGAGTCACACGAAGCAAAACTAGAAGATCATTCCGCGATCGATATGCTATTTTAAAATGCCTAAGTGTTCCTGGTCAACAAAAGGTGGGTGGGGCATGGATTGGCCTGTGTATGAGGCCTCTGGGGTGTCAGCAAAGCGGAGGGTGCAAGATGGTACATTAATGTTTTTTTGTATGTTTATTTTGGAGGAATGCAGTCTCAAGTAATTTTATTTCACGAAAAAGGGAGGGAGGTGGTCACAAGGGTGGATTTGACAGTTCTAGTCTTGGCACCTGTTGGCCACCACCTGATATTACATTATAGGCATTTAGCACTGCTTGGGAGGCCCAGGAGCAAATATTCCTTTCCTTAAAGGGTTTCTTTGTATCTTTATGTCAAACACAACAACATTGTGAAATGTTTTAACAGGGTTGCAAAACAAAATGTACATTTGCCTTTCAATCTTGGAACGTGCATCGAGTCATGTGTGAGCAGGATTCACCAATGGAATGCTCAAGTCACGCCAAACAAACTCTTTCAACGAGTACGCAGGAAGCATAAGAAGACGAAAAGTTTAAAATATCCATATTTAAGAGGCAGTCTTGGACCGCTGGGTTGGCAGGCACATTAGCTACTCTTGTTAAAGTTCAATTAAGGATTTCTCGAATTTACTCTATATCCATCCAAGAGCTTTTCCTTTATATCTTCATGCCGTTTATTTTTAAACAAATGTTTTCTTTTGTTATGTTCGATTTAGGTACCCCAATATAGGCTCAGTTAGTCACCTAACCTTTCACCTATATTCTCCCCTACCAATACACTACATAACGGTTCTTGGGACTGACCTTTTGCCTAGTTACGGTAATGCATGTGGGGTTTTCCCTGAAAACTAGCTTCATCTATTATACATGAGGATTCTTGGAAACTCAGCTGAAATACCATCACCTGCATAATAACTATGTACAAGGGTTATTCCTTCCATCAGCCTAAGTCCGACATGACAGAGCAAGGTAGAATCCCTGAGGGCACCACTTTGGGTATATAAACACCATATCTTGCTGAGGTAGTCGGAGGAGAACAGACTTCCATGCCGACACACTGACGCGAGATGCTGAGGTTCCTGCACTCAGACACGACAGCTCGCAGTGGTCTGACATCCCTTGCGGGGTGTCCATCTCAAGACAAAGACGGGGTCCCACAGTCTTTCACTTCAGGTAATGGGGTTGACTTTATCCTAGAGGGATTCTTGGCTTTTACACCTACATACATGCTAAGTCCACTTAGGTACGTCTAGTTAAGGTCACATCGTAGGAGTACGCATTTTACTGTCATGTATTTTATATACTTGCCTATATTCATTGTTTTAGCATGATGGTAGGAATCTACCATCCTTTTACTCTGTTAGTGCTTCTAATAATTTATATCTGTTTCTGTCTAATGGTTGTTTTAGCACACCTATTTTACACTAGAATGACTCTGGTTCAATAAATGCGTATTGGAAAATGTCCCCATCGTTTATTCTGTGTATCTCTCTGAGACAAAGTGAGCACGAGTGACTGAGCGAAAAGTATCACACTGTTTGCACGATCCTGAGGGATCAGGGATGTCCTGTTCGACAGTTGCCCAGAACTATTCTTTCCTTGGTCAGAGGGGCTTCCAGTGGCACTGTGAGCTAGCTGGTATAAAGGCTAACATACCCGTTGGGGGTGTCTAGAATCAGTCTGAACGCCAATCCTACAGTGTATGTTGTCTAAACTAGCAGATCCTATGTAGGTTTATAGGAACTACACAACACTTTTGTTATGGTCTTGCTTCTGTAGCGCAATACGTTTTGTTTTAAATAATACATTAATTTATAATCCACCATTGCACATGATGACCTATGAAAGCTCAGTTTGCTTTTCACATTTTCAGAAATATAATTTAGCAGTTTCTAGCTTGTAAGCCCATTCTTTACTTACCTAAACTCACTCCCAGCACACCCGTCTGCATGTTTCTTTACCCACTTCTTTATACAGCACACTGTTTGGTAGGCCCATTCAGGGTCAAACTATTTAGCATGAAGGAGTTGAGGAATTTAGGCATTTTATGTGACCTTGTCATTGTGTACACTGTGTGCTGATTAATAATTTCTTGCGCTGGGCCACTGATGTCATTTTTTTGGGGGGCATAGCTGTGGAAGTTGTCATTGTAAAGTCATAGGACTGGTAAAGCTACTTTCGAAAGTAACACAACTGTAACATAGGTTTCGCTGTTGTCTAATAGAACAGAGTAAAACTTTGTATTGCAGTTGCATTGCTAACAGGAGAGTAGATCGCACAGGTGCTATTAGATTGTGCGTCAGTTTCTAAACAAGACTGACCAGCAGGAAAATGAAATTGTTGGTCACAAGAGTCAAGAAAAATATGGCTATCATAGTATTTTTAATACCTACCAAATTATTCCCTTGCAAGAAATACAATAGGACCAGGGCCGGTCTTTCCTCAGACAGCAAAATTTGGTGCCCATGCTAATCGTCCTCCTCCACTCTTTCCCCATCAGCCCCCTCCCATTGGTGACCCTGGTGCTGGGGCATTTATGCTCACAGGTCACGCCCTGAATCAAAACAGATCAGTGACCCTCCTGTGAACACAAATTTGCACCATGTCGCCTCACCTCAATCACCTTATTCAGTTGCTAAACTGGAGGTGAGAGTACATGGAACGGGAAGTGGCTGAAGGAAGGTGGACTAGCGGTTTGGACTAAAAGATTTATTCAAGGCAGCTCATGTTCCCAGCTACCAGTGCGATTTTTTAATTTTAGGTGCCCCAGGCCTGGGCCCAGATCTCCCACTCCAAAGGCCGGCACTGAGTAGGACTGTACATGCCGTCCACGCTCACCATCCTAATGTATCTTTATATATTTGTATGTAGTAGCAAAGGAGCACTGCAAACAGAAATATGGGAATAGTACAATTCTGGTCAAGTTTCGGGGGCTGCTGGAAAAATGGGCTAGATGGACAGAATCAGTCTTCATAGTCGGACTTGCAGGCCTGATAAGCTAGTTGGGCATTAGTCATATTTGCTGAGTGTTGGAAACAGCCCACTCCCACTCCGCAGGGTGGTGGTGGACTCCCCGAACACACTGTGGTAGCTTGGCTCGAGTGGTCAGGACACAGGCACCGTGCTAAGCATACAATATACCCATACAATAACCATGCGTGCATCCATTCCAAAAACGACTCTACACCGTAAAAATTATGAAAATATTCTTCTTTATCTTTTTCTCTTAGTTGCTGATTGGAAAAATAAATAAGACAATCACAATATACAAATTTAAATAGTGCAGGTCAAATAAATACTGTCTGGAGATTCAATAAATAGGGATGATCATAAATACAAGGGACATAAATATAAGTGCAGGTAATACAGGCAATTAAATATTCTGAGGCAATAAATACTGAACCATTAAATATTGTACACCAACAAGTCCTGTAGACCAATAAATATAGTGAAGCAATAAATAGGTTAACACAATAAATACAGTGCCCCCAATAAATAATTAAAAGTATACAGCAGCACTCATGTAATCAGATCACTTTTCAATTCCTAAGGGCTGATTTGGCCCAGGCACAGCTTGTAGGATTGTGGAAGGCTTGAGGGGTTCTACTCCCTGGCTGGGACAAGGCTGAGGCCTAAACTGAGGTAGATCAAGGGGGGAATACCAGTGCCCTGGCTTTCTCTCTCCACACAACCTCTCTAGGTTAGTCCCAATTCACCCCTGGCACAGTCAGGTTGGTTCCAGCACCTCCCTAGCCCCTTAGAGCAGTCTCTCAGGTCTCCACAGGGCCTTAGGTGCCCTCTACTCCACTTACTGCCCTTCTTCTGATGTTCCGACGCCGCTGGAGTCGTGTCGATGCCGTGAGGCGGTTCCGGTTCGGTCTCGGCGGCCTCGGCACAATGTCAGTTCTAGACGACGCCGGTAGGCGGTTCCGGTCCGATGTCGGCGGCCTCGGTTCGATCTCGACCTCCGATTCGACGGCGTCGGGCAGTCTCTACTCGATGTCGACTTCGGGCGGCTCCGGTCCGATGGCGCTCTCGGCTTCGATGACGTCGGCCGGCCTGGCCTCGATGTCGACTTCCGGCGACTCCGGGGTGCGATCCTCACCCCCGACCTCCGGTGCTCCTCCTCTCAGGTTCCGGGCGACTCCGGAGTGCGATCCTCACTCCCGACCTCCGGTACACTTCACCTCGGTCTCCGACGACTCCGGAGGGCGGACTTCACTCCTCCGATGACGCCGCTCACTCGACCTCGGTTAACTTCCTCCTCGACCTTTGGTATTCCTCACGACCTCCGTCGGCGCCCTCTCACGACCTCAGGCGGCTCCGGGTACGACGTCTGCTTCTTCAGTCAGCGCCGCTTCTCCACCTCGGGCTCCAGGTCTTAGGCTACTCGACGCCGGGCTCCAGGGAAACCAGTTTCCAGGTCAGGATCTTGCTGCTTTCTGCTTCTAAGGCCTGTTCCTGCTGTCCAGGTCCTTAGGATGAGTTTTTCTGGCTTCTTCCCACACAGGGCTACAGGCTGGGATCCATCAGTAGGGACTAGTATCACGGGTGGGTTTATGGACCCCACTCCAGGCACAAGTTTCCACCCCTGCTGCTTCACTCCTTCCTCCTTCACTGTTGTGCTGCTCTCTCTTCACCAGTCAGGTGCCAACTGCCAGCTCCAACTGCCAACACTCTCTCTTGACTCCCCAACATTCCAAACCGCCTCCAACTGTCACAGGGTTCTGGAATGTTCTGGAAGGTGCTGGTAGGTTCCAGTGGATGCTGGTGATGTCACAGGTGGCCACCATTTTGTGCTCCAGGCCCTCAGACAGAAGTTTCAGGGGTAGATAAAATGGCTCCCTGATTCTGCAGCAACACTAAAAAGTCTGGTGGTTCCCAAAAAGGAAAAATTCAAACAGGGTTTGAGGCAAAAGTGGGACAAAATAAATAATGATGAGGAGGGACCACCCAAAGGGCTGACAGGTCTAACACGCGTCCCCCCCAGCTGAAAGTGGGGAGAGCTACCCAACCCCTTGGGAGTTCTCATCACTAAGGCGGAAATACCTTGAGAGACCGTCTGCATTGGCGTCGTCCACTCCAGGCCGATGTTCCACCTGAAAGTCCATCCCCTGTAGGGAAATAGACCACCTCAACAACTTGGGATTCTCCCCCTTCATCTGCATCAGCCAACGAAGGGGTCTGTGGTCGGTCTGAACGAGGAAGTGCGATCCAAACAGGTATGGCCGCAACTTCTTCAGAGCCCATACCACTGCAAAGGCTTCACGCTCTATTGCACTCCACTTCTGTTCCCTGGGAAGTAGTCTCCGGGATAGGAAGACCACGGGTTGATCCAGACCCTCTTCGTTGAGTTGCGATAACACTGCCCCAATGCCATGTTCTGATGCATCTGTCTGGACAATGAACTCCTTGGAAAAGTCTGGGGCCCTTAAGACCGGGGCCTCGCACATGGCTTTCTTCAATTTCTCAAAGGCTTGCTGACAAGCCTCCGTCCAGACTACCCGTCGAGGTTGTTTCTTGGACGTGAGCTCCGTGAGGGGGGCTACGATGGTACCGTACCCCTTCACGAAGCGGCGGTAGTATCCCGTGAGGCCCAAAAATGCTCGGACCTCAGTCTGTGTCTTGGGGGGTTCCCAGGCCATGATGGCCTCGATCTTCGCCTGGAGGGGTTGCACCGCTCCCCTACCCACCAAGTGTCCAAGGTACACTACCGACCCCTGCCCGATCTGGCACTTGCTGGCCTTGATCGTCAATCCAGCTTGTCTCAGGGCCTGGAGAACAGCTTGCAGGTGACGCAAGTGATCCTCCCAGCTGTTACTGAAGACGGCTATGTCATCCAGATAAGCAGCAGAGAAACTCTCCATTCCGGTGAGGATCTGGTTTACCAGGCGCTGAAACGTGGCAGGTGCGTTCTTGAGCCCAAAGGGCATCACACAGAACTGGTAGTGGCCATTGGGCGTGGAGAAGGCTGACCTTTCCCTTGCTCCATCAGTCAACGAGATCTGCCAGTACCCTGAAGTAAGGTCAAAGGTACTTAGATATTGGGCAGCTCCCAGCCGGTCAATCAATTCATCCGCCCTAGGGATCGGATGAGCATCAGTTTTTGTCACTGAATTCAGTCCCCGGTAGTCCACACAGAACCTCAGTTCTGGTTGGGCACCCGGTGGTGCAGCTTTCGGTACTAACACCACCGGACTAGACCAGGGGCTGCTAGAAGGTTCAATCACTCCTAGCTCCAGCATCTTAGTGACTTCACTATGAATGCTGGCCTTCACCTTGTCTGACATCCGGTAGATCTTGGACTTCACAGGTGGGCTGTCTCCTGTGTCCACGTCATGGACGCACAGGTGAGTCCTACCCGGGACAAGGGAGAACAACGAAGAGTACTGCCCCAGGACCTGGCGACAGTCCTCCTGCTGTTCAGGAGTTAGAGATGGGGAGAGAATCACTCCCTCCACCGACCCATCCTTTTCTTGAGACGCAAACAGATCAGGGAGAGGCTCGCTTTCCACGTCCTCTCCTCCGTCAGTCACCATCATCAAGATGACTTCGGGCCTCTCGTGGTGGGGTTTGAGGCGGTTGGCATGCAGCACCCGCAGGGGCTGACGAGGGGTCTTCAGGTCCACCAAGTAGGTAGCCTTACCCTTCTTCTCCAACACCTAAAAGGGTCCTGACCAGCGATCCTGGAGGGCGCTAAGCTCTCCGGGTTCGATCACCCACACCTTCTGGCCAGGCTCCAACTCCACCGGGTGAGCATTGTGGTCATACCACGCCTTCATTACTGCTTGGCTGGCTTCCAAGTTGTCAGAAGCTTGCTTCCACAACTTAGCCATTTGGCTCCGGAAGGCCAGCATGTAGCTCACCACATCCTGGGGGAGCTTTCTGGGAGTTCTTTCCCATCCGTCTCTCACCAGGTTAAGAGGTCCACGTACAGGGTGCCCATACAGAAGCTCGAAGGGGCTGAAGCCCACTCCCTTCTGTGGCACTTCCCTGTAAGAAAAAAGTAAACAGGGTAGGAGGACGTCCCATTTCCTCCGCAGGCTTTCAGGCAGACTTCTGATCATGCCTTTCAAGGTTTTGTTAAACCTCTCCACCAGACCATTGGTCTGGGGGTGGTAAGGAGTTGTGAACCGGTAGGTCACTCCACACTCCTTCCACATCGCCCGCATATACGCTGACATGAAGTTGGTCCCCCTGTCGGACACAACTTCCTTGGGAAAACCCACTCGGGTAAAGATTCCCATCAGGGCCCTAGCCACAACAGGTGCTGTTATGGTCCTCAGAGGTATTGCCTCTGGGTACCGTGTGGCATGATCCACCAGGACCAGGATAAACCTGTGACCAGCTGATGTTGGCGGATCTAACGGACCCACAATGTCGATGCCCACCCTTTCAAAGGGGGTGCTAACGACAGGAAGTGGTTCCAGGGGAGCTTTCAGCTTCACCCCTGTTTTCCCACTGGCTTGGCAAGACACACATGTCCGGCAGTAGGTATCGGACGACACTTTCATCTGAGGCCAATAAAAGTGTGGGACAAGACGGGCGAAGGTCTTGTCTTGCCCCAGGTGTCCTGCCAATGGTATCTCGTGAGCCAACTCCAGAAGGAAGGCTCGATAACGTTGAGGAACTACCAAGGCTCGTGACGATCCATGTAGGGGTGCCTTGGGTTCACTGTAGAGGAGGCCATCCTCCCAGTAAACACTGTAGTTCCCTTCAACGTTCCCTGCTGCCTGGGCTTCGGCCTGTCGCCTCAGCCCCTCAAGGGTAGGGCACTCCCTCTGGCCCTGGCAGAATTCCTCCCTGGACGGGCCTCCCTCCACGTGCCACTCGGCCGGGATGGGTAGGTCCTCCAGGTTGGTAACGTCCCCCTCCGCAGACTCCTGGTCCACCACCTCCGGTGGCCTATCCGTCCTACGGGGTGGAGACGCCGAGGCAGGCTCCTCCTGTCCTCGGTTCTTCCCTTGACTGGCAGCTGGCTGGGCCTTTGTTCCAGGCTCCAGCCGAAACGAATTCCCTCTTCGGGTAGTCGCGGACCTTGTGCTAGCACAGGCCCAGTCAGGTGTACCCAGCATCTCGGTGTGAGTCCGGTATTCCACCTCCTTCCAAGCGTTGTGCTCCATGTCATTCCCCAGCAGACAATCGACTGGCACGGCAGGGCTTACGGCAACTCGAAGTGAACCTGCAACCCCCCCCCCATTCAAAGGGAACCTCGGCCACGGGATAGTGACCTGTTCTGCCGTCAGCCATCGCGGCTGGGTGGAGTACATCGGGAATTACCTGCTCTGGAGACACCAGTTGACTACGTACCATAGTCATACTGGCTCCTGTGTCTCTCAGAGCCTCCCCTCTTTGGCCGTTGATGGTGACCCATTGCCCATACTTTGCGGTATTTGCGGGCACCTGGATCTTAGGAACCATCTCCCGTTCTCCCAGGGACACTAAAGTGACACCCGCCCACTCCCTTCCCTTAGTTAAGGGCATCTCCTCCCCGAGCACTGCACTAGCTACTCCGGGGGTCTTTCCTCCAGTGGGAGGGGGTGGTCGTTTCTGGCACTTCGGATCTCCTTTATAGTGTCCAACGCCACCGCACTCGTAGCAATGGACAACCCTTGGCTGCTGACTCTGGCCAGGATTAGGGTTTCTGGGTGGGTTAGCCTTAGGGGTGAATCCTGTTCCCTTCCCTTGGAAGTTATTTTGGGGGCCTTTGGAGAACTCCTTTTTCTTTTCCCCTCCCTCTTTCTTCTGGGGGGCGCCCTGTCCGGCCTTTTGAGTATCCCCTCCAGTCCCCCTTGTGGACACCCGGGTACTAGCCCAAATGTCCGCCTCCTCAGCAAGCTTCCGGGGATTGGTCAGCTTGCTATCCACCAGGTGTTGACGCAGTTCAGGGAAACATTTTTCGAGCAGGTGTTCCTTCAATACTAAATCAAACAACCCCTCGTAGTTCCTCACTTCACTGCCCTGAATCCAACCCTCTAGTGCCTTCTTTGCATAGTCCAGGAAGTCCACCCAATTCTGCGTGCCCAGTTTGTGACTACCCCTGAACTTCTGTCTGTACTTTTCAGGTGTTAGTCCAAACTTTCTGATGAGCGCCAGTTTCATGGCGGGGTAGTGGGTCTGCTCATCCTCCTCGAGGGCCAATAAAGCATCCCTACCAGCTGGAGGCATGTACTTGTACAATCCCCCTCCCCAGTACTTCTCTGGAACCCCATGGGCCCTCAGTGAGACCTCATAGGCCGCTAGCCACTTGGCGATATCGTCGCCCACCCCATAGCTAGCCACTATGTCCTTTGGCAGGTATGGTTTAGGTTCCCTGGGGATCTCTTGGGTTTGGCTGCCACCATTAGGAACAGGTTGTGCCCCGATTCTCAAGATCTGAAGATCTATTTCTTTCAGTCGCAATTCATGGGCCATCCTCTGCTCCTCCTTCTCCTTTTCCAGCCTTGCTAAGTCCCATGTGAGCTGTCTTTTCTCCCTCCGGTCCGTTAGCTCCACTTCAGACAAGCCACCGCTAGAGGCACTGCTGCCCTTCCTAGAAATGGTTCTGGGCCCTGCTGACAGGTTCCCCACCTCAGGTTGGTACATCTCAGCCCCCTCGGGGTCAGGCTCTCCATCCCTGTCTTCCTCCTCAGCCTTGCTTTCCCTGCGTGCCTCCCCCCAAGCCCTTAAGCTGGTTTGGAGTGCACCCTTCTTTGCTCCTGGGGGACAGTACACCCCCTCCCGCTGGCAAAACTCCCTGAGTTGGGCCACAGTGTACGTTTCTAGATTTTCTAGTACAAACTCCATCTTGCCCACTCAGGTTAGAGGACAGGTTTTGTGCAGTAACAATGCAGGGGGGTACCTTTAATAATACCTCCTCCCACCACCAGAGTAAATTTGGAAAAAACAAAAACCCACAATTAGGAAGGCCGCTTTGAGAAAACTCCCGGTGTAGGCCTATGGACTACCCACAGTTATTGTTGAGTATACGTAGGCACAGCTCTATCCCACCACTGAACACCAATTTATGTTGGAAACAGCCCACTCCCACTCCGCAGGGTGGTGGTGGACTCCCCGAACACACTGTGGTAGCTTGGCTCGAATGGTCAGGACACAGGCACCGTGCTAAGCATACAATATACCCATACAATAACCATGCGTGCATCCGTTCCAAAAACGACTCTACACCGTAAAAATTATGAAAATATTCTTCTTTATCTTTTTCTCTTAGTTGCTGATTGGAAAAATAAATAAGACAATCACAATATACAAATTTAAATAGTGCAGGTCAAATAAATACTGTCTGGAGATTCAATAAATAGGGATGATCATAAATACAAGGGACATAAATATAAGTGCAGGTAATACAGGCAATTAAATATTCTGAGGCAATAAATACTGAACCATTAAATATTGTACACCAACAAGTCCTGTAGACCAATAAATATAGTGAAGCAATAAATAGGTTAACACAATAAATACAGTGCCCCCAATAAATAATTAAAAGTATACAGCAGCACTCATGTAATCAGATCACTTTTCAATTCCTAAGGGCTGATTTGGCCCAGGCACAGCTTGTAGGATTGTGGAAGGCTTGAGGGGTTCTACTCCCTGGCTGGGACAAGGCTGAGGCCTAAACTGAGGTAGATCAAGGGGGGAATACCAGTGCCCTGGCTTTCTCTCTCCACACAACCTCTCTAGGTTAGTCCCAATTCACCCCTGGCACAGTCAGGTTGGTTCCAGCACCTCCCTAGCCCCTTAGAGCAGTCTCTCAGGTCTCCACAGGGCCTTAGGCGCCCTCTACTCCACTTACTGCCCTTCTTCTGATGTTCCGACGCCGCTGGAGTCGTGTCGATGCCGTGAGGCGGTTCCGGTTCGGTCTCGGCGGCCTCGGCACAATGTCAGTTCTAGACGACGCCGGTAGGCGGTTCCGGTCCGATGTCGGCGGCCTCGGTTCGATCTCGACCTCCGATTCGACGGCGTCGGGCAGTCTCTACTCGATGTCGACTTCGGGCGGCTCCGGTCCGATGGCGCTCTCGGCTTCGATGACGTCGGCCGGCCTGGCCTCGATGTCGACTTCCGGCGACTCCGGGGTGCGATCCTCACCCCCGACCTCCGGTGCTCCTCCTCTCAGGTTCCGGGCGACTCCGGAGTGCGATACTCCCTCCCGACCTCCGGTACACTTCACCTCGGTCTCCGACGACTCCGGAGGGCGGACTTCACTCCTCCGATGACGCCGCTCACTCGACCTCGGTTAACTTCCTCCTCGACCTTTGGTATTCCTCACGACCTCCGTCGGCGCCCTCTCACGACCTCAGGCGGCTCCGGGTACGACGTCTGCTTCTTCAGTCAGCGCCGCTTCTCCACCTCGGGCTCCAGGTCTTAGGCTACTCGACGCCGGGCTCCAGGGAAACCAGTTTCCAGGTCAGGATCTTGCTGCTTTCTGCTTCTAAGGCCTGTTCCTGCTGTCCAGGTCCTTAGGATGAGTTTTTCTGGCTTCTTCCCACACAGGGCTACAGGCTGGGATCCATCAGTAGGGACTAGTATCACGGGTGGGTTTATGGACCCCACTCCAGGCACAAGTTTCCACCCCTGCTGCTTCACTCCTTCCTCCTTCACTGTTGTGCTGCTCTCTCTTCACCAGTCAGGTGCCAACTGCCAGCTCCAACTGCCAACACTCTCTCTTAACTCCCCAACATTCCAAACCGCCTCGAACTGTCACAGGGTTCTGGAATGTTCTGGAAGGTGCTGGTAGGTTCCAGTGGATGCTGGTGATGTCACAGGTGGCCACCATTTTGTGCTCCAGGCCCTCAGACAGAAGTTTCAGGGGTAGATAAAATGGCTCCCTGATTCTGCAGCAACACTAAAAAGTCTGGTGGTTCCCAAAAAGGAAAAATTCAAACAGGGTTTGAGGCAAAAGTGGGACAAAATAAATAATGATGAGGAGGGACCACCCAAAGGGCTGACAGGTCTAACACTGAGGCATTTCTTGAAGAAATTATTTATTGTTGCCTTTGCTTCATTCAGTCCTGAACTGCAACATTTCATCTACCCAGCAGTGTCGTGGTTGTCTATGTATGCCTAACCTGCTTACTCAATAATCAGTGTACTCTTTCTATTACACTATTGTTCAACTTACGAAGTCCTGGGTTTAGGACAGATCCTCACGTCACTCAGGAGAACACCTCTGCTGTCTTCTGCAGAGAGAAATGATAGAACGCCATGGTTCTAACGTTCACACCATTTGTGGAATGGGATGACAGTCCCAACACTTTTTCAATCTTTTTTTGTTTTACTGGCATAATTAATCATTAATGTAGTGCCACAGCATGCTGATTAACCTGACTGCTTTTTTGTAAGGTGATGTAATATCGTTTACATTTCATTTACTAAAGAATGCAGGGTACCAGTCATGTAAAGTCAACACTCTGTGTTAATGTTTTTGGTCCAGGCAGTGTCAGATGACGCCTGTCAGTGTCAGTTGTTTGTGAATGTCTCTGAGAGTATGGCTGACATTTAACAACAAACACTAGGCACTTACCTACTGCTTTCAGCTATCCCCTCTTTTGATTGGATTTTCAAGCACCCCTGCTTACAGGGTGCTGTTGCCCACAATCCACTCTTCATAGGTGTTTATACCAATCCTAACTTTGACATAACTAAAACTGCCCTTCTTTTCATCAAAACAACCTACTAATTATTCAGAAAGAAATTACACCAAAACGAGCTTGAACATTCAAGAAGCTTTGCAAGTACCACATTCCCACAGAGCGCTCATCAATGGCACCAGCATGATCCAGAAGTTGCATTATGGGAGAGCAAGAGATAGATAGAATGTGGGAAACGCTGTATCCTCCCTTGTGTGTTGCACAAAAAAGCAGTCCCTAAGAAGTACTTGATATCAGTTCATGTTGTTCAGCATCTCAAAGTACTGGTCTGTACACCCTCTCACAGGTAATCCCCATGAGAGTATGGTTAGCCTACTCACAACCAAGGGACAGGAAATCTAGGAGAACAAAGTGCCTGCCTGAATTATCTCTAATGGATTTGGCCAAGAGGTTGTATCTGAACTGAAGCACTCATGTTGTGAAATAATCACCTCAGTTGTTTGACATTTTTGTGGGGAACAAGCCTCCTTTGATTGGCACTAAAAGTGATTTTTGGGAGTTTATATTGGGTACCTTCAAAAAGTCTAGCTGCCCACAAAATGCTGCGTAAAGTTAGTCTCAGAAGATTTTACCCACATAATATTCACCCTCATCTCACCATCAATTCTAATTTGTGCACTGGGAGCATGTTAACATGTCTATAGCTTGTTAATATATTCTTTATTAAAGGCTCTCTTAACGTGATTATAAAATAACCTCTTATTAGGAGTTTAGTTTAGCCCCTTCATGCAAAAGGGCATGAAAGGGTCGAGCACGTTAAGACTTTTTTTGTAATTTTTCAAATATTCCCTTGAGTTTAGTGAAATAAGGGGCAAACAATGGTTATGCACATTAGAAGTGTTAGTACATTGAAAAGTCAGTAATGCATATAAGGTGGAACTATTGCATACTGTAAGGCAATTCTAGACCAAGTTTGTTAATAGACACTGTCTGGACCAGAAGAATAACTAAAGAGGGGAATAAGCATAACTAATATAATGGCACAGTAAAGAGTGAATAGGCTAAGAGGAAGGGACAGGTAAAGTTAAGCTGAAAACTTAAGTGCTGACTGGGTAGAAAAGTGCTTGACTGGTGTTACTGCAAATAGCTGTTATTCATACTCGAGTTTAGTATATTTGGGTGTGGGGAGTGTTTGCGTGAGTTGAGAGGGGTCACAGGTGTTTTGATGTTTTCCGTACAGAGGTAAAGTTTATTCCATATTGGATTAGTCTGGTTTTTGGAGTAAGAAGTAGGGAAAACCAATCATTGTTAGATTGGGGATAGGATTGGCTACAAACATGCCATGGATTGTGGTGATGGAGTATAAATTAAGTTGCATGTCTGATTTCTTTTATGTATAGAATACTTTCTTGTCATGTGTGCACAAAGTAGCCTGTGAAGTAGATTTCTTGGCCTTTCGGTACAGTTTCAGTATTTGTTTTCTAAAGGGAGACCCAATTTGATATTGCTAGCATCCACTAAGATCCGTGAAAGGCCAGAAATCTACAATGTACCAAAATGTTTTTATGATGTTAGTGGGTTTGTATATGCAAGTCTACGTTTTTGAAGTTGAGGGTCTGCTTAATATTTGTAAATAGATCCATCTATCCTGTAAGGGAATGGGGATGTTGGTATTGATTTTGCTAAGCAGTTTACGGGCTTTAAATGTTTGATGTCCTCATTTGTAAGTAAATTGTTTGTAAAACAGTTAACTGGTCTGGAACTTGTATGTTTTTAATTTTAAGAATCTGTCCAATTTTTTTTTTGCTGTGATGTTAAGAAGTGTTATCACAAGACATAATTTTTTTTGAGAATGCCTGTTTGAGACCGGTGTGTAAGTTTACACATTATTTTCTCTATTGTCATTGTTAGCAACTTTAAAAAAAGAGATGGTAGTATACACACTTGCATTTTGAAAATTTGAATCACTATGCCTCTGAAAGAAGTTTGAAAATAAAAAAGTGAAAAACTGAATGAAACTTTGACTACTTTGGATTACTTGGATTGTACAGGATTCTTGCTTGTTGTACAGGCTGTGCATATCGGGTTGGTGTGCGACGGCGCACCAGACAATTTTCAATTGTTAGCATCTTACCATATATTTTGGAGTTGAAATGTATCGGCGGGATAAGTTTTTAGTTTTTAGTTGAATGTATAACTTTTGAATTGATTACAATGTAAACATCAGCTCCTGAACCAGAAACCTTGTGTCTGAAAAGTGGCAAAGTAAGTTATCGGGGGTGTGGCGAGGTATTGATAAAATTGTAGCAGGTTTTGCAGAACAGAATTGGGCAGCTAGCTGGACTTGGAGCTTAGCCAGAGGGAATGGATTTGGTGGTTTTGTATATCTCTTCTCTTTCAATTGCTTAATGGCATGTTCTGTTCCTCATATTGAGAGGGAAGGTTGAGGAGAGCACGGCTCTACATAGGAAACACCCTATTGCCAAACATTGGGACGCTCTAATGGCAGACTTACACACTGAAATGGTCACTGACCCATTGGCTCACAGCTCTCATTCTGATAGAGTTGATGCAGTTGGGAACCGGGACCATGGCATGCCTCCTGACAACGTGGACATCATTTTGCATGCTATTCTTAGTTACACCGAACCATTTATTGACACTTAAAGCATTGGTAGCAGCCACTGCTATGGGAGCCTATACTCACCTAGATTGATACACATAATCCACGTAGCATTTGAGAGATGAGATTGGTCGATTGAGACAAGATGTTTTCTTTTTTTATTCCCCCTTCCTTGTTTTTTGTTTTTGTGGGTAGCCGTATAACAGGTTTGTGTTATATTATGTTGGTTTGCAGTAAACATTGTCTAGATCTATAATCAAAACTCCTTGACGCCTAGAGTATTTACCAGTGCTCACTAATGGAAATTATTGCATACATACTGGCATTGTACTGTTATACTCTGCATTATGATACTGTGGATGGCTTTACGTACATGGATACGATCTGCCATGTTATTAACACATTGTACAAGCGATGCTAATGATTTTTGTTCCATTAATCACTTACTGATATTTGGAAAACAATAAAACTGATTTAAACAAAAAAATTGAGGGAGGAGGTTTAGTAGGTTAAAGTATGCTGAGCATACGCCTTCTGTTATTAATGCATTGAAGGCGTAAAGGTGGAAATAGTGGTTATGGAATGCAAACGCTATTTCGTTAGCTTTCATTATTTTTACTTCAGTAATAGCACATGAGGTGAACCCGGTAATCCTCAGAAACTGGGATTTCCTAATATATATTTTTTATATTGATTTTGTTGAAATCGTTGTTGTGCAGCAAATCACTACTCAGCAAGAGACTAAAGATAGGCCTCTCCAAGCACTTTTTTTGTGAAGAATTAAAAGTTACACACCTATTCACAAACAGAATTTTTTTTTCCTTTGACACTGCAGAATAAAGATAATAACATATAGGTATTCCTTAAGGTGAGTTGTAGCAGTGCAGTACTCGCGAAGGCGACATAAAAACAGTAGTTAACAAACACACAAGTGCTTGCAGATTAAAAAAAACAAAAAAAAACCTAAATGTATCTTGGCAAACAGCCAAATCATTTTTGTTCCCATTTGTAATTGGATCCGTCAGGATATTAGTTCATGCAGGCATGGACGTTTCCACCTGTTTGTAGATATTTTGGAATAGGGTCTTCATCAGAACAGGGAGATAGGATACCTAAAACAATGTAAGAACATTTACAGTAAATGGTGTGTATGTCAGTGCTTGACATACACAATAAATCTACACTACTCGTTGAGGTATATTTGGGAAGAGGAATCTGTGTGTGTGTTACGTCATTAAGTAGCTTATGCAATGATATGGCTAGAATATTGGTATCCTAAGGAGTTAATAAAACCACTGGAAATAAGTCTGGAAATGTGACATGTCTGCAAAGCCAGTTAAGATTGGGAGTAATCTTGAAGACGCATTTGCTGGCAGAATTTGGGAATGTATCAGGGCTCATGGTTAATGCTGCCAAGAAGTGTTTCTTCTCCGTATCCTCAGAGGGCAGAATGTCTGGACTTGGTGAGTTGGTAATTAGCTGGGCTCCCCACAGTTTCATATACTTTGGATACACATTTACCATGATATAAATGACCTTCGGAATGGAAACCTTGATGGAGGGCTGAGGTTTTTAAAGGGTAGCATGTGCTTTTGGAGGTACCTGAGATTACAGATTACGGCGCTCCAAGCTTTCACCAAGAATGTTATCCTAACATGAATGTTATCCTACCTAGACTGTTGTACTACTTTACATATGTTCCTGTATGGGTCCAGGCAACTTGGGTTAAACAGTTGGACTTGTTCATCAGGGATCTGATCTGTAATGGTGGCTGGCATCTTGTCTCTTTTGAAACACTTTGGAGACAGATCTTGGATGGTGGCCTAGGAGCTGCGGACTATGAACTAAAGTACCTGGCGTCGCAAATACAATAGATCATGGGATGATGGTTAGACAGGGTCAACATTGAGGAGATGGATCAGCTTGGCAATGAATGGAATTGAGGTGCCTTGTTTGCACATTTGATGAAGGTATGAATTAAGATACCTAAACATACATTGTTACTATCCACAGCACTCGAGTGTTGAAAGGGATGCTCCATATATGCCCCGACCCTACCTTTTAGTTGGGTTACCACGCAGAACACTCCCTAGCCTTTTCATTTTATATCAGCCCCCTCAATGGGCTGAAGTTGGTATACTGAATGTGAGAGATTGTTATTCCGCAGGAACGATTGTCTCCCTGGGTACGTTTATTGAGGAGTATAGCTTGGCACCCGGGAAGTTTTTGACTTATTGGGCACTAATAAGGACTTTTCAGTCGCTGTGTGGCGGGAGTTGTGAGGAACCCAGGTGACATGAAGTACTGCAATTGCTGGTGACAGTGAGGCCAGGATGTCATCTGGTTGCATGGTTTTATACAGCATTGCATAAAATGGTGCGACAGGCCCTAGGTAGAGTTAAGTGGGAGTTGAATGTGGAGAGGGAGATTTATGATGGGGAATGGGAGGGAATCCTAGCTTATCTGCAGAAGGTATCCAGAAATACGCAACTTAATCATATTCAGTTAAACTTCAAACACCATACTTATCGTTCTCCTTGTAAAAATAAGTGTATATATGTGCTGTCCTAGATTCTTTCCATATGGTTTGGATGTGTCCACCGATAGGGTTTTTTTAGACCCAGATAACTATACACCTGAGAAGTACTTTGTACAGGGAAGTGGTATGTGCCCTAGAGCTGTGCATTTTGGGTAGTTTCCTTAGATCGAAGCCCAAGAAAGTGGGTAATAGAGTCCTCAATTTGCCACTGATACTGGCTAAACTCCGAAACGCTCTCTCTCTTGGAAGGCTGCTGGAGGGCCAATATATGATAGGTCAGTGGAGGATGTGGTCTGATGAGCAATGGCTGAGGAAGAGGCTCTCCAACGGGAGGAGGCATGTGGGTTACAGAGCAGACTGATTGCTCACTGGGGTGAGGTGATCCAAGCTTTTTAGGAATGCACTATGTAAAATGTAATAATTGGATGTGATTGCCCTGATAGCACAAATCTATAGTAAGATGTATATTTGTTTGTGGTACAACACTTGTCATTATAATGTGGCATGCTGTAATGTTTTATCCCACTGTCTCTATACAGCTAACATTCTTGTATATTATATATTTATATGAAGGCAAGACCGCAGTGCTGAACTTGCTCGATCTCAGTGCTGCGTTCAGTACTGTGTTGCACACTACACTCTTAGAGAGACTTGCTATCTTGGGTCTCCAAGGAACAGCTTTATCCTGGATGGCACCTTTTCTAAAAGGCTAAACGTTTCAGGTTTCCTTGGCAAGTGTCTCTTCCTCATGATTTGCCCTCACCTCCTGGGTTCCCCAAGGCTCATCCTTAAGTCCTGTGCTAGTTAACATCTTTCTTCACCCACTGGCTGACCTGGTCGAAAGTTGTGGCCTTACCTTATTCTCTTATGCATATGACACAGAAATCATCTTCTCTCTGACATCCACTGAGGATTTGAATTCCTGCTTGGGTCTGATTGCCTCATGGATGAATAATTATTCACTTAGGTCAATGGGGACAAGACCAAGGGGCTAGTGTTAGGAAAGAACCCGTCCCTTTGGGACCCACAACACTGAACTGAAACCTTGGGTACGCTTCCTGCTTAAGAACTTCGGCTCTCTGGTGGATGAAAAACTATCTATGAAGCTTCAGGTAGCAAAGGTGGCTGCTTACTGCTTCGCTGTCCTGAAATGGCTGTGAAAAATCATCTAGATACTTCCATTCTCAGCCCAAAGGACAGTCATCCAAGCACTCATATTGTCGAGACTGGACTACGGTAATGCTCTCTATTTGGGGCTAATGAAGCCTCCATAAGACTGCCTCAAGTAGTCCAAAACTCAGCTGCTAGGCTGCACTACAGACTCCCGAAGAGCGCATCAGCCTCTTTTTTCCTCTGGGAGTTTCATTGGCTAAAGATGGAGAAACTGATTTAATTCAAAGCCCTGTGCTTTGTGCATAGAGCAAGATCAGGAATTGGCCCCCGATATCTTCATAAAATGGCGAGACCATATCAGCCATCCCGCCCCCTACGTTCCAATGACCTTTCCCTGTGCATTATTCCCTGAGCCAAACGGACACGCTTGGGAGGCCAGTCCTTCGCATACTTGGGCCCTAAGCTTTGGAATGCCTACTGGAACCCCTGAGAAGTTGTACCTTACTGTCTGTCTTTCGAAAACAGGGGAAGACCTGGATGTTTGGAGTCAGCATGGCCTGGTCAATCTCTACCTGTTGCTAAAGTGCTAGGAAACCCCATATGGGTAGCTGAGTGGTATACAATATTTCTAATAATAATCTTCAAGCATCAACAAGCACACATCAGTTTCCTGCGTGAGACACTCACCTCAATGGTAGAGAACACCAGCAACTTAGAGGCTGGAGAGGCATGATTTATGGCACGTTTTACTCCGGATATGTTCGGAGTACCTTGCTTTGCATCTGCCCAGGCACACCCTTCCAAACTCGCAGCACGGTCATTAATGCAGAGGGGAGATACGTCCTAGTAGAGGGCCGGTTAAATGGCGCCCAGTCCTTCTGGGCTGCATATACACCCCAAACAAACCAAGCAGCCTTTTGGGCCTCTCTCTCTCTCTGGAGTCCTAGCTCAATGGGTAGACATCTCTTGGATATTAGGAGGGGACTTTAATAATTTGCTCTCCAATGACCGTTCCCATCCGCGCTCCCTCATGACCCTGCATGCCACCACTCACAGCAATTCTCCCGCTGTGCCCAACAATGGTCTCTCCACGATGCCTTGAGGACTTATAACACACACCTTCGCCAGTGCTCCCACTAATTAGTCCCACATGATGTATATATGACCGAGTAGATAGTTTTTTGTGTTCCCCAGACTTGCTTCCACGACTCAAGCACTCAGATCGTGCTGTTTTACCATGCTGCTCACACAGTGGACATGGAATGGAGGGCCCCACATCCCCGAGTCCCCACCTGGAGGCTACCCAAAGACACACTAGATGATCTGGTATTCCGTGATACTCAATTGACCCACACCAGTCAGTATGGAAAATTATGTCCCTGCCATCACCTGAACCATTGAGAGGGACTCCTTTAAAGTTGTCACCAGGATGTTGGGTATTCAGAATATAGCCGGGGTCCATCGGAAATTGACCAGGGCACTTCAGGACGCTGAGGTGGCGCTGACTGCCCTTGTGTTATGTTTTAAATCCTGACTTTCTTTCTCTCCCAGCGATGCACTATTTATATATAATGCCCACCAGTATGAACAATATGTGACTTGTAAATCTTATTGTCTTATGTAACATTTTCTGTACATTGATTGGCACACTTGTATTATTTATTGTCTTCTCATAATGTGTGTGATGCAGAGCGCTCTTTCACTCTACATTGGGACGAGGAGCGCTATAAAAGAATTAAAACAAAAATTGTTAAATGCTTATTAATTGCTATTTGTATAATTATTCATACAGGTACATGTGTCATGGTTATATAGTGTATGCATATCTTTTACATGTAGGGACTGAAGAAAGTCAAATAATAATTTCTCTTAAATACTTGTGCCTTTATTTCTTCCCAATATATTAGCATCTAGGTGTTACGTTCTAGATAGCTACCAGCCAAGGTGATACTTAAACAAAAGAAGGGTTGATTGCCCTTTAAATTAGGCTTTTCGTTTGAGCCCAGCTGGAAGTGAACATCAGAAAGCCCCCCAACATAGGTTGCTCCTCCAAATAGAAAGCAGACAACCTAGAGGTGCTGCTGACTATGTCCTGGTGTAGGTAAATTACACCATGACAGATTCAACATATTTCATTGTGTTGCAAGGTGCAGTCACCTCCTGACACATTCTGTACCCATGATGGTGGGGCACAAGGAGGGTGGAGGAGAAGGTGGCACAGGGCAAATAGCGGTTGGGAGCAGGCCCCACCTGCAACAAAACCCGCCGGAGATACCACTGTGGGGAATCCAAAGAAAGTTCCAGAAGATCTGGAAACCACACCTGGTACTGCCAAATTGGCTACACCAGCATTAGATCAGCAATCTGCTTCCAAACCTGAGGCAACATCCTGACAATCACAATAAATGGAGAAAAAGCATACAAAATTTTTTGCGACCAGTCCTGCAAAAATGATAGAAGAATCAGGGGAACCAAATATGAACCAGTAGGAACCTGGGTAATAATATATATGCATAACAGTGGTACTCTACTGTCTCATTTATAGACAGTGCAACACATTTCTTAATAGAAAGAATTACTCAGCATGGTTAACATGGTTCAAAAAATTTACAAACTACCAACGTTAAAAAGGTGCACGTGTCCCAAGTGATCAATCACACTGTGAGAAATCATATAGAAGTGGATATACATGTGTGTATATATATTAACAGGTGACTAAACTCATGGAAATTAAACTGGATATATAATTTATAAACCACAAAGCTATATTCCTCAACACGTGAGCCCAGACACTGTCTGTTATAGAGCTGACAACGTTTCAACTCTGTTATTGATTTTCTTGATCCTCATCAAGGCTAAAGTGATGGGGACACAGACTGAACTTGAGCATAAATCTCTAGATGGTTAGGTCCTAATAGGATGCAAATAATATTTGTAATTCTAGATTACTTATAGGAGTGACTATTTCTTTTTCTCTGCCAAGAATATTTGCAAAATAAACTTTAGAGATGAAGAGTTGTCCATGTAATAGATTCTTTTTGGTACATGCTTTCCACCTCTTGATCTGTTTGGTCCTCCTCCATCTTGATGAACTAAAGCCTACGTTAATATCTCTATTGGTTTAGTGACTTGTCAAACTCTGTATGGAAAACTTCTGATGCACCCAAAGATCCCTTATCAATTGGTGCACTTTGTGTGTGAACATGGCTAGATGGCCTACTAGTCTTAGATGAGATTAAAAATGTATCTTTACCTGTGAAGCCCTGGGAGCATTTGGGGCTGTCTTCGTCCAGAGCCTCTTGATGGGAAGAAACCTCCATATCCCTTCACATCCTGCATATCCCTTCACATCCTACTACATATTGCTTCTTCTGGAGCCCTGTCACTTCTGGTATGCTTGATTGGCCTGATGGCCCATCAAACCGTCTCTATCTATACCACCAGCCCCTCTGAAAACCTTCTTTAGGGACACTTGGACCTTGTCCAGTGAAGTTAGTTTTGCTGCAGATTTACCCAATTCTTTCAAAAAATGTCCCCTAAACAGACACACTTGAGCAACCAGGCTGGACTTGGGGAAATGGCAGGTCCCCAGTGTGGGTAAGCCTTCATCAGAAGGGAGTGTCAAAACTCAGTGGAGAGATCGTAATTGGCATTACTGAGAATATCGAAGAGATTCTCCTGGCAAGCACAGCATAATCCGCTGATCGCCTTCTTGGTGCCTTTAATAAATTTGGACGGGAAGGTGGCCATCTTATGTTGATTTTAGGGATGAGGACCATCTTTCCCTCCAACGAAAGATAGAGGCAAACAGCCTTGAAGTGATCCCAGACCTCTTTAGGAGGGATGATAGGCAATAAACCATTCTATTCAATCATATCTGAAAGTGCACCCTCCTACTTGGCTCCCAAAACGCTTTGCAATCAGTAGCAGATTTCAGTCTGCTGGAACCGCTTTCCTTGTCAGATTCATTCAGAAAGTTTGTTGCAAGAGTATTGGCAGAATTTCTAAGCTCAGCATCCTTCCAGGTAGAGGAATGGGGGTCGGAATGACTTTGCACTTGGGAGAAAAGCCTCAGTCAACCAATGACAGACATCTAGCTGCTGCTGGTGCTTTTTTGGGATGCCTAGCACATTTCCAGGAACTGTGCCGGGGTGGAGGGGTGCTCATGACACCTCTTTGTAAAGGAAGAACGTTAGTTTTGTACAAAAAAAAGTAGCATAGGCTCTAAAAATGTTGCACAGTGATTATTGGCACTCAACTCCTTCCTATATACTGGTAACAGTATCTTTAATGGGAAGAATGGTTGATGGGGATAGTGCAATTGGATCAGGATGTTATGTGCCCGGGTCAGGCCCAAGTAACAAAGCTGCACATTTTCTTACATTGTTCGAATTTTGCACAATACCATTTCTGCTGTGACCTTTTCCACATATTCGCGTGCGTGGCAATTTTGGATTTGTTTCCCTGAAACTACTTCTGTTTCGCATAACATTATCACGATGCCTTGAACACCATGTACAAGGCCTTTTTATGCACAATATACAAATGTTGTTCTATCTTTATCCAAGGGGCGACAGGGCTATCTACATATCCATAACATCGCTAATCTATACGCACATCACAAGGATGCTTTCTATTATTAATAATTAGCATCCCAAAAGAGGAGGCACTTCAGCTGACACCGAGGGTCCCTGCATGCTGAGACTTCACCACGCAGTGGCCCGACATCTCAGTAAGAGATGTCGAATTAATGACCAAGACGGGCTCCTACATTATCTCCTGCCAGGTAATGGAGTTAGATCGTGCCTTGCGGGGATTCTTGGTTCACACCTACGCACACGCTAGGTACACGCAGAGTAGGGTTTGCATAGTAGGAATACGCCTGATTACTACTTTGTATATATGCCTGTATATATACACAGTTTTAGCACCATGTAGAACTATATCTACTATTCACTCTTTTGGTGCTTGTAATCACTTTCATCTGCTTCTGCCTACTGGTTATCGTAGCACATGTATTTTGTACAAGAATAACGTTGGTTCAATAAATAGATTGAAAACGTCCCACTGTGTATTCTATGTATATTTTTCTGAGCACACGTAAGCACGAGTGAGTGAGCAAAAAGATCTGATCTGTTGCCACGATCCCTGAGGGGTCAGGGTTGTCATGTTAAGAAGTTGCCGGAAACCATTCGCTCTCTGGTAAGGTTAGTGGAAGGTTTATGGTGGCACTGTGAGCTAGCTGGTCTCTAGGCCAACATATCCTGTGTGAGCGCTTGGAATCAGTCTAGGCACCTCACCCAATGTTTATGTTATTCAACAAACACACAGATCCTATGGATTAGTGGGAACTACATGATAAGGCTTCTAGTCATACAAAAGAAGCAAATGTTAATGGGATGCCAAGCAGGGAAGAAAGCAGCATTTTAAGCTCACCAAAATATCCTGGAACTTCCATTAGCAAAATACCTGTAAGGAACAGAAAAAAAAAAACTTGTATTGCATTTTGTCTTATTCAGAAATTTATTGTTAAAGACATCTTTGATGATTTTCGCGTACATAGCACTCAACCAATATTAGTGACATTGTTATTTTGTCTTATGACCTTTTATATGACATCAATTTATTGACAACCGTACCTGTAGGCAACAAGTATTTTATGGGAGTGGTGCCCTCTATGTGAATGTCCAACTTCTCAGTATTGGGTTTAGTTAACCTATATATTTCATGGGGGTCTCTTGTAATCCTTGTCAGATAATTTTTTAAGAAACCCGTCCCGTTCTGTTAGATGTAATTCTCTGCCATCTTAACTTTGTTGGCTTAAAGCTGTAATCTCAACTTCCGCCCGTTTTAAGAGTTCCTTTATCCAGTGTGCCATCCACATTGATTTGTCCCTCTTCCATGACATAGCAAACAGTCTCTTGGCAAGGAGTACTGCAAAGTTGGTAAACTTACTTGACTTTTTGTTCCACCATAGTTCTCATCCTTAAACCTCTACGAACATGTCTTGGGGCTGTGAACAATCGTAGTGTTTATCCAAATAAAATTGTTTTGAGAGGCAGGTCATCTCAGGCAGGCTATAAGTGTCAGATAGGATTGGTGCAGTATGTAATACGGTATCAGTTTGAACCTAGAGGAGTTGGCCTAACGGCTAGGGCGGTCGACCTCGAATCTGGGGAACTGGGTTTGAGTCTCGGCAGTGACGCGGAACATCCTGTGATTCTGGGCAAATCACTTAATCTCCCAGTGCCTAACAAAAATGAATGTGTCCTCGTGTAATGCAACTGGTGCTATGTAAAGCGCTCTGATATCCGATTCGGGTCAAGTTTGCGCTATATAAAACTCTGTAAAATAAAAAAACATTTAGAAAAAATTCTATGAGACCGCTTTCGGATACCCGATTGTAAATTGCAACTCCCTGAGAGAGTAAGGGATCCCCTGTAACAAACGAATGAGGTCTGGGAGTAAGAGGAGGACTAAACAGACCAAAATGAACCAGAGAACACTCCCCTTCGACCTATATTCCTTTTACAAAAGATTGAATCTAGTATGGGTTTACAAAATTGGCAGACATCAAATATTTCAATTGCAACTCCCTGTACTTCAAAACTACTGATTATCTAAATCAGACTATCAGAAAACAGATTACAGTCTGTGACAGAATCTTCGATACTAGGGCGTAAATGTACCCAAACTCTGACAGTCGTGGCACTAATGCCACCCATACTAATGCCAATAAACCGTTGTCCGCAATGTAACATTCTTTTTCTGTCCTCCCCTTCAGGGAATATATCTACCCAAAAAGCTGTGATCAAATGTTTGTATGCTTATATGTTTATTGGATAACTCCATGTTACTCTAACACCGCTTTTCGAAGACCTGGTCTTTGGGTGAAAAAATGATTGTTTCAGCTGTGTTAAAGCACTCGGTTCAATAAATGGGGTATCTCACTGACTTGGAACAATATTTCATTTTAAGTCACAAGTTGAAACACACCTTACTTAACAGGGCCATCTGCTTTGCATTATCAGTGGTCTCTGCAATAGAGGAATGATGAGCTACGCTTTGATTGCTCCTGGTTTCATGATGGATCTGAAATGTTACTAAAGTGGAAAATATTCATGGAAGTGCTTATCTTTCACTGAAAAGACCCAAGCTAAGTGTTGCTTCTTACCTTGTCATAAAGGTTGTGCAAGACAGTACGGTACTCCACTTCTCCAGTGTGGAGGACTATTGTGGTGCTCTGAGTCTGGGGACATTTTTATATTGAAACTACGCTTTTCCAAGCACCCGATGTGCTGTTCCTAATATTTGGCCAAGGTGACCCTTGAATAGAAGTACTTTAGATGCTGACAAAGTAGCTAATATTTATTTTTTAAAGTTTTTAACTTTTTCTAGTTTTAAGACACATTCAACATAAACTTGTCCTTCCTGTGTTACGGGTATGTAAATTATTGTTGTTTTTTGTTTGACAAGTTCCGTATTCAATTTAGTAATTTAATTTTTCAAAGATTATTTTGTTGTAAATGGATTTTGTTTTTTACATTTTACAGGCTGTATGAGATGGCTGGATAGCCAAGCAGTGGGGCAAAATGAACAAGGCAAAAGCAACAGCAGAAAAGAGGTACGTTTTAGATACCTAAAAATAACTCTTCTTTGCTGGAATTAACTTCTACAGTCGACTTTGCTATAAAATATTTTTGAGCACTACTGATATTTTGTGAATGTTACAGACCATCCTTTTATTCAGGTATGGGCTTATCACAGAATCCGATGTATGAGCCTATAGGTAAATTGCAAAATAATTTGGGTATGATTGCAGTGAGTACTCCAAAATGTTTTTTGTCTGAAAGTCGTGTCTTTTTTTGGTCAAACCTGAGCAGCGCATGCGCTGCTCTACGAGGCATGCTGTATTCAGGTATGAACTTGAAGCTCCGCCCATCTTTTTATTTGGCTCCTGTCACTGTCCTTTGTAAACTTTGTAAATGGTGGCTTTTCATTGGTCAATAGGCGTGTTAGTCCTTACTTAGTACCGCCTTGTCTCATCTTCTAACCTACCATAATGACTGGCCCTCTTATGTGCATTGTTACTCTGTAGGCTTTAATTACAGCCTCCGAGCACTATTTTCTTTTATGACTTTATCCTGCCTGCCATTGCAGGCAGGGCATGCTGTCAACAGCTTTTTAACCAGCACGTGCCTTTCTTAATGCGTCCCTCGCCATAATAATGTTTTTTTTTAAAGTGCAGCAATGTCGTGAATTTACTTTGAATATTAGTTGTGAAAGCGTGGCATGGGGCGATTTTACGAAAAAACCCATTTGTTAACTTCACAAACAGATGCTTTTTTTTTTGTAAAAGCGCCCCATACAGTGCTTTCACTTTAATGGCTGCCACGCACCTTTATTTAGACAAGCCAAGTCTAAAGAAAGGGGCGTGGCCGCCATTAAAGTAAAAGCGGGGCATGGGGCACTTTTACAAAAAAATTATTTGTTAACTTAACAAGCAAATGTTTTTTTTTTTGTAAATGTGCCACATACAGCGCTTTAAATTTAATGGCGGCCGCAATAAATCTCGCATTTGCGAGAGTTTAAGCTAATGGCATTGTAAATGATAATGCCTTATATTTAGGTTTTAAAAACCAACACATACATAAAAGCCATTGTCATTTACAATGCCAATAGCTTAAACTCTCGCAAATGCGAGACATATTGCATTGCAAATACTTGTTTTATTCTATTATACTGGGAGGACGTGCGGGATGCTATCCGATAGTGAGAGAGGGTTACACTGGAAACGAAGTCTGAGGACAATTAATTGTTTCATGGTTGCTTCTGAGCTCCTTTGCATTGCTAACTAGATTTGGCTTCGGTTTACTATCTGGCTTTTTCTTTGTTGCCACATTCTGACCTGGCCAATTCTGGTCCTGGCTGTTTTCTTTTTTCTTTTTCTAGATCTATTTTTATTGACATTATCAACATACAGGAGCACTTTGTTACTAAGTGAGTGCCATTACACGGTTGACAAATGCAAAAACAACAGTTGATGGACAGAATGCAGAATAATGTCATACATTCACCCCAGTCCAGCCCGAACTGCCAACCAAGCCAGGTCCTCCCTGGACTGGAAACAAGCATCCTAGGACCGGTTTCGGGGTCAAGCTATCCTGGCTGAAGAGGGATGAAACCCCGAAACCGGTCCTAGGATGCTTGATTCCGGTCCAGGGAAGACATGGCTTGGCAGTGCGGGCTGGACTGTTCCCATGAGGCACAGGGTCAAGACTGATTTGCATTTGTATTTTGTATTTGTATTTGTAATTGAATTTGTAAGGCGCGCAGCTACCCGCAAGGGGTCTCCCGGCGCCAGTCGAGTTGGTGATTACGCATACTGTTGTTAGCAAGAAAATAGCCAGGTTTTAAGGTCTTTGCGAAATTTTAACAGAGATGGTTCGTGTTTCAGCGTGGTCGGGAGAGAATTCCATAGCTTGGGGGCAACGCAAGAGAAGGAGCGTCTGCCCATTCTCACCAGTTTAAAACGCGGAGTCCGGAAGTTGCCATGAGTGGATGACCTGAGGGGACGAGAAGGAGAGTATTGTTGAACATGGGCCTTCAGATAGCCAGGAGCCGAACCTTGTTTGATTTTATGCAGAAAGCAGAGGGCCTTAAATTTGACACGGCTATCGATACGAAGCCAGTGAAGGTCTCTCAGAAAAGGCGAGATGGAAGATCGCCACGGGACCTTACAGAGAAGGCGGGCAGCAGAATTCTGTACGAGCTGAAGTTTCCTCTGAAGCTCTAGAGTAGCTCCCAGGTACAACACGTTGCCGTAGTCCAGGCGAGAAGTAATTAAAGCCTGGACCACCGAGCGTCTGGTCGATATTGGGAGCATCCATAAAATTTTGCGAAGCCACCCTAGGATAGAGAAGCAAGTGGCTGCCACCTTAACCACTTGGTATCGCATGGAGAGCGAATCGTCCAGGACAAAACCAAGATTACGAACCTGGGTCACTGGGATGGGTGGAGGGCCCATTTCTGATGGCCAATGAGCAGGACTCCAGAGATGCTTTTGCTTGCTCAGAATGAGCACCTCCGTCTTGTCTCCGTTCAGTTTCAGGAGGTTCGCCTGCATCCATTCAGCTACTCGGCTGAGTCCTGATTTGAGAGCAGATGGAGCATTTACTGCAGCCGAGGAGAGGGTGAAAAGGATCTGAGTGTTATCGGCGTATGAGTAGAGGGAGAGACCAGAGTCTTCCACGATGGTAGCTAGGGGTCTCACATAGATATTGAAGAGCATAGGGCTCAGTGAGGACCCCTGCGGAACGCCGTACGCAGATGAACGAACGGAGGAAGAGGAGCCGGAGGAAACCACCTGAAAAGTGCGATGATTTAAGAAGGAGGCCAGCCAGGCAAGAGCAGAGCCAGACACTCCCGCCGATCTCAGGGCTTTCATAAGGATGGGATGTGAGACCGTGTCGAATGCGGCGCTTAAATCTAAAAGAATAAGCGCCGTGGTCTCGCCATGATCAAGACGGGAGCGTAGATTCTCGGTGACCCCCAGAAAGGTGGTTTCAGTGGAGAAATGAGAGCGAAATCCCGATTGGGACGGATGTAGAAAGCCTATGGTCTCCACTTGAGATGTAAGATGTATGTTAACATGCCTTTCCAGGATTTTTGAAAACATGGGCAGCAAAGAGATGGGTCGAAAGTTGGCAAGCGTCTTAGGGTCTGCACCAGGTTTTTTTTAAAGTGGCACTACCAGAGCTCTTTTCCATTCCTCCGGGACTAGAGATTCTCGCAATGAGGAGTTCAGGAGCTCTTGAATGATGAGTAGAGCATCAGGGGAAAGCAGGCGGAGGATGTTCATAGGAATCGGGTCGAGGGGGGAGCCTGAGTTGACCTTCATTAAGCAGGCAGACAGCGTGTTGGAGTTTAGCAAGGGCCATTCTGAAATCTGAAATGCCTGAGATTGCAAGCTCGGTGAGTCCAGAGTAGAAAGGTCGGAAGGGGGTATGGAAGGGGGGGAAGCGCGAGATAGAACATTGTAGATGGTTTCGACCTTCGATATAAAAAAGTCAGCAATTTCGTTACATTCTGCTTCCCCTAACGCACGTGGAGTGGGAACGGTCTTTGAGCCGGCTAACTTTTTGACCATAGAAAAGAGGGCTTTTGGGCGATTGATGGCCTTTTCAATGGACTCCGAGACGAACCGGGCTTTAGCCTTTCGGCAGGCTTGATGGTATAGCTTAAGTGCTGAACGATAAATCAATTTATCATTCAGAGCATAGGTTTTCGTCCAGGATCTCTCCAGATGTTTACATTTAGATTTAGATGCCTTCAGATCATCTGTAAACCATGGGGCAGGGGCGAGATGTGGGGTTGGTGGACTCAGACGCGACGGCAGATGGAGATTAATATTAGAAGTTAGCCAATCGGACACTTCCTGAGCTAGGGAAATGCACCCAAGATTGGTGTCGGGGCAAGAATCCATAAGAGAGGCATTAAAAGCCGGAATGTTCAGCTTAGTCCAGGATCTATAGTTATTCCTGAAGCCAGGAAGGGACATGCACTTTTTAGTATCAGCGGGCAAAGTGAAATATATAGCAAAATGGTCGGACCAGTCTAGGGGAAGGGCAGGAGAGGAACAGTCGAACAGAATGTTAGAAATGACAGGATCAAGTAAGTGTCCTGCCTGATGGGTGGGGCCACTATTGCGTAGTATGAGGTTGATGGCCTCGCAATCGGAAAGAAACATTCTGCTAGAGCCGTTCTTTGAATCCTCTAGATGGAGATTTAGGTCTCCCAAGATGGTGAAATTCGCTGCCTTCATGGCAAGGGGGGCCACAAGCTCAGCGAATGAGGTTAGCCACTGTGTAGGCTGATCAGGGGGACGGTAGATTAGGACACCCGATAGCGTCAGTCGAGGGGAAACTGCCAATTTAAACAGAGCGGCTTCGCAGTTCGGAAAAGGAACAGCATCCAAAGAGCAGGAATGGATATCTTTGAAAATAATCGCAATCCCCCCACCTTTCCCCGTGCTTCTATCTAGCCTGACTATTACGTATCCCGGTGGTAAGGCGCTTGCTACTTCAGGGCCAGAGCTAGCGTGAAGCCAAGTTTCCGTTAGGAACATGGCGTCTGGTTTGGTAGAAGATAGTAAATCAAAAATGTGGTCTCGATTTTTGGGCAGAGATCGACAGTTAATATTCCAAAACTGATAAGGAGGGCTTGAAGGCACGGAAAGAGTAGAGTGACCAGAATAGGAAAAGTTACAGTGTGAGCATTTTGCAATTTGCATACGGCCATGTCTGAACTGGGGTGGCGTGGTGAGCAAAATAACAATGGATTAAACCCAGATCTGTGACTGGGGGTGAATGTTTTGCCAATGTGCAACATTCCGTCCATCATCTTGTGTGTTTTGCTGTTCGCCCTATGTGGGAAGGGTATGCCCAGACGTGGGTCCTGTGCTCACTACGCCACTGGAGTCAAGCTATCCTGGCTGAAGAGGGGTGAAACCCCGAAACCGGTCCTAGGATGCTTGATTCCAGTTCAGGAAAGACATGGCTTGGCAGTTCGGGCTGGACTGTTCCCATGAGGCACAGGGTCAAGACTGATTTGCATAGGGCCATGTCTGAACTGGGGTGGCGTGGTGAGCAAAATAAGGATGGATTAAACCCAGATCTGTGACTGGGGTTGAATGTTTTGCCAATGTGCAACATTCCGTCCATCATCTTGTGTGTTTTACACGGGTAGCAGGCATTGGTTTTATGAACAAACAAGTAGTTGAATTACGATTAAAGCGGCCACATCTCCACAAGAAACTTGAAGGTTGGGCATCGACAAGTGGTTGTTTATAGCTAGGTAAACCAGTATTTGGAGGATAGTGGGGAAAATGTATTTTTCTACATGCCATAGTAACTTGAGAACAACAGTTTACTCCTCCCCTCTACCACAAGAAGTGATTATAGTCCTATGGCCGAATAAGTTTGGAATGGATCCAATAGTACGATCTCTGAATTATAATGGACCGTAGAGGAGATGCAGAGAATCGGTGTGGGATAGTAAGGGTTGGTCGCACTCAGGAATATATATATTAAGGTGGTCTAGAATCGTCTCTGGCTAGGTCAGCGAAATCTTGGGAGGATTGTGTCATAGTAGATTGCTAGTTTTTTAGGTCTCGCCTAGCGATCGCTATGCGAGACTATAGTAAGGGGCTCCCAAAAGCGGATTGCATGGCGAGCACGCGCACAATCACGTGCATCGTGCCGCCATGCAATCCGTTTGGCATCCTACTTCAAAGGGTCCGCTCCCCCGCCTGGAATGCGCTCCCCCGCCAAGCGCGCGCGCCACGCTCTGCCGGGCTTGTCTTGTTCGTCTTTTTAAACCTTCACGTTATCATGTGCTTACAAAAGCCTGCATGTTCGAAATGGGTTTCTTTATTTTCAGAGCGAAGGGCTTTACGATGTACGTCTTTAACATTATTTAATGCCAACAGAGCGTGGTCTTTTTGTTTTTAGGTTGCCATGAGCACATAACTGCGCTGCACGCTAAGCTTTATATTAATAGCAGCGCACATACTTTTTGTAGTACAAGTTAGTACTTTGCTTTGTTTACTTTGCTATTATTCCAGCGGACATAATACAACTGAGCACACTGTCTGATGTCTGATGCCTGATGCTTGCGGATGTCTGATGCCTGATGCTTGTGGATGTCTTATGCCTGATGTCTGATGCTTGTGGATGTCTGATGCCTGATGCTTGTGGATGTCTGATGCCTGATGTCTGATGCCTGATGTCTGATTCCTGATGTCTGATGCTTGTGGATGTCTGATGCCTGATGCTCGATGCTTGATGTCTGATGCCTGATGCTTGTGGATGTGTGTTGCCTGATGTCTGATGCATGATGGCTGATGCTTTTGGATGTCTGATGCTTGTGGATGATTGATTCCTGATGTCTGATGCTTGTGGATGTCTGATGCTTGTGGCTGTCTGATGCCTGATGTCTGATGCTTGTGGATGTCTGATGCATGATGTCTGACACCTGATGTCTGATGCATGATGTCTGATGCATGATGTCTGATGCCTGATGTCTGATGCTTGTGGATGTCTGATGTCTGATGCTTGTGGATGTCTGATGTCTGATGTTTGTGAATGTCTGATGCCGGATGTCTGATGCCTGATGTCTGATGCCTGATGTCTGATGCTTGTGGATGTCTGGTGCCTGATGCCTGATGTCTGATATCTGATTCCTGATGTCTGATGCTTGTGGATGTTTGATGCCTGATGTCTGATGCTTGATGCTTGTGGATGTCTGATGCCTGATGCTTGTGGATGTGTGTTGCCTTATGTCTGATGCATGATGTCTGATACCTGATGTCTGACGCTTGTGGATGCCTGATGCTTGTGGATGTCTGATGCCTGATGTCTGATATCTGATGCCTGATGTTTGATGTCTGATGCCTGATGCTTGTGGATGTATATTGCCTGATGTCTGATGCATGATGTCTGATGCCTGATGTCTGATGCTTGTGGATGTCTGATGCTTGTGGATGTCTGATGCTTGTGGATGTATGATGCCTGATGTCTGATGCTTGTGGATGTCTGATGCATGATGTCTGATGCATGATGTCTGATGCATGATGTCTGATGCATGATGTCTTATGCCTGATGGCTGATGTCTGGTGCCTGATGTCTTATGCCTGATGTCTGATGCCTGACATCTGATTCCTGATGTCTGATGCTTGTGGATGTCTGATGCTTGATGCTTGTGGATGTCTGATGCCTGATGTTTGATGCATGATGTCTGATGCTTGTGGATGTCTGATGCTTGTGGATGTTTGATGTCTGATGCTTGTGGATGTCTCATGCATGATGTCTGATGTCTGATGTCTGATGCCTGATGTCTGATGCTTGTGGATGTCTGATGCCTGATGTCTGATGCTTGTGGATGTCTGATGCCTGATGTCTAATGTCTGATGCTTGTAGATGTCTGATACTTGTGGATGTCGGATGCCTGATGTCTGATGCCTGATGTCTTATGCCTGATGTATGATACCTGATGTCTGATTCCTGATGTCTGATGCTTGTGGATGTCTGATGCCTGATGTTTGATGCTTGTGGATGTCTGATGCCTGATGTCTGATGCCTGATGCTTGTGAATGTCTGATGTCTGATTCCTGATGCCTGATGTCTGATGCTTGTGGATGTCTGATGACTGATGTCTGATGCTTGTGGATGTCTGATGCCTGATGTCTCATGACTGATGTCTGATGCCTGATGCTTGTGGATGTCTTATGCATGATGTCTGATGCTTGTGGATGTCTGATGCCTGATGCTTGTGAATAAATTAAAGGCATTGTCATTTACAATACCATTTACAATACCAATAGCTCCAAAACTCGTAGTTGCGAGACCTATTGCATTGCAAATGCTTGTTTTTTCATGAGCCCCGTTTCTCCTCTCTATGAAGTGTTGTGCTCTTAGTCCGTGCCTATTGCTGCACTTCAGCACAGCGGGGTTGATGGGGGCACCGCCAATTTCCATCTAATGGCTATTGCTTGTTTAGCCATGAACAGAGCCAGGTCTATGAAGCGACTTGACGCTTTTTAGGTCTCTCCTAGGCAGCGCTTGCGCTGTCTCTTCGAGAAATGCTGTATTCAGGATATGTGCATAAAGCTCTGCCTACTTCCCGCCCATCTTTTTCATTTGCTCCTGTCCTTTGTAAATGGTGGCTTTTCATTGGTTATTAGGCTTTGTAGTCCCTCTTTAGTACCGCCCTGTCTCTTTTTGTAACCTCCCATGAGTACATCTCGTATTACAAGTGTTGTTACTCCCTAGGTTTTAATTACAGCCTCAAGGCACTATTTTCCTAAAGGCCTTCAGACAGGACACTCACTTGGTCCTAAACATGACTGGCAGTGGTTACTTTACTCACTAGCACATCTCACATTTATATTAGAACTTCTATAAATTTTCCCATCATCAGCTCCAGATAGAGTGCAACCTAATCCGGAATTAATGTAATCATTCTTTTGTCACATTTCAAAGCTACTAATTGTATATATTGAATGTACTGTGGTACTGTCTTGCATGCAATGTATTATGGGAAGGGTGGATTTACCATATCTTCAAAGTTTATGATGCTCACTAGGGACCTCTAGGAGCAGCTTGCGGTACTGCACCTACAGAGCTCACATTTATATTAGACCTTCTATACATTTCCCTTCATCAGCTCCGCATAGAGTACAACGTAATCGGAATTAATATAATAATCGTTTTGTCACATTTCAAAGCTATTAATTGTATATATGGACATAGCTATTTGAATGTACTCGTGGTACTGTCCTGCATGCAAAGCATTATGGGCGCGTACCATATGTGACCAAACGTTGATGCTCACTTGGGACCTCTAGGCGCAGCTTGCAGTACTGCACCTACACATCTATATTAGATCTTCTATAAATTTGCCTTAATCAGCTCCACATAGAATATAACCTAATCCGGAATTAATATAATAATTTTTTTTTTTTTTTTTTTTTTGGAAGCCGTTTATTACAGAATCCAAAAAATATACAAAGATGGGCCTACAACCTCCAGGCCGGCCGCTAGCACACAGAAGGAGCATATAATACAGACAGTAGAACGCACGCTGCGGCAGAAGGAAATTCACAGTAGTTAAAAGAGGCGTTGATAGCCACACCATCCGGACCCCACACAACGGCTTCATTTTTATATAAATAATCAACAAAAAACAAGTCCACAAGGCAACCCACAGTCAGAAATAACAGCATGTGCTCCCCTAGGGGGGGGGACCCCGCTGACCCATAGGAATATCAAAGGGGGGAAAGGTCAGGATATAATAATTATTTTGTCACATTTCAAAGTGACTAATTGTATATATTGAGTGTACTGTATTACTGTCTTGCATGCAATGCATAATAGGTAAGGTAGATTTACCATATCTTCAAAGTTTATGATGGTCACTAGGAACCTCTAGGAGCAGCTTGCGGTGCTGCACCTAGACAAACATTGCTGGTGCCTTGCTCACTAGGTACCTCTAGGAACAGCTTGCCGTACTGCACCTACGCATCTCATATTTATATTGGACCTTCTATACATTGCCCTTCATCAGCTCCACATAGTGTACAACCTAATCGAAATTAATAAAATAATTGTTTTGTCACATTTCAAAGCTATTATTTGTATATCTGGACATAGCTATTTGAATGTACTTGTGGTACTGTCTTGCATGCAATGCATTATGGGAGTACCATATGTGAACAAAAGTTTGATGCTCTCTAGGCGCAGCTTGCGGTACTGGCAGTGCTGGTGCCTTGCTTACTAGGGACCTCTAGGAGCAGCTTGCGGTACTGGCAGTGCTGGTGCCTTGCTTACTAGGGACCTCTAGGAGCAGCTTGCGGTACTGGCAGTGCGAGTGTCTTGCTCACTAGGGACCTTTAGGAGCAGCTTGCGATACTGCACCTACCCCATCTAACATTTATATTAGACCTTCTATACATTTCCCTTCATCCTCTCCACATAGAGTACAACCTAACCAAATTTGGAATTAATATAATTCTTTTCTCACATTTCAAAGCTACTAATTGTATATAGGGACATAGCTATTTCAATGTACTCGTGGTACTGTCTTGCATGCAATGCACTATAGGGAGGGTGGATTTACCATATCTTCAACGTTTATGATGGTCACTAGGGACCTCTAGGAGCAGCTTGCGGTGCTGCACCTAGACAAACAGTGCTGGTGCCTTGCTCACTAGGTACCTCTAGGAACAGCTTGCGGTACTGCACCTTTTATTTATGTTTTAAAACCCAAAACATAAATAAAAGGCATTGTCATTTACAATGCCAATAGCTCAAACTCGTGTGAATGCGAGACCTATTGCATTGCAAATGCTAGTTTCTTTTTGGGACGAAGGTATAGGCCAAGTATGCAGTGGTGTGTTGTTGCAAGTCTTTCCTGACCCCTAAAATGTCTGTACAGACTGTGTTCCAGTAAGTTGTAGCGATCGGCAGGCACAAAACATGTGGAATAAGTCAGCCAAGTCTGAACTGCATGGGTTCAAGTGTCCATAGCCGATAGGTGTATGAGGTGGCCACATCGGGGACGGGGTCTTAAGTAAGCCCTGTGCAGGAAATAAAGCTGCATACATTTAGAGAGGGCTTTTCTGGACCTCTAGGCGCAGCTTGCGGTACTGCACCTACACATCTCATATTTATATTGGACCTTCTATACATTTCCCTTCATCAGCTCCACATAGAGTACAACCTAATCGAAATTAATAAAATAATTGTTTTGTCATATTTCAAAGCTATTAATTGTGTATATGGACATAGCTATTTGAATGTACTCGTGGTACTGTCATGCATGCAATGCATTATGGGAGTGCCATATGTGACCAAACGTTTGATGCTCTCTTGGTGCAGCTTGAGGTACTGGCAGTGCTGGTGCCTTGATTACTAGGGACCTCTAGGAGCAGCTTGCGGTACTGGCAGTGCTGGTGCCTTGCTCACTAGGGACCTCTAGGAGCAGCTTGCGGTACTGCACCTACCACATCTCACATTTATATTAGACCTTCTATAAATTTCCCTTCATCCGCTCCACATAGAGTACAACCTAACCTAATCCGGAATTAATATAATTCTTATGTCACATTTCAAAGCTACTAATTGTATATATGGACATAGCTATTTCAATGTACTCTTGGTACTGTCTTGCATGCAATGCATTATAGGTAGAGTGGATTTACCATATCTTCAAAGTTTATGATGGGCACTAGGGACCTCTAGGAGCAGCTTTCGGTGCTGCACCTAGACAAGCAGTGCTGGTGCCTTGCTCACTAGGGACCTCTATAAACAACTTGTGGTACTGCACCCTGGTGGGGATACTATAGGGCCTTAAGGCAGTCCGAGTTCTGGAATGCCTGTTCCAGGCAATCTTCCATTTGACCCTTAAGCGTGGTAACACTGTCAGAGGGTTGCAAAGGCACAGTTTAGCCAAGTTACTAGTCATTTGCAATGACCCACGGAGTGTAATTCATGGAGTGGCGAGTTTGTTTCAGGCCTCTGACGCCTAAGTATTGTAGTAGCATCCCTTTAATGGTCCCATCTGTCAGGAAGGTACCACCAGGCCATATTGATCTTAGAGTTCCTGAAAATACATTAGGCTCCCATCGGTAAAGAGGTCTCTTGAGTGTGGTGATGCCAACCTCTGTCAAGGCCTGTCTATTTGATATGGAGTTCCAAAAGGGTAGAAGCGGGGACTAGGGTTGGAGCATGCTGGCTCATGGGAACCTGTGTCGCAGGCGGTCCTGAGCCGTTTGTAGTAGGCTAGGATAAGGCACAATCACTCCAGAGCCTGGGATCAGCAAGCAGAGGAGGTTACCTTCCCCCCCACACCCCTCTAATTTCTGTTTGTGGGAGTCCTGTCTCCTCCAGATGATGGCCTGCCTACCAGAGAACCACCCATTGGAGATGAGCCGCTAAATAATAGTGTGACAAATGTGGGGCACCCATCCTACCTCTAGTCAGGTAAAGCTGCATCATACTCAGTGCTATCCCCAAATTAGTTTGATCAACAGGAAATTGAGTTCTTTGAAGGTGTGTGGGGGGGACACCTATCGGGATGTTTGTTCAAAAGTGCAAGAAGTCTGGTAGCATCACCATTGTTGACAGGGCAACCTGGCCCGCCGTTGATAGCAGGAGGGTCGTCCTAAAGGTTAACTGGAAACCTCGGGGATTGTATGGCTATGGCCAGGTTGCCTCAGAGGAGCTTCTCTCTTCTGCAGTATATTTGAATGCCCAATATTTGAAGTGCCTGGGGCACACAGAAGAGCATCACCACCCACTTGTACAAGTCTCTTTTGAAGGGTCTCTGTGAACTGGAAAGCAAGCAATTTGGTGAAATTGACCTTGAGGCCGGATACCTCGCCTAATGCTTCCTAGATCAAAGTGAGTGAGGCCAGGTCTGCGTGTATGTCTCATAAATAAAGAACGATGTAATCGGCTTGTAGGGAAACTTGTTAGTCTGGTCTCAGGGAGGTATTCCCCAGTCCCGGCCCAGATTCAAAGCTGTGCTGCAAGAGGCTTTAGTGCCTGGACACACAATGGCAGGGAGAGAGGGCAATCATGCAGCCTGCCCCCGGATTTCGGGTTTGTGTCTGAGACGTATTTACCAGTCTTGAACCTAGCTGTGGAGTTTGTATAGAGGAGGCGAATACAGCTGCTGATCTGAGGTCCGAACCCAAATCGGTGGAGAGCTTAGAACATGTAGTCCCAGTCCAGGGAGCCAAATGCCTGTTCCAGGGAGAGAGAGAGGCTGGCTGCATTAGGCCTACACTTTCATTTATAATTTTTGCATTTTCCTCTTTTATTTTCAAATGCTGAACTTTGTTTCTTTCTTGTAAGGGCCAATCCCCCTCCTCCCTCCCCCCCCTTCCAAAAACGTTTTTGGTCCCCGGCAGGGGCCCTAAAGGGCCCCACCATCAGGCCTAGAGGGTGAGGGTATCCTCCCCATGAGATTTTATGTTGCAAATATCATGTGCTGTATTGTGGTCAGACGTTTAATCAACCCAATATGCTGACAATGTGTCAAACTCTAGAAAGAGGTATGAATGAATGGATGATTGATTACAGTCAGTATGTTGTGTAAAAAGCCATTTTTCTGTCACAAAATGTACATGAAGCTTTAAATTTTAGTGAATTCTTTTCATAATAAATATTTTTGTATTTTTCCACTCCTAGTGTCACCATTATTATTTAAATAAATATGTTGTAGCATTGTTGTTGAAGAAGCCCTAGGAATTTCACAGCGTGAAGATTCGTCAAAGGCATCAAAGTTATTAGCAAAACAAAAAGCGCTTTTCATATGAAAACTAGGTACTAACTAAAAATACCTACTGGATATATAATGACTCCATGGTATCTCACCACTATGGTATCGGCCATCATTTTCTCCGACTAGTAAAACTGCTATACTCTAACCCCCTAATCAGGGTCAAGATGATACTCCTTATATCAAGGCCCATTTCATACACAGGGGGACAGGGCAAGGCTGCCTGCTCTTGCCTTTGATTTCCCTGGCAATTGAACCGCTGGTGCTTGAAATGCGAGCGCGGGGAGCGTTCTGGGGCATTCTCTTAGGCAATGGGACACGCAATGTCTTTATATGTGGACAATATGCTGCTCTACTTTAGAGACACGCACAACATCCCTGCCTCAATTGCCTTCGCTCTCGATCATTTCACCTCCTTCTCTGGGCTGAAAGTCAATTGGACTGAGACCTGTTTTGTTCCCTTTCTCTCGGATGTTCCCAATCCACACTTTGTCATTGGCTGAACTCTCCTAGATTGGCAGCAAAACACATTCCGCTATTTGGGGGTGCGGATTTACCATACTGCAACTGGTATTTTGTATGGCAATGTTACCTGTGCAGTCATGTTGCGGGCCCAAATGTCCGTTTGGCGCACGCTGCCACTGGCTGTCACGGGGCGGGTGGTGTTACTAAAAATGGTGGTATTACCATGCCTCCTATATTTCTTTACTAACCTCCCTCTTTATATTCCAGCCACATTCTTTTGCTCAGTAGATCGGCAGATACATGCATTTATTTGGAACAAGTCCAGGTGTAGAGTAACTATAACTAAGCTCTGCTCACCTACAGATCGAGGCGGTCTAGCCGTACTGCACTTCAAGCAGTACTATCTCGCCTCTCAAATACAATGGATCTCTAAATGGGTGGCGGGTCTACACCTGTCGGACAGAGCTACATCCTCACCTGCTTGGAGCTTGCCCACTGTTCTACATCTGTTTCACCCCTGTACACGAATTTGTGCGCCAAACTTTTTTGCTGGGGGTGGCCTATCGTTGATATCGTAGGCATCTCTGCCTTTCTAAGCACGTGATCCTCTTGGCACCAGGCATGGCAAAGATTGGGGGATCCACATCGGCAACTGAGCTGACAATATGGCACGCTGCAGGTCTCCACTCGTTGGGGGACCATTACTGCAATGGTACCTTGGCACCATATGAGATTTTGCTAGAGAGGCACGGTCTAGCCCCTGCCAATTACTACTTCACAACTTGCTGATTGGCACACTGGGAAACCACTGGGCGGACATGACCACTGAATTACCAATCCATCTCACTGTCTAATATCTACATATGAGTGAAAGGTGTAGACACATCACAAGATGGTTCACTGCTTCGCTTCGCACTCCCACTATTCCACAGCTCACTACTCTAAGACAGTGCTGCAAGACTGACTTAACACATCCTTACACAGATAAGAAATGGGCTGCTTTGCTAGAAGGCCCGAGACGCGTGCCACGTAATGCCTGATTCAAGATTTTTCAACTTTATTTAGTACATAGGGCTTATCTCACCACCCAATATAAATCGGTAGAACCACAGAGCGGGTGCCGCTTGCCCTCGCTGTGCTCAGATAAACGCCGGCTTGCTACACATGCTATGGGCTCTCCATCTCCACATAACTATTGGTCCAGTATCACGTCAAGTCTGTCCATGTGCACTGAGCGCCCGTACCTACACAAATGGGAAATATGCCTTATGTGTTGTATCACAGGCATAAGAAACACGGGGTTACCTCCCGATCCCTAGACTTGGGATTTATAGTGGCTAAGCGCCTTATTACACATAGGTAGAAAGTCTCTGAGCCCCCTCCGTTTGTAGCCTGGAAAATCTCTTTGCTCAATGGTGCGCAGGTGGAAAGCGTGGCTCTGCATAGGGAAGGTACGCTTGGACTGAGGAAGTATCCCATCGCCACTTACTGGGACACTATCTAATCAGACATGCAGTCTAATCACTCGCATGAGGCAAGCAATAACGCTGATGCCCCCCCCCCCCCGTAAGAAGTTCAGGACATAGAGCCTAGGGCCACTAGCTGTGATTTGCCCCCCTCGTTAATCATTAGGCCCTGCACTTACAGGTTCCCAGTAAATCTTACTTACGGCCATTAGACGAATCGGTTGGCAGTAATGGATATTGGGATGGGGGGGTTATTGAGTCGTGTGGCTACATATGCTGTGACTTTATGGTTGTTATTGTTATACCACTGATTATATGAAATTAATCTGTTACCACTTTAATCAACGTTTCGGCTGACGCCCCACCTCCATTGTTTAATTACAGGGGTTGATATGCTGATATCCTTTCAAATACATAGAGACATGTCTTTCAGACATGTATCATAATCTAGGGTTAGTCAACAGTGTCCACCTCCAGTTACAGGCTTATAGAGCCTGTGAATTATTGTTGTCCAACCATATTGTTGATGCGCTTGGTATGTCACAATATCCTTTACTAATTGTATGATGACTTGTCTTCAAATGTATGGCCTCCTATTATTTGCAGTGGTACACCTCTTGCTAAAGTGGAGGAAAAAGATTTTGTAGAGTGAACATGAATACCTTCTGGAGGTTCTTTGTGTGCCAATGGCATAGCAGATCTTAATACAAAGGATAATCCATATTGACAAAGTTTTTTTGTTTACTTCCTTTTCTTTCATTTTGCCAACGTTTCCCACAAACAGCTGGTCATGCAGCCTGAAATCATGGGTCCTGTTTAAGTAAAAACTGACAGCCCTTTTAGGGTCCAATCAATGATGCCTTTCCTCCTCTTTAGATGGATGTGGAGGAGGATAGAAAGTAGGAAGGGTGATGGACTGACCCCAATGAAAGGGAGTAACCACTTTCAGAACCAACTTATCAGGGAAGAAAGCCATGAAGGGAGCCTGCAACTCACAAACCCGTCTAGCAGACATTATGGCAATAAGAAACATTGTCTTAAAGGTAAGGAATCTGAAAAGACAACCTCGTATAGGCTTGAAGGGAGAGCACATTAGATAAATAAGCACTAAAGTAAGATCCCACTGAGGCATAATAAAAGGGGTAGGAGGGTATTTGTTTGTAATCCCCTTAATAAACATTGAAACTTTAGGAGACTTAAATAGAGAAGGCTGATCTGGTAAACAAACAAATGCTGAAAGGGCAGACAAATAGTGGTGGCCTGGACCCGGTAGGAGTGGGTAGGTCTGTAGCATCGTGCGTTCGGCACAAACTACACGAGGAACCCCTCATGTGCATAACCTACCGGGTACTGTGACGCCTGGTTAGTTCATTAATCTGGGTAGTTCCAGTACTACCAGGTATTTGACGATTTAGGTCTATGGTCAATGTGAGTGTGTAGCCACAACACCATTTTTAGTTTTAGTTGTAGATAGTTTGTTTCCCCCTGGTCCTGAAGAATAGCCTGTAGAGTATCCATTTTGGCGAGAAACATGTTGACCCACACTTTATAAGAACGCCATAATCTGAGACATTACCTCAGCCTCGCGCCTCATAGTTCTGTTTTTACTTAGGATAGGAGATCCCTTGATTAAAGTTGGTTTCTTAGGTACTCCCAACCCTCTTTTATATTCACTATCAACCTTTACACACACGAGGCCCCCCACCCGCACTTCACCTAACGGCTGTTGGAAAAAGATCTCCGCTAAAGTGCCCCTACTATAGGGAGCACGTCGGGTATTGCACCGCCGACCCGACGAGGAGCAGCCCAATGATGAAGCATGACACCCGACCGGGTGTGTGAGGGCATTACAATCCAATACAATGGATTCCCAACTTTGAACCTTAGTGGTTGGGTTGGTTCATAATTCCCTGTGTTCTTGTTCTTTTTGTTGAAACTATTGTCCTTGGGCCCTTATGCTGGACCTGTCCAAAAGCCCACTGTCCCCTCTTTGATTATCGACCTATTGTCGCAGCCACAGGGTCCTCTATGTTCTGCATGTACCGTGAAGCCGGGGATTGAGGCCAATAAGTGATTAAATAAATTACATTTAAAACGTGTGAGTAAATATCTGTCATGTGCACTTGTTATGAGGGATAAATAGGGTTTTGCAGCGTTAAACTTTCTGGGATTCACTATGCTGTGCATTATTCCACGGTCTCGTGGTTGGGTCCGGAATCGTAGTCTTTCTTTTGTTTTGTTTTTTGTAGCCCAGGTGGGCGTCGACCTCCCTCCATTTGGTGTACTTCTCGTGACGTCGTCATGCTTCCTGCGGAAGTCCCACCTCGGGCACCATCTTCAGATTATTTTTTCCGCCATTGGGTCTGCATCGTCAACGTGAAGCTCCAGAGTTTTTTGCGAAGAAAAGAAGAAAGAGCACGAGTTTCATCAAAGAAGAAGTTGAGGAAGACTACAGAAGGAAGTACAACGAGCCAGGACGACGAAGAAGGAGGAGAACCTCGAGATCTTCGACGTCCAACGGAGAATGCGCACTCAAGGACACTGAGCACAGGAATGGACAAGACACCCTTTAAATTCTGCCGTAACTGCCACCATAAATGCGCGCAGAAGGACCAACACCCGGTCTGCAACCTTTGCCTGCCAGTCGACCACGAGAGCAAAGACTGCAACGCCTGTTCTGCCTTCACACCGAAGACACTCCGGGTGAGAGAGAGACAGAGGAGAGCCAACTACAACATGGAGGGCAAGGGACAGGCCCCGACGCTGTACGAACTGGGCCTCTCCACCGACGATGAAGACAACGTCGCCGAGGGACCTGAGGACTTCACGGTCGCAGAGACCGATAAGAAAACGTCTGACAAGGTAGGAGAGACGTCGAACACTAAGCCCTCGACAGGGCCCCGAAAAACAGAGTCAGACTCTCGAAAAACAGAGTCAAAGTCCTCAAAAGGAACACCGGTGCCGAAAATTTAGACGGCCGCGAGTGGATCCAAGGACGAAAGGCACGGCGGATCCTTCGAGAAGGACTGACAGGTGCCGAAGACTGGCGAAAAGCAAAGGTTGTCGAAGCAAGGCCAAGAACTTGGGCGCTCGACTTCGAAAGATAAGCTCGCGTCGACGACAGCGCCATCGAAAAGACCACCGCTCGACGCCGAACATGCCTCCGAACTGGAAAAGAACTAGAGGAGGCTTGAGGCAGAAATGGAGAGCATCCTACAAAGGAAAAAGGAGTTCAACGAAAAGATGAAAAAATTCACAATTCCAACGAAACCACCGTCGATCATCATTGAAGTCAAGGAACAGGAAGAGTTCGAGGCCGAAGAAATGTCGAAGACTCCTGGAGATGAGGAAGAGGACCTTTACGATGAGGGAGAGGAATACGAGGAACAACAATCTGACTACGGCTCGGCGCCGTCAACGACACAGGACCTGGAGTGGCAAGACCTCGACGCCGAAAATCCAGAAGAGCCCGTGGAGACTTACCCTTCGAGGCCTTCGCCGCCAGATGACATTGGGGCTTACAATATGGTCGTCAAAAGCGCAGCAGCAGCTTTTGGCGTTAAGCTGGAGGAAGAAAAGCCAAAGGCTGACTTTTTACTGGAGACACTGCTCCCCATCCAAACGAGGAGCCAGTTCCTCCCCATGTTACAGAGTGACATGAACCAGGGGAAGGAGGCGTTCAAGGACCCAGCTACTTGTAGGTCCATCACACCCAGGACGGAGAAAAAATATAAACACTCCTCCCAGGACCCTCCATACATCAAAGGATCCGTCCCAGCGGATTCCATCATTGCATCTACTGCCAGGAAAAGGGCTAATGTCCCGGCTACCTCTGGACCACCACCAGACAAGGAAAGCAGGAAGATGGACCTGACTGGGAGAAAAATTGAGAGAAACGCGGCGATGCACTGGCGCATGGCGAACTCCAATGCCCTACTGAACAGGCACCAATACCAACATTGGGACGAAATGGGGGAACTAATCAAGCACCTCCCCGAACAATACCAACAAAGAGCTTCGCATCTAGTCGAGGAAGGAAAGAATATAGCGAATTCTTGCCTTGAACAGCCTTGGATGGAGGAGAAACATCAAGCAGGTTGATGGCAATAGGAATAACAGAAAGAAGGCAAGCCTGGCTCAGGATCTCAGGCTTCAAGCAAGAAGTCCAGAACAACATCCTGAACACCCCTTTCAATGGAGAAACGCTGTTCTGAGCGCCGGTGGATGAAAAACTCACACAGCTCAAAAAGGAGAACGAAACGGCAAGATCCATGGGGGCACTGCAATTCAGAGGGATGCGTAGAAGTACCCCGACACGGAGACCTTACGGAAGGGGAGGAAACCAGCTGGGAACGTCACACCAGACATTCCAGCAGGGCCATCAAGGCGACAATCACGGACAGCAGGGGCAGCAGAAACAAAACTGGCAGTACCAGCCTCGGGCCAGTCCTTTCGCAGTAGGGGGAACGGACGAGGGCAAAGATGAAGAGGGGGAGAACAGCCTGCCTCGAAGTGACTTCGCCCGGAGAGGAGTGCTCACCCACAAGATCCCTCCGAGGGTAGAGCACAGAAGATCCAAAACGAGAGGGTTACACAGACCAAACGCCAACGAGCATGCAACACCGGTAGGCGGCAGGCTGAGACGTTTCCTTCAGGAATGGCAAAACATAACAACAGACAAGTGAATACTCAACATCATACAGTTTGGATACTGCATAGAGCTGGAAAGGAAACCACCAAACAAAAAACCAAAGAGAAGGGAACACTCAGGACAGGAGCTAGTGCAACTCGTAGAGGAAGCACAAGAGCTACTCCAAAAGGAGGCCATAGAACCAGTACCATTCAAAGAAAGGAACAGGGGAGTGTACTCAAACTACTTCCTGGTACCAAAGGTGGACGAAACACTAAGACCCATCCTGGATCTACGGTTCCTAAACAAGTACATAAGGACGCAGAAATTCAAAATGACGTCCCTACAAGAGGTACTCCCGCAAATGAGAGACGGAGACTTCATGTCCACCGTGGATCTCAAAGATGCCTACCTGCACATCCCAATGAACAGGCAGCACAAACATCTGTTAGGGTTCTCCATCAACAAAGAACACTACCAATTCACAACCTTGGCATTCGGACTAAAGTCCGCACCAAGGGTTTTCACAAAATGCCTGGCGGCAGTGGCAGCGTACCTGCGGCGGGAAGGGATTCATGTGTACCCTTATCTCGACGACTGGCTAATAAAGGCAAGTTCATACGAAAGATGCGAGGAACACGTGCAAAGGGTCACAAGCACACTAACGAAGCTGGGATTCTCAATACACTGGGGGAAATCCTCTATGGAACCAGAACAGGTGAAGATCTTCCTGGGGGCTCAGATCAACACCATACAGGGAACGGTGGTGCCCAGCGACAAGAGAACACTGGCCCTGCTGAAGGAGACGCGCCTCTACCAGAAGGGGCAAGCTCTGACAGTGGGATGATAGTGTCATGCATTCATCTAGTTCCCAATGTACACCTACACATGAGACCGTTCCAGGAATGGCTGCAACAGCAATGGTCACAAGCAAGCGGAAGTTGGGAGGATCTAGTGGTTGTAACGCACGCAGTGCAAGAAGAGATAGCATGGTGGAACAAGGGAGAACATAACTATAGGGAAGCCCTTGACACCACCAAGCCCAACGGTGACCATCACCACAGACGCATCCCAGATAGGATGGGGAGCACATATGAACAAGCTCGGAGTGAGGGGTCTGTGGACTCCAGCATAGGAATGCCCTATGGATAAGTTGGTCAAAAACATTTGCCTACGCTTTTCCACCAATACCACTAATACACAGGGTACTCAACAAGTGCAGGACCAGCAACATGGCACTGATCCTAGTGGCACCACAGTGGGCAAGACAGAAATGGGACTCACAAATAGTGGAGATGGCACAGGGACCACCACACAAGTTCACCAAAAGAAAAGACTTACTCTCCATGCAGAACGGAGAGGTTCTACACCCAGAGCGCCTCGGCCTAGCGGCATGGCTCCTGAAGACATAGAGTTTGCACACCTTAAGCTACCTCAAAGCACTATGCGAGTGCTCCGGGAGGCAAGGAGACCAACGACACGAAAATGCTATGGTGAAAAATGGAAGAGGTTCACACAATGGTGCAGCAAAAAGAAACTGCAAAACAAGTTGACAAAGGAATTAACAGTGCTGAGATACCTCACGCACCTACTAAAGGCTAAACTATGCTCATCCTCGCTAAGGGTACACCTAGCAGCGGTTGTAGCCCACACACGAGGTGTGACGGGTGAAAGTTTCTTTACATCACGAGTAGTAAAGAGATTCCTGGAAGGGGCGAAGAGGATAGCGCCACCAAAGAGGATGCCGCCGCCGGCATGGATCCTCAACATAGTCCTAACGGAACTTATGAAGGCGCCCTTCGAGCCCATCCACAAGGCCTCGCTTCAAATGCTAACAATGAAGACAGCCTTTCTGGTGGCAATAACCTCGCTGCGCAGAGTCAGCGAGCTGCAAGCGCTAACGCTGCAAGAGCCTTACATCCAAATACACAAGGACAGAGTCGTAATGAGAACGGACCCACACTTCATGCCGAAGGTGGTGTCGGCATTCCATATGAACCAGTCAATACAAATACCAAGCTTCTTTCAGAACCCAGCCACAAGTGCAGAAAGAGCACTGCACACTCTAGATGCTAGAAGGGCGGTGATGCACTACATCGAGAGAACCAAGAAGCACAGGAAAACGAAGCAGTTTTTTGTGTCCTTCGCAACCAGCTTCCTGGGTAGACCAGTAACAAAAAGCACCATCGCGCAATGGATCGCACTAACGATACAATTCTGCCACAAACAGGCAGGGCAAGAACTACCGGAAGGGGCACGGGCCCACTCCACGAGGAAGAAAGGAGCAACAATCGCCTTTCTGGCGAACACACCCATTCAAGACATATGCCTGGCAGCAACATGGGCTTCAGTGCACACGTTCACGAAGCACTACTGCGTGGATATACAAATGAACAAGGAAGCACAAGTAGGACAGAAGGTGCTTCAACATATATTCAACGACCAATGCTCATCTTCCACCCAGCCGCCACAAAGATGACAAACTGCTACAAAATCTATGCACAGCATAGTGAATCCAGAAAGATTCACGCTGCAAAACGAATAGTTTCTTACCTGTCGGTGTAGTTTTGCAGCTTGAAGATCTTTCTGGATTCACTAGCGAACCCACCCACCTCCGCCAGAAAGATGTGGCTGGAGAAGAAGGGGGAAAGACAGAGAATGGAGAACAAAAAGAGACTTAAAAAGAAATCTGAGAAGGGATATGATTAAGAAGAAATACTGAAAATTGCCTAGGGTTAAAAAAAAAAAGAGAAAAAAAGAATCCGAAGATGGCGCCCCGAGGTGGGACTTCCGCAGGAAGCATGACGACGTCACGAGAAGTACACCAAATGGTGGGATGTCGACGTCCACCAGGGCTACAAAAAAAAAAAAAGACAAAAGAAAGACCACGATTCTGGACCCAACCACCAGACCGCGGAATAATGCACAGCATAGTGAATCCAGAATGATCTTCAAGCTGCAAAACTACACCGACAGGTAAGAAACTATTCGTTCCACGTCCGGTACTGACTTTACTAAAATATATTTTCTAACAGTGGGTATCCTGAGCTCCCTGTCCTCACGGTGTGCAGTGACATGTTTAAAAAACAAGTCTTTAATAATTGCTTTTTCCTGAGATCCCACCTTATCATAATTAGTAAAAAGATCTTCACATCCTAGTGAGGTGAGGGTGTCCTTTACATATTTTAGCCACGGAATATTTGATGCGTAGTCAAGAGAGAGGCAGTCCCGAATTACCCGCCTCTTAAAACCTGCATCCTCGTTGGACCAAATCTTTACCCAACACAGCAGGGGTTTCACAGCTACCATTTTTTTTTTTAATCTGTTTTTATTGATTTTTCCAATTACATTTGCATGAGCATGGCTCGCTCCTGTACTGAACCATACATCATAGCACGTATTGCTGATAGAATTACATGTCAAATGCGAGAAGGTAGAGCTTTGCAACAGTTCCTGAAGTGCTTGTCGCACCAGATTGTACGTAAGTCCCATAAACAGCTCAGACCATGAACATAGCAAATCACAGTACATTGCAATGAAACACAGTTACTTCAATATGCCGCTTGAGGTCTCCCAACCGGATCCATACGGGCTTCTAAACAGATATCAATGGAACAAAACGGGTAAAAACCCAACAACCTCAACCTAGACCGGTTCCATTATGAATGTACCTATCCCCGCTACCCTTCTGTTCCCCCTCCCCCATGCCACTGTACAGTGGCTTAGCTGTTGCTCCCAACCATGTGCCTAGTTGCGCTCTCTCATGGTGCCTGTTTTAGGTATTGGTCGTACGTGGAACACTACGATCCTGCTCCGGCAGAGCTCCCATTTCCTGTCCTGGATGTGTATCCCTCCCCTCAGGCCGTCCCCCCAAGCCTACCTCCTTGACTCGCCTGAGCGCCTGGAGCAATTACTCCCATTGTGCAGCTATGGGCGTCTTCCTCAACCCCAGTGTCTCCTCCCGACGAATGGCGGTACCCTCCACTCCGGCCCACGCGGAGAGCGGGTACATCCATGCCTGTGAGTGGGGTGGATCCTGTGCTTTCCACCTCCTGGTCAGAAGGCGCTTTGCGACCGCAAGCCCCAGGTCGAGAAACCGGGATGTCACTTTGGTGGTCGGGGTTCTGTGGAAATGGTGCAGCAGGTAAACTGTCCAGTCAAAGGGTATGTCGCGACCTGTACTCATGCGCAGTGACTCACTGATTGTGTGCCAGTATGTGTGTAATTTGCAGCAACTCCACAGCATGTGAACTAGATCAGCCCCCGGCTCAGCGCATCTAGGGCATATCGCGTCAGTGCGGTGAAAGTACCTGTTGAGAGCCGCGGGGGTGAGATACGCCCTGTGCACAACGAACAACTGTATCTGTCGCATGTTTCTGGGTATGCGCACCGGACCTTTCAATATTCGTTCCCACTCTTTGTCCGCCAGCTGTCTCCCCAGATCTTGTTCCCTCTTGCGTCTGAGCGGCTCTAGGGTGATCGCCGTGTGTGTGCCTAGTGACGCCGCGAACCAACGGACCAGGCGTCTGCCTCGCCCCATGACGTGTAGATACTGTATGGTAAGGTGTTGGCTGGGTTCTGTGGACATATCTCCCCATTTAGCGGTCAGGGTCCTAATTAATGAATGATGAGTTAAGAATTGTCCTGGTGGCAATCCCCCGTCCTCGACCAGAGAGTCATACGGGAGGAGCACGCCATCTCGGTACAGGTCGCCCAAGGTCGGTATATCCGCATCCTGCCAGTGTGCAAGCGCAAGGGAGGTGAGCGATCCTGTCTCTCTAGGGGAACCCTCCAACGGTATTGCCGGCGCGTATGGGACCAAAGCTCTGGTGAGGAATAAGCTCCTACGGTAACATCGATATGCCACCGCGAGGAGGAGCGGGGTCGGCGTCGCAAAGTGCGTGGTGGCAGCGCAGACGCGGTGTCCTCCCTATCCGCCAACCAGCGAGCTATCCCCTGCAGCTGGGCCGCTAAGTAGTAGTGCTCAAAGCAGGGCGCGGCCAGGCCCCCCTGGTCCGTAGGGAGATAGAGTTTCGTTAGGGACATCCTATGCCTGCTGTTCCCCCAAATGAAGTCTCTAAGTAGTTGCGACAATTTAGCAAAAAAAAGGCAGCAGTGATATATAAAGGCAGGTTAGCGAAATAGTACAATAACCGTGGAAGCATCACCATTTTGGACAACGCTACTCTACCCGTGACTGTTAGCGGCAATGTGCTCCAGAAGCGCACCTGTGACTTAATGGCCGTGAAGGCCCTGCCCAGGTTACCGTCAAATAGGTCTGCCGGCTGACGGTAGATCCGGAGTCCCAAGTATCGAAAGGTATCTCCTCTCCACTGTACCCTAGTGCCATTTAGGATGTATCCGGGGTCCTGCCGCCCCTCGCCAAACGCGTAGAGGCAGGATTTACTGGCGTTCACCCGAAGACCCGAGATAGTGGCAAAGCCGTGCAAGGTACGGGCTAACTGAGGGGGTATATCGTTTATGTCCCTCACATACACCAACAGGTCGTCGGCATAGAGCGACACCTGGTGCACTGCATCCCCTAGTGGTATGCCAGCCCCCAGTGCCTCTCGTAAGGTCGCCGCCAGAGGCTCCATCACCAAAGCGAAAAGGAGCGGCGAGAGCGGGCACCCCTGCCGGGTGCCCCTACAGATTGGTATGGCGCCAGAGATGTACGGGCCCAATCGCACCCTCACCGTGGGGTTCTTGTATAAAAGGCCCACCAATTGTAGGAAGCCCAATCCAAGGTCATAGCGCAACAGCAGCGCCGAAAGGTAGCGCCACTCCAGGCAATCAAATGCCTTTTCCAGGTCCAGTATAAGGCAGCCTGTTTTGGGCCACTCTTGTGTACTATCCGCAGCTACCCTGAAAAACCTCCTCAGGTTCAACGACGTGCTGCGCTTTGGCACAAAGCCGTTCTGGTCCCCGTGGACCAGGCGAGATACCACCGGCGCCAACCGCTCTGCCAACACCTTAGCGAGGATCTTACAATCAACGTTAAGGAGCGCCAGCGGCCGATAAGATCCCAGGTCCCTGGGGTCCCGATCTGGTTTGGGCAGAGACACCAGATAGGCTTCGCGCATCGAGGGGGGTAGCTCGCCCGTCTCAAGCGCCGCTGTGTACAACTTGTGGAGGCGCGGCACCAGGGGTTCCCGGAAGGCTTTGTAGAACTCAGTGGGAAGGCCATCCGGGCCCGGTGTCTTCCCAGAGGCCATGGAGGAGATCGCGTCCCCTATTTCCTCCAGGGTGAGGGGGCAATTAAGGGCCTTTTGGTGCGCGTCGGAGGCCGTTGGCAGCTGGGCTTGTCCGAGGAACCGCTCTAGGTCATCCCCGAGCAACGGACTTTTGCGCGGTACAGTTGTGTGTAGTGGTCCACCATAACCTTATGAATCTCCCTTTGGATATACACAAGGTCTCCCTACGATGTGCGCACCGCTGCAATCGGGGTGCGGGTGCCTTCTTGTTTTAAAAGCCAGGCGAGTAGACGTCCTGCCCTGTCCGCCGCGGCATGCGTGTGGGCTGTGTGTGCCGCATAATTCAGACCCCTCAAGCGCTCTAAAAGTGTTGTATGTTGCGTCCGGAGATCGACCAAATGATTTGCGTGTCTGCCGCTGCCCTCCCCCTCCCGCTCATACTGCAGCAGTTGGGACTCAAGGTGGGTGAGTGACTGCGCCAGCTGCTTTCGCATACTCCACGTGACCCCCAAGCAGTGACCCCGGAGTGTTGCTTTAAGTGCGTCTCATTCCACCATCGCATTGCTTGCTGTGCCTTCATTAAGCTCAAAATATGAAAGGATAGCATTCCCCACTGAGGAGCGGAATTCAGGGTCCTCCAGCGCAGTAGGTTGGAGCCGCCATGTGGGTATGGGAGGCCGATCCGCGTCCCAGCTGAGCTGGAGCCACAGGGGATTGTGATCAGAGTGCGTCCGCCCCAAGTATTCTGCTTTCACCACCAGCGGTAGCAAAGCCTGAGACCCCACCACTCTATCCAGTCGCACATGTAGGTCGTGCGTCCTTGTATAGTAGGAGTAGATACGGTCTGCGGGGTATAGGGTCCGCCAGATATCAAGTATCGCCCAGCGTGAGAGCCAATCAGTCAGTGCCTGCGCCGTGGAGGCAGCTGACATTGTGCGAAGAGGAGGAAAGGACCTGTCCAGGTGCACGTCGAGCACGGAATTGAAGTCCCCTCCTATCAGCCAGGGGAGCCCGGCGTAAGGGGTCAGTTCCAGCGACAGTTGTGTGAAGAAGGGTATTTGGTCGACATTCGGGGCATAAATCGAAACCAGCAATACGGGTTGACCATTAAATGTGCCCCGTACAAGGGTGTACCTGCCGTCAGGGTCTATCGTCACGCCCGTACTGACGAACTGGACTCCCGCCCTAACCCATACGGGGGTGCCCCTGGCATGCGCCGAGTACACGGTACCGTACACTTGACCTCTCCAGCGCCTCCGCAGCTTATCTAACTCCGGCTGTGTCATGTGTGTCTCTTGTAGGAGAGCGATGCCGACTGAGTGTCGCTGGAGGTAGGCAAAGATGGAATATCTCCGTGTGGGGGTATGCATGCCTCGTATGTTCCACGCGAGCATGCTAACACGCGTCATGATTGAAGTGGGTAGTCACTGGGGGAACCAGGGGCGGGACATGCGCCAGTAAACATGCACTGCGATGGATTGTGGAAGCTCTGGTATGAGGTAACAATAACAACGTGTTAACGGTGAAAAACATAACGGCTGGGGCGAACTTTGCGAGTATATCCGTCCAAACTTCCGCTACCTTGCGCAGGTGAAAACTGGGTCAGGGTGTGACCCGGAGGGGTGTGCGTGTAGGTAACAGCTTGCTGTCGCTATCCCCGTTTCCCATGTGTGCAGTGCGCCATTAATGAGTGTCACCAGTATTGGCCTATGCGGTTAGCGAGGTACAGGTGAGGAGCAAGAGGGACCGCACGCGCTATCTACTGCCTCACGGAGGGACCCAAGGGATGTACGACAGTAGACCGGGTGGCTCCCCCAACCAGCCCGGCAGGCCCACACAGTTGATTGCATTGCCAACCCTCCCCCGCCGGTTACAGCAACAGACAGTGAGATACTTGCATGAGCGGTGCGGCATGAGCAGCCTCTCAGTCCAGAATACCGTCTGCAGTTTGCGGGGTAACCTCTGGCCCGCAAAAGTCCTCAGAGTTTGCCGTTGATGGCGACAATGAGCCGCTCACCACCACCTCATGTCGCTCGTCGACGTCCAGTTGGTCCGCGGGACCTGGGCTTGCGATTGTCGTAACTGCTTTCAGTGCATTTTGACGTTCCAGTCTCATTTTCTCCGGTGTTGGGGCTGCTGCTCTCGGCGCCGCCTCGCGCATGGTCCCGCGCCGTCTGCGCCGCCTGTCCCTCTTGCCCGGCTGGGTGCCATCTCCTGAATCAGCTGGCCTCGGTCCCGTCCACAGCCCGGACTCCTCAAGCCAGTCCCATACCTCCGCTGGCGAATCGAAGTAGCGGGTTTTACCTTTCTCCACCACTCGCAATCTGGCGGGGAACAAGAGCGAGTACGGCAATGCCAGTTCCCTGAGTTGACGTTTCACTGCCATGTAGTTGTTTCTGCGACGTTGCACCAAAGCAGTGTAGTCCGGGAAAAACATGACTTGACTGCCTCCCACAGAGAGACCGTTCATATCTCGAACCTCTCGTAGCACCGCATCTCTGTCCCTATAGTTGAGAAGTTTGAACAGGAATGGGCGCGGTCTGGCTCCCGGCCGAGGCCTCTGGGTGGGTACCCGGTGGGCTCTTTCCACCGCGAATTGGGTCGACAACTTTCCCGGCGGCATGAGTGCGCGAAGCCAGGTCTCCACATACTGTTTGTTTCGGATCTCGCCCCTCTTCTCCCTCCGGCAAACCCACAGCGCGGATATTATTGCGGCGGGAGCGCCCTTCCGCATCTTCTGCCCTGTCTTCTAATGCGTGAATGCGGTCCAACATATCCTGCAGAGCAGCGGCGTGACTACGGGTGATTGGCTGCAGTTCTTTGAGTGTTTGCCCTTGGGTGGCAACTGTGTCCGCCAGCTTGCGGTGGTCCGCATGCAGAAGCGTGAAATCCGAGGTGACTTTGTCGATTCGGTTTTCCAGAGATGTCCTGGTGTGATCTAAGGCTGCCCCTATTTTCTCCACCGCGGCAAGTACAGAGTCCATTTTGGCCGCGAGCGCTGTGGACGTCAGCCCTTCATCGGTCTCGCCTCGCAGGTGCGTGCGGTCGGGAGTAGTCGTGTGCAGCGGTCCCTGCTGCACCTTGGCACGCATGCGGCCCATCACCAATTGCTGTGCCGTGGGCATCTGCCGCCAGCACCCAGCGGAGTGGACGCGCCTACAGCGCGGTCGCGTCAGCCGCGGCGAAGAAAGGATGACTGGCTGGCAGGTGGGGTCCGCCCGGTCGATGCACGCAGAGGGAGGCCCCCAGGCGCCACCCCAGCGAGGGAAGCCACACGCACACGAGTCCGTGCGGGCTCTGCGGGTGACGATCCGCAGCAGCCCCCAGCAACAGGTCCACACCCACAGAGATCCTCCGTCACGTCGCCGTAGCGGCAGAAGTGTGCGTCAGGTGCGGGCACCTCTTCCCATGGGGGCAACGATCAAGCCCCCAGCCGTGTGTCTACGGGCTGACGCCAGGGGTGGTCCTTCTTTTCCCCACCTACTCCAGGGGGGTGGTGTTGGAAACAGCCCACTCCCACTCCGCAGGGTGGTGGTGGACCTTCCCGACACAACGGGGTAGCTTGGCTCGAGTGGTCAGGAAACAGGCGCAGTGCTAAGCATACAATATACCCATACAATAACCATGCGTGCATCCGTTCCAAAAACGACTCTACACCGTAAAAATTATGAAAATATGTTTCTTTATCTTTCTTCTCTTAGTTGCTGATTGGGAAAATAAATAACAATCACAGTATATACATTTTAAATAGAGCAGGTCAAATAAATATTTGCTGTTTGCTGAAATAAATAGGGGTGATCATAAATAGCAGGGCATAAATACAAGTGCAATATATACAGACAATTAAATACTTTGAGGTAATAAATACTGTACCAATAAATACTGTCCCAATAAATACTGTACACCAACAAGTCCTGTGGACCTATAAATTCAGTGCAGCAATAAATAGATAAGAACTTAATAAATACAGTATCCCCAATAAATAATTAGAAGTATACAGTACACTTTGTGAATCAGATGGCACTTCAATTCTTAAGGGCTGATTTGGCCCAGGTACAGCTTGTAGGGTGTGGAAGGCTTGAGGGGGGGCTACTCCCTGGCTGAGGCAAAGGCTGAGGCCTAAACTGAGGTAGATCAAAATGGGGGAAAATTCCAATGCCCTGGCTTCCCTCTCCACACAACCTCTCTAGGTTAGTCCCAGTTCACCCCAGGCACAGTCAGGTGGGTTTCAGCACCTCCCTAGCCCCTCAGAGTAGTCTCTCAGGTCTCCACAGGGCCTTAGGCGCCCTCTACTCCACTTACTGCCCTTTTCTGATGTTCCGACGCCGCTGGAGTCGTGTCGACGCCGTGAGGCGGTTCCGGTTCGGTCTCGGCGGCCTCGGCACACTGTCAGTTCTTTGACGACGCCGGTAGGCGGTTCCGGTCCGATGTCGGTGGCCTCGGTTCGAACTCGACCTCCGATTCGACGGCGTCGGGCAGTCTCTTCACACGATGTCGACTTCGGGCGGCTCCGGTCCGATGGCGCTCTCGGCTCCGATGACGTCGGCCGGCCTGGCCTCGCTGTCGACTTCCGGCGACTCCGGGGTGCGATCCTCACCCCCGACCTCCGGTGCTCTTCCTTACAGGTTCCGGGCGACTCCGGAGTGCGATCCTCACTCCCGACCTCCGGTGCTCCTCTACCTCGGTCTCCGACGACTCCGGAGGGCGGACTTCACCCTTCCGATGACGCCGCTCACTCGACCTCGGTTCACCTCCTTCTCGACCCTTGGTATTCCTCTCGACCTCCGCCGGCGCCCTCTTACGACCTCAGGCGGCTCCGGGTACGACGTCTGCTACCTCAGTCAGCGCCGCTTCTCCACCTCGGGCTCCAGGTCTTCGGCTACTCGACGCCAGGCTCCAGGGAAACCAGTTCTCAGGTCAGAATCTTGCTGCTTTCTTGGTTCTAAGGCCTGTTCCTGCTGTCCAGGTCCTTAGGAAGGTTTTCTTCTGACTTCTTCCCACACAGGGCTATAGGCTGGGATCCATCAGTAGGGACAAGTATCAAGGGTGGGTTTATGGACCCCACTCCAGGCACAAGTTTCCACCCCTGCTGCTTCACTCCTTCCTCCTTCACTGCTGTGCTCCTCTCTCTTCACCAGTCAGGTGCCAACTGCCAGCTCCAACTGCCAACTGCTTCTCTTATCCTCCCAACATTCTAAACGGTTTCCAACTGTCACAGAGTTCTGGAACCTCCTGGAATGTACTGGAAGGTGCTGGTAGGTTCCAGTGGATGCTGGTGATGTCATAGGAGGCCACCATTTTGTGCTCCAGGCCCTCAGACAGAAGTTTCAGGGGTAGCTAAAATGGCTCCCTGAATCTGCATCAATATGAATAATGAAAACAACTGAGGGAAAAAGGGCCAAGTCCTACACAACCCCCTTCCAGCCAAAAGCCAGGGTAGACCGATCAATGCCTTGATGGTCTTCCCTGCTTGGGGCGAGAAAAGGTGGACGCAGGCCCGCAACGGCAGGAGCACCCGCAAGTTCTCCTCCGCTCTGGAACCCAATGGTTCCCTAACAAACCTCCCTGGACCAACAAAACCACCCCACGGGGGCTCCCTAGCTAGTTGTGGCCAGGACCGGCCCCTGGACCATCCAGATGTCTCTGGCCCGGGTGATCTCGCGGAGTGGGGGGCAGTAGCCCCAGGCCTGTAGTGCCCGTTGACCACTCCGGTCCTCCTCCTTGCAGTCCTAGACTGCCTCTGGTCCTTCCTCCTGGGTTTCACACCCTTAGGCTGACCAGCCTTCAGGGGCGAGGCTCTCCTCCCCCTAACTCTCCTTCTGGGGTTCCTCATCCTTCCCTGCGAGGCACCCTCAGACCAACACTTCCTCCTTAGTCTAGGGCCTTGACCCCTCAACTGATCCTTCAACCTAGGGTCTAAACCCTTAGGCTGAGTCGGTGCCCGAGGCGAGACCTTCCTCCCTCTGCACCCCCTTCCAGATTTCAGCACCCTCCTAACGGGAAAAGTACCCCTGGAAGTCAATTCTGGGGGGACCCTGTTAACAGAGGCCCCACCCGCCAGGTCAGGCAACCCCTGAGCCTGGCATCCCAGCCCAGGACCTAAACCCTGAAACTGGGCTAACCCCAGAACCTCAGGCGCGCTGGTTACAGTCGCACTGGGTCCTCCTGACACTAGGGGCTCCCCTGCACTGGAGGGCACATCGGGACAGCCTAGGCTCCCAACCTGGGGCTCCCTTGCGGAACTCTCCAGGCCCTGAGACTTCGGTTGGGGCACCTCGGGACACCTCCCCGTCTCACGCCTTCCTACAGATAGGTCGTGAGGCCCTACAACCCTCTCTCCCTGGGACCTAGCTGGGCTATCTGCCACTTCTCTCACCTCGCTGGGTTGGAAGATCCCTGCACTACCCCCTTCAGGTTCACACCCCAATGCCTCCTCAGACACCCTGGTGATGTCTTCCTGGGGTAAATAAACTTCTAGCTCCTGTGAAGCTTCTGGTATGCTGCCACCAGTGTCCTCGCTGGACACACTCATCTGGAGGGCACGCAGCTTCATCTCCTTCATCCAAAGCTGGTGCGCCATCCTTTTCTCCTCCATCTCTTTCTCCAGCCTTGCTAAGTCCCATGCGAGCTGTCTTTTCTCCCTCCGGTCTGTTAACTTCCTGACTTGGGCCACAGTGTACGTTTTTAGATTGTCTAGTACAACCTCCATCTTGCCCACTCAGGTTAGAGGACAGGTTTTGTGCAGTAACAATGCAGGGGGGTACCTTTAGTAATACCTCCTCCCACCACCAGAGTAAATTTGGAAAAAACAAAAACCCACAATTAGGAAGGCCGCTGTGAGAAAACTCCCGGTGTAGGCCTATGGACTACCCACAGTTATTGTTGAGTATATGTAGGCACAGCTCTATCCCACCACTGAACACCAATTTATGTTGGAAACAGCCCACTCCCACTCCGCAGGGTGGTGGTGGACCTTCCCAACACAATGTGGTAGCTTGGCTCGAGTGGTCAGGAAACAGGCGCAGTGCTAAGCATACAATATACCCATACAATAACCATGCGTGCATCCGTTCCAAAAACGACTCTACACCGTAAAAATTATGAAAATATGTTTCTTTATCTTTCTTCTCTTAGTTGCTGATTGGGAAAATAAATAACAATCACAGTATATACATTTTAAATAGAGCAGGTCAAATAAATATTTGCTGTTTGCTGAAATAAATAGGGGTGATCATAAATAGCAGGGCATAAATACAAGTGCAATATATACAGACAATTAAATACTTTGAGGTAATAAATACTGTACCAATAAATACTGTCCCAATAAATACTGTACACCAACAAGTCCTGTGGACCTATAAATTCAGTGCAGCAATAAATAGATAAGAACTTAATAAATACAGTATCCCCAATAAATAATTAGAAGTATACAGTACACTTTGTGAATCAGATGGCACTTCAATTCTTAAGGGCTGATTTGGCCCAGGTACAGCTTGTAGGGTGTGGAAGGCTTGAGGGGGGGCTACTCCCTGGCTGAGGCAAAGGCTGAGGCCTAAACTGAGGTAGATCAAAATGGGGGAAAATTCCAATGCCCTGGCTTCCCTCTCCACACAACCTCTCTAGGTTAGTCCCAGTTCACCCCAGGCACAGTCAGGTGGGTTTCAGCACCTCCCTAGCCCCTCAGAGTAGTCTCTCAGGTCTCCACAGGGCCTTAGGCGCCCTCTACTCCACTTACTGCCCTTTTCTGATGTTCCGACGCCGCTGGAGTCGTGTCGACGCCGTGAGGCGGTTCCGGTTCGGTCTCGGCGGCCTCGGCACACTGTCAGTTCTTTGACGACGCCGGTAGGCGGTTCCGGTCCGATGTCGGTGGCCTCGGTTCGAACTCGACCTCCGATTCGACGGCGTCGGGCAGTCTCTTCACACGATGTCGACTTCGGGCGGCTCCGGTCCGATGGCGCTCTCGGCTCCGATGACGTCGGCCGGCCTGGCCTCGCTGTCGACTTCCGGCGACTCCGGGGTGCGATCCTCACCCCCGACCTCCGGTGCTCTTCCTTACAGGTTCCGGGCGACTCCGGAGTGCGATCCTCACTCCCGACCTCCGGTGCTCCTCTACCTCGGTCTCCGACGACTCCGGAGGGCGGACTTCACCCTTCCGATGACGCCGCTCACTCGACCTCGGTTCACCTCCTTCTCGACCCTTGGTATTCCTCTCGACCTCCGCCGGCGCCCTCTTACGACCTCAGGCGGCTCCGGGTACGACGTCTGCTACCTCAGTCAGCGCCGCTTCTCCACCTCGGGCTCCAGGTCTTCGGCTACTCGACGCCAGGCTCCAGGGAAACCAGTTCTCAGGTCAGAATCTTGCTGCTTTCTTGGTTCTAAGGCCTGTTCCTGCTGTCCAGGTCCTTAGGAAGGTTTTCTTCTGACTTCTTCCCACACAGGGCTATAGGCTGGGATCCATCAGTAGGGACAAGTATCAAGGGTGGGTTTATGGACCCCACTCCAGGCACAAGTTTCCACCCCTGCTGCTTCACTCCTTCCTCCTTCACTGCTGTGCTCCTCTCTCTTCACCAGTCAGGTGCCAACTGCCAGCTCCAACTGCCAACTGCTTCTCTTATCCTCCCAACATTCTAAACGGTTTCCAACTGTCACAGAGTTCTGGAACCTCCTGGAATGTACTGGAAGGTGCTGGTAGGTTCCAGTGGATGCTGGTGATGTCATAGGAGGCCACCATTGTGTGCTCCAGGCCCTCAGACAGAAGTTTCAGGGGTAGCTAAAATGGCTCCCTGAATCTGCATCAATATGAATAATGAAAACAACTGAGGGAAAAAGGGCCAAGTCCTACAGGTGGTGTCCGCGTCTCACTCAGTCTCACCTCCGGTATGGATATCTCACCGCCCGGCTCCTCAACTCCCCTGTTCAGGCACACAGCAGGGTACTGGCCACAAAATGGCCGTCGCCGCCAGGCTCCCGCTCCGCACAGCAATCGCCAGGCCCCACGCGTGGTCTCCGGCCCTAGCAGTCACAAGGCTCCCGGGATGTCGCAGCCCCCTGCCGTCTCTCTCCTCCGCTAATTCCGGCAGCCGTCGTCGGCAGGATATGCTCTCTGCCTGAGCCGCACTCCTCTCGTCAGGCAACAGGGCACCTTGCACCGGTAATCCTTTGCAGGGCCCCGCGCACCCCTCCGTATGTCCCGGCCTTGGACTGCCCGCGGCCTCCCCTGGGCTATGCCCGCTCACCGGCCTCTGGCTCCAGGGGTCCACCTGCCGCTCAGCGTCGCGTCCGGCACAGCCTCTCTCAGCTCGTCAGCGTGGGCGTCTCGGGTCAGCGTCTGCCGCGGTGGGTGCCGCCGGGTGGCCCGGCTCCAGCCGCGCTCCACGTGTCTACCCTGCTTTCTCCGTCGCCTTAGGCCGCACTCCGGCGTAGGTCCACAGCCCGGTCACGGAACTGGTGCAGACCCAAACTTCACAGGCGCCTCCGCTCGATGTCACAACTGTCCCGCTAGCTGTCAGCGTGGAAGGCAGCACCTCAGGATCACTTTTAAAGGATAAGTCGGGGATATCAAGCAGAGCTCTACAGACTTGCGTCCGCCATTATGGCTGGCTAGCCACGCCCCCTCAGGGATTCACAGCTACCATATCAGATATATGCTTAGAACCCAATTCCTCTTGTACCGAGTACGCAGGTGTACTATGAGGGACTTTCAACAACCGCCTAAAATATCTGTTCTCTTTAGTTTGTAATTATTTAGCCAACTTATATCCCCATACCTCACTACCATACAGAACTTTAGAAATAAAGAAGGAGTTGTATAACTTCAAAATTGTCCCAGGTGACCAGTTTCCTAATCTATGGGCGCAGTTTGCTATTGCCCCAGTGGACCTTGTCATTCCAAGACACTTCTCCTCTCGTAAGTGTTTAAAACTCAATCTCTCGTTAAATAAAATACCCACATATGAAAAGGCTGGTACTTTACCTAGACTGTGTACCTACCATGTATGTTTTGGGCTTCCTGCTTCCCAATTTCCATTATATAGGATTTAGTTGGATTAGGTGACAAGTGCATCGTATCCATAAAAGTCACAAACCCCTTTAATAAAAGCTGCATACCCTTCGGGGTGCGTGCAAGGAGCACCGTGTTGTCAGCGTATAACAAAACGGAGACTGGTCTTGTGCCTATCCTCGGGGTGCCCGCTTGTAAGGCCATAAGGGCAGAGTCAAGGCCATTAATGTATAATGTAAATAAGAACGGCGCTAAAATACAACCCTGTCTGACCCCGCTAGAGCAGCTAAAATGTTCCGTTATTTTTCCCTCCTGTATGTATCTAACTCCTGCGGTAGTGTTAGAATGAAGGGCTATTAGGGTGTTAGTTATTGCCGGATCCACCCGAGCTCACCAAGGAGTTTCCAAACTTTGCCGCAGTTCACTTGATCAAAGGCTGCAGTAAGGTCCGTAAAAGCTAGATACAACGCCCCCGATTTAGCTATTGTATATTTTGCAATTATGAGATAAAGGTTGAGGCATTGGTCCATGATGGATTTTCCGGTTCGGAACCCATATTGTACATCTGATATTATTTGGTTGGCCTCTGCCCAGTAAGACAACCTATTCATGATCACCTGACACAGAATCTTCGTTGTCACATCAATAAGGGAAATGGAGCGATAACAATGTGGGCTATTCCTATCTCCCTTCTTAAAAATCGGTACAATGGTGGCGGTAGACCATGAAGCTGGCATTACTGATACTACTGCTGCATTTAAAACCCTCGCTAGGAGAGGGGCCCATATCTCTGTATTACATTGGAAAAGTTCTGGTGGGATCCCGCCTGGTCCCGGTGCCTTATTCCGTGAAAGTCCCTCAATGCCTAATTTCACCTCATCCAAGGTAAAGGAAATGGGCACAGATCTCTGGTCAGGGTTTAGTACCTGTAGTTGCTCCTATCTATGTGGATGCTTATACAGTCCCTCTAAGTGAGCCTGCCATTGCTCAGGTAAAATGTTATGGCTTAGCCCTGGTTTATTCAGCTCTTTTAAACATGGGTTATTAATAACCTTCCAGAAACGAGTGGAGTCCTTTAGAGCAGATGCCTCTGTTAGGTCCTCCCAGGCTTTCTTTTGCAGTTGGCGCTTCTGCCCCTTGACGGCTTGCTTTTATATTTTACGGCATGCCGCCACCCGACCCCTCTCTCTCGTTGTCTGTTTAAGGGCCTTCTTCAGATCTCTAAGGGAGCAAGAGCACTGCCCATCGAACCATTATGGGACATCCATGCTAGGGGACTTTACTGACACTGTTAATAAACCGTCCGCTAATTGTGTAATAGCAAAAAATGCCTGGACTAGTTCTTCCCCCTGCACTTGTGGGTCTAAACATTTCAAAATCTCCTGTATACCTATACTAAAAAGTGAGTTATTAAAAGCAACACTTTTGACCTGTGCCCAACATAATCGCCTACCTTGGTCAGTTGCAGAGATCGTTTCCCCAGTTATCTTGTGGGGGCAACAATTGACATGGTCACAGGATTATGGTCACTGAATATACTATGATTAATATTAAAGCAGGATATAAAGTTCCTCAGTGTAAGAGACACAAATATGAAATCAATAAATGATGAGCAGCGTCTACCTTTATACATTGGAGACAGAGGTGAATCATCGTGGGTAGCGATCAGGTCCAGAGTGTGAGTTAGACCTTAAGTGTTTAGGACGACACTCAAATCCCGCCCTTCCTGAGTATGTTCCACATGTGGTCCCTCACTTATTGTGCAGGTCGACCAGTCTCGATGAGTCACCCTTAAATTAGGACACAGATGACATTAAAGTCTCTGACTAGAATTATTTGAAACTGTAACAGGCCTTCCCCCTGTGTCTGCTCCATCCATCTACTTAATTTGTCAAGGCTAGCCGATCCCTGTAAATTGTGATTTAATTAAAATTAAACGATATGTATTACTCAGAAATGTGAGTCCTTGTGCTACGTCAGAGTCCCACGGGAGGTCTTCCACCTTCTGTGAATCCTGAGATCTGTAAACACAATTAAACCCCCCTTGCTCTCCCTGCACTCGACCTTATTGCGGGGCAAAAAAAAGTTTTGTAACCCTCTATAAAAAAAATTATTTTCATGAATACATATTGTATGAAAATCTCTGATGTATTGGAGCCACTGCTCATCCTGAAACTTGCTGGCTAAACCTGCCACATTTCACAAAACTATTTGTAGGTCACCCGCAATGCACCCGTCCTGAGTGAGGGAGGGGGTGGTGGTAGCCATATCTGCACTACATAGTCCAAACTGACTTTGGTCCCTGATCACGGGAGAGATTCTTGTTATTTCCCCGGGAATTATCTCCTCCATCACACACGATTCACCAGGGGGTATGGCCCAAATGTCAGTGTCTCTACCCTCCCCCTCATGTAGTCAGTCAATATCATTTAGATCCCTCAGAGGGGCAAATGCATTACGTGATGTTGAGAGTCCCCTGCCTCTAGTAGAACCCTCTTCATAGGCAACAGAGCAATGGGGTGGTGTAGGACTGAAAGGTGGCCTATAAAAAAAAGCCCAAAGGTAGTGATTTAATCCCTGAATCTACTGAAAATGATTGTAGGGAGTAAGACAGGATCTTGCGGGCCAGTTCTGGATGCCTAAGCGGGACAATCACACTGTTAACTGAGAATGTTTTCTTGGTCCTGCTAATCCAAGCTACCCTCCCGGCCATCAAAATGTGCCTGTGATAATATGTGTTAAACCTTGCATGTTTGCTTAACCAGTGTGTTACTTTATTAATCAGCTGGTCGGTGGACATGTCTTTAGCACTATTAATACCTGGTACCGCTACCAGGACCATAGTATAAGGGCAACTTGCTGGTGAGAGATCTATGACTGGTAGATCCGGGGTATTAGGGGCAATTATACTATCCCTCCTAGGAGACCGGTGGCCCCTTTGATTGAGCCCACTGTTGTGGGTTACCAGCGGTCCGGGAAGACCTCCCCCCAGGTTCGGGGCCTTGGTCACAAGCCCTGTTACACTAGGGATTACTTGGGGGATCTGGGTCTCGGTGTGTGTCGTTACCGGGGGAGTGACTTGTTGGGCGTCAGAGATTGTTCTCTGGGTGACCTGGGTAAGGGAAGGCAGTGCTTTGTTGATTTTGCCCATTGTGGCTCTAGTGTCATCCAAGACTTTATTCATTAAAAAAGTTATTGAGTTAACCAGTCACTGTTTCCACAATTTTTTGTTTCAAGGGTCCCCATAAATCTTCAAAGTCCTTAATGACCTTAATGTCCAGGCCCACAGTGCCTTCCATTTTCTTTGCATGAAATGTTTTCTTATTAACTTTCCGTTGTTTCTTTGGAGAAGGGGGGGCACTTAAATCCACACCTGGGGTAATAGCCAACATAGCATTATTCCTTGTGTTTTGACTAACAGCACTGTTAGTTCGTCTAGTACCAGTGCTAAGAGACCCTGGGACCTCCTCTTCCTGACCTTGTCCCAGGGCACTCTCTAAAGACTTTTCAGCAACCTGGCCCAATGACTCCCCCATGAGCGATGCTACTGCCCATACCTTTTTCAGTGAGAGTCGCCTCTCTGCCTTGTCTATTTCTTTGGTAATTGCCCCCACCGCTTTTACCAAGAATGAGTCAATGGTTCCCTATTTTGATTCCTGTGGGGAGCACGTGGTAGGGCCTTTCCTCTTTCCCGTGGTGCTCTTAGCGTGTAAATCCACTTCCCAGACACGGGGTACAATATTTATGGCAAGCCAGAGGAATAAGAGGGGAGGGGACAAGTACTCACACGGGCTGAGTCTATGATCAATATCCTGCAGTCAGCAATGGCCACAAGTAACTTCCTTGCTGATGCTCAGCAGTGCAAGGCCACTCCAACCGTTAATATCAGCTACCATCCCGCTACCATCCCGCTGCTGGCCCGCTAGCACAAAGCCAAGAGAGTGGGCCCAGCCCGGCCCCAGTCTGCCACAGACGGGCGTTGACGGGCCTGCCCTTGGCCTGAACTTTGCCTGGACGTATCCGCTCGCGTCCCGCACAATAGGAGCCCCGAGCAGCCTTTAAGCGCCTCCTGGCGTGTCTAGCAAACGTTGGCACCGCGTCTGCCACTAAGACCGGTGGGGGATGGAGTCCCCAGGAAGTGGAGAGTGCAATGACGGGCTCCTGCGCGGCAGGAGCCCTGAGCAGCCTTTATGTGCCTCCTGGCGCGTGTAGCAAACGTTGGCGGCGAGTCTGCCGCTAAGCCCGGTGGGGGATGGAGTCCCCAGGAAGTGCAGAGTGCAAAGACAGGCTCCCGCACCGCGGGAGCCCTGAGCAGCCTTTATGCGCCTCCAGGCGTGTGTAGCAAATGTTGGCAGCGCATCTGCCACTAAGCCCAGTGGCGGATGGAGTCCCCAGGAAGTGCAGAGTGCAATGACGGGCTCCATGATGAAGTAACATCCACCACATCAGGAGGAAATGAAAAGGAACTCAGGTTGTCCCGTTAAGTCCCCAGGCATATAGTTGCAGGCTCTGGAGTTGAGGGCGTAGAACCTGCCCCTGCGACTGCGAGAGGAGTTCTGTCTGTGTAACACAACCTTTGCTGCCATGGCTGTTAATATGACTTCGGCCCGGGCGAGCCTTCCTCAACACCAGAGGAATCCGGAGTAGGGGGGCAAATGTGTAAAACAGCAGGGAGCCCTAGTCTAATTGGAACACATCCCCCAATGCTCCCTGCACTGATACTGTAGTCTGCAGAATGACGGGCAGTGCACGTTCTCGCGATTGGCAAAAAGGTCTATTTGAGGAGTCCCCCATAACCGGAAATGCAAAGAAGCACGTCTGGATGGAGACGCCACTCTTTATTGGCTGAAAAATGCCAACAAACTATCTTTGTCACATTGAGAACTCTGGCCAAGTGATTTGCTATGACTCAATATGATGATCCGGAGCTCAGGACCAGAGTTGTAGACCTTCTCTACAGAGAGCATACAACACTAAACTTCCTTGCTTGTTGATGTACCACATCGCTGTAGTATTGTCTGTTAAGACCTCTACTGGCCGCGACTGGAAGGGAGGGAGGCAGGCCTTGAGAGCTAGATGTACCACTTGCAATTCTAACAGATTGATATGACAGAACTGCTCCTCTGGAGACCAAACTCCTTTGATCTCCATATCCCCCAGATGAGCTGCCCATGCTAGGGTGGAGACACATTCATTATAACTGTGGCCACCGAAGGAGGCAAGTGAAATGGCTTCCCTCGAGATAGATTGCCGGCACACCCCACCATTGAAGATCTACAGCAGTGTCTCTGGAGATCTTTACAGATGCCTGTAGATTCCCATTGATGTTATAAGGGCAAATTCAGCCTTGGCAAAGGGTAACCCCCACCTAGGAATGTTTAAACCTTTCTCTCTAGAGGAGGTTCAGAGGTCCTTAGATAAGGTGAAATCTGGATCCCCTCTAGATCCTTGCCCTCCTAAGATTACGGCCTCCGAAAGTTCCTGGCGGTAGCACTATTACTTGCAAAACGACGGGTAGCTATTAGATGGGGTAGTAAAAGGCCACCTAGATTAAAGGACTGGCTCACGGACATATCATATTGCAGGGAAACCATGGAGACGTATTCGGAGGAATTACATCTCTTGTCGAGACCCCGAGATTTTTGGGAGCCACTGAAACAATATCTTCTGAACATACAGGTAAACACTGGGGATATATAAATAGATGGCACTATACAGACACGGATGAAACTTGGGTGTGGCCTCTCCTTCCTTCTGTTTGCCCAGGGGGAACGGTTATGTCCGCTGTCCAAATCCCAGGTGTCAAACATTGTACTATCCTATTTCAAAATGGCGTGCTGATAACTTATGGTGTTGAGAATGTTGATGTCACGCAACGAACAAATGGTAAATTCGTGGGCAGCTGGGAATTGTATATCTTGGTTAAATGTATTATCAACGAACATTGACTGTTTCTGGTTTGTTATGAGGGGGAAAAAAAATTAGCAACATGGTATGTATGACATGTAACTGTCGATCGGACCGAATAAAGAAAGATTTAAAGATTACGGCCTCACTTTCTAACCAGCTTGCTCCTGTAATTCAGACACTGTTTAATTTAACAGTGGAATCATGCATTATTCCTTTAGAGTGGAAATCTGCTTCAAAAAAAGCACATTCTGATCCCAGTCATCTATCCAACTACCATCTAATATCACTACTGCCTCTTCTGTGAAAACTTATACAAGGTCTAATTAATAAACAAGTGACAGCCTATCGTGAGGGGAATTGAACCTTGGACCCTTCGCAATCAGGGTTTAGACACTGTCATAGCACTGAGATGGCACTATTGGCTGTCACTGATTCACTAAGACTCTTGCTCGATGCTTGGGTTCCATCAATGTTAGTACTGCTGGACTTGTCTACAGCTTTTGATGCTGTATTGAACCTAAGGCTGTTGCAGAGACTACAAGAGATAGGGATATGTGGAACGGCCTTCAAATGGATCTAAAACATTTTGGAAAATTAAACTCAAACCATTGCTCATGGTCCTTTTAAATCCAGCAATATGCAAATTGACAAAGGCTCGGTTTGAGCCCCGCTTTGTTTAATATATATGTGGCCCCCCTTGCTAAGATCGCAGAGGAATGTGGTTTTGAAATGATATCATACGCAGATGATACACAGCTGATCTTCACTTTTGACAATGATCTGGCTAAATTGAAGGGTTAACTTTGGCAGGGGAATGCTAGCTATTTCAAGATGGATGACAGCCAACTGTTTACAGTTGAATGCCAGTAAGACTGAGATCATGCTGTTTGGCAAAGCGAATACACTCTGGTCTGATGAATGGTGGCCCCCTGAACTGGGTCTGTTTTTGATCCCCAGTCAGGCTGTAAAAAATCTCGGTGTAAAAATAGACCAAGCACTGTTTATGATAGAGTAGATTCTGGGTCCCACCGGCACCTGTTTTCATTCCATGTTCCTACTACGAAGAGCCTTTTCTTATCTTCCCATCTCAGCCAGAAAAATGCTAGTCCAGGCTCTAATAATTAGTACACTGGACTATGATAATGCCTTACTGGCCGCAGCAAATGAGACCCTTGCGGCCAAATTACAAGTAGTGCAAAATACGGCGACCAGGCTGATTTTCAGTCTTCCGTCGGGTGCGGCCTTGGCCCCATTGATGAAATCTTGATTGGGTACCAGTTAGGCAGAGAAGTACTTTTAAAATCTGCTTCATTACTTACAACCCCATAAGGGGTAAAGGTCCCAGTTATCTTCAGCAGAAACTTAAACGATACTTACCGACCAGAAATCTAAGGTGCATGGCTAAAGCATTGATGAATGTACCCCGTATATGACTAACGAGGTGTGGTGGTAGAACCTTTTCTTACTTGGTTCCAGTTTACTGGAACAGCTTACCTCTTTATATCCGTCTTTGCACTCTATACCATAAATTCAGGAAAATGCTCAAATCATTTCTATTCTAACCTATTTCACCGACTGCCTGTGACTGTTTGCAGCGCTAAGATACCCTTCGGGGTGAGTCTTGTGCTATATTAAATTTAATCAACATAGCATAACATTGTGCTGAAACCACTGTTTGCGTAGGCTCCACTGGAGGGCCCTCATGTGCATGGATGACCAACAGGATGCAGGAGGCTAACAGACGCAACACAGACGCAAGACCTTCAAGACTGGAACCATAGCTCCATTCTGAAGCATCTGAATCATATCTTGAATGTCCATAATCCTCTAAGGAGGAGGGAAGGCTCGATTCACCATAGTGTATAGTACTGCCCCTATAAACAGGGTACGCTGAGAGGGCTGTAGGTGAGATTTGGGCTTGGAGAACCACCGAGTCGTCAACCTTAAGTGATGCAACACCAACTCCGGAGATTTGGCTTTGGTCAGCCAATCGTCCAGGTTTGGAAATAATGGTATTCCAAGCCTTCTGAGATGTGCTGCGACCACTGCCATCACCTTCGTGAAGCCTGGAGGTGCAGACATAAGACCAAATGGGAGAACTGTAAGCTGATAATGTTAAGACCCCACTCTAAAGTGGAGATACTTTCTATGCGACTGCGGTATGCAGATGCGAAAATAAGCATCCTGCAAGCTGATTGAAACCATACATGCTTATTTCTCCAATGCCAGAAGCACCTTTACTAGGGTCAGCATTTTTAAGTTTTCCTGCTTGAGAAACCAGTTCAAAATCCTGAGGTCTAGGATCGGACGTGAACGACCACCCGTTTTGGGAATCATGAAATAATTAGAGTAGCATCCCTGAGCCTGTTCTTGCTCTGGAACCAACTCCACTGCACCCTTTTGAAGCAATGATTGAACCTTCTGTTGGAGGAGCTGAAGATGGTCTGCGGAAAAGAAGTTTTGTTGGGGCGGAAAGAGTGGGGGAAATTCCGGGACGGGTCATACCCCTTTTCTGCAATATATAACATCTACTGATCCGATGTTATGGATCTCCACTGTTGTAGAGACTGGGGCACCTGTCCTCCCACCTGTAAAGCATGCTCTAACATGGCAAAACTAGTGCTACTTTCCGGCGATGTTGGCAGAGGAGGAAGAGGATGAAGAGGTAGAAAAGCAAACAGGAACTGCTCACTAACTACCCCTCCCACGGCCCCTGTCATTTCTATAGCCGGGTTTGAATGACTGCTGCTGATACCGCTGTCGTCCACAAAAGGAAAAGTTTCTGGCAAAACCCGTAAACCTCTTAATCTGTCTGTATTCCTTGGGCAGAGACTGAAGACCCAAAGACTGAGCTGTCACCTTAGGGGTCTCTTTAAACATTTCCAGGGTGGAATCCCTGCACCAAACACTCTTGAACCATCAAAGGGCAAATCCATAACGGCATTGTGCTAATACAGAGAGAATCCAGAGCTCCTCAGCCATGCATGCCTTTTTGTAGCGACTGAAGTTCCCATCGCCCTAGCCACTGAATTAACGATATCCAATCCCGATTGTATCATCTGAAGGGCTGCAGCTTGGCCATCATTAAGAAGTTCGGAAAACTGCCCCTGAACATCATCAGGTAGTTTGGAACAGCTGTCTTAGCAGAATCCAGGAAAGCATATATGTAGCGACACAACAGACATATTGCGTTTGTGGATTTCAGCTCTATGCGGCCTGAAGAAAACACTTTCTTAGCCGACTGTTCCATCTTTTTGCATTCTCTACCTGCTGGCGAAGAAAGAAAGGATCAAGAAGTCCTCTTCGAAGAACACCAATTGTGAACAACCAAACTCTCTGGTGATGGGTGAGAAGACAAAAAGACCAGATTCCCTGTCGACATGGGAGAGCTTACAAGTAAGTTTCTGCAGAATGCTGGCGAATGGGATATTCAGCTGTGAGAATTCCGCAGGTAGATACTGTATCCACCAGAAAAAGCGTTACCGAAAGATACATTGCTTGATCTTCTTGAACACTACCATTTGGCTGATGGTGGGTGTGGGTAAGTGAGAAGGGGGCTCTCTTTTGTTGTTCAGAGGGAAATATCTAAGCAGGGCCTGCCCCTTTATCTCTCTCCAGAGCGCTACTCCAAAAGTCTGATGCAAGTCAGGTGTTTTGGGTGCCCCAGTTTGGAGGCAGTCTCGTCAGTACCTGCTGTAAGAGCCATCACCTTCAACAAAGACTGTGTTTGTGCTGCAGAAAACAAAGGTACTTTTGAGAGGGTATGGAATAAACCTTCCTTACCTGTGAAATGACAGTAAGAGTCAGACCCAGACTACCACACTTGGTTCCAGTTTCATCATAGCCAAGGGAGGGATTGCTTTGCAGAGTACTTGAATAACTACTGAGATCCAGACTGGTGTCCTTGGCAGCCAGTCTCCTTGAGATGAAGAAACATTACTTGAAGTCTGTGCCGCCTTGTTAGAAGGGTTGTGGGTCTCCCTGGTTCCTGGGAGCCTGCCTGTCCTTCTGATAAAATGAAGGACATGCCTGACACTGCAGGAAGATGACTGCCTGAGAAGGACAAGCTCTGTTACTATGCCTGGATAATGGAACAGGCCAGAACAGTTTGCTGAACAATGTGTAACCAGCTACGACGAGAGTGTAGGAGAGGGCCTTCAGGCATCCACTAAGTTTCCAAAGCAAGCTTTGTATGTTTGCAAACCGACAGGTTGGGAGCATTACTATCAGCGTGACCCTGAAGTTGCAAGAGTGGACTACCTTCCGATGACTGCTGGGACCTGATACCGCGGTCTGAGGACTTGTGACCGCCAATGATGGAGGAGCTAATTGTTGTCTTAGCAGTGTAAGGACCTGGGCCTTAGCTTCGACTTTGACAGAACTGCCACCTTTCTCGACCAACACCAGATATAGGAGGTAGGTAGGGCTTTAAGTGGGATGAAAAAACTGGGGGTCTCTCAAAGGGGCATGCCTATGTAATTACGGGCGTGGCTTAAAAACACATAAGCTAAACATCTGTGCTTAGCATAGCGTAAAAACAACAGTTGATGAACAGAATGCAGAACAATGTCATACATTCACCCCAGTACAGAGATCTGGGCCTAAATCGATCGTTTTTTTTGCTCACCATGCCGTTCCAGTTTGAACCCAGCCATATGCAAATCAGTCTTGACCCTGTGCCTCATGGGAATAGTCCAGCCCGAACTGCCAAGGCAGGTCCTCCCTGGACTGGAAACAAGCATCCTAGGACCGGTTTCGGGGTTTCATAGCATAGTGTGCCGCCTGACTTGTATTTTACTGTTTCTGTCATTGTATGCCCTTCTAATCCTAACAGAAAGCTTTAATTTCACTCTCCACGCAGTGCCCTATGCTCTGCTTATCTTTTCCAAGCGAGCAGGTTGTCAGGTTGGGTTGGGGTAGAAATCTTTCTCTTGCTTAGCTGCTACTTACTGGAAATCCCTATCCGTCTCTCTAAAACAGGTTTCAGAACTCGCAATCATAAGAGAAAAAACAATTGAAATTAAAAAAAAGCTCAAACCCTGTCAACAAAAAGCAAAAAACCTCAGCTATCTAATGCTTTCATTCAGGTATTTTCTTCTCAGCACAAGGACTCCCCCAGTGGTTTAGGGCCCGATTCACAGAATTAACTTAAGACAAAATCCTAAACTTACTACTTTTGGTATTCACAGAATGCACTTACTACTTTTGGTATTCACAGAATGGATTTACGACTACTAACTTTACGTCCGCACACGGGCCGGAAATTCCGGCCCGGAGGTGGAGCTTCCGGCTCGAAGGCGGGGCTTCCGGCCCAGAGGTGGACATTTTGGCCATGGCTAAATCTCCGCCACTGGCCGGAATCCCCACCTCTGGGCCGGAAGCTCCGCCTCCGGCCCAGAAGCTCCACCTCCGGGCCGGAATTTCCGGCCCGAGTGCGGACGTAAAGTTAGTAGTCGTAAATCCATTCTGTGAATACCAAAAGTAGTAAGTGCATTCTGTGAATACCAAAAGTAGTAAGTGCATTCTGCGAATACCAAAAGTAGTAAGTTTAGGATTTTGTCTTAAGTTAATTCTGTGAATCGGGCCCAAAGAGTTTTTTTATAAAACCAAATAATATAATCTAACATTGTTTACAGAAACTAGTAAATTGTGTTTTAGTAGGCGATAGGAAGTATGTAGCATAGAGGTGGTTTAGGAGCAGGGATAAGATATAAAATAATGTTAGATCGTATTGTAGCTGTGAGCATCAACCTAGATGAACTAGTCCATTAGTCATTTTGTCTGATATACTAGGTTTGAGGAGAGAATGTCAGTCTAGGAGTCCAGACATAAGAGATGTGATGAGTCTTCTTGGGGAGTAGGGATGGTTAGAATAGCAAATAGTGCATTTCAGCATCTTTGTTCAGGCTGTGATGTACTGAGACACCACTTCCCTTCTGTGCCATTTTAGCTTGTGGTTACCTACTCTGGAGAGTTTAGGTATTTGCTTAATTGCAAAGAAGGTGAAGTTGTTATTGTGTTTATGATATGGGAAATGATCAAACAGTGCAGTCCTAGCATCTTTCTTGTGTATGTTCCCGATGTCTGTTCTTGAGTGGGTGTTTTGTGCTGCTAATGTATACTTGCGTTGTTGTACTGTTACAGTTTATCCATTGTTTGAACTTGAATTGCTTTCCACTGCAATAATGAAATTGTGTGATTGTATTTTTACCAAGTTCACATATTGAACAATCATGGCAGGTATACCCTTTAGTTCGATAAAGAAGATTCCTGCACGTCTGGACCAGAGCTATGGGGCACATGTGTGATGCTAAATATTAGTATTTTTGTGAAGAAGGATTCTTAAGATGTGATAATGATCATCGACGAATGTGAGATGATTATAATGAATTCAATATTTTGTTTTTTAGACTTTGTAGCAGACAAGAGAATGGACTGACTGATATTAGTAATTTCTCGTGCCTTTTGATGGAGGGTTGCAGTTTTATAACCACTGGAGAATAATCTAATTATTTGTTCACTGCAGCTATATTTTCCTTATAGGAATTCACCCTTTGGAATGTTTTGAATAGTGTTAGGTGGGTGGTAACTCTCTGCTGCAAATTTGGAGTGGAAGTACTGAAGTTTGCTGCCCTGTCTTAAAGCCTTTAGCCCACCAGAGGCCTGGAGAAGTATTTTAAATGTGCCCTTTGCCAAAATTATGATTGTCTCTTCCCACCCGTTACGGGTTACGACGTGTAGCTAATAAACATCACCGTTGAAAGAAATATGTGATTTTTTAAAAAAGTTGGTTAAATAGTAAAAAAAGTAAACGAACTGCTTTTCCAAGGCTCTTGAGGGCACTGTTTGAAAGAGAGAAAGTGTTGTCTTCGGGGAGCATTGCTACAGAGTGAAAGATTCACTCTGCTTAGCAATAATATAGTTCAGAATGTACTGGTACTTGTAATACAACAACGTAATTTTACTTGAAAAGAAAATCTCTAGTTTCATTGTTTAAATTTGTTATGGCCAATACAACAGAATTGGAGGGTGCCTTTTATTGACAGGACAAGATGCTTTTGTGCAAACCTTTGAGAGAGACTATGATGTGCATTTGTGGTTTGCAAAATAATTAAGGTGGGAAACACTCCAGCTTAGATCAAACATGAACTGATATTTTTCATTAACCACCGAGCAGGGAGAGTCAGATCTTGCTACTGAATGGTGTATTACAAACAGCGGTTAATGTCTTTTAACAGACATCCGTTTTATTTCAGTGTTTTCTTTGCTGGCTGTAAGAGACATCTCTGCCCATTCTACATGCTGTACTTGTTTGCATGGAATGCTGTCATTTTCCTGTGTATCTCATTTTACTCCAAGCTCTTTTTTATGTACTCTTGAGATTCAGGCTTCTTTGCAAACTTTACATGAATTTTTCCACCTTCTCCACAACATTGGACATTGCCTGTATCTTTAGAGGACATAAAGATTCTCCTCTTGTGGTTGTGAAAACCTAATCCTGGGCCGCGCCATTTGACATCTCAGAAGATCTCATGAAGACTTCCATTTGTGGTCTTTTTTATCTCCCTCTGCAGGAGGTTAGATGTGAGAGTTTTGTTACTGTGCGTTTCCTGGATGTTCATTCTCTCGTACGTCTTTGTTCAGCATTGCATTTCCTAACCCAATGGTGTAGTCTCTATTCCAGCCCTCACCTTCATGGGTATCCATTTAATTTCAGCAACACTGTCGAATTCCAGAGGGTGTGTATGAGATGAGATTTTCTATTAACTAAGAGTAGTTGGCCCGGATATATTACTGGATGATTAGGCGGATAGCATATTTGAGAGTGAACGTTTGAACTAAAAACTGTATAAATGGGCAGAAAAAAAGTATGTATGTAAAGCAGTATTGAGGAGTGAAAATTGAAAAATGAATGGTTAGAAAAGGTAAATGAAGAGATGCTGATAATGAATGTCTGGGACAGGGTGAATTGCTTACACTCCGATTGTGCTCCCCCCTTCTCCTTTTTGCCCCCTTACCCTCCTTAAACAATGTTAACAATATTTCTATACAACTGTTCTGATTGTGTACCCCATCAAATTAAATATATGTACGCTAAGTGGAGTTTTTGTGCAAATATGTTGTATTTCTATGTTTTATAATGAAAAATTCATAAATAAATGGTTAAAAAAGTGGCATATAGGCCAGTATAGCCTTGGTCTTCATATGCAGCCTATAGAGCACCTCCCGTAGCTTCAGGTATCAACTCTTCTACAACTTGTGACCAGCCATCTGGTTCGAAATGACGCTTCTGAGGGCCTTCTAAGCATTCATGGTTTCAGGCACATAGTTTAGAAATGTATATTCCCTCCCCATTTGAAAGGAGTGCATTTTGCCTGAGCTCCATGTAATGCTTATGGCTTCACAGACTGCAGATAAAGATTCAGTACCACATACTATTAATAGTTCTCTTTGTGGCGTTAGATTCAGACAACTAATGCACAAGAGTGCAATACCACAGTCAAGAGGACGTCCCTGTATGGTCGAGCACAAGCACTGGACTTACCAGGGTGAACTATCATATGCTTTTAAATAAGTCTGGGTAGTCCGATATACGTACTATATCAGCCACACATATATTGGCTCAGCATCCACAGGATTGGGCAGCAGTGGTGGAACGTGGCATGCTTTAAATGTTTAAGGCTAGGAAAGCAAAGACAAGAGTAGCTGCCTTTATTGATTGACAGCCCATACCTATTTTGTTTTCAGAATGGCCTTGTTGCATAATAATAATTTCACAGTAGAAAAAGGCGAATTATAAATCATTCAATCGGTGTAGTTGAAGCAAACAGAGATCTTAACTTCCAGAAGGCACTGATTTGTTAACCTCTGCACTAGAATCCTGGTGTTACTTGTACATGGTGCGAGCTCCTAACCCTAGTTTTACATGAAAATTGCAATACAAATTTAGAAAATGCAAAATATTACTAGATCGCTCAAACAAGAAACACATGTTTCACAGTGGAGAGAATATCCATTCATATACATTTTTTTCTTAAAATAGCCACAAAGGTTGATAGCGAACACATACAGGAAACGCAATCCACAGTTTAGTTGCCTTTTACGTGAAAGAGAGAAACCTGGAATGAAGACAACCGTGGAAGCACAACTGAAAGTGAAGCTATATCGAGAGACTAGTGGGTGGATGGATGAGAGAGCAGAGAAAATGAGGTGCCAAAGGGTAAATAGGGTGGAAAACAAAACACAGAAGTAAATTTGAAAACGGAGTGGCAACAAGTAGAGTTGACATAAATGTGGAGAGGGAGGATTGGGATCGAAAAAGAGACAACAATAAACACAAGCATGAGTCTTGAGAGAACACCAAGGTGGCACTGGCATATTTCACCAGGTCACCATGAAACGAGCAACTGTCATTAAGACAGAAGAGAAAAGTTGAAAAACGTATCCACCCTGTAATTTAACCTACACTTAATTGAATGTATGCCTTTGTATATGTTGTAGTGAGTCTGGTTGTTTTTTCATGGAGAAATGTTGTACTTTGCAGATTCATCATTTGCTTAGAAACAGACTGTTAATATATATTACGTTGAAACTCATGCCCCCAGGATGAAGTCCATTGTGAGACAGGAGTTGCCATCTTCACAGGCTGGGAGATTTTTTGCCAAATAGATAGCTGAGCTTAATCGGGCTTAAAAACACTTGGTTTGAAACGCATTTCATGCCTTTGTGAACAACAGAAACCTTCCCAACATCCCAATACCAGCTTAGAGGTTTGGTTATGACCTGAGTTTCCATTTCATTTCGTTGTGAATCAGAAGAGCTGAACATCATGTTTCAAGTTTGGGGTACATAGCGGATGTGCTGTGCTTTGCAATCAGATCTTAATTTTGAGTGGTGACTATTGTACTAATCTGTTGCAGCGTATTACTCTATAGTCATGTTACTATTTAAATCTCTCCACAAGGAACATTAGTCCACTTTTTCAAGCAGTTGTTTACTTAGAATTGTTTTCTTGCGTTCATTTGTTCACTTAGAAACTGATTCAACTTTGCTAGTAAATACAATGCATTTCGGCCGTCCCTATTCCATTCATCAGGAGTATGTGTAATCACCTTTATTTGTGTAACCAAACAAACTAATAAATACATCTGAAAGCATGTTAAAAATATCTTCCACAATAAACTCTTCCAAATATGTTTTAATAGCAAATTACAGTTCATGGTTTCCTCTGAATTACTGGAAACAGTCTTCCTTGTATTATTCTCCATCAAGCACTCATGCTCAGCATCTCTGATCATGAGTTGTTCATTTGCCTTGATTTATCATGTACCTGCCCTTTTATGGAACCCAATGACACCTATTCTGTCTTTGTGTACATATGACTTCAATACTGTTTCCCACCCCACCCTAATCACTAGACTCTATGACGCCGGCATCCGCAACAAGGATCTGGGCTGGATCCACTCCTTCCTTACCGACCGAACATAGCGAGTCAGACTTCCTCCGTTCCTCTCAGAACCTACAGAGATCAGCTACGGAGTGCTCCCTGAGCCCCACCCTCTTCAATGTCTACATGAGCCCCCCTCGCGGCCATCATCAGGAACCATAGACTCAACATTGTATCCTACGCCGATGACATCCAACTGATACTCTCCCTCACCAACGAAACCACAGCCGCCAGAATCAACTTTCACAGCGGGATGAAGCCTGTTGCCACCTGGATGATAGATAGCTGCCTCAAGCTCAACTTGGACAAAACCAAAGTACTCATCCTGGGACCCGCCCCCTCAGTCTGGGATGACTCCTGGTGGCCCTCTGCACTGGGAACCGCCCCCACCCCCACAGACCACTCATGCAACCTCGACATCATACTGGACTCCTCGCTCACAATGAACTGCCAGATCAGCGCCGTATCCTCATCCCACTTCCACCCGCTCCGCCTGCTTTGTATTCAGATGGATCCCCACAGATTCCAAAAAGACGTTCACCCTTGCTCTTATCACCAGCAATCTTGACTATGGCAGCGCACTCTAAGCTAGTGTCACCCAGAAACAGCTCAGGAAACTACAGAATATTCAAAAAACGCCGCAGCCAGACTGGTCCGCGACATCTCCGATAACTCCACTGGTTCCCAGTCAACAAGAGAATCACCTTCCAGCTCCTCACCCTCGCCTACAAAGCTCTCCACGACGCAGGGCCAGCATATCTCATTCTACATACCCGCCAGACAACTCCGCTCTGCCCAACTTGCCCTGGCCACCGTCCAGCGGATTAACAAGACCAGAACCAGAGGAAGATCCTTCTCCTACCTCGCAGCCAAGACCTGAAACTCTCTGCCCCTCCACCTCCGGCAATCCCTGTCGCTGCCCCAATTCAGGGAGGATCTCATGACCTGTCTCTTCGACTGACCTTCCACGCCCAGACGGATCATCAACACCTCCCCCCCCCCCCCCCACCCACCACCAGCACCTTGAGACCCTCACGGAGGATTAGTCACGCTTTACAAACCCTTGATTGACTGATTGATTCAAAATCTATCTATGACAGTGACAAAAATCCCATTTTGTGCCTCATTTGTAGCCTCTTTTCCTTTATGAAAACAGCTGTAATGCACCTCATCATACATCCTGAAAGGATGTCCTGAATCCAAACATTTTTGCCAACAATACCCTCTACATAGAAGACAATTTTTGAGGTCCCCCCACTATGAATTATCCACTGCTTTTCAGACCTGAAAGTGCAACTGTGCATTGATTGTTGATATTCTTTAAAGTGTATAGTCATATTTGGACAAACATCTTGTAAGCATTTGGTTTGTTTGTGCTCTTTTTTTTTTCTTCTTGATATTTGATCAACACACCGTTTCCACCTAGACATTTAATTCAGTAAATCACATCCTATCTTTTACTCTATCAAGGTATGTATAATTTCAGTTATTCAATTCAAATTGTTGCTGTATGGCAAAAATTGATCATTATTTTTTGACTGATCATTGCACTCAATATATGTTTACATTTAATTAATTCTGCCTTAATTTTAATCTTATGATATTTTTCTTTCTAATGTATACCATCAATGCTTTTGTAGGTTAGGACCATTGCTTAAAATGTTCCAGTTTCTGTTGGATGTTAATTCCTTCAAATTGCTTACTTAATCCCTTCCTTTGTGGCAGATAGAATTCATTCATTCTGTGTTCTTAGCCTCTTTTCTTCACTGACATCAGGTGGCATTAAATGATTTTGGCAGTGCCATCCAAAGTTTCAGGTTTCAAGACTTGTAACAATTTATTTCAGAATATTTTTATTGGAATTTCAGTAGTATACAGTGTCACAGAATATAAAACTCGTATATGTAGCATAAGTAGCCTCGGAGGCAGCTTGGGCGGGGGCACTACTCAAGGGGGGGGGGGCAGCAGAGGAAGAGACACTACGAGAGGAAGAGGTAAAGGGCACACGTAAACATCCAATATCCATGGAATGGGCGCAGCTCCTAATTCACTTCAAGCAGGAACGGGCAGATGGGGAAACACAGGAAATGACGCAGCCCCCACCCCACACCCCCCTCCCTATCCCCCACCGCACAGGACCCAATGATAGCGGTACAATAGGCAAGTAGAAGGACCAATAAGGAGAGATAGACGAGGCCCCCCGAGTTTATCGCTCGCCCCTACGACGGCTCAATTCCCCCCAAGATCACCCCAGGACGCATCCGACGGACATACAATCAGTCAGTACACCACCCGCCGTGACCGACTATCCTTGCCCACCGTATATGTATCCCCCCCTCCTCTTCTTCATTTCCCCCCCTTTCCTTTTTTCCTCTCCTTCCCACAGTTCATAGTTAAATTTCCATTGGCAGTTCTAAAGCCGATATATTCGCTAAACGGAATAGATGATCACGTACATTATAGGGGAAGCGGTATACAGACAGGAGCGGGGAGAACGTGCTAACCCTATCTATCATGTGACACATCGGTACAGTCGCAACAGAACACACTACAGTCCACTGGAACAAACCAGTAGTAGATTTACGATCTCAGCTATGTCAAGGGGTTCCGGGGACTGGACAACTAGTGCAATCGCCCTTTGTAAACAGGAACGATACTTTACAATGATACAAAAGGTGGTTCATCAGTGAAATATTTGATGTATATTATGGAATATTGTATGCAAAACTCTAATAAAAAAATTCAAACAAAATGTAGCATAAGTAGCAGTGACCCCTCACACCCCAGCAACATTATCAGCCTGAAATAGGCCATCAGCACAGTTGTGTCTCGATACAATATTATCATATGCCAACAAAGTCTATGAAACATAGTAAGACAACCATTAAACAATCATATTTTAACAGGTATATTCCCCCGTCTCTGCTCAGTGACCTTTTATTCCAGTACATTCTCCCTGTCCAGTAGCAACAAGACATTAGAGGGGAGCCCCATCAACACCACTCGCACTCCAACCCCGTCCCTCCAGAGTTGCATCACTCCGTTCATAGCATTTGTGTGCCACCAGTCTGTGGATGCTCGTCGTCCAATACATCCCCTGTGGCAGGGGAGGGCGCAGTAATCTCAGCATTCAGGTCATGGATCATGGTTTCCTAAGCAAGTAAGTCATCTGCTAGTCAGTCATCACGTCTCACCCTTTACATATGGGTTTCTTCCGCTCTGGCCCATTCCGTTATATCTCTCAGCTATTCAGTCGTCAAGGGAGATCTAGGATTCAACTACCTAATAACAATGCGTTGTTTGGCCAATGGCAACCTGAGTATTATAAATCGCCTCCTCAGTCTTTTTTTTTTCGAGTGGGGATTAGACCTAGCAGGTATTTGCTTTAACTCTCTATGGATAGTCCCGCCCTATTCAGATGTCTCAGTATATCAGTCCAATAGAGTATACTAGTTGAGAACAGGCCCACACAACGTGTAGAAAGTCCGCTAGGATGTACCCACAACGCGTGCATCCAGAATGCCTTTTTAGGTAAATAGTTTGCAGGTGTTTGGGGGAGATGTATGCCATGTGTGTTATGTTTATGTATGTTTAAACCTCAAGTTTACCAAGGTATCCAGTACTCTCCTATGTATCCTAGTCCTTTCAACGGACGCAAATTGGTATTCACGCAATTGACTCCACGTGCCCTCAATCTTTAGGGGGAGCCACAGTCTATCTGTTCGGATGGCACGGTATAAATGTGTGATGCGTCTCCTACCCCCCACCAATCCCGACCCCCGATCATCACCAATTGTGTGCCGAGAGCCACCGGTGAACGGCCATCGACTGCGCTAATTGTGCGAAAGCCTGAATCTTCCATATCTCAATTTCTGGCGCATATGGTGCCCTATGTAGTACCCCTGCACTGCTTGTTCCCAGAGTTTGCATACCAGTCTGACCACATTCAGCAAGGTCTCAGATGTTCTGCTACCCTGTAGTAATAAGGGTACCAAATAATTCAAGACTTATAACATATGTTGGTGAATGTCTATTACAAATCCTCTGTGTTTTTGCCTTTAGTATCTGGGTAGGGATCATGACTGGTGCCAGACAAGACGTGTGCCAGAAAATGAATGGATGGTTTTGAGAGAGACTGCAGAATATTGTTTTGGTTTAATTAAAGAATGGGCTTTGACCCCCTACTTGGTGTGAGACCAGGATGAGGTTGCTTCATGGTCCAAGGCTTCATCTGAGAGAAGTAAAAAAGGCATTAGAAAGGGTATTATTCCCACCATAAGAGGAAGAGGGAAGAACAGGGCTCATAAACCTTTTCTTCTGAACCAATTCCATCCTAAATTTTAGGTGATCTTTACTGCCACAGGTGCAACAGCCACTGAATATTGTGGTCTTCAAAGAACCAGTTGAGAAAATGTTTGCCACTCCATCCTCTGAAATGCTCCCAAGCAGGATGTTGCATCCTTTGTTATCAGTAGTCAGTTACGAAGGTGTCCCAGTCAGTTTCTGCTCAGACTCCAGTGTCTGCTCCTAAGCAATCACTCTTGTCTGGGTTGAAGTCAGTATTGAAGCTGGTTTTGGGAAAAATGGTGCTTCTGCTAGAATGGAGTTAGTGCTGTCCTTTTCAGTGTTATTCAATTCTATCGTGATCATGTTTTTAAAAGAGGAAATCCTACCGTTTGCCATAGAGATGAAACAAGATTATTTAAGAGAGTAGGAATTTCTTCAAAATCCTGATGTTCAAGGCATATGTGCTGTAGATACACATGCTTTGCATAAGTCCGCCGTCCAGTGCTAAGCTTGGATGATTACAAGTTGTTTTTGTTACAAGAAGTTGTCTTCGAGTCACAAGTCAGTGTGACTTCTCCTCTTGGTAATACTGTGCATGGTCATTGATGCCATCTTCAGATTGTTTTTTTCGCACAGACTGGTTCGGATGTAATCTCTCGCACTCTGGTTAGAGACTCCTTCGGGCTTCCTACCTTTCTGTACTTGATCTCAACTCGATGGTATTGTCTCGATCGCATAGTTTTATTGTGTCCGAGCGATCACCCTTCTGCTTAGCGGGTCTTTGGCTTTCCACGGGTCACTCCCGGCCGGGCCTCCTTTCTCCACTTCCAACGTCCTTTGGAGAATGACCGGCTAATAGAACAAACTCCATTGCGCCTCTGTCCGAAGTGTCACTTAAGCATCTCCATACTGACCAACACTGCTATTGCAACCTATGCCTCTCACCCGATCATCGAGAGGAGAGCTGTGAGGCCTGCAAGTCTTTTAGATCAAATAAGACTCTTAGAGATCAGTATGCTCGACGCCAAGAAATGCTGCGTAGGCAAGCGGACGATGCATCGGACACCTTTGGTCAACAACAGGAGGAAGACGAAGAAGCCTCGGCAGCCCAAGAGGAATCACTATCCATGATTCCGACTCCCAATCTGATCACGACTCAACCACCCTTCAGCCGGCACAGAAGCATCGGACAGTGAGTACTTTTACCCCTGAGCTAAAGCCCAAAACATCATCTCCGACCGTAAAAACTGCTCACGGTCCGCCACTGGATGAAGGCCATGGTGCACACCGAAAAACTGACTTGGAAGCCCGCCTTCCGGCTCAGCTCTGAAAGTTTGGCCTGCAGCAGGGACCTCCAATTCCTCGACTTCTGGGTTTACAGCCCCTCAATCAAACAAAAACATACCATTTCGAATCCGACCACTGCTCCAACTAAATTGAAACTTCCTCCACCGAAATGCTTTGTTTTCGGACCGAAATTGGAAATGGAGCTAATCCTCGAGCTAACGCAAGAATGTCTTGACCTGATGCAAAAAACACTCCAGATTCAGCCTGACACTAAGAAAATAGTGTTTCAATCAGCAAAACCTCACTCTCCTAAAAAAAACAGTTACCTTTCCAAGAGGCTTTAGACGTTCCTCTACAGCCTCCAAAAAAGAAGAAAAAGATGCTGCCACTAGCCCTTTACACATCCCTATTCCAACAAACACACCACCACCACCCCCACCATCTACTCTACCACCTCATTCAACACAATTATCTGAGACAGGTGACATGTCTCCTCATTCACCCATGGTAGAGGATGATGAGCGTATACCACAAAACATACACCCAGGAGATGCTTGAGATGACTATGATGTTAAACCACAAGGGGATACAGATCTATCCCACACTGCCATCACCACCTAATGATGCTTCTGCATATCGGGATTTAATATCAAGGGCAGCAGCTTTCCATCAGGTCCCTTATATAATGACACAATAGAGGAGGATTTTCTTTTCGAAACTTTATCTAATGCTCAAAGGGGGGGGTCAATACCTACCACTTCTTAAGGGAATGATACGTCACATATACAAAAAATGTAAAGACCCTGTCAAAGCTAGAGTCATAACACTACGCATTGATAAAAGATATATGGCTGCACCATCCGATCCTATGTATATTCGAGATCAGTTAACCCCAGGCTCTCTGGTAGCCTTTAATGCAAGAAAGAGGGCTAACTCCCAAACACCAGGAGATGCACCACCTCCAGAGAAAGAGTCTAAACTAATAGATGCTTCCGGGAAACGTGTAACTGCACAAGCAGCTAACCATTGGCACATAGCCAACAGCCAGCGTCTATTAGCTAGATTTGATAGAGCCCACTGGGACTAAATGGGGGACTCCTCCAACACCTTCCACAGGAACAGAGCAAAAGGGGGCAGGAAATTGTTAATGAGGGAAAACTCATTGCCAACAATTACATTAAATGTGCATTAGATGCTGCTGACACCGCTGCTAGAGGTATAAATAGTAGTATCCTATTACGTAAGCATGCATGGCTCCGTGTTTCCAAATTTAAGCCTGGGGTACAACAAGCTATTTTAAGCCTTCTTTTTGATAAGGAACGTCTTTTCAGCCCTCAAGTAGACCCAGCCCTTGAGAAAATGAAAAAAGACACAGATGTCGCAAAATTAACGGGGATGCTACAAACAAGCACATACCATGGTTCCTTTCGTAGGCCCAATTATAAATAAGCTGCAAGATCTGCCTCATCAGACAACACTTGATTAGCATGTAAAAAACCAGGGACAACCCTCTGCCCCTAAAACATTCTATACAGGTTCCTACAGAGGAAACAATTTTAAAGGAAGAGGTCTAGGGAATAATACCCATAAATATGCCACGTTACATCGCATGCTTTTTAACACATGCCATTACAACATGGTCATTACAACGACTGCGTTGTAGCAACGCATGACATTACAACGCAAGTCGGAACAATGACTTGATCTAGGGGGAGCGCTGGATGTTGGAATAGTATAATTTACTATTCCAACTCCAGTTGTTGTAACAACCGTGTTGTAATGGCATGCATACTATTTGGAAATCAATCACAACAGATCAATGGGTGTTGGATATTATCTAACATGGTTACTGTCTTGAGTTCATTACAACTCCTCCAAATATCCCACCTTGCAAACACAAACTGTCCATTCAACATCAAGGAGCAATAGAACCAGTTCAAAAACAGTTTCAGGGAACAGAAGTTTGCTCACTATACTTCCTTATTCCCAAAAAAGATGGGTCGCTACGACTCATTCTCGTTCTCAGACCACTAAATCATTACATCATATCCTAACACTTCCATATGGTCATGCTTCAAGAGATCATTCCTTTTCTATAGAAAGGAAATGTTATGGCAGCCTTAGACTTAAAGGACGCCTACTTCCATATACCTATTCATCCCGCAATCGGAAAATATCTGAGGTTTCAATTCCAAGGAAACCATTATCAATTCAAGGTTCTTCCCGAATGTCTAGCAGTAGTGGCAGCACATCTACGCAGACAAAACATACATGGCTTTCCATATTTAGATGACTGGTTAATAAAGCAAACAGTCTCTGCCTTTGCAATCAAAATACTCAACAAACCCTAGCCTTACTACATCAACTAGGGTTCACCGTCAGTCTACAGAAGTCACGTCTACAACCAGATATCATACAGTCATACCTTGGAGCCATGCTTAACACAAATTCAGCACTGACATACCAAAATGCAGACAGAATACACAACATAGTAACATTAATTCAACAGTTTCAAACAGGGAATCAAGTCCCAACCAAAACATTCTAGGCATGATGGCATATTGTATTTCAATAGTTCCACTTGCTAGACTGCACATGAGACCTCTCCAAGAATGCCTTTCTCATCAACGGACACAATCACTGGGTCAACTTCACAATCTAATGTTGGTAGACAGTCGCACACATCACACTCTGTAAATGTATCCAAGGTGCGGCTGTTTCAAGACACAGTTACTCAAACGATTCTCAGAGCAGATGCTTCCCTAATTGGTTGGGGTGTACATCTCCAAAACCTCACAAATCAGGGGGTATGGGACTCCAAACACAGGGATCTCCATATCAATCACCTAGAGCTGCAAGCTGTTCAACTAGCTGTGGAAGCCTTCCTACATCGCCTATAACACACAGTTATCCTAATTTGAAAAGACAATATGACAACTATACAAATAACGGGGGGACGCACTCTCTCCAGTTGTCTCAGTTAGCACAGAAAATATGGAGATTAGCAATACATCACAACATTCACCTCCTAGCAGAACCTGTCCCAGGAGTAAGCAATCAAATTGTGGACTTTCTAAGCAGGACGCAACAAGTCCACGAATGGAAACTCCACCCCATGGTCCTTCTACCATACTTTAAAAAATCGGTGTTCCCACAAATAGATCTATTTGCAACAAAACAAAATACAAAATGCTCAAACTTCGCAAGCCGGTATCCACACCAACAATCCAAGGGCAACGCTCTATGGATGAACTGGTCAGTAAAATTTGCATAGGCTATTCCTCCTATCCCACTACTTCCATTAGTGGTCAGGAAACTCAGGCAAACATCTTTCACAATGATACTCATAACTCCAACATGGGCTCGGCAACCATGGTTTTTAACACAGTTGAAGCTATCCATAGTTCCACACGAGAAGCTTCACCTCAACCCGGACCTTATCACAGAGAATCCGGGAACACTAAGACATCCCAATCCCAAGGAAATTAATCTTGCAATTTGGCTCCTGAAGTCTTAGAATTTGGATACTTAAACTTACCACAAGAATGTATCGACCTTCTTAAAGAGGCTTGCAAACCTACTACAAGGCAATGTTATGCGGCTAAGTGGAAAAGATTTGTTCTGTCAGAAACAAAACACTAACCCTCTTAATGCAAAAGTACAGACAACAATTACTTACTTGTTGCATGTTCAGATCACAGGGTTGGCATACACTTCTATACATTCACACCTTTCGGCTATTGCAGCCTATTTGAATTGAATTGAATTGAATTGAAATAACATTTATAGTGTGCATGACTACCCGGAGGCATCCCAGCGCTAGTAGCCGCAGTAGTGAGGAGTTTCACCGGTTAGGAGAAAAGTGACGTTTTTTTTTTTTTAACTTTATTTGTAATTTCAGTTTACAAATCATAACATCATCAAAGCAGAGTTTTTTCCATTTGCTAGACATATATATTGTTGATCATACAACCACAGTTTCAGCTCTACGTTGCGTACAGTTAAAGTATATCTAGTACATACCCCGTGGCACCCATTAAGCATCCTCCGTCCTTCCTATCAGTCCCCCTCCATCTTCTCTTCCGCCTGTTCTCTTGGTGGGTCACAGATGTTGCCTCTGTATTTATTCCACACCCCCCAGATCTTGTGCCACTTGAAAAGTGACGTTTTTAACAGTTTGCAAACGGCTAGGTGGTTGGTTTCTACACGTAGGAGAGGAGGGAGGGAGTTCCAGAGCCTGGCTGCGTTAAAAGAGAATTGTCGACCCCGGCTTCTGGTCTTCCTGACCCTAGGGACCGTGACAAGGTTCTTAGTCTTCGAGCGAAGGCTTCTGTTGGGCCGGTAGGGCTGGATGGTATTGTGAAGGATGGAGGGGCCTGTTCCAGTTAGGGACTTATGGATAATACATAGAGCCTTGAAATTAACTCTCTCCTTGACTGGCAGCCAATGGAGAGATCTCAAGGCTGGTTTGGCTGAATGATGTTTGGGAATGCCTAATAGAAGTCTTGCTGCACAGTTTTGTATTGTCTGAAGTTTGGAAAGGGTGGCACCCAGATAAAGGGCGTTTGCATAGTCCAGCCGAGACAAGATAAGGGCCTGGACCATAACTTTCCTAGCCTGAAAAGGAAGAGGGGAAAGAACCTTCCGAATCATTTTCAGGATGCCATAGCACGTGGCCGCCGTCTTCCATGCTTGTACCTTAAATGTAAGGTCCTGATCGATCCAAACACCCAGGCTTTTTTAACTGGGTCTTGGGGGTGGGGGCTAAGCCAAGGGAGGCCGGCCAAATTGCATTTAGATCGAGGGGAGATTGATTGCCTAGAATCATGATTTCACTTTTTTCCCCGTTCAGTTGCAGGAAGGACTCATTCATCCATGTAGCAATTTCTTCCAAGCATGTATGCAGACTGGGAGGGGAGCATTCGGCTCTATTAAGCCCGATCACCTATTGCGTGTCTTCCGCATAGGTAACTATGTGTACTCCGAAAGGTGAGACTACCTCTGCCAGGGAGCAAGTGTAAACGTTAAATAAGGTGGGGCTCACGGAGGATCCCTGGGGTACTCCACAACAGAGGGGGATCTGCTTAGAGTTCACCTCCTTGTCAAAGACCTGGAAGGATCTGTTGCTCAGGAAGGACTGCAGTCATGACAGGGCAGTTCCGTTGACACCCAGTTTTCTGAGTCTGTGGACCAGAATGCGATGGTTTACTGTGTCAAAGGCCGTGCTGAGGTCAAAAAGCAGGACCACAGCGGTGCCTCCGGAGTCCACTATCTTTCTTGACTCTTACACTACTGAGATCAAGGCAGTTTCTGTTCCCTGGAGGGTGCGGAAACCTGTCTAGGACCGATGGAGGAGTTTATAAGTTTCTAGGAATGAGGATAAAATTGAGTTGAAGTATTTTCCGGCAATTTTGCTGACCCCTGGAAGTAAAGATATGGGACGGTAATTTCCTAGGTTAGAAGGGTCAAGGCTGTTTCTTTTTAAAAAAAGCCTTTACCAGGGCTTCCTTCCAATGGGGGGGAGACCACTCCACAGGAGAGTGAGGTGTTAATCACTTCTAAGATGACAGGGGAGACTGCAACTGCCACCTGCCTCAGTATCTTTAGGGGTGCAGGATCTTTGGGTGATCCTTTTTTTACCTGAGTCAGTAGACTTTCTAACACAGGCATTTCCATCACTGGAATGGTGTTCAGGGAGGGTTGATTACTACAGGTTTGGAGGGACAAAGTACAGTCTTTGATAGGGGGAAAAGAGGTAAAGATAGTTTCAATTTTATTGGAGAAGAACTCCGCTAGGTTATTGCACCGTTCACCTGAAGAGTCAGGGATAACTGGTGGAGGGGGAACTCTAGAGAGAGTTTTGGTGATAGCAAAGATCTCACGGAAGGGGTTAATTGCAAAATAGACAGCACTTGTCATTATTTAAAATCCCCATTATTAAATCCTTTATGGAAGGGCTTAAAGAATCATTCCTCCCAGGCTTCCTCCTGCACCAGCATGGAATTTGAACATTGTGTTAACACGACTCATGGGTCCTCCTTGTGAACCACTCCACTCTTGTCAATTGCAATACTATCATGGAAACTCGCCTTTCTAATCACTATCACTTCACTTAGAAGGGTCAGTGAAATTCAGGCATTAACCCTTGAGGAACCTTTCTTCCAACTACATCGGGACATTGTAGTACTTAGAACAAATCCTAGGTTCCTACCAAAGGTAGTTTACACATTTCATATTAATCCATTCATTGACTTACCTGTTTTTTTCTGCAACCATATTCTGTTGCTAAAAGGGCATTACACACTTTAGATGTATAAAGGGCCCTAATGTATTATATCGACAGAACTTAAATTTTCAGAAAACCAAAGCTATTGTTTATTGCCTTCGCTAAAAGGCTTTTACCTGTTCCTCCTAAAGCTCACTCCACTAGGAGATAAGGAGCTTCCATGGCTTTTTTAGGGAACAATCCTATTGCTGATAGTTGCAAAGCAGCAACACTCCACACACATTCTCAAAACATTATTGCATGGATATATTTGCACGCCAACAAGCCAGTGTTGGGCAAGCAGTCCTAAGAACTCTTTTTCAAAATACTGCAACCCCCACAGGTTAACCACTGCCTAGGGAGAGGGACTGCTTTACAGTGTATGCAAAGCATGTGTTTATACAGGACACATGCCTCGAACAGATTGTTACTTACCCTGTAAGCAATTGTTCTTGGCATCCAGTGCTGTAGATTCACATGCGCCAGCCCTCCGCAAAAAACCCTGCTTAGGTAGCAGTTCATATACTTTATATACCTACATCATACTACTGCATGGACATCACTTTGCTGATATATATCAACCTTAAATTCTCACCGACCTGCGGCAAAACAATCTGAAGATGGTGTTGATAACCATGCGCAGTATTACAAAGAGGAGGAGTCACACAGCCTTGTGACTCGAAGAAAACGTCTTGGAACAAAAACAACTTGTAATCATCCGAGCCCAACACTAGATGGCGGACTTATGCAAAACATGTGAATCTACAGCACTATATGCCAAGTACAGATGCTTACAGGGTAAATAACATAATCCATATCTACAGATTCTTTTTTCTGTTGGATGCTAGATCTGTTTGCGTAAAATTGTGATGCCCTGTAATTTGTAATTTCCAAACCCTAGTAGGCAGAATTCCGATGATTCTGAAGAGACCTCAACGCCTTATTGGTGGTTGACATCTGTGTGAGAGAAGCTGAAATAGGAAACTGAGTTACAGAAGCTGGAGGGATTGCTGCAGTCTAGCAAGGCCAGTATGCTGGTGTTGTGAAGGAGGCTGTGGACACCTTGAATATTAATCGCTATAGGCAGCAGAAGAAGTCTCCTTGCTTACTGAAATATTAAGTGGAAAGCAGTCTGCAGGAGCGATTCAATGAAGAGAAGGCAAGGAAGCCCAAACAGCACTTGATACTGTGTGTGAGACTGCAGATTCCAAGGGCTCCTAAGTGGTGCTAAGAAGATATGCTAGATTTGAAAGGCAGGGCAGCGGTCATATGTGCCATTTAATGTTGATTTGCATATTTCTCAGAAAAAGCAAATACCTCCATTGATCATTACAAGTAGATCAAATCTATTGTCAGGATGTTGGGTTTTAAATTGCCATTGAGGATGTTCCACAAACACTATCCCTGGTTCAGAGACTATGAACACAAATTTGTAAGTTCACATAATTGGCAATGGTCCTCTCAACACATTTTTTTGGACCAACAACAGATGTGGATAAGAGAAGAGGAACTTTATTAAGTACAAGGTTCCTCCTTACCTGTCTTGACCCCGCCAACAGAAACTTGCACAATTTTGTGCATGCGTTCCTGTAGCAGAGCAGGTGTCAGTGTGCATTTAGAGATGCATAAAATTGCTTTGCACCTATTGGTCTTGCAGTTGAAGGAACATGGATCCAGCCTTCCATTTCGGGAGAACGCTTCACCCATTTCCCCCATCCTTCCCTGTGTCCCCCGCCCCATGCTAACACCTTTATGATGGAGATGGCAACTTTTTTTAGAGAAAGGTGCCACAAAGGTTGTTCCACCTTCTTAGAGAGTGAAGGGTTGTTACTCCTGCTTTTGTCTGATCGCAAAAGAGTGGGTGTGCATCCAGTTTTAAATCAGTGCTTTATGAACAAGTTCATAAGGAAAGGTCAACTGTTGACCATCCAACAAGCTCGTTTGATATTACAGGAGCAAGATAAGTTGGTGTCTCTGGAATTCTTTGATGCCTATATCTATATTCTTACTGTGCACTTGCGCAGAAAATACCTTGGGATCATTATGTGGGATCTTCATTTGAGTTCCTTTTGGTGTTTCTTGAACTCTGAGGGTATTCACAAAGGTTATGGTGTTTGTGACTGCTCGTTTCAAAAGATCTTTGGTGGCCATCTACCCTTATCTGTAGTAATGGTTGATCAAAGCCGACTCTCCCTCTCTGGGGTCCAGGAGCTAGTCTGTTACAACCACCCTTTTGCAAGAGTTGTTTCATTCAGCAAACTGAAATAAATCTGTTCCGGTCTGGTCTCAAAGTATTCATCAAATAGGTGGATTTTGGACATTCCTCTTTTGCTAGCATAAGAGAGAGCTTTAGACATTAAGAACATTGTTTCTTGTTTGGGAGGAGTCCCTTTGAGCTAGTTTGCTCTACATTTCTTGAGTCTTTTGGCTTCATGTGTGCTTCTAGTTCATCTAGCTCGGTTGAGTGTCTGTCTTTCACATTGCGCTCTGTGCCCTCAGTGAAACCAGTTCTGTTAGGATGTGAAGGACAAAATCTATATACATCCTCTGGTAATGGTGTTACATGGTTTAATTGGGAGGTTTCAGCCTCCATGCCTTAAGCTGACTTTAGTCACCAATGCAACCCCACAGGGTCTGAATTTCAGTAGTTGGTGCACAGTCCAGGAAAGAAATCTCCTTAAAATTATTTTGAAGCTATGGGCAATCAGACTGGCCTTGAAAGATTGTCTTCCCCCTCTGCAAAGCAGGCAGGTACAGGTCCTACCAGACAACACTACTGCAGAAGTGCATGGGTTGTTATTGCCCCGGGTACCAAGCTCTAAATCTGTGGTAATGGGTTATAGACAGATCAATCTGATAGCAGCTCATCTAGCAGGTAAGGTTAATAGGACAACATACTTGAGCAGTCTGTTGTCAGTGGGCCAGAAATGGAATCTTCACAACTTTGATATTCTAGGATTGAGGTTATCTAGCCATATATCATTATACCAACGAGAACAACATAATGTGTGTTCGAATCTGAAGGATTCTCTGGGGCACACTATTTCCCTAGTATGGATCTTCAGCTCTATTATGCTTTTCCTATTCTTCCTCTTAGGCAGAAAGTCAAGTGCAACATCCTACTTTAGAAGCTGCATGTAATTTTCATTGCTCCTGATTGATTTTGTGGCGGAAGTCTTCTTTTAAGTCTGCCACTGACCTTTTCTTTAGAGGGAAGACCTCCTAAAACAGAAGAGAGGTTAGCACTCTATTTATCTTCTTCCAAAAGAGATATTGGATGTCCTTTTTTCAGCAGGTAGGATGCCAGCCCGGCCTTATATTGTCTATTTGTGCTACTTGATGTGCTGAACGTTCATTGGACACTCACCAGGTGCAGGTGGTTCATATTTTATAGTGTCCAATTTCCCTTGTGGAAAAGGGATTAATTATTAATATAGTCAGAGGTTATTTGACTGCTCTTTCGGCTTGTTTGTTCTCTCCTGAATTTGTTGCTGTGCCTAAGTTGCCAGTTGTTTGTAGGTTGCTTAATGGTTTGCAGAAGTACCCCCCCTCCCCTCCCACCCCCCTTTGCACACTGCTGGCAAATAACATAATTGCAGGAACAGTTGTCAGGGGAAGGGACATTCTCAATCCAGTAGCAAATGGGTTCCAACCCTACTCCCAATACCCAACTAGGCCTTCCATTTCTGTCTGACTAATGGCAAAAGACTAATTCCAATTGTCAACAGACTAAATAGACATTTACTTCACACAGATGGTATGATGTTTACTATTTTGATTATGAAACAATGTTTCGAAATATCAATAAGCAATACAATATGGTATGATGAACTATTTCCAAACTGTGTATTTCAGTGTAAGTTTGATCATGATGCAATATTCAGCAGCTGACAGGCCTTCTCCATTGGCAAAGTGCTGGTGTCTTTAATACTTAAGTACATGTCTCACGCCAGTTCACTGTTCAGGATGTATGTCGATATGACTTTCATATTATTATACTGTCAAGAATAGCTCATGATGGGTTATCATCACATTTCTGCAAGGAATCAGACAATATTGTTTCCCACATGCTTGGCGCTACCCATTGCCCCAAGGTTGGTAGATCCTTTTTTCAAACTTTTGCATCATTCCTTTCACTCTTGACTTGAAAATTGTATGACATTTGTTGGTATCCATTTTACCCCTTATAGCTGGCTGTATGACAAACCACTTGTTGTCCTGGAGTAAAAGTTTGTTGCTATTAGTTATTGTCAATCCCATCAAAATGAGTGCATTCTTTTGACCATCCTTTGTGGATGTCTAACTGGGAAAAGCTAGGCACTAAGTCTTAAGTACTTCAATTAGAGTTTAAAACATACTCCATTGGTAGTCTCCAGTCTAATGTATTTTAGAGCATCACAAATTCCCTTTTTGTTTTCACTTCCTGGTAAAAACATATTTGTTTTGTGTGAAAATCATCTGATTTCTATAAATAACTCCTGGTTCCACCGAGTTCACCATGAAACTTTTCTGTCATACAAGCACCGTTTTAAGTTTAATGTGTGTGTTCCCATGCTATTTGAATGTTGTGTATTGCATGTTCTCCTAGCCAGTTCACGTGTAAATTATTATTTGTTTGCTACTAATGATGCGAGAGAAGAGAAGGTTGAAATTTTCGTTCTAATTGTTCAGCATAAGTGCCCTGTCTAGGATACATGCAAATCAGAGAGAGGCTTCTGTTTGAAGCTAAGCAGAGGATCTTCTGAAGAACAGCAACTTTTTGAATCAATACAAAACTATATTCAAGAGGTGTCCAGCAGTGGCCTTCAACGCCCAGAGCAATGTCATATGTTAAAGCAAGTGGGAAATTATATATGAATTTAACCTGAGATTTAGCCAAGCACCAGCCTGGTTTCACTAAATTTACTTGTACATGCGTAGCTTGCGGTTCGTAGTCTCTCTTCTCAAGTATTTAGGGCTCCCAAGGGAGGTCAGGGTCTCTGCGGTGTTATGGCCATCTGGGTCTGTAGCGGAAAGATAAGAGCCATTGGCAGTGCAGAGTAATTCAGATATGCTGAGCAGGTTTGTTAGCGGTGCAGGCACACTAATTTGTACTATGCAGATCATACCCGAGGTCTGCTGCTGCAAAGTGCAGCTGGAGTAGAGTCACGCTGGCCTCGATGACAGTCACAGGCGTCCAGTGAAGACGGCATGTTCTGTGCAGCTTGGGATTGTCTCTTCAGGAAAGCCTGCTCTCAGGTACAGTTTTGAGTCTAGCTTATAGTGGTGTCTCCTCCGTTAAGGCGGAGGAGCATTGCCCCACTGAACAAACGGAAAAATAAAATGATAATAACTATCTTAATGATCATCTTAGTTTTCCTATTGCAGTCAGTGGCTCTCGGGCAGGGCTGGCCAGAACAGGGGAAGGAGTGGTTTTCACTCCCTAAGTGCGCATGACTGCTTGGCCGGCCAAACAGTCATGTGCACTTTGCATCTTCCCACAAGGCTGCATTGCACAGCCTGGTGAGGAACATGCCCAGCCTCCCATTACCCGTCTGCGTGCTGAATCACTGCACTCAGACCATTCATAACGTTGCATTGCAGCTTTGTGATTGGCTCAGGGGTGCCTGGGAGCCCGGGTGCTTCCTGCTACCGGACGGGACTGCAGGAAGAAGGAAGATGACAGAGGAGATGTGGCGGCCGGCTATTACAGGTAAGTCCTCATTTATAAAAACCGATGCCTGGCACGACGCGCAGCGGGCGTGCCTAAGGCAAGCCCCGTCCGCGCCTGGGCGTCGCCAGTAGCCAGGACTCCTGGATGTCCGGCACCAGACCCAGGTAGTTGAAACAAGGGACTTGGGGAGATACATGAGGCAAGAACTCCTCCAGATCAGGCAAGCCATTTCAGATAAGTGCATACATCTGCAAAACACCATGTCATGTAGAGCTATGGAAGGTCCCTTTACATGTAGATCATGCCGCTTTCAGAGCATGAAACAGGAACACTTTCCTACTAACAGCATGATGTATGACCTGAGCTGTGGTCAAAGTCGACAGCTCGACCACCCTGACTTCTCCCCCGTCACCACATCGGAAATCTGAGGCTGGAATTGCCTATTATGCAATGTTAGATCTCTACCTAAACACGTGACCGAAATATGGGATCTGTTCTCATCTAAACTCCCTGATACCGGGTTTTTTACTGAGACCTGGATAAAACCCAGCTCTATTCCGGCGATTGCAGTGGCTCTCCTGGAGGGTTATCGGATCCAAAGGTTGGATAGATCATCTAAGACGGGGGGCATAGCTATAATCCATCAAGACTACATCAAAGTCTCCATACCCAACCAACTTAGCAATGACACACTGGAAATCTTGTTTTTTAGAATTGATCTGCTCTCCCAACAGAGCTAGAAAGGTGCCCTGGTCTACCGGCCTCCGGGTCCCCTTTCTAACTTCTCGCTCCAACTCATGGAACTCATCTCTCCACATGTTATTTCTACTAGAAACTTTCTGCTCCTAGGTGATTTCAATGTCCATAGTGAGAACACCATAAACCAAGATACTTCTACTTCCCTGGCAGACTTAATATCACTGGAATTAAGTAAGATCAACAATGGCCCCACCCATCTAGCTGGGCATACGCTGGATATTAAACTTAGTAGCTCCCCCAATATCATTTGTGGAGCTACTTCTCCCCTAACCTGGAGAGACCACTCACTAATAGAGTTTCACATTAAGGGCCCTGGGATGCCCAATATCTCCCGCTCGAACTCATCTAGGTGGTGCAGACAGTGGCACAAACTCAGGCCGGAGCATTTTCAAGATATTTTTCCTAGCCCGCAGAATCTTGACTCGGACAACGTAGAGGAATGCCTGGCCGGTTTTAATTCTACTATTAAGCCACTATTGACCGTCTAGTCCCGCTGAAACAACATTCAAGCATAGCTAGACATCCCGAGACAGCATGGTTTCCCCCAAACCTCCGGACAGAAAAGAGCCGCTGTAAACATTTGGAACGACACTGGCGCCATTCGCACGTTTCTCAGGATAAAGAAAGATATAAACTTGCACTGGCCCAATACCATAAAAACATTAAAATTGCTTGCAGAACCAACATAGCGATCCAACTTGAACAGGCTTGGGAAAGCCCCCAAAATTCTTTATCAGATCTTAAAAACTTTCACCAATCCCAAGGCATGCGATAATGAAGAAACATCCTCTCAAGCCCTGTGCAACAAACTAGCAGTACACTTTACTGAGAAAATTTAATTGATTTACAATAAAAATCACTTCAGCTGGAAGACCTTGGACTGACCTCACAGCAAACTATCCTCTGGGCATAGATAATGCACAGAGATTAGACCAATTCAGGACACTTAAGCCAGAGGATGTAGAACTGCTACTAAAAACCATAAAGTCAGGCCTCCCACTGGACATTATTCCAGCCAAGACCACCACACTGCTTGCCAAACAACTTGCTGCCCCTATCTGGTCTATCTTGAACTGTTCGATAGAAAAAGGTCTCCTCCCTTTAGAATGGAAAGCGGCACAAATTATATCCATCCGAAAAAATCTTAAAGCCCCTATGGTGGATTTATCCAACTATTGACCCATTTCATTACTACCTCTCCCCCTAGCAAGGTTCTAGAAAAACACATTAATAAACACCTGTCGGATTTTGTCGACGCTTCGAACTGTCTCAATCCATCTCAGTCGGGCTTCCGACCTAGGCATAGTACGTAAACTTCTCTGATTGAGGTCACTGACAACATTAGAGTGTCCCTGGACAATGGACAAGCAGTACTTCTGGTGTTGTTTTACCTTTGGCAGCCTTTGACACGATTTCCCACCAGACTCTGCTCAGGAGACTTGGGGAAATTGTCCTCTAAGGGAGTGCTCTGCAATGGATGACGAGTTTTTTGTCTGACAGAACTCAAACCATAAATCTTGCCCCTTTCCGTTCAAAGACTACTAAACTAACTAAGGGAGTACCGCAGGGCTCTTTCTTGATCCCCACCTTATTTAACATATATGTTGCTCCCTTAGTGGGACTACTAAGGAAATTAGGATTTGTTCCTATGTCTTACGCTGATGATACTCAGCTACTACTCTCCTTTGATAAGAACAATCCAAATGCTCAGTCCATATACTCAGAGAGGATGATGACCATCGCATTCTGGATGCGAGACAACTTCCTCCAGCTTAATGCAGGGAAAACTGAGATCATGTTGCTTGGGGAGGCATCATCAAGGTGGTCCTCTGGGTGGTGGCCAGAGAAATTGGGCATTACACCGACGCCCAAAACAGTGGTAAAAAATCTTAGTGTTTGGACCAGAAACTGACTATGAAGGAGCACGCCACATCAATTACTGGGTCATGTTTTCATGTGCTCGGTCTCCTTCTGAATGTATTTTCCTTTTTGCCTCTAACCACGAGGAAAACACTTATCCAGGCATTAGTGTTAAGCTGCCTGGACTACTGCAATGCCCTGCTGATCGCAGCAAATGAAGCATCTTTAAACAGGCTGCAGGTAGTCCAGAATACTGCAGCTCGCCTGGTATCCAGTGCCCCTCCTCGAACAGCCTCCCGCCCCCTTCTGCAACAGCTTCACTGGCTACCAGTGCGGATGCGGATTAGGTTTAAGATCTGTTGCATGGTGCACAAATCTCTGAACAGCAAATGCCCCAGTTACCTTGCAGAGAAACTACCAAATACATGCCGCCCAGGTCCCTCCGTTCGGGGTCCAAATCTTTTCTAGTGGCTCCCCGCTATAAAAAAGCACACCTAGTAGGCAAAGCCTTTTCCCACCGGCCGCCATCTTGCTGGAATGGTCTCCCGGTAAGACTGCGACAATGCTCAGATCACCTACAGTTTAGAAGGCTTCTTAAAACCGTACTATTTTAACCCGTTTCTTGTATGTAGCTGGCTGTAGCAATCCGATAGCGCAGCGATACCCCTTGGGGGGTGATTCAGGTGCTTTACAAATAATAAATCCAATCCATTTTCTTTTTCTTTCTTCGTCATCCCCCTCACCCGCTACTGCTAGCTAATGTTGGTTACTTAGATACTGCACCATGGGCCACCCACGGCCTCAGATCTGCAGGATCTCAAAGATGTTCTGGGTCTCCTTAGTGTCCCGTTCAGGAATATACACTATCCTTGCAACTGCTCAATGTTTGGGCTCACCATCATGGCCCCTGTCATCAATTACAGGTTGTAGGGATGCTCAAAGCCTCACATCTGCAGAATGCAGGTGCTCGCAGCAATATTGGACCATATCAGGGAGTGCCCTCCGCAGTGTGGCCTCGTGCCTACAGTACTTCATCGAAAAAGCTGTTCCAGTGGTGGCTTCTGTGGTAGTCTGGACCATAGAGTGCTGGTTGGAGTTCACAGTGACCAGCACCTCACCAACAGCATCAGCACACATGATCTCCAGCTTTACCAGAGCAAATCTAATTCTAAGGTCACATTTTATCCGGGTCTGGTGGCTCAGTGGACTAATGCATCCACTGCAGGGGCCTGTGTTCTACCTCATGGTCACAGGTTCAAATCCCGGCGGGTCTTTCATCCATCTGAGGTCGATAAAATGAGTACCATTGAGTTGGGTAACAAACATCTGTTATTCAGCGCCAAGATACCCCGTTAGGGGTGAATGTGCGCTTTACAAATACACGTTATGTTATGTTATAGCAGTCTACAGCCTACTTATCAAGGCTCATCCACATAGATTTTCTCACCAGTTCTAGCGGTTTGGTCCTGACCCCCTAAAAGAGGACAGCCAATGAATGATTAATTCTTTGTCCTGGTTCTTTACATGGGCTTGCATTAGCTTTAGTGAGTCAAAAGATGACAGTGGACTTATTTTATCCAGTCCTAGTGACAGATCGCCTCTTCAAATGTCAACATGAATTTCAAGTTTACCCGGAACTTTTGAGGGGAACCACTTATTGCAGAGTACAGTTCATGTCAGAGAGACTCATCCCCAAGGGACCAGTTTGAATAAAGCTGTCACTTTGTTCATTGTGTATTTCATATAAATTGTCCCTGTCTCTAGCACAAATCACAGGAAGTGGTGGTGCATCATCCCAGTCTCTTATAGTTTGTTTACCTTCAGAAAAAAACTCAGTGCTCATGTTTGTGGCACTACAAGTTTTAGACGGAATACTTTTTGATTCTTCAGTGGTCACCAGAATTGCATTATATATATACTTTAAACTCTTGATATTTGTTTCAGACTGAAATAAAACACCAAGCTCCGGTACATGTCCCCTAGGTGAAAATGTTGCTACACTGTTAGAATGTGTTTTGACTTTTTGGCACTCTGCAGTGTCTTTAATATCCAACTTTTACTTTATTTATTTTATTTGTAAATTTCAAACGTATAATGTACAGTGTAGAGAGGCAGCCAAAAACATGAGACACACACAGGGGCGCATACACAAGATAATACAGTGCAGACATAAAGGCATACATGTCTCTGATCTTTCATTATCCCGTTAATTACAATATAATGTTACAATCAGGACTGTTTCGCTGTGACATATCAGAGTTGGACACCAAATAGGCTGTTAGTGGACTCCAAATATCTTTTGGCCGTGATGATATCGGCAATTCTTCCGCAAATAGCTCCAAACAAGAATGTTGCCTTCAGAAAACCTTTCACGGTAATGCCAATCTTCAATCACTCACCTTTTCCATCTGTGCTGGTTTATTTTGATTGTAAATTAAAAACATATTTGATATGAGCTGCAGCGACAACTCAGTTCTTTTCACATTTAGCTAGAAGTGTCTTTTGAAATAATAGTTCAGCAACAAAGAGAGTGCCACTACAGCAGGCGCCCTGAAACCTGGGGAGTCGCTTGAAATATTTCAAGTGACTCCCCATGGATTCCTCATTCTTGGCTCTCTGAGCCCTCTATACTCTTGCTTTTGCACAGCAGTCTGCTTCCACAGACAACTCACACTCAACCGTTTATTTGCAGTCTCACAAAAAGGAATGCTGATCGTATGGATGCCCAGTTTGGCATCTCTCTCATCTTCACTCATCTTTTGCAGCCTTTGTAATGAACTACAGTTTGCTACAGAGGATCTCTTCTAAGCGTGTGTAAGCTCCCACTCCAGTCTTAAGAGTGCCACTTATGCTCATCTGTCTTGCAGGTCTGCCGTAAGTGCTCTGTGCATAGAAACAAGTGCAGTAATCATACGTTGACACTCTAATCTTTGTAACGCAACAATGATGCTTCGCAGATGGTGGTGTAATACTTTAGTTGCCCAAATAATGTTCTACCAGCATTCTCATTCCTTCTTTGTAAAATGTGACGCACATTTTTTTTGGTCAGTTTTGTTGGTCTGCGGCCAGTAAGTGAACCGCTGTTTAAACAAAAAGATTTTACAGACCAGTGTCCGAAAAGACAGCCAAAAGTATACTTGACTGAATAAATATTTAGTAGTAGAAAGGGTGGAGACCTTGCTCCATGTCATCAATGATACTGTGTCCAGAAGTGGGCTTTTAACCTATAAATCATTGCAAATAGGTCTGTTAAGTTTCAGTGGAAGCAAGCCTATGGCTACCAGGCCCAGAATGCATTAGGTTGTCAAATTTAAGTCCGAGACTGGAGAGGAATCTGTGATGACAAAAGTCAGGTGTCCAACCCAATGTAGGTGTTCTTCTCAGCTCAGAGAGGGATCTGAGCTCTTGTTGGAGATACTGTTTGTATTTTAGTTTCCTTTGGTGCCAAGGTGAATATACTTCCAATTAAGATATGCATAATTTCCAAGCACTTTCACACTAAGAATTTCATGCCTGATGTAAATCTGCCATCCCAGTTATACTTGGTGTGGTATGAAACCTTTACATTTTACATTAAAGTTGTGCTCTTGCTTCTGAAGGTACTGTGTAATTTGCAAAACATTCATTTGTTTTTTAGCTCACGGACAGCTCAGTTTCGAATCCGCTTTTGTCTGTGGAAGACACTGTGGCCAGACCTTTAGGTAGATAAGCAAGCAAGCATGAATATTAGATATTAGAAAGCAAGACTGAATACCTATTTGTTCAATTTTCTACTTGTGTTTTGAGTCTTCCGCTCATTGGGCTGGTTTCCTATCATCTTGTAATTAGACTTGGGAAAACTTTTAATTGCTCTGGCTAATTGGAAGAATTCCTCAATTTTGTATTAAAGCAAAATTCATTAAATTTCTTTAACTATCCCATTGTAATTGTATGTAACTGCTTACCCAGCTGCGCACATCGTGTTAAAAAACTCCATTAAAAAACTTGCGAGGTACCAGTGGGAAACTGGTTCACGCAGAAAGTCAGCATCTTGCAAAAATGTTTTACGCAAGGTGCGCTCTGGTAAAAAAAAAAAAAAAAAGTGGCAACAGATACCATCAAAGTGCTACAAAAAGTTAATTTTGTTGAATTGTATGAAATTATATAGGATAAAAAAAAATCTTTTTTTTCTCATTTGCGTCCCAGAATTATTGTGGTCAAAATCAGAAGATCTCCTTAGACCCAAGAGGAACTGTCAGTTGTCTCTAACTTCCTTTTGTGCGAGTTAAACTCTGTTAGACAGATAGCAATAGGAGCCATACAGACCTGCCGTAGAATCTCTTATCTGCATGTGATGTTAAAGGGGTGCCCCGCTCTTGTTCCCCCCCCCAAATCAATACGTATACACAGTGATTAGTATTATACTTTTATATGATTATTTATTTTGTAGTATTAGTCTACAAAATCATATGTGTCTAAATGATCATAATTTTTATAAGCAACTATAACCAGACTTTATTAAACTTCAATTATTCCACGTCATGTTTGACTTTCCTGCATACCTTTTGCTGTAATCAGGTCAGCAGTTCAGCTCTTCAGAATTCTCAGCAACCGGTCCATGTGTCTAAACCTACCCCCGCAGCAGTACCTTATAATCTTTGATCACTGATCATGTCCTATAGAGCTAGGAGTGGAACACTTGTGGTTGGTTCTTGCTTTGCTACAAGGATGTGCCAACAATGTTTTGATTGAATGCAACAGATGGATGCTACTGAAGCTCATCCGTTGTTCTTTAAAAGACAAATCTCTATGGAAACATCATTCTTTGAAGTTGTGGTTCCAACACGCATACCAGACAATCTGAAAGCTATCCTTCACTATTCTGTCAAGTTAATTTGTCTGGAAAACAAGAACCTTTTTAAATGGAAGATGTGGCAATCGAGCACTGTTAACATTGCCATTCAAATGATTAGTTAGCCTGAGCGGAGTTTGCGGAGTTCTGCAATGCGGAGCTCTGTGAAGAGCTGCTTTCGGTGCGCCGCGCTAGGTGGAGCTCCGCTAGCGGCGGAGTGCATTGGATAAATGCTGTTTGCTGTGATTTTCAGTGGCAGGTGCTTGTGTGCACTGTGCAATCATCGTGACCGGCACCATGCACAGCGCAAGCGGGCGCTGCTTCCCTTCTGCTGCTCGAGTAGATTTTTACTCGCGCTGCAGCTTTCTCAACGCGAACGGACAGTATCTCAACGCGAGCGGCCACTCGCAATAAGAAACTTGACCGCCTGCATTTAGAAATCTTGCCGGGTGGTTGATTTTCCACACTCGCGCTCGCCAACTTGATGTTGACGATCGCGAACAAGGAACAATCTTGCCGGGTAGTGGATTTTCCTCGTTCGCGTTCGCCAACTTGACGTTAACAAATGCGAGCGAAGGAAAAAATTCTGCTCTGCTATGCGGAGTGGAGTTTTTGGGAACTCCATGATGCGTAACGCGGAGTGTGGAAAGCTCTGCAAACTCTGCGAGCGGAGTTCTCCTCCCAGACTTAATGATTAGTCTAGTTTTCTGTGATTTTCAGTGGCAGGTGCTTGTGTTCACTGTGCAATCATCGTGAACGGCACCATGCACAGCGCAAGCGGGCGCTGCTTCCCCTCTGCTGCCCGAGTAGATTTTTACTCGCGCTGCAGCTTTCTCAACGCGAACGGACAGTATCTCAACGCGAGCGGCCACTCGCAATAAGAAATTTGACCGCCTGCATTGAGAAATCTTGCCGGGTGGTTGATTTTCCACACTCGCGCTCGCCAACTTGATGTTGGCGATCGCGAACAAGGAAAAATCTTGCCGGGTAGTGAATTTTCCTCGTTTGCGTTCGCCAACTTGACGTTAACAAACGCGAGCGAAGGAAAAAACTTCGCTCTGCTATGCGAAGTGGAGTTTTTGGGAACTCCATGATGCGTAACGCGGAGTGTGGAAAGCTCTGCAAACTCTGCGAGCGGAGTTCACCTCCCAGACTTAATGATTAGTCTAGTTTTCTAGGCACTATGCCTTTACACACATTCCATAACATTAAATGCAGTCATGTGTATATACAGTCAGGCCTGCCTTGTTTGCAACATGCATTATTTTTTTACGAAAGCACTGCCACACACAACAGTTTTGTACACCCCATACTTTTAATATTGGTAAAGATAGATGCAGCATTGCAGTCCTTAGATGTGCTTTACTGATTGTGGTGCAGCGTAGCTGGAATAACACAGCCCAGAGTAGGCAATTTCATATATGTGGGCCTTAGCACACCTGGCAGTCAGGAAGTGTACATTTGATTGCAGTTTGTAGCTGTGATGCCATCATTCTGCAGTTTTATCAGTGGGGCAACAAATAGGCAAAAGATGCAGCTAGCTTAGAGCTCTAGTGACGGCTAAAGGGGCAGCGGCTGCCTCCTCTCCCCCTGCTTCCGATTTTCTTTATTAGAGAAAAGTAGCAGCAGCACCGTTCCACTACTTCTGTGCACAGTGGGCTAGTGAGCACAAATTGCTCTGCATTCATACACTGGTTGATTGGATACACAAGAGGTGGCCTTGTATCAGGGCCTGTGGTGGAAATCATATGCAAAAGTATTTAGTTGTGTGTGTTTGCAAATGGGCAGAGCTTGCCCAGCAAGCAAAGTGTAATGAAGTTATATGATGCATGTCAAGTGCAAGACCAGAATCTGCGTCAGGTGCAGAATTTGTTGGCCAAATAACAAACAATTGATTCATTTCGCCAGTGTTGGGTGGGGTGGTTTGTGTGTGCATGTGCTAGATTGTAGTGTATTGAGCAGTGCCACTGCCTATCTGCCAATGTAACCTGACTTCTGCAACTTAGCCCAAAGATGACATGTGTTGTCCTCGCCCTCCCATTTTGGCCATCATTGGTGCAATGAAGCCCGCCCCTAGTATGATGCTGGCAGTTGCTAGCATTCTGTGAGCATGGTATAATGGTGATATCCCCTGGGCCAGTCCACGCTTTGGCATATTTGTAGTAATTCGTGGCATTTTGTTGACCACTTTAGCCTGAAGGTCCCTACCCTGCCCAGACATAATGAAAATCATTAAAATGATTAACGAAAAGCCCTCTATCCCCTTGCGAACTGGGAACAAAAAATCACAAACAACAAATTGTATTGCTCCTTATTAAAAGCAAATCCGAAATTCTGCTGTTACGAAAAAGATACTCACTTAGGGTTCGACCAGTGGTGGCCCAACACGCTTATATCTGCTCCCTCGCCCAAGGAGGCTGTGAAAAATCTGGGAGTTTGGGTTGACAACGCCTTGTTCTTTGAAGCACAGACCAGAGCAGTGGCAGGGCTTTGTTTTGGGCTTCTGTGCGGACTTACGCCGCAGCTGGGGTTTTTTGACCCACAAACACGCCATATCATTATCCAATCTACGATTCTGTCCAGATTGGATTATTGCAATTCTCTGTATCTGGGTTCTAATAAAGTTCGGATACATCTTCGCAGAGAGTGCAAAATGCGGCAGCACGTACTCTCTTTGCTCTCCCTAAATTCTGTTCAGTGTCAAAATTCATTCCTAAATTACACTGGCTGCCGGTGGACAAGGTAATCCATTTCAAGACCTTGTGGACAGCCCACAAAATCTTCACCCATCAAGCGCCTTCTATCATGTCTGATCTTCTCTCGCCGTATATATACCACGCCTCAAGTTGCGCTCTGCGGATCAGCATGGCATGTGTTCCCCGAATCAAAAGAGCAATAGCTGGGGGGGGCGCTCCTTCAGGGCAATGGCGTCAGCCCTTTGGAACACCCTCCCTGTGACCATCAGGAGCATTCAGAATCACATGGCTTTTATAAAGGCTATAAAAACCTGTCTCTTTACGGTCTAGCCTCTGCCCTCCTGTCTCCACCCTGCAATGTTGTTTCTGGTTCTAGCGCTGTGTCGCCCCGTTGCTGGGGCAGCCATGCGCTCTACACTTTTTTTTAACATAACATAAAAGCAAAATGCACCAAGGAATATTCCAACCTGTTATGACCTATAGCCAGTGTTGTTAATAGAGCCCAGCTAGGTCTGACGCTTTTCTTCAGGACTAAACTGATGTTCTCAAATTTTGCTATACCTATTACAGAAGTCTAGTACCCCACTACATTCAGGACTAAAGGAATTAATTTCATACTGTACCCAGCAGTCACCTCAGGTATAGTGTAACCCCTTATAAAAAAAAAAAAATCAAGATGTTAGAGACAAACTAAAATACTGATCATTATGTACATTACCCTACACTTTAGTATAAGAGAGTGTGCCAGTTCTCTCAATCACCACATGATTACCTGCAGAACCATACATTAACTGTTGGTGTTCTGATATCCTATCTCTTTGTTGCACATTGATCATGTTCTTGTTATGTATATTCCAAACAAAGAATTAATCAATGTCTTCACGAAACATAACTGATATCTAATATATGTGACATATTTATTATCATCCATTTATATAATAGTCCCCTGTATATATAGAACAATTAAGTTAATCTCATGGAATGGTATTGTAGTCAGTCAGTATTTTTCATTCGGCTATACCTAGCCATAAATGCACAAATAAAAATTCAGTGAAAACAGACAGTTCATTACATCATAATAATAGTGTTAAAATATTTCAAGCGGAAAAGAAAAACCTACAAATTAATACAACCAATACGAGGGCAGATACTTTCTCCTAGTAGCCAAAGAACATCTTAAAAAGTTAATTTCATCATACCGTGTGCCGAGAGCCAAATTGTTGAAGGACACCAAGGTATGTCAAAAAGTCTATGAACATAATTAAAACTAATGCCCATTGTGATTTTAGTCTTGATTTACCTACTGAAGGCCCAGTGATTTTACCAGCAGTATTAGATAGGTAGGCCCATCTGTAAATCAAATATATAACACACGCCCATATCATCAAAACCCGCCGTCTCATGTTTCAGAGTTATCTATGCGTCTGTCCCTCTCTCTGTATAGAGTGAAGGTGCCCGTCTGAGTGTATGTGTTTTTTAAAAACTTTTTACTTACGTTTTCAAAACAATCAACAATATAGCACTGCAGAAGAGGGAGAGACAGGTGTACATCAAAATATATCTTGGGTGATTCAGGGGGACTGTGCAAATCATCAATAGGAGCATTCCATTTTTCTCCATTCTCCTGTGAAGGGAACTGCTTACCCCCATGTAATCCACAACCACACATCAAGTCTCTCATCGTACATGAATTATGTCCTTCAGCCAGTCTAACAAGCACTTTCAGAGTCACATTCACACTCAGTACCTTGACCCTCCGCATCAGTCTCTGGATCCAAGAACCCTGCACACAAAGCGCTCCACACAGCGATATCCTCCTGCCTCTCCTACTGAGTCTCATATGGGCTTCCTCCACGACCACCCATTCCAGAACATCTCCACCACAACGGTCAAAGTCGGAAGCCCTCTGACCCAACCAAGTAATGGCTACACGTCTTTTAGCCAGAACTAGGACTAACTGCAAAAAAATCTGTTGGACATTTTCTTCCCCTTTGGTCTCACAACGTTGCCCAAGAGGCAGCAAGCTGAGATGACATCAAATGTAATATGTACTTCCTTTTTGGATATGTGTCACTTCCTGGGACCAATACCTCTGTACCTCTCCACACTCCCAAATACAATGCATAAAATCTGCCCTGTCTGTGCCGCATCTAGGGCACTCTCCCGAGTGGGTGGAATCCCAGCGCTAAAGTCACTGCGGTGTGTCTGTGTGTGTTTTTTATAAGGAAAATGGACACCTGCTGCGTTTATGTCAAAATGCAACTTATATGATGATAGCAGTAGAAGACTGATAAGAGTGCCTGGGGCGATTCCAGAATAAGGGATGTGCTATGCTAGAATGTAACCCCCTGAGTCACTGATTTTTATATGGGCAGCATGGTATTTAAATTAAGTGTCCATTCAGTATTCAATATTTTGTCAATATGTGTCATCTTCTTTGTGTTGTGCCTTTTCCCCAGACACAAAGCCAAAAAAATAGGGAACAGATTTACTGATCTCGCGCTAGTTCTGGCGAGAAGGCAGATCGCACAGCAAAGGCTAGTAAGTAACCCCCCGTCAATGTTAACATGGGAGAAGAATGTATATACCTGGTCGAGAGCAGAATTGAAGGCCCTCCAGAAAGAGGACTCGCAAGGTATACGTAGGCATCCCATTGTGGACCTATGGGCGGAGGTACTAAGAGATTGGGAGTCTCGGAATAATGAGGAAATAGAGGAAAGCGATGACATAGAAGAGACTCGAGGGAAAAAACACCAGATATAGGACCAACAGACCAAATGGGTAACCTGCAATCACGATAACAACAAATAACCACATACACACGGAGGCTGGACCCGGATCCAGAAGCCCCATGGCAGACCGTGAGGCATACCCACAGATACATACGATGGAGTACACAAGGTATGAGACAATACACCACAAAGTTTGTTTTGGTTTGTTATGTTATTTGTTTATAAATGGACAGGAAATGTTTGTAAGAGTAATAACGATATAACTCCCTGGGGAAATTATAAGGCAAAATGCGGAGTGTTAAAATATTGTGTGTACTGCAAACCGCTGCTCGGAACAAAGATTAAAAGTTGAAACCTGTCTACCAATGTAACAATAGACCCGATATGCGTAGATTTGCAACTTAAGAAATGTTCTATGATAAACCGTATTTGTAAAAAAATATTTACATAAATGTGAAAAATCAATAAAGATATGTTAAAAAATGTGTCATCTTCTTTGAACCCTAGACTTCAGGAGATATCATGGAGAAAGTAACAGCATTACTATTAAATCAATACTTGAACTAACAGAGAGAAGAGAAGTATTTGTGGAGGTCATCCAATTATAATGGAGGTCACTGATGTGCACACGCGACATCCATGGGTGGCTACAATGGTAGCCTTTGGATTCTATAGTGAAACAATCAATCCTGAGTAGATGGGGAAATGGCGCATCCATCTAGCTCCTAGAGTGGTATTATTAGATTGTGTTTGCCCTAAGGGTGAAAAATGTTTTCTTACTCTCTGGTACATACAGATAACTATCCTGTACTGTGTATAGTCTTTAATGCAGGAGAATAAAGGAGATGTGCTTTACTAAAGCTGGGTTTCTGGGCCTTGATATGATAAGAGGCAGATTTTAATAGATCTCATTAGTGTCCACTTTTGAACAAGTGCATTTATTACCCATGGAATGGCTGATTTGATGTTGGTGTGGGGATGTGGGGATTTTGATGGGCAAGTGACTGGGAGCTGGTAGAAATGGAGTAGGATGAGACTTCATTTGATTGTTGTGTCTGTATAATGACATGTGAATGCAACTACATTGAAAAAATTAATTGGTGAAATTAATTTCAATTCAGTGCAGTGACTATTACTTTTTTCGTCAGAGACTAGCAGGTTTGGGACCTTTTCTACTACTTACCCATCTACCCTATTTGTACCAGGAAACGGTGTTTTGGACCCAACTGGGGACAACATGTCATTTTAGTCAGAGGTGCAACATAATGTTTTTCGTGGGGCATTTGATATTGCTAATTAAATTATAAGCCTTTACATCACAATTATCAGAAATGAATTCCACATTCCACAAGAAATATCAGGTATATGTACTCGATTGCACTAAAGCCCATTCTTTGTAAAAGAATAAATAAAAACATTTTCCCAGTCTCGGCGTGTACACCTCTCTGTATTTGAAGTCCAATAGGTGTGATATCCATTGGTCTCGATGACGTTTGGGCAGCTTCCAAGTGACTTAGCATTTTGAAGTGGGCGCTTGCCTGGGTCAATCGCTAGTGGCTTTTTCTGCTTTGCTGTTAGCTGGTTTGATATGTCGAGTCCTACAGTAACCGTGTAGTGAGGTGTTACCAAAATGTACACATTTCATAATTGTAGAACCCAGCATGACTCCGCAGAGCACCTGCCCATGCTTGCTCTTTCTAATAAAGCCCGTAATGGAGGAGAATGCTCGACCTATGCAAAAAGTTATTGTGTCTTGAAATTTGACAACTTTGATTCGTATATCCAACTTTTGGATGTTAATAAATGGTTCTTGTGTTTTTTCTTTACCACTTGTTTTGGCAGAAGTGAAACGACTACCGTTGTTTTAGTAGATCTATTATGATTTGAGTGGCAGGTTTCAGAATGTTCCCTTTTGATTGTGTGCTTCTCTCTGTTTCCTTTTATCCATTTAAGTGCTATACAAAGTACTTTATTGGCATGAAAACCTAGAGCAGAGCTTTATTGCCAAAATAAACATACCGAGAACACCGCATGATATATATATATAAAAAGCTGCTATGAGCATAGCTTTCCAAGCTGCTTTGTGAGTAGTGGTGGTTTATGCTCCTTGTCTCATCTGATAACTTTGTATTTTTTCCAACATGAATTACGATCCTGTAGCCTCTTCCTCACTCAAGCTCTCTAACATTTTCTGTAATGTACTCAGAATCCTACGGCCCGCGCTATTGAATGTCAGGCAGGGATGCCAAACACAAAGTCTTGATTCTACTTCTGCCCCTTTAATCCACCACCAGACGCGCCCTTTCTGTCTCTCGTGTAGAATATTTGCTTCCCCTGCTTTCTCCCTTTCTCGCTATTTTTCCATCTTTCTCTTCCTTCTTCTTTTCCTCCCGTGTCTGTTTTTCACTCTCTTGCTCGGAGTTAGTCTGCTGAGGACAAAAAGTGGACCCCAAAAATGAGTGCCGGTGGGCCCCACCTGCATCTACCAGCTCAAATTAAGCACAGACGAAACCGGATGTCCAGATATTCTTCACCAATCAGGTCCATCAGTAAAAAAGAATTCTTAGTTGAACAAGACAAGGTCCTGATTTTGTGAACAGTTTATATTTTGGTCATTGTATTTTCAAAGTAGAACCCAAAATGTTTGCCATTTTGGTGTCGTCCTTATATGTTATATCTTTTTCAATCCCACAACCTTGTGTTTGCCGACTCGTGCTAATTCCTAATCACAGTGGCATAGAAAATTAGTTATTGAAATCGCAATTAAAAGGTGAGTGAATGAGAAAGTGTTCGATTGGGAATGTCATCGTACATTATTCACATAACCCAAGAATTTCCTCTATGAATTCTAAACAAAGTACCAAGAATAGTTACCAACCAACAATAACTAACATCAATGTAGGTTTCTTAATATAAACATATTGCCATCTATCCAATTGCCAATCTATTGACGGCATGTAACCCTGATTTCTGTTTGAATTGGCCAGAAGGTGGCTCATAGTCTTACGAATCTAGTAAAAGCCTTGGACTCTTAGAATTCATAGTTTTAGCAGTTTACAGTGGAACTTGTATATTTGATCAATTATTGAAGCATGTCAATTGACTGTATAGAGTCCATATTACGGTAGCCCTTATTAGGAACATTTTTTACATGTATGTTTAAGTATCACGCAGAATGTTTGATATATCGCCAAACAAATCATTTTTGTTGTCATCATTGGCCTCCATACAGATAGAAGTGGTTGAGTTTTTGTTCCCCAGGATCTGTGGAATGAAGTAAAGAGGAATTGAACAGGAAAGTGCAGTGAAAATTATTTTGAGTGTGGAGTACTCCAGTTTTTTGTACGTTATTTGAAAAAGTCATACCATCACAGAGTGATTGAGATGCTGATGCACTTAAGAAACCGATTATTCAACAAAAATGCAACTTTTCTGTATGGCTTTTTGTAGCCATGTTCTAATTAAGTAGTTGGCAAAGGAGGTAAAACAGACGACTCAATCTGCCTCCCGCCCTTAATGTTGATAGTTATTTATTGAAAGTACAGATATGTTTATGTGTTCCAGAAGATTGTGTTGCCTTTTTAAAAATATACAGAATGCCCACACAAAAGGATCAGTACCTTATACATAACTTTGAGGATTCTTTAGAGTCGAATGTTATCGTGTTTGAAAAAATATTATCGGTCTATAATCTTATTGGTTTTCAGTCTAGTGGGTCAGCATCTTATTTTGCATCGGCCGAAGTGTTCCTCTGAACACATACCACACTTGTTCTACATTTGCGTAGTACCACGACTCAGTCATTCATCTGATCGCTCTTTAATGTACGAGCTATCTTTCTGCCAGCCTTGTGTCTCTTCTCCTTTTAATACAGCAGTCCAGTGGCTCTCTGCCACGACTACCTACCATGCAACAAATGAAAGGAATGCCCCATCCGCTCCCAAAATTGCCCGAAACTCTGATTTTATTAGCTGTTATACAAGTACAGTTGGCTTGTGATGAACAGTAAACTGCCAGATCCTCGCCCAAGGGAATAAAACATTCTTTGGAAAGAGAACTTTCCAGTGCCAAACAGTTTATCGTTTATAAATGGCAACGCAGCACCCAGTGAATAATGGAGCTGTTGCTTTCTGAATAAACAATTCTGTCGGAATTTATTAAGCGGGCAGCAGGCTTCACCATCAATGGCAAAATACTGTATCGCCTGTATCCTTTGTGTGAAATACTTTTGAGTTTCTTTCAGGCTTCTCTCGTGCTTGTCATCCTAGCAAGACACTGTTGTCTTTCCTATCCTAGTTAAGAGGCAGGCATTGTCTTCAAGCAGTGACACTGCGTTATACAATGGAAACAATTACGCCTTACTCCAGAACTGGAGGGCCTGCTAGTTTTCATTATGTGATTGTAAAACTCTCAATTTTATGGGACACTCAACATACTGACTTGTGTTTCAGATTTGCTTTGATTTGTATATCCAAGGTTTGACCTTAATTGACATGTTAAATTTGCTTTTTGTTGCTCGTAATTCAGTTAAAATTACACAATTATTCATAAACTTAGATGATTGTTTGCAGGCAATCCTTGCTTCAAGATGCCCCTTCTGTCTTGAGTATGCCTAATGGTTTTAGGTACTGATAGACTTTGCTTTAAGAACTGTTGCATCCTAATACTTTCCAAATCCAGTTTAAGGGGGCTTTCCATCACTTATAGACAGAGTTATCAACTGGGTTTAACAGGGGGTAAATTGTCTTTACTGAAGCTAGCTTTTAGAAGGTCTTGTTCTGGTTGTAACAGTTTGATCTGATAGAGACTTCTAGCTACAGACTCCTTACCTTAAAATAATACCCAGTGGTCATACTGGATCTGGACATTTTTCATGAGCTGTACCCCTGTGCACCAGAAGGTGGCTTTGTTTGGCTTCATGTGGCGCTGTTGTTGTGACATGCTCGTTGTCTATATAGGCTCCATCCTAGCGAGCTGATGTCAGTTATTTTCTTTCCACACCAGTTAGTGCAGATCCGGAGAAAAGCTACCCCCACTCACTTTTGACTGGCCCTTTTCGACCATTTTGTCGAAGATTTTTGAGATTTTTGTCTCCTGGTGTAGCAGGATGTCCGCAAGGAAGGCTGGTTTCAAGCCCTGTGGCGCCTGTTATTGGCAGATATCAGTGATGGATTCTCACCTCGTTTGTCTGGGGTGACTCGAGCAAAACAGTGATACCAAGAACTGCATTGATTGTTGCTCCATGTACCCCAAGGCCTTGAGGGAGTGGTCCCCAAGTTCTCCAGTATTTGGGGTGTCTTTCATAGATTCACATGCCTGAATCATTCCCCGTCGTCGGAGTGGGAGTCCCACGGTACATAGAAAAGCAATAATCATGCATATAATAACCAAAAACCTTGGTAACCGGAAACCAGGAACTAAAGTAGCCTAAGCTACAAGGAAAAAGCTTCCACACCTATGACTATCACAGTCATTATGTCCAGTCCAAACTGCAGCCAATCAGGCGACAGCACCCACCAGAATGTTCATCTCAGATTTTCTGCCGCACGTCGTGTGAAGGGAGTCTCCCTGAGCTCTGCTCAGTACTTCACAGTTTTTTTGCTAGTTTTTGGATTACTTCATAAAGTCAACTTCTAAAAGGTCTCTCTTTAGGCCTTGTGAGTCCTTTGGAAAGCTCCGGCTCTTCTCTGAAGATCCTCACAAGAAGTGTATTTACTGCCTCTATCCGGATCATGAGGTGAGGGATTGTAAGATCTGCAGGACCTTCCCTCAGAAAACCCTCAGGGATAGTGAAGGGCGCCTACTTCTGTGGCTACAGAAGATTAAGGACAAGGACAACCCTTTATCTGAGGTAGAAAGTGCAGCCTCTGGGTCCTCTATATCCTCCAGAAAAAGAATGGCTGAAGAAGAATTATCTTCTCCTGGGGCGAAGGTGTTGAGGAAAATTCAGCCTGCTAAGGGCTCTGGCCAGTCTTCTACTTCTTCAAAGAAGACTTCTCCACCTTCAAAATCCAAGCCTGCTACGCCGCCGGGGAAATCAGGAAAGTCTCTGGCAACTAAAAGATTTCCTGACAAAGATTTACTTCAGGTAAAAATGCCGTCGTCGACGGCTGCTTCGTCGACGGTTATCATCGTCGACGCTACATCAACGTCGATGGTTACATTCTCGTCTCCGAGACCTAAAATGATTATGACGTCGGCTTCGTCTCCGTCGACGCTGGTCTCCGTGAGTGTCAGACCCATCTCGTCGACGAAGGAAGTGTCACCACTCGTCTCCGCTCCGTCGACGGTAAGGACAAAAAAGATTTCATCGACTGCTGCGTCGACGCCCACCTCGTCGACGAAGACTTCCTCGTCGGCGGCCACCTCGTAGACGAAGACTACCATGCCGTTGACGGCCGTTCCGTCGACGAAGACTGACTCGTCGACGATAAAGATTTTCTCGTCGACGAAGATTGCCTCGTCGTCGTCGTCCTCCTCGTCGACGAAGATAGCCTCGTCGATGGCTAACATCTCGTCGACGAAAATGGCCTCGTCGTCGAAGACTGCTTCCGTGTCAGGCTAGGTATTATTGCCACCACCGCCATCGTCGACGATTCCGTTGACGGCACACTCGTCGACGCCTCTCTTATCTACCTGCACAGATATGCAGGTTTGGACTGGCATCGACGGCGACTTCTCTTCTTCAACGCCGTGGATCCTCTTTGGAAACCTTATCACCATTAAAACTGCCGGAACAGCTTTTAGGTTCTGAGGAGGAGGATGAGGATGACAGATTTCGGACTGCAAGGAGTCCATCAGAACTGTTTATCAAGTACCAGGATGACGACCAGGAGGAAGATCCAGGTACTGAACTGCAACCTCCACCTCCTGTTTCAGTTCCTTCTGCAAAAATGCCGTTAGACCTGCTGAACAACTTACAATATATGTTACAGGACTATTATCGGCGCTTCCCTCCTTCGGAATCTGCGGAGTCTCTTCCGTCTACGCCTATGCCAACGGTTCCCATACCCTCTTTCCAATCTCCAAGACCACCTTCTCCATTGCCATCTCGTCATTCACATGACGCAAATACTACTGACGAGGACAGGGAAGAGGGAGAGGTGGATGACCATTCATGTGAATCTATGAAAGACACCAATACTGGAGAACCACAGATTACAGGTAAGTAACTATTGTTCTTCCTTGCTGCTCGATGTTCGACGGTCTTGTTACCGTTCAAGAGGATGGTCCCGAGAACAGCGCATATTGTTGCAATCGAAGTTGTCCGGGCGCTCCGATAAGTCCCACATACAGAAGAAGAGCAAGAAGTTAAAGAGATCTTCGTCTTTGCCCCGTCAGTCTAAGTCATCCGATGAGATGAGGGAGATTGGCGTTCAAGGCTGGGCCATAGATGAGCATGTGCCTGGGCCGTCTCCGCACCTCCCTGAATTTCCAGGAGCCAGACTGACCCTTATCCAAATTTGTGAACTTTATGAGGTCATGCACCTCATATTTGGGTGGCTCTTCCCTTCTGGAGCACCTTTTGGCCCCGTGGGCTCAAGAGGGGCCCCTACTGGTCTTCCACCTGAGGCCTCGCACTCAGCGCCAGCTGGGCCCTTTGGATCCATTGATGAATCTGGACCAGTGCTGGTTGAGCCACCCCACCTTTCCCGTTGCCGGCTCCTCTGCCTACGTAGCTTGGTCGCACACCCCATATTCATCCCTGACTCCGACACAGAGCCAGCTGGGCGTCGTCCTTCACCGACGCCATCGCTGATTGCGGGAAGACCAGCCACGCTGCAGCTTCAGCCCTATTTCTTTAGGATGATTAGGAGGTATCACTGGACCCTGATGAATACCAGCCTCTAGGTAAAATTGAGGACATCTGGTGTGAAGATCTGGTAGATGCAAGTGGACCGGGCACCTCCCCAGATACTCGCTTAGTTTCCCGCACTGTGGCTATAGAGGCAGAAGCCTCTTTCGCTGGGGCGGTTAGGAGGGCAGCTGAGGTTCTGGTTCTTCAGCTGCCCACTGTGGCTTTCATGACGAATGTCTTAACTGAGATGCTTCAACTGGAAGTCACCACATCTTAACACGCTCCTCCTACTTAATGACGCCCTCACGGACATACTACTCGGGGTCTAGTCCAAGCCTTGCACGGGATCTCCTGTGCAAGGCTGATTGCCCACTGCCATTGACCCCTCCCAGGGGACCCCAGCTTCCTCACAACACACCCCACCCTGGAGCTTGGTAGTCCAAGCCTCCGCTTCCAAGTTAAATCCTGGGGCATACCCTTCCACTCCTCCGTACAGGAATCTAAGAGGCTGGATACCTTGGGGAAGAAGATGTTCTCTTCCGCAAGCCTCACACTACGGTCAGTGAACACCGCAAGCCTTTTGGGTCAATACGCCCACTCGCTCTGGGACTCCATTCAAGTCCTACTCGCCCAAGCTATTGCTGAGGTTAGAAAGGCAGCAAAATGTGCCAAATGTTGTGGGCTTGAGGCTTGATGTGACCGACATGCTAGTCAGAGTGGTTCCATTGTCAGTGGCCTTATGGCACCACGCCTGGCTGAGGATGACTAGCTATTCTGGGGCTGTCCAGGCTTCAGTCATGGACATGCCCTTTGATGTCTCCCGTCTCTCGGAGACCAGGCTGTCTCAAACTGCCCAGCCACAAATGCCAGCAGACTTCCTAGTCTTTGCGTGGCCGAGGACTCGGCACCCATAGACCTTGTGGATCAGGTAGCCAGAGGTCGGGCCAGTCCACCACCCCTCTGGCAGCTGCTGCCTCAGCCTGAAAGCCCTGTTAGTTTTCCCTCCAGCCATGCTAGGTACCCAGTGGGACGCAGGATACGCCACCTTCTGCACCACTGGAGGTCGATAACATACGACCACTGGGTTCTCTACATTGTCTAAAGGGCTATTCCTGCCCCTTTGTGACTTCCCCTCCACCCTTTGCCACCAACTTGCCACCGGCTGACAGAGGACCACTTCTACCTACTCCACCAGGAAGTGCAGCCTGTCTTGGCAAAGGGAGCCATAGAGAGGGTTCCGCCATCATAAGTAGGTTGTGGTTGTTATTCCCACTACTTTGTAGTGCCCAAAAAGGATAGAGACTTCAACCTATCCCAGACTTGCACCCTCTCAATTTCTTCCTGAAAAAAGGAGAAATTCAAAATGATCACTCTCGCTCAAATCCTGTCTGCCCTGTACCCAGGAGACTGGATGGTAGCATTGGACTTGCAGGATGCATACTTCTACATTCCCTTTCTTCTTCATTCACGTTTTACCTGCAGTTCATGGTGGGCCACGAGTATTTTCAGTTTGCTGTGCTCTCCTTTGGCCTTAACAGCGCTCTTCAGGTTTTCACCAAGTTGATGGCAGCTCGTCTGCGGAGATCAGGGCATCCAGTGTTACTATTTCTCGATGACTGGCTGTTAAAGGTGGGTTTGCCCCAGGCGGTCGTCTCCCACCTCCAGAGTACGGCAAACCTCCTGCACTTGCTGGGGATCACTATCAACTGTCAAAGTCCACACCTGATCCCTTCTCAGACACTCCCTTTCATCAGTGCGGTTCTGGGCACTGTGCAGTTTTGTGTTTATCCTCCTGAGCGGTGAGTCCAGGTAATTCATGCTATGATACCGATGTTTCAGCAAATGTTCTTGATTTCAGAGAGACCAACTCTGAGGCTGCTGGGCCTCATGGTCTCTTACATCCTGCTTGTGACGCATGTGTGTTTGTATATGCAGTGGGATCTGACGGTCCAGTGGCGCAGCGTCTGGAATCTATCCGACATGGCCTAGATCTCGGAGAACAGTTCAAAAGATCTGCAGTGGTGGCTGACGAACCGCGATTGGGTCAGCGACAAACCCCTCTCCCTTCATAAACCAAATCTGACGGTAGTGACAGAGGTGTCACTCCTGGGCTGGAGAGACCATATAGAAGAGGTGGAGATCGGAGGACTCTGGTCTCCGGCATAATCTGAACTACACATCAATCTGGTGGAGCTCTGAGCGATCCGGTTGGCATTTAAAGCCTTTCTACCCTCCATCAAGGGAAGGTTAGTGCAGGTGTTCACGGACAACACCACCGCCATGTGGTACTGAAACAAATTGGGCGGGGTGGGAGTCATGGAGCTTCTGTCTAGAGGCTGTGCTTCTCTGGACTTGAGTGGAACGTCGAGCCATTTCCAGGTCTCTCTGAACGCCAGAGCAGACAAACTCAGCAGAAAAAACCTAGCGGATCATGAAAGGTGTCTCCATCTGGAGGTGGTGCAAGGCCTTTTTCAGCAGTGAGCAGAGCCATGGTTAGATTTGACCATCACAGCCAACAGTGTGCAGTGTCAGTAGTTCTGTGTGATGGAGTTTCAAGGTGGCTCTCGCTTGGAGATGCTTTTCGTCTCGTGCAGCTCCGGCCACCTATATGACTTTCTGCCAATACCATTCCTGCCCACAGTTCTGAAGAATATCAGGAACAACCCAGTCCATGTCATCCATGTGGCTCCCAACTGAGCTCGGAGAGTCTGGTATCCCGAGCTGTTCAGCATGTACATTGGTACTCCGCTCAGGCTGCCCCTTTTGGAGGATCTCCTTTCACAGCAGCAGGGGAAGGTTCTCCACTGGAATGTGTCAATGCTCCACCTTCATGTGTGGAGATTGAGGGGTGACATTTGACAGGTTTTGACCTTCCAACCGAAGTCTGCAATGTTATCTTGGCAGCTCAGTGTCCTTCCACTAAGACAGTATATGCCCGCTGTTGAAGCAAGTTTGTAGGATGGTGTACAGACAAAGAGATTGACACTTTATCTGCACCCCTTTCCAAAGTTCTTTTGTTTATCCTTGCGCTGTCCCAGCAGGGCTCTCAATTGGACACGTTGAACGGTTATTTGTCTGCTATGTCCATTTTTCTGCAATTGCCAGATCAGCCTTCCCTTTTCAAGTCCTGTATTGTAAATAGGTTCCTAAAAAAGCCTTCAGTACGTGTTACATCCAGCTCCACAGTGGGACTTCAATTTGGTTCTTACTTTTTTGATGTGACCTCCCTTTGAGCTCTTTCATAACTGCCCCCTTAGGCTCCTCACCATCAAGACGGCCTTTCTGGTGGCAATTACATCTGCCCGGGGGGTCAGTGAACTGCAGGCGCTGTCATCTTAGCCTTGTATATTTTCTATACCCAGACAAACTGGTCCTTCGGACTTAAGCATCCTTCTTGCGGAAGGTAATGACCCCAATCCACATAAGCTAGTCCATCATCATGCCTGCCTTTGACACTCAGCTTCTTCACTCTAAGGAAGAGGAGAGACTCAACTCCCTATCCCTAAAAAGAGCGTTGTCATTCTACCTTGACAGCAAACGACAATTCCGGGTGGATGATCAAACTCTTCATGGGTTGTGTTGGAGCCAATTCCACCAGAACAAAGGCTGCGACCAATGCGTTGGCACGCAGAGTTCCGGTCCTAGACATCTGTCAAGCTGCAAAGTGAGCTTTGTTGCACACGTTCACCAAACACTACTTCCTAGACAGTAAGGTCCGTCAGGATGGGCACTTTGCCCGTTCGGTCCTGCATGAATTGCTAGTCTAAATCAACGTCGCAGACCCACCTCTGGGGAGGTTTTGCTTGGTTATCTATTCTAAGGTAAGGAATATGCAGCTAGAAGTCTCTATCAGATGAACAAGTTACTTAAGTTTTGTAACACCTTATCTGTTAGAGACTCTATCTAGCCTCTGATTCCTTACCGACCCATCCATCCTCCCTACTCTGCAAAATGATTCTTAGGTGCAGGACTGTTCCCTTTTCAGGACCCCAGTTTCACACACCAGTAAACAGCGTACTTCATGGCTCTGCGCTCCAAACGTGTAAAGTCATGAACATAAACTGACATCAGCACGCTAGGGTGGCGCCTTTATAAGCTCTGCACACGTCACTTCTGACGCCGTCACATGGGGTGGAACCATGCTACCTACTGGCTCACAGGGGTACTGCTCACACAAAAAATTCCTGTCGGATGCCTGGGGGTTATTCTATGGTAAGGAATGTATTTATTTATTTAAGGTGTTTTATATAGAGCAAACACAACTCATCCGGGAATCACAGTGCTGTAGAAATAGCAAAACAAGTTAAACATAAAAGAAATGTGGAAAGGAAACCAGCAATAAACAGATGGAATTTCAGATCGCAAAATGTTGTACAGATAGCAAACAAGTGGAAACATGAAAAAGCAAGAAGGAACAAGCAAGACACAAAGTATATACAATGTAAACAAACAACTTGGTACATTCAGAATGCAGAACTGTAAAGGAGCGATTTACAAGTTATCTTTTTGTTGAACTTCTGTGACTTCAACAATAGAGAGTTAGTACTTCTTAGTGAATCGCTCCCACTATATAATTCAAGTTTTTTTTGCCAGGGAGACCGAAGTGTTATGATGACAAGCCTTATGCGTCAGGCAGGCTATCTTCAACTGATTCCTTGCTTCAAACAGCAGGCATTTGCGATGTATTATTGTAATGTAGTCGCGTTTACTGGATCCCAAGATGAGTTGAGAGTGGCCCTCAATGGAGCCAGCCTAACTTTGTGTAATCCTGCAAGAGTAGCACTCCCATAGTCTAGGTGGGAGATGATTAGGGATTGCACTGCTGACTAAAAGTCATCTGGGGGTAAGAAGGGTTTGATTTTCCTTAGAGCGTATAATTGGCTCCTCTGGTGGTTGCACTGACTTGATCTCACATATTCAGGTATTTGTCCAATGTTATGCCTAATGATCTAGTAGAATCAACAACATGTTGAGCACTGTAAGTTGTTTGAGCCATTCATCAATTGTGGGGGCGATCAGGGGAAATTCCATCTTGAATGTGTGTAGCAAAAGGTACGTGCAAGTTAACCATTGTTGGGTATTCAGTAGGGCGCATTTAGCAGTTTTGATATCGTGAGGTGAGTATATTTTCAAGTATAATTGTGTATCATCCATGTACATGTGATACTCTATGTTTGAGTGTTTAAGAATTTCAGTAAGAGATTTAATGAGCAAATTGAATAGCATCGGTGAGTGTGGATCCTTGATTTACTCCAATTGAAACCCGAGTAATGTTTTGACTTTGATTCATTGAGCTCTATTATGAAGGAACGAGGAAAACCAGCTCAAGACTGGACCAGATAACCTCATCCTAAGCTCCAAACCGTCTATTATGCGGTCATGTTTGACCGAATATATGACGTTACACCGCGAGCAAATACCACGCGGTAGGTTACAGCGCGGACGTTACATCGTCCGTGTAGTTACCACGCATGGCATTACATCGCAAGTAGTTTCTACGACTTGCTGTAGTAAAAGAGGCGCTCTTGTGATTTGGCACCCTTTGATGGCCCTCAACTACCACCATTTTAACTGACTTTAGTGTGTTATTTTACCCTAGCCTTAATGTAGGATGGTCCTGCATATGCCTGCTTCTCTTCTGTCCTATAATCTTGCTTTCTTTCAGTGGGAGCTGTCACGGAGTAGAATAGTATTGCAAAGAATAGAAGGTGTGGGATATGCATTTGAAAGCGTGAGAGGGAAAGAGAGGTGTGGAATGTACTCTTTGGTTTAGAAGTGCAGTGTTGTGAGCGGTGGTGCACACGTGCTCGGTTTTGTACATTGAGAGATAAAGTATGTGATGCTAACGGACATTGAGAGATAAAGTATGTGAAGCTATAAGCAGTTGTGCAGAAATGTGTATGGCGGTGAACTCCCCTGGCCAGAAGTGGGCCAAGATGCAGATGTAGTGTTTGCACCAGGTGATGTATTGAGTTTTGTGGTTATTGCCATTGTGATGTTTTCAAAGCACCTGAATTTGTCTTTTGCCTTACACAAAGGGATGCTGTGTCCTTTCCTCGTCTTTAGGAAGTGCTGTTCAAAGTGTATTTTTAAAGGTGCAGTGATCCATTTGCCTCTCTTTTGGGGAGCTTAGGGTTTGGGTGCGTCCTTTTTGTGAAAAGCAGATTCATTACACTTCCGCTAGATGGCGCGCTGGACTTGGGAATAGTATAAATTACTATTCCTACTCCAGTTGGCGCACCAGCAGGGAATGTGTTGGACTTAAAATCCAACACATTCCATGGTGTTACACGCCATCTAGCGCAAGTCGTTGAAACAACTTGCGATGTAATGCCATGCGTAGTAACAACGCGGACGATGTAACATCCGCGTTATTAACCTGCGTGGTATTACCAGCGTTGTAAACGCTGTCTCCCTGTTGGATTGTATCAAATCCAGAGGAGAGATCAAGGAGTATAAACAGGCAAGGTTTGTTCTGTTCAAGTAGTCTAAGGTCGTCATCTACAATGTGTAGAGCTGTTTCATTGCTGTGACCTGTTATGAAGCCTGATTGGCAATGGTTAAGAAGCTGAAACTGCTCAATGTGGTTGCAGAATTGTAGGTGTACGCATCTCTAGTAGTTTTGCTAGTGTTATATTGTTGGTAATGGGATGAAAATTATTGAGATCAGACAAGTCTGTGGTTTTTTTTTGTGATTGGGGTAACCTGTCCTATCTTTAGGCAATCAGGAATCGTGCCCTGGGAGACAGATGCATTGACAATCTCATACCTAAGTGGGGGTATGGAAGATCTAAGCTCTTTGATGAGTTTTTCAGGTAAAGGGTCTTTGAAGTGGTTGGAGGGCTTTATTGATATTATTGTTTTGAGTATCTCAGCTTTATCTGGAAGGTTGAAGGTATTTCATGTAGCATTAGTTTTTGTAGTAAAATCGGTGTGAGGGGGTCTCATCATGGGAAGCATAGGGAGGAGACTGAGTTGGGCTTGGCTTAGTGAACGGTGTGAGGCGAGTTGTAGTTCGGATTCAATCTTCGTCATCTTTTCAATAAAATAAGCGGAGAAATCATCACCACATCTGCAGCTAGCTTGCTGTTTGATGATTTCAAATAGTTTTTTTAGTCTTCTTTTGGCATTGTCCAGTTTGTTGTGTCATAAATTATTCAGCTTTGCTACAGATGAGTTTCTTATTGTGTGCAAGTGCTGAAGATGTTTTGTGCAAATAATTTTTCTCCATGATCTCTCGGTAAGCCGTAATCTGCGGCTAGATAGTATCTGCCAGATAAGTCGTACCGAAGTTAAGTAACTTGTTCTTTTAATAGTGAATAGGTGGCAGCGGGGTGCTTGTGAACCAGGTTATTTTATATTATTTGTGATGTGTTTTTGCTTATGTTTGGATGTGGGAAATGGGGTGCTCTACTAGGTCTTATGGTGTGACTCGGGTTATGTAATTTTTGTTTCATGTGTCTAAAACGTTTTGATAATACAATTTTCTTTTATTTCATATGATGACTGTTGGAAGTTGGGTTACTGGTTGAGCAAACCCCAAATTAACCTGTTCTTAACCCTCGGGTAACTTAGCACAAAGCAGTCAGGCTTACCTTAGAGGCACAGTGTAAACTATTCATGGAACCCTTCAAACAGTAATAAAGTGAAGACATAAGAAAAATCCCACATTGAACAAATAAAGTAAAATGTTCAAAATTATTTGACACCAAAACAGTAGAGCTGGAGATATGCAATTTTAAATGTTTTAAGAAAAATAGTGCCTAGAAGCTTAAACCATTTATGGTTATCTGGTGGTGCTGGACCAGGACAAAGTGACAAGTTTCGGCCGACCGTGATGGAGTGCGGGCTGGCTACAGGGACCAAGTTAGGTCTGCTGAACCAAAGTACCTTAAATCCTAGTTTGCGGAATGTTGGGAGATCTAACGTCGAGGATATGTTGCAGCAGTGTTTCTGAGGAGCTGCGGGGCTGCGATGCAGAGTCCTGCATAGTCTTTGAGGATGCAGTTGAGAGGGGCTTGTGACGTGAAGTCCTGCATCAAAGATGCGCGGCGCACCGGCAGTTCTGAGAAGCTGGGATGCATCGTGCAGTTGCTGTTCCGAAGCTGCTGCAGGGAGATGTGTTGCGCTGCATCAGTTCTGCAGACAGTAAAACAGCCGGGCTGGCAGAGTAAGTTCATGCCCACTTCCGAGGGTCTAGGATTGGGGTGGCACCACTTTTTGAACTCACAGCAGACTGAGTCCACGGGGTGGATTCAAGGTGGTTGGAGTATTTTCTCTCCCTGAGGCTCTAACCAGGAGGGCAGCCAACTAGCCCTTGGAGTCACTCTGGTAGTCCTGGTTTCAAGGTGCTGGTCTAGTCTTTTCACTAAGGTTGGTCTAGTCCTTTCACTAAGGCAGCAGGGCAGCAGAGTATCAGTCCATTTGAAGCAGGGCAGCACAGCAGTCCTTCTGAGTCTGCAAGTGATGTAATGAAGAGTTGGGTCTGATAGTTCATTATTTATACCTGGTGACCACTTTGAAGTAGGAGAAAGTTCTGGAGATTTCCACCTCAAGAGATGTTTGGAACTTCCTGCTTCCCTGCCCTTGCCCCAGCTTGTCTGCTGTCACATTAGACTAGTGTCAAACCCTTTGTGAGTTTGCTCAGGCAGAGGCTTTGTTCTGCAAGCGTGGTAGGTGACAGTTACTCCCACTCATCAAGTCAGAGATTGCCCGTTCTACCAATATCTTTCTTCCTTTGTCTCACTGTCTAGGAGCAATATACAAAGACTATCTGCCAGCTACACCTACTCATGCGACCCAGCATACAGGCTGCATGCACCAAATGGTTGGGACAAGAAAATGCCAACTTTCTGAAAGTGGCATTTTCAGAATTGTGACTTCAAATCCGACTTTACCATTAAAGAGGGTTTTAAATGACAATTCTTCAGACACCAAACTCGACATTCCTACCTGCCCCCAATTGAAGGTTATCACTTATTAAATGTAATGCTCTAACTCACTGTTATCTTATGGGGGAGGCAGGCCTTGTGGTAGTGAAAAATGAATTTAAGAGTTTTTCACCACCAAGACATGTAAAAGTTAAAAGTACCTGTCCAACTTATTTAATACTTTGCACCCTGCCTTATAGGATTTTCTTTTTTTTTTTGGTTTATGGGGTGGTAGGGAACGGTGGTGCACATATCCCAGACTTTTTTTTAGATTAATTAGTATATTTTGAGGGTGTCTTCAGAGGTGGCTTACTCATAATGGCATTGCGCCCTACGTCTATCCCCATCACTCTGAGGCTCTTAAGTGTTTAGTGTGCACAGCATCAGACCTTGTAGTGACAGAGGAGAAAATATAAACCACACATGTGTATTCCTTTGGACATGCACAGTTTGTGTGGGCATACATCTCCAACTCACAGTTCTTTTTCTAGATGGGTGAGGCTGAAAACTGGGCAAATATCTCTCCAGGAGAGGGTTGTGGCTCTATGCTCCAAAGCTAATTACAGGCTGTGGTACAATAACAATGTGAATAACACCACTGGCACTCACACATTAAGTGTGATGCAAGATCCTTCATGTGTGTCAGATCAGGAGCCAACAGAGAGTGGAGCACTATGGGGGCGGTACCAGCCTGAGTGGGATGTGTAGAGCCGGCCAGTGCAAGGTGAGTATAACAAAAAAGATATTCTTACATATTTCTGGTATTTGTGTGTGCATATTGTGCTCCTGATAAAGTGCTTGTCCCGATATAATGATGGTAATTGTTGGTAGTTGTTGGCAACCATGCCATTTTAGTGCCAACCCCAGGGAAAATGCTTGTCCCGACTTATTGATGGTTATTCTTGACATACTGTGTCTATCATTATGGTGCTCACCATTGATACCCTTAGCCTTGCATAGCGCCCAGTAGGTGTGGGTGAACTACTTAACAAAACAGGTCAAATCTACTCTTTTTATGCTATTTCACCTGTGGAGCGAAATTGGGTGACAGGTGGATTTCACAGCTTGGAAGCTCTTTTGACCCAAATTCGTTTTTGGATACTGGGAATAAAAAATGTAAAATAGCCCAGCTCCCAGAGCCTGCAACAGGTAAAATCCTGGCACATTGATAGTTAGTCTTGGCAAATTGTGTGTATTCAAGGTATAACGCCTACCCTTGCATAATGATTGTTGTTGGCATCCATTGCATTATGGTCACTGCAACAGTATAATATTGGACCTGGCAATAAAGTGCTAATTTCTGTCATATTGATGGCATCCATGCTACAGTGGTTTCTATTCCTCCTATCATCCTGGTTCAGGTGCAGAGATGGTAATTGTTTTGCGTACGATGGGCATCCCTTGGTGCTTTCTCTTTAGACTGCCGTTCCTGACGTAATGGTGGTAATTATTTGCATATTGTGAGTGTCCATGGCATGTTGGTGTCCACTGCCTAACCTAAGTATACTACTGACTCTAGCGTGACTCTGATAATTCCTGGTCTGTTGTGGACACCGATGGCATATTGATGCCCATCCTTGGTATTAGGCCCTGCATAAAGGTACTTGGTTGGCTTATTGTAGACATCCATAGCATAAGGTGGTGAACATTAGAGTAGAGGAGCCATCTGTCCATATATGTGATTATTTGATAACAATTACGAATTGATGTTTGGGCAACATCACTCTTCTTGGGAGGGAAACTGACAATGTATGCAACCCATATCCAGGATTTATTAAATGTCTGAAACATTTCCAATTTTAGTGTACATTCCTTCATCATTTTTGTTCTCTGTTTTAAGTCACAAGCCTTCCTCTTGTTAGGAACTTTCCATATTATGGCATACACCCTTGAACTAAGGGGTTCATAGAGATTCCCTGTGTTCCTGGTAAAAAGAGTAGGGCGAAATAGGCACACCACTGGCATGTAGTGTTTCATCTCTCAAAATGTTCTCTGCCTAGATTGTAAAACCCTTTTCCAAACCCCACCCTCCGTCATCACCCTTCATGCTCATACGGCCCATCATGAAGGTCCTGCCCTTCATTTCCCTTGATTTTTTTTTTATTTTTTTTTTAAACAGATTTTTATTGATTTTATATATTATACATATCATATCTTCATGTTACATATTACATATAGCCTTCACTTATTACAACAAAGAAACACATGACATTCTCTTTTTACGTCCAGGACGGTGGTACAGATAAAGATTCTTGTAGTATCACAAATGTCCATTTTCTTTCTGTGTCGATATCATTCTCGATCCACTGCCATGCTCTGTAGGATCATTCCAATAAACAGGTTTGCAACTCCCCCCTCCCCAAAAAAACCCTTGGTCTCAAGTGTATTTACAAAAATTTCACACTTCTCAAATTAGGTGTTGTTGGCCCATAACGAGTCTATACATGTGTGTGGAAAAGTACTGTCTATGTTCTATTACCAGAGTAGGGGTGACCCAGCATGTATTCCACTGCATGAATCCCAGTGGTTCCTATGCGACGTCAGCTGATTTTATGGCCTCGATCATAACGTCCCATTCCAATGCTATAGGTGTCTTGTGTAATCCTCTTAGTTCCTCTCTGTGCAGTGCGGCGCCCTCAGCACTGCCCCAACGCAACAGTTCTGTGTGCCAGGTTGATATGGCTGTTTTTTTTTTGGATTTCCATCTCATGGTGATAGCTAAGATAAGCGCCAGGTCTATAAAGCGGTATTGTACTTTATGTTTTGACACTTGTGTATGCAGACCTAGAATGCATTCCTCCACTGTGTTTTTTATCTCATGGTGTGCAGCCGCACCTGTTATTTGCCTAACGTTGTCCCAATCCCCCCGGACTGTCTGATAAGTCCATAGCATGTGAAGTGGGTCTGCCCCTTCTAGTAAACATCTCGGGCAATAATGCTGTGTCAGGGGGAACATTCTGTCCAATTTATGCAAAGTGAGGTAGGCTCGGTGCAACACCATAGTCTGAATAAATTTAAATTTCGTATTCCTCGATATTTGTCGTGGATGTTCAAGTATACGTGCCCATTCCTTATCTGTCAAGTCCCTGTCTATGTCCTCAGTCCATGCCGTCCGTAGTGTTTCCAAAGTGATTCTTGTATGTGTGCTGATGCCTGTATATAGCCATCTAATGAGGTGTCTGCCTCTTCCCATATAATAAACCATCTTGACCAGATCATGGGTGGGAGGCTCCTGTCTCTGTGGGGCCCAATGTGTTTTGATGTATTGAAGCAGTGCAGCATGTGTCAGATATAAATGTGTCGGGCCCCGGTTTCGTTAACAAAGGTATCATGGTCTAGTAACGTCCCATCTCCGAATAGGTCTGCCACTGTGCTAATCCCCACATCCAACCAGGGTGTTAGTTTACGCTTTGTGAGCCCGCCCGCCGCCAGTGGGATCCCAAACAGTGGAATGTTACCCGCATATGCAGGAGGGGGCATGTGCATACTGCAGCGCTGCTTTCCAGCACCGGAGCGCCGTGCTTAGTAATGGGGGGGAGATCCCTCGGGAGTGTACTACCAGGCAGCAACAGGACATGCAAGGCACCGCTATCTATGTTCGCCTCCGTGTAGTGTATCTTATTTCTTGTAAGTTGCGCCCCGCCGTCCAATATGATAACCACTGAAATTGGCATGCATAGTAATACGCCCGCAAGTCCGGGACGCCCAAGCCCCCATGCGTGTATCCACTTGTAATTTCCTCAGACTTATCCGTCGTGCACCTGTACCCCAGATAAGGTCAATAAGCAGAGTGTTTAGCAGTCTGAACGTAGCGTGTGGCACTATTAGTGGTAAGTTAGTGAAATAATACCATAATCTCGGTAGGACCATCATTTTCGCCAGGGCTGCCCTACCCATTACAGACAATGGCAGCGCTGTCCATAAAGTGATACTGGATCGCAAATTGCAGATCTCTCTGTTCAAATTACCATCTAAAATGTCTGCATGTGTCCGATAGACCTGTATACCTAGGTACTTAAATGTGTGCGGGGCCACCTGAAGTCTAGTATCTCCGAAGTCGATATCTGTGATCGCTGCGTGGTCTGTGAAGAAAAAAGCGTGCGATTTCGCAACGTTAATGGTCAGGCCTGACAAGGCTGCAAAGTGATGGAATGTCTCATATATTGGGTCCAGGGGCAGACGGAGATCATGAAGATACAGAATAATGTCATCAGCGTACGCCGAGAAAAGGTGCGACGCATTCCCTATCTGTATGCCTTGGTCGATAAGATCTTTGCGCATTTTAATAGCCAATGGTTCTAGGCCCAGTACGAATATAAGAGGCGACAGGGGGCAGCCCTGCCTAGTCCCTCTATGTATAGAATATTCCTCTGAGATATGACCACCAGTACGGGCATGTGCTGTAGCTGCCGCATATAATAGGCGCAGCCAGTCAATATATCCCTCCGGGATCCCAAATTTCTCCAGCGCCTTAAACATATATTCCCATTCGATTGAATCAAATGCTTGTTTGAGATCCAAAGAAATACAGCCCGCGTGTGGGTACCCCTTTGTAGCTTCCGTCATGATATAGTGTAGATTTCTAATATTTAGCAATGTGCTGCGCGTTGGTGGAAACCCAGTCTGGTCTATATGGACAAATTGGGGCAGAGAGGCCATTAACCTGTTAGCCAATACCTTACTTAATATTTTATATTCCGTAGTTAATAGTGACAACAGGCGATAATTGGCCATATCTGTGGGGTCTGTTCCGTCTTCGGGAGCGTTACAACCAGTGCTTGCGCCGTGGTTGGCGGTAGGGAGCCCTTATCCCACGCTGCCTCATATAGGAGCTCCAATTGGGGCACCAGGGACTCTGCATACGTGGCGTAAAATTTAATTGGGAGCCCGTCCATACCAGGGGTTTTATTACGAGGAAGTCCATTCATGGCGACCCTGATCCCCGCCTGGGTGATGGGCCCTGTGAGGCCCTTCTGGGCTGCCGTTGTGATATGTTAGGGTGGATAGAAAGTCTTCTGCCTGTGCTTCTATATTGCAGTCTGGCACCCCATACAGTATGGCGCAGTATTGTCTGAAGGCAGCATTGATATCTGCCTGGTTAGTAACATTTACACCGTCCGCTGTTCTAACCTCGTTTATAACCACCGCAGGAGGTTTATCTCGGATCAATCTAGCGAGCAAAGTCCCTGACTTATCTGCCTCATTGTGCGTTCGCCGCGTGTATGCCTGGTAGTCAATGACCCGTAGTGACTCCAGGAGCTCTGCATGCTTAATCCTTGCCTCTTGGAGTGGGCCCTTCTTGTCTTCGTCAGTTACGGCGGTCGTTCCAGCCTACCCATGGTATTTTCCACCTCCACTAGGGACTTATGGAGCTCCTGTCTTGCGCCCACTGTCGTACTAATGACTCTCCCCCGTTTCACAGTTTTAAATGCGTCCCATTCTATTAGCCTGTTCGTCGCCGTATTGCTAGTTTCTGCAAAATAATGCTCAATGGTCTCTAGTATATCACTGCAGAACACTGAGTCTTCCAACAACTGCGGCCACATACGCCATGTGGGAACTGGGGTGGGCACCCTTCCCCATGTAATGACAATCTGTAATGGGTTATGATCCGAAAAAGTTTTGGGCAGATATGTGACTTGAGGCACTTGCATTGCTATCCTATTGGAGCAATATATCCTATCTATTTGTGTGTGTGTAGTACATGTACAGGGGAGTAGAAGGAGTATTCCCTGTGCGTTGGGTGGCGCATCCTCCAAACATCACATAGCCCCCATTCCTCCGCCCACCTGCACAATGCCTCCGCTTGCTTAAACACTCCCGCTCCATGCAGTGGCGGGTGTGACCTGTCCAGAGACACATCCATCACTGCGTTGCAATCTCCTCCCACGATCCATGGGTGTGAGTCCCATCCCATCAGTGCCCCACTCACTGTGTCCCAATACTTATCTTGGTCAAAATTTGGAGCATATACATTGCCTAACACTACATGTTGACCATCTAACGTACCTTTTACGAAGATGTACCTCCCCGATCTGTCCGCTCTCTGTTGTAGAGCTATAAATGGCACTCCATGCGCACCCAAATTGTGGTCCTCCTCGCGAAACTGGAATACGAAGTGGAGAGAATTTGACCCTTCCATTTCTTCTGGAGTTTCGCCACCTCGCTAACTACCATATGAGACTCTTGCAGGTATACTATCTGAGCCTTGCGGCACTGTAGCTGCGCATGCACTCTGTGACGTTTCTGCACTGAGCCTAAACCCCTTATATTCCATGTTATTATGGTGTATCTACCTGGTGTATGCATCGCGGTGTGTTTTGTAGCTGCTGAGAATCGAATGTGGTTCACAAGCATAAGATTCGTGCGTCGCTTCTTCTTCCAAGGAGGACTTGGTTGCCGATCTCATGGCATGTATGAAGGTGGCCGCCGCGATGATCGCCTGTGATTTGTTCTGTCGCATCTGCTGCAAGGTGAGATATCGCCGTGCAGGAGCCTGGCGCGGTCTTCCATTGCCATTACCATTGGGTGCGGCAAAGCCGGTTTGACTCTTGGCAGAGAGCTGAGAGGTAGATGTTGCAGCGGTGGTTAGTTACATCACCTCCAGCCAATCTTCCACATCTCCGGGGCTTTCAAAGAAATAAGATTTCTGTTCATGCAGGATTTTCAACCGAGCCGGGAAGAGAAGGGCATATTTCAAGTTTAGATCCCTAAGTTTCTTCTTAATCGCCAAGAAGGAAGAACGCTGCCTCTGTACCAGCATTGTATAATCAGGATATAGTGACATTTTTGCATTTTCAAAATGTATTAGAGAGGATTCACGCGCCTTTTGCAGGAGAATGTCTCTATCACGAAAGTTCAGTAGTTTCACTATGAGAGGTCGTGGGGGAGTCCCCGGCTTTGGTCGTCCGGTTGGGATTCTGTGTGCTCGCTCTATACATTATTGTGTAGAAAGGCCCTCGTTCGTGATGTGATCCCTGAATCATTGTTCCATATAGCGTGTGGCATCGTTCCCTTCACCTCTTTCCAGTAGGCCAATGACGCGGATGTTGTTTCGCCGAGCCCTGCCCTCAGCATCCTCCACACGGTCCAGCAGGGTGGCTACCTGGTTTTGTAGTTGCTTGACATTGGTTTCGCTCTGTGCCTGCCGTGGGACCATTTCACCCAGTGACACAACATTTTCCTTTAACTTGTCTGCGAGTTTCGCGTGGTCCGCCCGAAGCAGAGTAAGCCCAGTGGTCAGGGTCCCAATCTGAAGTTCTATTGCCTTCCTGGAGTCCCGTACCTCCTTTAGTATGAGATCCAACTTGTCCACAGGTGCAGGCACAGCAGTAGGTGGAATATAGCCGGATGAAAGCGTGTTGTCCACATGGTCCGCTGTGTCCGGAACAGGGTCAGAGCCTCCGTGGTCTTGTTGTTTTGCCCTGTTACGCCCCATCCTTCCAGTCAGGCCAGCAAAAGACAGTTTGTGCAACACTAGCAACAGACTCCCAGTACTCCGTCAGCAGCTCACCCATGTATTGATTGTGCAAGTACTCTAGCTCCTCCTCAGCAGCGTCGAGGCCAGGCCAAACCTTCGTGCAGTGGGGCGGTATAGCGGCGGAGTGATAGGCCACAGGTTATCCACAGCAGCAGCACCCTGGCTGAAATCCTGGCAATATCTGCGCGCGGGCTCACGTATCAGCGCCCCACCGCATACACAGCGGGGTCTTAGCGGCAGCCGGCTGATTGCTAGTAATCAGGAGGCCGCTTGCCAGATGGGCTGTCCAGATCTTGTCACAGCCCCCGTGTGCCCAGCTCCACCCAACTCAGCGGTACTCGCTTAGGCCCCGCGGCCGTTAGCGCCTCCCGCCTCTAGCGTTGTCCAGGATGCACCGTCGCTGCCTGGGTATGTCTTCCCCTCGCCAGCTTCATCAAGGGGGGGGGGAGGGGAGTAGGCCGCTCGAAATCTCAGGTCTCGTGTTGTCCCGGCAATACCAACTTGGGAGTGCCCATTGTTGTACCACACCGCCCACACTCAGACGACCCAGCAGCAAGCATCGCAAAGGAAAGATGCCGCTGCAGTCGCGGGTCTGCCCACTAGGCCTTCACTCCGGATCCTGCAGTCCCAATTGTCCCCTGCACATCAACACCCGTGGGATTTCTGTAACCCGCTTCCACCTCCCGATGCCAGCGCTTATTAAAATTGGGCTGCCTGTGTATCGTATCGGCCTTTCCCCGTCGTCCTCTTCCGGGGAAGGTAGGCCGCTGCGCCTCCCCGGGCTCGCGTGATCGTGATCCCAGTTTCGCTGGCTCACCTCCCTCTTGGCGTGTCGTCCGCAGGTCCCACAGCGGCGCTCTCCTCACTCGCATGTCCCGGCCTCAGGTTCGCATTTTTGCCTCCTCAGTGCGTGCCGTTTCCAGCCCCAATCTCTGGGCTGTATAGTTACTGGTTTTCTGCACGCTAGGCCTGTAGCGTCTCTCCGCCCTCGTCTGCGCAGGCAGGCTTCAGGGGCGATTTCTTTATGGCCGTTCACAATCGCCCCCTCGCAAGCGGCACCGAGTGTTCGTGCCTTCTCTGGCTGAACTTTCCCGCAATCGTAGCTTACAGTCTACAGTGTGTGACGGATAATTGTCAGGATTCTGCGGCCCGGGTCCGGAACTCGTCTAGAAGACGACCGCCATGCTTGGCTGCCAGCCACGCCCCTTCATTTCCCTTGATGATGCCTGATAAGATGCGTTTTTTTTACAACGGACAAAACACATTTGGAAAGGGGTATCACATTTAGAGTGCAGCCTGGCCCTTCCACCTCTCCGTAGAGCACCTGAAACTAGGCATGACAGCATTCCCCGATATCTGCTTTCCCAGGAACAAAACATGGGACTTGACCTGTTTTCTCTGTGGCAAAGGCTGTACAGATGAGTATTTGGGTTTGAACCGTTTGGGTGCTGGCTACCAACAATCTAACCTGCCCTTTTACGCCACCACCACTATTCAGGAGTTGGCAGTCTTGAGCACAGCTTTTTTTTGAGGGGTATCAGTTTTATTTATTTTTTAAACTAAAAGGTTGCATTTGATCGCATAACTGATGTCTGGCGGAGAAAATTATTTTGTTTCTAAATATCTATATATATTTTTGCTCTCTCTGTGAAACAGATGGACACTTGTAGGAAAGTGGGTTTCTGTTGCAGTAACCCCCCCCACTTTTTGCCAGACTACTGATGCACTTTTTAGGTCTCGCCTGGCGTAGGCTGCGCGCATGCGCAGTCTCGCTGGTGAGATTTAATGATATGGGGATTTTTTAGTAAAGGGCATTAACCCCTTCAGTGCCCGCCCCTTTCCCCGCCCTGTGCCGGCCGTTGAATTAGCGGGCGGGGTCTATGACGAGCTGGACTCGTCATGGGCACAGCGCCACCGCGGCCCATGACGAGTCCAGCTCGTCATGGGCACTGAAGGGGTTAAGCCCTACCCCTCCTTTCCATTGGCCGGCGTCACCGTTTATGCTAAACGGTGGCCAGCTATTGTAAAAGAGCTCCTGGTGACGTATTCGCTCGGCTTTTTCGGCCGTCCCTTTTGGACGGCCTCGCCTGCTTTGCGTTCGTCGCAAAAGGTTTCTAATCTTTATGGGGCCATGTGTTTCAAACACATGGCCCCATAAGGACAAGAAAGTTTTTGCGATGGAGGAAAGTGAAAGCGGAGCGTGCTTGTTGCAATTATTACCCGTTACACCCGCATGTACCTGATGCCCCGCTTTTGTTTTTCAGCACGCAGCTTCCCGCGATATCTATGTTCCTTTCCGAAATATTTAAACCTATCGGCCTCACCCGCCTGTCAGCAAAGGCGTAGACACCATTCCTAGGCAGCCGAGAATCAACTTTCTTTCCTCCCACATCCTTCAATACCGGAGTACGACTGCTTGTTCCCCTCCGTTCACACAACCTATACTTATCATGAATATACGCTGACTTCAGCATACACACTTGGCTCTTCCTTGTTTTAAGTTGTGTGTGCCTGTGTCTGCCCCCCTCCCATGGTTGAGACTCCGCTCTGTGTGCGATGGAAACAGGGGGGTGGGGGAGGCAGAGAGCACAAGCCGAGATCTTGCAGAGACAATCGCAGAAACTGCAGAGCATGCAGCAGCGCGGGGGACCATGCCGTCGGATCTGAAAGGTACATGGGGGCAAATCATTTAATCTCACTGTGCCTACCAAAACCAAAAATGAATTTCTCCTTGTGTAACGTAACCAGAGCTCATGTAAAGCGCTCCAATACCTTTGTGTCGAGGTCGCGCTGTATAAATTTGGAGAACTACAAGCCCACTTTCATTTTAACATCGCGGGTCTAATGGCGACTGCTTGTTTCGCTGGTGTTTGAAGAATGCGGAGGCAAATGGCGCGGGAGTGTCTGTGACTGCTTCTGCCTGTACCATGCCTGTTCTGTGTGCCTGTGGGACGTTTGCACCTCTCGTCTATGTGTCTGGGAAGCTTGCACCCCTGCTGCTGCCTGTACTATGCCTGCTCAGTGTGTCTGGGACGCTTGCACCGCTTGGCATGTGCTCTGTTCTGTGTGCTTGTTGTGGGGTTGGTGATACTGGTGAAGGCCTTTACACTACAGACTATGGGGGAGGGTGGTGTGAGGTGTGTCCGTGTCGATCCCTTCACGTGCCTCCATGTCCTGCCCATGGCCCCCGTCAGCAGCTGGCAGATGATTATACAAACATACACACGCGCTCGCACATATGTACATTTGCTTGTTTATGTTGGAGATGTATAAATACACACACTCCATATATAGAATTTCATGTTTACAGTTTGTGATTATAATTCATTTACAAACAAACACAGATTACAAAAAGTCTGCGTGACAATGCACTTGGTAGTAGGCGCTGTAAAAACGCGCTTAAAATACCATAGCACAACGATAAATAAAAAGCAAGTATTTGTTTCAATATGGCATAACGAACGCACTCAGAAGATACATTAGTGTAAATGGGGCCACCAATCCCTTCAGAATTCCCAAGTTTTCTTTCCTTTCGCGACCGAGGGTGCTTGTGACCTCTTGTCCGAATTAAGGCTCTTTGTGGCCTGGCAGCCATTCATGCTGTGAAACAGCAGAGCCTTATTTCCCAGACTGACACAAGAGTTTTCCCTCCATTAAAGTGGAGAGGGAGGGAGCCAGTCCCTGCATGACCCGGTGCCCCAGGGTCTGAGGCTGCCCCTTGAGCTTCATCCCCCCCAGGTTGCACGGCACAGCTCCGTGATGGGGCAGACTTTCGCTGCTACCCATGTCCGCCCCGCGACCCGTAGAAGGTCTGTGGAGAGCAAGAATCGCTTCGAGGCGGCGTCAGGGGGAAATGTGCGCTATACAAACAAGGGCGCTGCTGTAACATCATGACGGGGTCAGGGGACAGGCTGCAGCATATTACACGTCATCTCTGTGGGTGGCTGGGGCAGGACAGAAGGAGCACCCCCTGCTTCACCCTCCACCCCGAGGAGGGACCGAATCTCTACATAGGAATACATTTCCCAGAACGCACTGGTCGAGTACATTAAAGCATGGGGCGGCGACATAGTGTCAAGGTGACTTCACACTATCCACCTGGAGGGCAGAGAGCACTAAAGGGCGAGTGCGCCCCTGCGCTGCACTACAACTTCCAGAATGCACTGATTTGTTCCATTTGTTCCATGAAAGGCTGGAGCACGAGCTGCGCACAGAACTCCTGGATGGCAGCCATTCTACCCCTACGACCATCTCCACCACCGCCTTGGGGATCCCTACACACCCAAGTCCACCGCCTGTGAGTGTATCACGGCGAGGATGTGGTCTGACGGCCAGAGCTGCCGACCTTGGAGCTGGTGAAACCAAGGTTCGAGCCTCGGGGTCGACTCTTCATCCTGTGATTCTGGGCAAATCATTTAATCTCCCTGTTCCTACCAAAAAAAAAAATCACAAACAATGAATGTGTCCTTGTGTAAGGTAACCGGAGCTCATGTAAAGCGCTCCAATACCTTCCGGTCGAGTTCGCGCTATATAAACTGCAAAAAACAAACAAAAAAAACTCTGGCTGAACGACAGCAACAATTTCATGCTCTGTAAATATGTAATATATAATTGTACACCCCTAATCGCTTTTTATAATCTTGAGTGAACTTGCAACGCGTACATATGTAACTCTAACCACTAGTATCTGTAGTAGACGTGTGTACTTACTACAATTCTTATGTGAATTTAGAGTTTTTCTGTTTCTAACTTTTATGTAACTCATGTCCTCTGAAGTCCCTATGTAATTTAATTGGTTCTTTTGTAAAGCGCTCTGACACCTTTGGGTAAAGTTGGCTCTAGATAAAATGGCATTAAATAAATAACAAGCATTAAAAATGCAATAGGTCTCGCCTTTCATTAAGTTAAAGCCATTTGCATTGCTATACAATACCATTAGCAAAGCAAATGGCTTTAACTTAATCAAATGCGAGACCTATTGCATTTTCAATGCTTCTTCTTAGTGTGCCCTGGGTCCCTGCCAATCAGGTTCCTAGGGCCTGTGTTCTTTCCCTAAAACTAACCCAATTGGCACCTCTGGCCACAGGTCAGCCCCTGGTAAATGGTACCACAGTTAGCCAGGTCACTGTGACCAGGGAAGACCTCTAAGGGCTGCAGCACTTAGTGTACCACCCTTAGAGGCCCTGTACCTTTACACCTACACACTGCCTTTGCAGGCTGCGGGTCTTGGTGCAGAACAAAGTGAAAAGTCGACATGGCACACATCCCTGTGTGCCATGCCTACAGAGCACTGCTCTGGCCTAGATCAGCCACCCCTCCAGCTGGGTGCACTATGCTACTGGTGAGGGCACAAGGGCATGAGCCCTGTGCCCCTAAAGTCCATTTTTGGGCATTGTATGTGCAGTGTTGCCATTAAGAGTATATGGTGCTGGGAGTTTGTCATTACGAACTCCACAGCACCATAATGGCTACACTAAAAACTCGAAAGTTTGGTATCAAACTTCTCAGCACAATAAACCCACACTGATGCTAGTGTGGGACTTAATGTAAAATGCACACAGAGGGCATCTCCGAGATGCCCCTGAAAACGAACCCACCTCTAGTGTCCCTACTGAGTGGCTGCTTAGGCTGCCATCACAGACATGTTTCGGGACCCCTGGGTCGAGAGCCTGCTGCTCTCGGGGGCCTGAAACAATGCACATCCTGGGACGAGGTGCCATGTCTCCTCCCCCAGGATGGGCAGGGTTCACGAAGGGGAAGCTTCAAAGGTATGCCACATTTGTGAGCTTCTCCAGACCACTTGCTGCTTTCAGCAACTGGTCCCCACAGGTTCTACCCCCCACTTTGGGCGGGAGAACCTGCGGGAAAAACAAGTGAGGGAAAGAGGTGTGCCCACCTCTGCCAACTCCACCCCTCAGGTGGGGGAGGCGAGGTGAAGCACAACCTTGAGTCCCCGCCATCTTGAGGATGGGGGGACCCAACCAACCAGTGACAGGCTCCTGCCCCTCTCCCACTGGAGGGTGGCAGAATAGGGGGTGTACCCACCCCAGGGAAGGGACCCATTGGTCCCTGCCCTTTACCTACATATAACGCCCCTATATTTAGTATTTAGGGGGCACCCTGAACCTTGCTTCCTCAGATCTAACCTGACAACAAGAAGAAAAGAAGAAGGACCGAACAGCCGTGCAGCCAGCTAACAAGAGGAAGACGCCCACTGACTTGGCCCTAGCCCTCCAGGCCTGTCTCCCCTCGAACCTGCTCCTGCGAAATCCCGGTGTCTCCTGCAGCCAGCAACCTCAAAAACCCTGGAGGACCTGCCTGACTTCACTTCCAAAGACTGCTCTTCCCGTAAACACCGGATTTGTTCAAACTGCAACCTCTGGCAGCAGCCGGCGACCGTGAATCCAGCCCACTCTGCACTCGCCGAACCCAACCCGAGCTAGAGTGGAAAAACACCACGAGGAGGTCACCCCGGCGATCCTGACCTGAGATCCGGCGAGCCCTGACCTGCCTCGAGCCCCCAGCCGACGCCTGCTGTCTAAATCTAGAAGGCCCCCCTGACTGCGACCAGGAGCTGGTTAGAAGATCCGACCTCAAAAGGCACCCCTGCATCCGACGCCCCACGGCCTTGTGTGCCCAAACCGACAGTGCCTAACCAACCCTTAACGTCCCAACTTACCTCTCCAAGTGGTGATCGCACCCAGAAGTCCTTCGTCTCCCTGCCTGCAGTGCTTTTGCAACTGGAGGTTCTCCGTAGAAAACAACAGGGCGCCCGACGTCGAAACATGACTCTACACCTGGCCGCCCCAGTGCTGCTGAGGGTGCACCTTTTGTGCTACTTTGTTTACCCATTTGCCCTGACCTAATCCCTAGGAGCTTTGCTCCCACAACCCAGTGGCCTGCTTTCCAAATCGGCTGCCCCCTATCCCCCATTGGATTCCATTGGGCCTCAACACTCTGCACCCGGCCCCCCACTAATGCCGCTGAGGGTGAAACAAAAGTGCATCACTGACCCTGGGGGACCCCTGAGTCTAACCCCAGAACCTTAACTCTCACAGTCGATTACGTACATGTGAACCAATAACCTGTTTTTTCTCCATAGGATAACATTGACAATTTTCTTCCAAAAAGTTTTTTAGTGTGGAGTTTTAAAATCTAAAAATATTCTTTAAAAATCACACAAATAACCTAAACGTATTCCCTTACCTGTTTACAGGAAATGTCCCAGTGCTGAATCCAGGTATCCAGCACTGAGTAAGAAAGGTAACGTACAAAGTAACTTACCTGTAATTTACTGAAAAAGCCTATTCATTTCAATGCACTGTTTTTCTTCCAAAAAAACGACTAAGTGTGGAGTTTTGAAATCTAAAGATATTCTTTAAAAATCACGGGAATAGCCAAAACGTATTTACTTACCTGTTTTCAGGAAATGTCCCAGTGCTGAATCTAGGTATCCATTATAGCAAAAAACAAGATGATGCGAAGGAACCGATCAAATAATATTTTCAAAATATGAAGGAAACCACAAATTACTCCTTCACAGTAAGTTATTTATAAATTGAAATTAATCATCTGCTAATCATATCATTGTCTGGACACAGTTTCATTTGATAAATCTCTTTTATCTACATATAAATAAAGTTCCAAATATTCATTTCATACGTAATTCAGTGAACATCGGTCCATTACTCAAACAAAGAGCATAAACACAAACAACAAAAGGCATTTACTCCTTTCCTTATTCCCCTACAAATAATAATGGATGTTGACACTATTATCGTGAGCATTCCATTGTTTGAAGTCGCCCCATTGGATAGTACTAGGAGGTAGTAACCGTTATACCTCTTGCACAATTTATTTGTACTATGTATATCTCAATTCAAACAATGATTTAAATTCTTCCGGGGCACTTAATATTCAACAGTAGTCGACGCGTTTCAGCCCAACTTGCTTGTGGGCCTCATCAGGACTAGGGTATATAAGGATTTATCTCCTGGAACAACATCTATAATATAAACAAAAAATGTTTACAATATATACAGCTATCTATATATGTACATTCACTAACACACATTCTAAAAGATATGCACAACCTCTCTAGGGGTGGCAGTACCAAAGAAAAACCAATAAACACCAATAGTAGGGCTCTAAATATGTAAAGAAACCAAATCACCAAGACAGTTCTAACACCCGTGTAGTGAAATCTCATGGCTACCAGGAAAGATTTTAATAAAGTCAACAGCAAACTAAAATAAAACCAATCAAGAAAAAAGTGAACTATATCCGGATGAGTGTATACACCAAAGTACGAAGCACTCTAGGATAACCAATTCCGCAGCAATCCGAGTTGTCTAATTACCCAGCGGCATAAAATTCATGGCGAGTAATGTTCTAAATGGAGAACAATGGGGGACTGAATTAGATCTCTACCAAGTAATTGTTGCAAGAAATGTAGCGACATGCTAAACAAACAACAACCCATATCTTACCTATTGGGCCATGGCCTTCCAGGTCAAACAAATGCACTGAGGGAATCTAGGTATCCAGCGCTGAGTTAGACACCAACAGATTTAGACAAACCATCTTGAAGAACTGGCATTTATTAGAAAACTTAGAATGCCCTTTTCCCAAAACACTCTTCGCATGGAAGAAAAATCCAAGCATTGGCCAACAAATAATTAGAGCTGACACCGCTCTACCTAAACCCAAAAGCGGTTTATTGGCTCAATGGAATTTAAAGCCTATTGAAGGACATCGAAAATGTGGAAACTGCATTGCCTGCGGAAATACCATAGAAGGTACAGAATTTGTCCATGACAGTATAAGGTGGAAACACACTGAGTTTAAAAACTGCAAGACAAAAAATGCAGTTTACGCAATAATTTGCCCTTGTCAAAAAATCTATATAGGGAAAACCAACCAACAGGTTAATATTAGAATCATCCAACACCGATCCAGAATTAAGATAAAAAGTTATGACCGCACCTATGGTCGAACACTTTGTTGAAAAATGCAACAATGAAACGCAATTCTTATGGACAGTACTGGCAAGTTTTAAACCTTCAAAAACTCTGATAGACACTGAAAACCTGCTACTGCGCACAGAAGCGTATTTAATTTTGAAAATTAACAGCGCAACAGTTGGTTTAAACAACATGACAGAACTGGCAAGAATATAAAACACCACAATGCCCAGAATGCACTGCTTTGTTGCACCAAAATTCGATAGCCCAAATGCATGTAGATGGAATTGAGAACCACAAAACCCATGATTCTAAGTCAGGACCCATTGATGGGATGCTCCCAATTGGAAATGCCGCCACCTCACTTCGAAGAATCAGATGAGAGTGAACAGAATAACAACAAGGTAATGCGCCTTCACCCGAGCCCCGTTTTTCAGACAAATACAATTTAAAACTGCAAGCTATGTCTGAACACAAACCAAAACTCATTATTTCAGAAAGACGCACTAATTAATTGAGGAATACACTACGAAGACGAGAGCCCGTGTATGAAGCTTTTAAAGGTACAATTGCAATGGACCGCACTCCGCTAGCTTTTAAAGGTACGCCTGTATTTCAAAGAATAATAATAACGCTGCTAGTAACCATTTTAATAACACAACGAACGCTTTAGTAAACTAAGCGTTTTGGTTGTTTACAGCTCATTAGAAGTTTCCTTGAGTTCAAATAGCGCGAAAGATTCCCCGCTTTAAATAGTGAACACGGCTAAATATGATTTAGATGCTAAAGGTAACACAAGACTTCTAAGATAATAGGATGTTTTGTTTTTGATTTTTCTCACTAATGTTTGTCTACATTGTGTATTCAAAACACAATGTTGTTGTTTAATGTTTTGTTAACCACATGTACATAAGCTTTTTCTGTATATAGACTTCATTGTCTCTTTCTGTTTTGAGTATCCAACAAAGATGTCAAAAAAGTTGAAGGAAAGGTATAAATAAAGTACCAGATCAAATGAAAGTAAATAGTTTGGTCTAGCGCTAATTTAAAGACGTCAAAGCAACACAGGTCCTGGCCTTCCCCACTGTTACACATTTATATACGGCCCAGTCAGAACCTGGCCCATTGGGCCTAACTCCCCTTGTTACCGAATCTAGGTATCCAGCACTGAGTTAGAAAAGTAACGAGAAAAGTAACCTACTGCATTCCCTGTAAATCAAACAAAGTACAATTTCTATTGCATTTTCAAACTATTCTACAATCAGCAACTTATTAATGCATTACTGCAAAGTATTTTATGCTTACCTGTGCCAGGCTTGCTTGGTTCTAAAAGAAAACAACAGCATATATTTTTTATACAAAAACAATTGGCCTAGAGTTCAGTTATTGAGTGTGTGAATTCATTTGCTGACTGAATGTGTACATCAAATGCCTAACATTGTCCTCTGATGCTGCCTTACTGCTCGATCACTCTACCACAAATAGAGAGTAAGGTTCTATCTAACTTTACCTCTGCCTACCTCTGGGTGCACCTGGACTCTATACACACTATACCTCATTTTGGTGTAGTAAATATATAGAGCCAGTTTCCTACAACACTTGAGATCATTATGGATGCAACAGTAGTGGGACAGGCACTGTGGGCAATATCTTGGCTGGTCAAAATTGCCAGACCCTAAGTTGGTTATTTCTCCGAGATCCTGAGCGCCATGATCTAAATATAGGACACGATCACATAGAAGAGGGCCTTGGCACAGTTTCCTTCCTCATGTACTCCATTAGTGAGAAATACAAACTTCACATCAGGGAGCTTGATGAACGATGTGGGCAGAGGGAGCGTATCAATTGTTAAGGGACCTCTTTGACAATAGAGAAATGAAAAGTTTTAAAAATGTAAAAAAGCACAGACTCAGAGGATAGTGATGCAGCAGAGTAGTGGGCACATGGAGTGGAGGGATGGAAAGGAAAAGCCTGAAAAAGTTGACGAACAAAGCAGGGAAGGAAGTGAAAGTCTAGCAACGTCAAAATGAGAAGGTTAGAAATGTACAAAGACAGTTCGTATATAGAAATGCTGTAAAGATATTGTCCTACTGTGCAAGTTGTTCAATAAAAAGAATTCACAAAAAAAAAAAGTAAAAAAGAATTTAAAGTAGAGGAAACAGATTGCTTGACGTACTGGCAACTGAGGTATTTTCACTCTGTTAATAAAGTGGTAATAGAGTAGCGGCCATTAGACTGCATACCGAATGGGAATAGCTCTTCCCTAGCTATACATCACCTAAGGGATGGATCTCCAAAATTTATTTGGTGCTGCAGCCAATGACCCAGAGGGGCACTGGTCCTATGTGAGGAGGTGGCAAAATATGACAGCGTGAGGTTCCAATGAAACAGTGGCACGAACATTAATCAGATATGCCATCCATTTGAAAAAGTGTCCAAAATAGAAAATCCTTATATACGTACATAACACACCGTCATATAACATGCAGGAAACTGAAAGGAATGCACCCACACACATCAGAACTGTTTGGAGGGGCTATATAGCCAAGAGGGAAATTACATACATTTCTGATGGTCTCGTCTCCCTTTGCAGTTGCAACCAATATGATCTTGGCTGTGAAACAATTGATTGCATAGAAATGGAAGTCGCCCTCAATCCTGACAGTTCATGATTTGGCAAGTAAACTATGGTCCTTACTGGTCATGGAAAAATTAACATGTGACCTACATGACATGAGTCATAAATATGAACGGATTTAGAGGCCTATAGTAGACTATATATCTGCCCAATTTACAAGTATGGGGGGCCGAGGTCCCTAAGATCAATGAAACTGGTGGATTGTCCGAACCAAAAAGACAGGATGTAAGTTAAGATGATAAGCGTGAGTTGGGTGAGATTCATGGCATTGGATAATATTCAAACTATGGCTACTGCAAGCTGTCAAAGGCGTTTAATCTGTAAAATATGTCTAGCTCTGATTTGTACTGCCTAAGATTGAAGGGCAATTTTTTTATTTTTTTTTACGCTTACTCATCCCAATGGGATTGTCAGTCATCTCTGACTGACAATATAATTTTTAATGGGAGATCCATTTCATACCCACATGACGTACCACACAAGAGTAAACATGATTGTGAATTCAATTTCTAACACAATAATCATTCCTCTCATTAATCCCAAGAGTAACCAATCTAGTTCCATGAAGTTATAGTTTCATTCTTTCATTTTACATTAATCCTAACAATCTATTTTACATCCATATGCAAAGTTTACCCTTTAAACAGTTAAAGTAAAGTTCGCTCTGACAACAAAGCGTGTTGCCAATTTCTGTTAGACATGTGCTGTAATGAAGCACTGCTTTTTTAAGAAAGAGGTATGAGTTTGTGTTTCTTTACACACAACAAGATGGTTTACTTTCTATGTGGTTGTGCATTTGTTATATCATTAGAAAGCACTGCATACAAGGACAGAATGGGGTCTTTTTTCATTCTTTTTGACGGCAAGATGTCCAAGTTACACTCATAACACCTGTAATCGAATCCCCCCCCCCCCTTTTTTTTAGAGCTGTTTAAATCTTACAATGAGAATCTACTTAGAAGGGGTAGGATGGAAAAAATAAAGTGAAATATAGAATTGTAGATAAGTGCTCTGGAAGTTACAGTCTATGTGAAATTGGATTTTCAGAACTAAGTGTAGCACCTGTGGCTTTCTGGTCATTTGAGAGGAAATTGTGCCGAAGACTCAAACCATTTACTTTACCGCTTGTTGGAGTGGGTGAACCTTTGAGAAGAGTGGTGCTTTCTTGGCTCACTAGCTAAGTGATTAAACCAGTGGCGGCTGGTTTGTACTGCGGGGGGGTCAAAGCAATTGTAGACCTACCTAACTTGCAGCGCAATGTCCTCCTCCCTCGGGTGTCTTCTGGAAGCTCCAAAAGCAGGAAACTGCACCACCCAACCCTTGTGCAGCTCTCGCATTGTGTGAGCAGCGTCAGGATTGGATAGAGTAGGCTCTCTCAGCGCTCCTGGAGGCCTGCGTTTTCTTTAACACAGCTAAGACAGCTGGGTTAGAGAAATTTAAAATGCGCATGTCTGACTGGCCGTCTTAAGACTGACGGGCAAAGAGACATGCACATTTTAAAGCGCACAGCTCCCTGCTGCTGCCACTCGGCAGCACTGGCCCCACCCCGTCCTGACACTGAGTTCCGGATAGGTGGCTGAAAAATAAAATGGCAATAAATAGACTTATTACCGTTTTATTTTTTAGCTCTGGGGTGAGGCATCTCCGCTCTAATGGAGGAGCTGCCCCAGAATTTGAACTTTCCTGGAGTGTCCTTTCGAAACGTGTGGGCGTTTGTACTGCAAGTTGTGTTATTTGATTCTCTCTGGTGGAGACTGGGCTTGTTTGTTCCGCTTGCATTCTGCAGCCCGAGGTGGGTATTTACTCCCCACACCATGTTCAGTCAGAGATCACACGGAACGACTGGGCATCTTGTACTTTTTCCTCTTATAAACAGCTGTTACACTGTTGGTTGTTTTGGAAAGATGATCTGTACATTTTGTTTTCTGCAATTGCTGGTGTTTTCTGCCCGAGGGTTGTATCAAGGTTTGCAAGGTTGTGATCATCCCTGATTATGTACTTTTTAAAATCATTTTTTGTTTTGTAGTATGAGAAAAACATCATGTATTGAGCAGTTTTAGTTTCTTCATTAGCCATGATGACATTTTCCGTACAGCAAACCACCCTTGCAATTATGGTTGGCTGTATTGTTTTTTATTTCTCTCATTTGGAATCCAGGGGTATAAGTAGTGCGTGTTAATTCAACCAGAAATAATGTGGGTTTGCAAAAGTATAGTGATCAGTAAGGTCTGCTTGGAAACGACATGGCAACTCCACATGCCTTCTATTAAACTCTGCTGCTCAGTTTTCTAAGTTGCTCAGTGTCAAAATCTGTCCTGAGCTCCATATGCTGGTGACTATTTTATTCGGTTTGGCAATTATTTCTAACAAATAATGCGTTGCAGAAAGCCAACTTACATAATATTAACAAACACCAGCAAAGCCAATAGGTTTAGCATTTTCTCCCCAGAGGCTTTCCAATGTTTTGTGTCGATGGTCTGCAGTATCAGAAAAAATAGAAAATAATCTGAAAATGAGTTTGATGATGAGCACGCCAATGCCATGTGTACACATCATGACACTATGGTGGCCAATAAGGATAACGTACATGTGCTTTCACCACCATGCACGTGCACCTATATGGCATTAAATGACAATTGTTTTAATTGTTTTATTTACCATTGCAAGATGGTGGCCTCCACGTGGAAGGTAAGTAAAAAAAAAAAAATGAAGATTTTTAAAGGTGCACAAAAATGCTGTTGAAAACCCGAGGGGACCAGCCAGCAAATAAAAGTTGCCAGGCCATCTTAAAAAAAAAAAGCAATGGGGGAGCAAGTGGCGGGAGAAGTAAACGCATGGACTCAATGGGTAGTGGGAGGGTAGCAACAGAAGAGCTTTAGGCAGGGGAATAAAGAAAAAGCAAAAACATACAGGGTGGTGAAGCAAGCAATGGGCAAGCTGTGGGCGGTCAAACTGGGGTAACATGCAGCACTCGATGAGAGGGCTGTATTTCAGGTGGATAGTAGCAAGCAAGGAAGAGATCAAGAAAGCACATGCATTGTAATGGAGTGCTAAAGAAAAAAGAAACAAAAGTAGTCCCATAAGTGTGAGCAGTGGAAGGTTACAAGTCATATGGTGAAAAATGTGGTCCAGGAGATAAAAAAAGATAAGCTTTGGCTAAGCCAATACACGTTGTACACCAGTGTGATAGCTGTTCAGCATGGCTAACAATTAGTGGCGTACAGAAGAGTGGCGTAGAGTGAAGTGCCATGGAGTAGAGTGGCAAAGAGTAGCGCGTCATGGACTGGAGTGTTGTAGAGTGTTGTAGAGTGTTGTAGAGTGTTGTAGAGTGTTGTAGAGTGTTGTAGAGTGTTGTAGGTGGAGGGTTGTAAAGTCGAATGAAGTGTCATAAGGTACAGTGTCGTAGAGTGGCCTAGAGTGGAGAGGTGTATAGTGGCATAGAGTGGAGAAGAGTGTTGTAGAGTGTAGGGGAATGGAGTATCATAGAGTAGAGGGGTGTAGAATTGAGGGGCATGATGTGTCGTAGAGTGGAGTAAAGTGGTTTGGAGTGTCGTTGAGGGAAGTGGAGTGGCCTAGAGTGAAGGGGCATAGAGTGGAGTGATGTATAGTGCCATAGAGTGTCATGGAGTGGAGGGGCGTAGAGTTGAAGGGCATAACGTGGAGTAAAGTGTCATAGAGTGGAGTAAAGTGGAATGGAGTGTTGTAGAGTGGCCTAGAGTGGAGTGGCGAATACTAGAGTATAGTGTCATAGAGTGGAGTGGCATAGAGTATCGTAGAGGAGTAAAGTAGAGTGTCATAGAGTGGAGGGGTGTAGAGTTGAGGGATATGGAGTGAACTGTCGTAGATTAGAGTGCTGTAGACTGGAGTAAAGTTGCATGGAGTGGCGTGGAGTGGCGTAGAGTGGAGTAGCGTGGTGTGTGTGGTGTGGAGTGACAGAGTGGAGTAATGTGGCCTAAAGTAAAGTAGCATAGAGTGGTGTTGAGTGAAGTGTTGTGTTATTGAGTGTCGAAGAGTGGTGTGGTGTAAAGTGGTGCGGTAGCACACTGCCATTACAAACAACACATTTTCAATTGAAATGATCATTACATTCGCACATACAGTTTTACTGGTAAAACTATACAACACACAAACGATAATGTGTAGAAATGGCATCCCCTAGTGCATGTTTTTATTGTATTAAAATATTTGTTTCCACCGCACTTCTGAATTACAAAAAAAGTGCTTTGTTTGTGCTTTCCTTATTCTGATATTTTTTTACATATTTGTGCAGTTCATTTATACAGACATTAAAGTTTTGTTGTGTGATAGAAAAACATGTATTTCCCAGTAGCTGCAAGATTGCCTTGTAAATCCTCAAACTTTGAAGTCAGAGAAAGCAGAGTAATCACCGAGCTCCCTCAGAAGACCGAGCCTGGCATTTGACCTCTATCTTTGAAGGCACAGCAAATGTGACAAGATAAGAACAAAATGTAAAGGCCTGTTTACAGAAAGCAGGACTCGTGAAAAAATACAAGGAGCAATGGTGAATAAGCTTTGCTCCACGGGAGGAATGAAGATGTGCTGGACAGCCTAAAACAAATAAAGCCAACACATAGAAAGCTTGAAAATGTGAGTTACAAGCCACAAAGCCAGTGGAGAACAATGAATGAAATACATTCCCAGGGAAGCTTTCAGAATGCCCACAAGAATTATTTTCGCAGTCAGACAGCTGTGCTGTCTGGTAGGCTTCATCCGAAAAAGGTACCTCCCTGTAATGACTCTAGTTCTAGATACTTTGTCGTTCAAATCGTCTATTGTTTATTCCTGCGTTGTTTTTTCTGCTAGATTAGACAGGTTTATTAACCATCTCCCTTATATAATTAAGAAGCGCTGGAATGTGCACATGGCAAGGTCAATTTAACATGGGGGTGCGAAGGGCCCGAGGTTTCTTTGATGCTACTTTAAGGCTTACTTTAACAACAAGGGAGTGCTGGTCCTATAAGTAGGCCTATTGGACTAGGTATAGTGGTGTTACTAGTATATTTTGCTTGAGGGAGTGAGGGCCTTCCACGAAAGCTGCATTGGATTTATCTAGTGAAAAGCCTATATAAAATCACCAATTTTAATTCACTTTATGTCAAATATGTTTTAAACCTGGTGATTGTGCTTAGGCGTATGCCTATAATTAATAGTGCTTTGTGATCCACACGGTGCATTCATATTTGCTTCTCATTGTGAACTGGAGTGTGGCTCTTGTTTGTCAGAGATTATTAATGATTAGAGGACAACTGAACCATATCAAAACTTGCATGCATAACACCATTTCAGGAACATAATGTGTTATAAGCCTGGAAGCATCAGGACCATCCAAATGGTGTACAGATACCTCACTGATGCCAGACGGTAGAATTGAAAGTTAATTGTAGAATGGAGATCAAGTGTCAGATTTACCCATTCCCCACGTAGTTTACAAGGCCAATCCCACAATTCCCTTAATCACGGCCTATGGCAAACAAGTAGCAAGAGGTTCTAATACGAACAGACAACTGAGGAAAAGTGGGGATGAGGGAGAGAGACAAATGACTGAAACACAATATAAAGAAAACGCCAATACTCCATGCACAACTCTGTGATACACCAATATATACACCAATATATTTCAGCAATGTTCTAATCTTGTAGGTAGACGACTAACAGTGCACTCACCAAACTTGTAGGAAGATGCAATTAAGGAAAGTTTAGTGGATGAGCAGTAAACAAAATAAAAAACAAGATAAAAATAAAAAGTTCTCCGACATTCATAGTAGTATAGACCAACAGTAAAACAGAGAAACGAGAGTAAGCAAGTGTCCATTCATGGTACATATCTAATCTTACATTAACATCGACTAGCAGTAGATCTCTCAAAACCATCAATTTGAATTGAGTCGGCCATCAATGGTTTGACTAATGTGACCACCGTGATTATATGGGAAGAATATGTTCTGCTGGATAACCAGCAAACCCTGCCCACACCGCCACAATCACCTAACCACTATCCAACAAAACTGCCAGCTACTGCTCTTTGTATTCCTAACTCCTACGCAAAATCAGTTTCAGTACCAACATGGTTGTTAAGCCAAGTTCTTGTCAAAACACCCCACAGTATCCACACCTGTTGTCGGGACCATAAACCAGTTATAGAGTAGCCAGCTGAAGGAATTCTGTTATACATGGTGTCTGAGAGGGAGGTTGCAAGTATATGAAGAAGCTGTTGAATCCTCTGAATGCATCCACATTTAAACAGTGCTGGTCCTCATGTCAGCAGAAATGGACAGAATACAGACTGGATGGAATCTGTTATTTGACATTTTACTGAATCTTCCCTTACACAATGCAAACAGAGGTTAAACATTCTGTTGGATACCAACGTGGAACACCCACGCCACTAATTGTAGGGGGACTTAGCGGTAGCCTATCGGTATTGTCTCTTGCACACACCATGCCTGGTTTGCAGGCTACCCTCTGAGTTGTTCACCTGCTACATATGCTTACCTGGGACTATGGTGTTAGTTGGTGCAATGCATGGTTTAGCGGCAGGTTAGTTAACCCCACCCCTTTTTTTTAAACCTGGTATTCTTTTTCTTGTAAAACCTTTTTATTGGCATTTGAAAATAGGTACACAACAGTTTACAACACTCAGGTCATAACAATGCTTCACTCTTGTTGTTTCATTTCAGGATCTTCTGTTCACCTTGCAATCCAAATATAATGTTGCTACCGTCTGTCATTAAGTAACAGTAGTTATGCATGTATTGATATAGTGATTGAGTCTGGTGTGAGAATTATTTATTTACTGTCAGCAAATTTTTTTGTATTTTAGAGTTTTATATAGTGCAAACTCGACCCAAAGGTATCGCATTACATGAGCACCTGTTATGTTACAGACGGACCCATACATTTTTGGTGGGAAAGGGGAGATTAAGTGACTTACCCAGAATCACAGGATGTTGAGCGTCCCTGCCGAGACTCGAATCCGGATCCCCCAACTTCGAAGTTGACCGCTGTAGCTGTTAGGCCATTTTTGTTCATGTGGGGAAATGTAACATTTATTTTAATCGGAGTCAACCTTCACAATGCCGTATAGCAAAGCCATAATAAAAAACTGCATCCAACAGCAAAGCGGTTTGATTTAGGGTTATGTTTTTATAATATTGTTGCCATAACAGTGTCCTAGTTGTGTTTCTCTGGATGTTCATGTTTGAAGCGTCAGTGAATTGTCTTGAAAATGTGTTGGTTGCATGGGCAGACACATTTTCGTGTTGTTGGGGGAGGGGGGGGGTGCGAACCTCCTTTGTAGGGGATTGGGCACTTCCTCGTCTGATGTAAACTAATGGTCTAGGGCTAGAGGATTTATGCATATTCAGATTGAGTGTGGTTGTCTAGTTTCTTATTTGGATTGAATGAGAGCAAAACGTCGTCTCTGGCTTCTGCTATTGGACTTTTACTTATCTCTTTTTTTTAGGTTTTGCTTTAAGACTGCGCATGCGCTGTCTGTTGAGAGACATTTAGTTAGCTTGCAGTGTCCTTAGAGTCCGCTCAAAGGCGATACCTATTGGCTTTGCCACTACTTATAATTCTCTATGCAGATTAATATACTCTACCTCTGCCTATTTCTTCACCCACTGTGCCCATTTAGCAGTGGGGGCTGGTAGGGCTGCCTATTTCCATGACATCTGATCACTTCTTTGGCAAATAAATCTACTGCCTACTTTGTTTGACACTAGGGCTGGAGAGTAGACCCAACAAACTCACTGCTGGACAGTTCTGACCCAGTCTGTCTGTAGGTAAGGTAACTGTCTGTGTCACCCTCTCCCAGTAATTGGGCAGTCCCTTACCATATAGTTCTGTTCATCTGGGCAGACAGCAGACTCCGCTCCAAAGAGATTTCTGATCTTTCCAGGAATCAAATATGTTCGATGTGTATAGTTGTGTATATACTTGCATTTGATGTTCCTGTTTATTATGGAGGAGTATGCAACTATATGTTTCCATTCGCTATCTTCAATTCTGTTCAAATTCTTTTCCTTTTAGCCTTTCGGCCAGTTATTTATGGTATACTAGTTTTTGCTAAATCTTTAAAAAGCCATGTTTCACCATGTGTCTACCTTCTCCAAAGGTGTACAATAACTGAAGGACGACCGTGAGTATTTAGCTCCTTGTCTGAACTGCCCCACAATTTGTTTATTGTAACCTTTACTTCACTACCCTGTACTTCTGATGGATACATCTGCCAGTGGATTCCTCACCTTGTGAATATCCCCTGCGCCAGCAACATTCGGAAACTTTTGTAGCAGTCCACGCCGATGAGGTCGAAGACGACGTCACAGAGACACGGCTCCGCTCGCGACTCCGCTGACGTCACCGGCTCCATAAGAAGACCTCGTCGGCGTGATGACGTCAGTTCCCTTTTTTACGCGCCGTCGACGCCAACGGATTTCGTGAATCTCTATCTGTAGCTTCACTGTTACTTTGTGTTTCTTTTGGATTTCTCTGTCCTTTTTCGTGAATATGTCGACAAAGAAATCGGGGTTCAAGCCCTATCGTGAATGTGGAAAACATATGTCGATCACAGATCCACATGACGAATGTGTAGGGTGTTTGTCTTCAGACCATGATGTGGATGGATGCACTTGCTGTCACAAGATGAGCTCCAAAGCTCTCAAGGAAAGAGAGGCGAAACTCTTCATCGCGAGGATGAAAAAAGAAAAGAGAGGAAGGGGAAGTCGAGAACCAGGTCACGGTCGAGGTCGGCGTCGAAGTCGACTTCGGGGCATGCTTCAAGATCCAAGAAGCACAAAAAGAAGAGGAGACATTCTTCTCGACGTCACTCTGACAAGAGTACGGCTCCGAAGTCGAGGTCACCTACTCGACGCCGTAAGGACTCTGTGTCTCCTTCACCCGTTCCGGATTCACCTGCTGGTCCTTCTTCTCCAGTGGATTCAACGGTTCATTCTCCGGCTACATCTTCGGCGCCGGCTCCATCTCCGACGCCGGTTCCATCCCCGGCTCCGTCTCCGGCTCCAGTTGAGGAGCTTCCAGTACCGGGTGAGCCTTTGACGCCGCAAATTCCACCGTCGGCGCCGGTTGGCCCGAGTCCGGTGATGCCTGATCAGTACCCTGCGTTCCCTGGACCAGGTGAGGACCCCACGCATTATTTAAATGCAATGTAAGGGGTATTTTCAAGGGCCATGTACTCCACTGGTTCACCATCGGGTCCCATGGGTCCTATGGCGTTCAGTCTGGGTGTGCCTCAAGCATATCCACAGGCCCCTTTCATGCCATTTTTCCCGGCGGCGCCGTCTTGACATCTACCGGCGCCGAGGACATCGACGCCGCTTCCTTCTTCTCCGGCGCCTCGCTCGACGCCTGCTGCTCCTGTGGATCCACGTTTGACCCTGGCACCGGCCCCGTCGGATTCGATCACGGCGCCGCCGACGCCAGTTGTTCGAATCAGGTCTAGGAGAGAGGCTCAAAGGGTGCTTGATGAAGAAAGGTACCTTTTGGAAGAGGCGCAAGAAGGAGAGCTTGTAGAGTCGGATGAAGTTTTTGAAGAACTTAAGGAGGCCAGTAGCTTGGATTTATCTCCTGAGTGGGAAATTACTCCACCTTCGGATGAACCGTCAAAGGATGTGGCTCCATATCATGCTGTCATAAGGAAGGCAGCTGAGCTGTTGGATCTACAGTTGCCTACAACTGAATTTAAATCTAACATCCTAACAGAGTTACTGCATTCTCCTACTACGGTTTCAGAGCCATTGCTGCCTTTTAATGAGGCTGTTATAGATCCTGTGATGGAGGTGTGGCGTAAGCCTTTTTCTGCTCCCGCAGTTTCCAAGACAGTTGCCAGAAGGTATAGGGCGGCTCCAGGGGACACAGAGTTTTTAACATCACATCCCTCGCCTGAGAGCCTGGTGATTCAGGCTGCTTGTTCAGGGAAATCTAAGGGTGCGTTTCCTCAGGTCCCGAGTGACAGAGAGGCTAAAAAACTTGAACAGTCGGCCAAGAAGGTCTTTTCATCGGCCAGTATGGCACTTAAATCTACAAATGCCTCTTGCCTTTTGGGACGCTATATTCATGCGCTCATGGATTCTGCAAAGAAACTGGCTCCAAAGGTATCTGAGGAGGATGGAGTTGGCTTTAATGAGGTTTTGACGGATGCCCAGGCTGCAGCACGCCAGGTGATACAGAGTGGTCTGGACACGGTGGATTCGGTGGCAAGAGTCATGGGGTCTTCTGTTGCCACTAGGAGGGCTGCGTGGCTCAAGTCTTCAGAGTTTTCCACTGATGTGCAGTCAATGTTGCTGGACTTGCCGTTTGATGGATCTGGACTTTTTGGTAAAAAGGCTGATGCTGCTCTTGAACGTTTTAAAGAAAGCAAGGCTACGGCTAAGTCTTTGGGCCTTTAATCCCAGTCTAGAGGGTCGTTTAAAAGATATAGGGGCTTCGGAAGGGCAACCGTTCGTTCCTATAGGCAGACCCAGCAGCAACAACAGCAGAGCTCTCTGTATAAGGGATACAGAGGCAGAATCAGGGGTCGCACACGTGGCCGTCAGCTCTCCTCCTCCTCCACTTCCTCTTCCTCAGCCCCTCCCACCACCGCAAAGCAGCCCTAGATCCGCCATTCTGCATCATGTTGGTCCTGTGGGGGGCCGGCTTACCCATTTTCTACAAGATTGGGAATCTGTTACTACAGATCTTTGGGTTCTAGATCTTGTAGAAAATGGGTACGCCCTTCCCTTTCGGGAATTCCCTCCAAATTACCCTCCTTGTCAAGGGGCTTGCTCAGAGAGCCACTGTGTTCTCCTACAGCAGGAAGTCCTACAGAAAGGTGCGATAGAGGTGGTTCCAGAGCAGGCGAGTGGTCAGGGATGCTACTCCCGGTATTTCCTGATTCCGAAAAAGGACGGCAGATTGCGTCCGATATTGGACCTCAGGATCTTGAATTTTTATCTGAGGCAAGAGAAGTTCAAGATGCTCACCCTTGCGCAGGTTCTTCAAGCGCTGAATCAGGAGGACTGGATGGTGTCGATCGACTAGCAGGATGCGTATTTCCACATCCCCATCCTGAAGTCGCACAGGAAGAATCTCCAGTTTACGGTAGGGTCGCAACATTATCAGTTTGCGGTCCTTCTGTTTGGTCTTACTACTGCACCCCGAGTCTTCACGAAGGTGATGGCAGTGGTGGAATCCCATCTCAGAAGGTCGGGGATTTCCGTTTTCCCCTATCTGGACGACTGGCTGATCAAAGCGGAGTCGCCAGAGAAGGTGCTACATCATCTGCAGGATACATCTCAGCTGTTGTTCAAATTGGGCTTCTCGATAAACGTGCCCAAATCTCACCTGGGGCCCTCTCAGCGCAACCTGTTCATAGGTGCGGTACTGGACACTACTGTGTGTCGAGCATTCCCTCCTCCTCAAAGGATTCTCGACATACAGGAAATGATTCCTTTATTTTGCAATGGAGCGGTCGTTCCAGTCCTGAAGGTCCTCCGTCTGCTCGGTCTGTTTGCTTCCTGCATTCTGTTGGTCAACCATGCACGCTGGCACATGAGGGCGCTCCAGTGGTGCCTCCGCAGGCAGTGGTATCAGCACAAGGGAGATCTCAGGGAGTCTGTGAGGATCTCCGGAGAAGCTGCGGCAGATCTGTCTTGGTGGAGCGTGGAGGGCAATCTGTCCCAAGGAAAGCCCTTCCATCTACCTGCATCGGTGGCCACAGTGATAACGGATGCATCCACTTTAGGGTGGGGTGCGCATCTCGGGGATCTGGAGATCAAAGGACTTTGGTCTCCGGAGGAAAGGTTGCTTCACATCAACCTTCTGGAGTTGCGGGCGAATCGTTTGGCACTCAAGGCCTTCCTCCCTTCCCTTCGTGGTCAGTCTGTTCAAGTCCTGACGGACAACACTACCGCGATGTGGTATGTCAGCAAGCAGGGAGGAGTGGGGTCTCTTTGTCTCTGCAGAGAGGCTCTGCGTCTACGGTCCTGGGCTCAGGACCTTCAGATTTGTCTGATGGCAAATCATCTGGCCGGGGTGCTGAACGTACGTGCGGACAGTCTCAGTCGGCAGTTCTCCGCCGACCACGAGTGGAGGCTCCATCCGGAGGTGGTTTGTCACGTTTTTCGGACGTGGGGGACTCCTCGGATAGATCTATTCGCCACCCGCGAGAACGCGCACTGCCTGTCATTCTGCAGTCTCCAGTTTCTGATGCAGGGGGCGTTGGGGAACGCGTTTCAGTTGAGTTGGGGCTTACGACTCCTTTACGCGTTTCCTCCCATACCCTTGATTCCTTCGCGGTCAGTCTGTTCAAGTCCTGACGGACAACACTACCGCGATGTGGTATGTCAGCAAGCAGGGAGGAGTGGGGTCTCTTTGTCTCTGCAGAGAGGCTCTGCGTCTACGGTCCTGGGCTCAGGACCATCAGATTTGTCTGATGGCAAATCATCTGGCAGGGGTGCTGAACGTACGTGCGGACAGTCTGTCGGCAGTTCTCCGCCGACCACGAGTGGAGGCTCCATCCGGAGGTGGTTTGTCACGTTTTTCGGACGTGGGGGACTCCTCGGATAGATCTATTCGCCACCCGCGAGAACGCGCACTGCCCGTCATTCTGCAGTCTACAGTTTCCGATGCAGGGGGCGTTGGGGGACGCGTTTCAGTTGAGTTGGGGCTCACGACTCCTTTACGCGTTTCCTCCCATACCCTTGATTCCTCGGGTTCTGAGGAAGATTCGTCAAGACCGGGCCCAAGTTATATTGATCGCCCCGGATTGGCCAAGAAGGGTGTGATACACAGATCTTCTCCACCTCTCCTCGTTCCCTCCGCTCCGTCTCCCTCTGCGGGCAGACCTCCTCTCGCAATCGGAGGGGCAGATTCTATACCCCCACCTCCAGAGCTTACACCTTCATGCCTGGAGATGGAACGGGGCAACCTGAATTCTTTTCTCTCCTGCCTGATGTGGTAGATGTAATTTTGTCTGCCAGACGTCATTCCACCAAATCTATCTATTCCTATAGGTGGTCTAAATTTGTAATCTTGTGTGGAGAGAAGTCAGTTGATCCTTTGAGGGCTCGTTTATCTGACATTCTGCAGTTTGCCCTTTCTCTTGCTCAGCAAGGATTTGCTGTGTTTACTGTTAAGGGATATTTATCGGCTTTGTCGGCTTTCCTTTGCTTGCCAGATCAGCCGTTGTTGTTCAAATCACCTATTGTTCTACGATTTCTAAAGGGCCTTACAAACAGGTTTCCTCCTACTCCCTTTATTGTGCCTCAATGGGACTTAAACCTTTTCTTGACATATCTTATGGGTTCTCCCTTCGAGCCCTTACACAAGTGTCCCTTGAGATTGTTGTCTTTCAAGACGGTTTTTCTCATGCGATCACCTCGGCAAGGAGGGTAAGTGAGCTTCAAGTTCTAAGTTCGAAACCCCCGTTTTTGACCATTCATGCTGAAAGAATGGTACTCAGGACCAGGGCTACATTTCTGCCTAAGGTGGTAACTCCCTTCCATCTGGGGCAGTCCATTACCCTTCCTACCTTCTATCCTCCCCCTAACCCTTCCAAGGAGGAGGAGAGACTTCACCGTTTGGACCCTAAGAGGGCGGTGAGCTTCTACCTGGACAGGACAAAAGACTTTAGAGTTGATGACCAGCTCTTTGTTGGCTACAGGAAAGGCAGAGCGGTGCACAAGCGCACCCTTTCCAGATGGATTGTCTTGTGCATCAAGATATGCTACTCTTTGGCTGGTAAGGAACCTCCACAGGGTTTAAGGGCCCATTCCACTAGAGCTAAGTCTTCCACTTCTGCTTTGTCTAGGGGTGTTCCTGTGGAGGACATTTGTAGGGCGGCAACTTGGGCCTCCCTCCACACTTTCGCAAAACATTATTGCTTAGACACTGAGGTGAGGAGGGACGGACATTTTGCTCGTTCCGTCCTTTAGGACTTTCTGGTATAGAAGGGTGGACACCCTCCTCCGGGAGTAGGACTGCTGTGGGAATCTATTCACAAGGTGAGGAATCCACTGGCAGATGTATCCATCAGACGAACAAGTTACTTACCTTCGGTAACGCTTTTTCTGGTGGATACAGTATCTGCCTGTGGATTCCTCACTGACCCACCCGCCTCTCTGTTGTCCACCCTTGTATACCTTCAGTTTATGATGGTGTTTCAAAATGTATTTGTTATTGTCAAAGGCAGTGTGTTATTCCTTTTGCCTTTCTATTTATTCTCCACACTGTGTGTGTTGATTGTATATTATGTACTGTGTATACTGTGTATGTATTGCTGTCAGTCCGTCCGTGTGCCTCGGAGGCACGGAAAAAAGGGCAGAACTGACGTCATCACGCCGACGAGGTCTTCTTATGGAGCCGGTGACGTCAGCGGAGTCGCGAGCGGAGCCGTGTCTCTGTGACGTCGTCTTCGACCTCCTCGGCGTGGACTGCTACAAACGTTTCCGAATGTTGCTGGCGCAGGGGATATTCACAAGGTGAGGAATCCACAGGCAGATACTGTATCCACCAGAAAAAGCGTTACCGAAGGTAAGTAACTTGTTCTTCAGAAACTGCCCATTCGGCAGACCATTATCTTAAATTATTCTTTCATTGTTCTCATGAGGAGAAGCAATTGTGCATTGTCTCCTGCTTTGCTTCAGTCCACAATGCCATTTAGTTTGCAATGCAGTATCCTTTAATTCCTGGTTGGCTTATTTTTAAGGGGCGTAGCAGGTTTGCTTAGTAAATGGTGCACACTTATTTAAGTGAAACACCTTGCACTGATGCAGACGACACTTATGGTGGTTTAGTGGTCTCAGACAACCTTAGAAAGCTCTCAGTGGTTGCTGTGAAGAGCAGCCATCAAGCTTAGTCCAGAAGGAGTGTTAAGCAGCTGGTTTTACCATTTCAAATCATGTAGTGTAGACTAAACGAATAAGAACCACACAGTGCAGGTATAAAAATATATCTTTTTATTATGCAACACTCACTAATTCATTGGCATATCTTCTACCCGGAGATAGCAACACAAATACACAAGAATACTTCAATTGCAAAAGGTAAGTAAACACAATACACAGTGGTCTCCAGGGGAGACCAAACCATATACTAAGGAAGCTGAATGCAAACTGCAACCGAAATTGGGGCTTGGACCAGGAGACTCTGAACAGCTGGAGACCTAAGGAACCACCCAAGGTAAGTACCCAGGAACCCCACGGAGGCTGTGTGCAGAGTGGAAACACAGGCGCGTACTCAATAGAAGTCAACGGGAAAGTCGCGGTTGCAGTTTTGAAGAAGAAGGACCCTTCCCAGTGGACCTTGAAGAAACCCTGTGGAAGACAGAAGGTTGGAGAGTCACCCCAAGCGTGGGCACCCCAGGAACCAGGATACCTACAACAGAGAAGCCGGGTGTATGGGTGTGAAGTGACATCGGAAACAGCCATAGACCACAATGGAGGACTTCAGAAAAGATGCCGCTGGTGAAGACTATGCAAGAGATCGATGGAATCCAAGGGTGGATTCTTGAAGAGAAGAACCTGCAAGCAGAGGGGACAGAGTCTATTCCACTCAGAGGTGACCAGGAGGCACGTAAGAGCAATGCCCATTGTTGACGTAAGTCGAGAACCAGGGGGTCGGTGTCCGGCCGGAGCACTTACGAGCCTTGGCAGCAGCAACAGACGTGGAAAACGATGAAGGAGCAACGTTGGGACCAGCAAGGTCGAAGGGACGCACCAAGGGCAGGAGTGTTAGAGCCTGCCCGAGGAACCAGGGGAGCCCACTGAAGCAGTAGAAGACCCTTAAGAGGATTTAGAGGACGAAGGCACAGGATTTGCAAGAAGACCTTGAGCAGTTCACCAAAGATAAAGGCCCACGGTGCAGAGCATGCGGTGAGGATGAAGATCCTGGCAGGAAGAGATGTTGGAGCTTCTTGTAGCCAGAATATATCTGGAGGGCAGAGCCAACAAGCCTTGGCAACGGCAAGTCGACGTGGTGCACAGGGGTTCGGGCCCAGAAGTTCCAACGAGTGATACTGGCCTCAAAATTGCAGAGGAGACGGGTCAGGCCTCGAGGGAGTTGCAGAGCCACCACCTGTTTTGCTGAGCCTTTCGAAGTCTGTGGGACGTCCGGAGTAGCAAACTGGTTGGCTTCGTTGTGGTGCCTGCATATTCAGGAGAGTGACTCCTTCACTTCAAGGGCGATTACTTCAGGTGTCCTTGATGCCCACAGGTTTGTTGAAGATACTGGAAGAACCACAGTCACAGTTCTGTCTGGAAGTTGGTCACACCTCCCTGTAACAGGAAACCTATTAATCTACCTTGCCCTGCTCGAGCTCAGCTAAGCAGCAGGAGGGCAGTATCGTGTCTGGGTTCGGCAACAACACTAGTTTGCTGACAGACCCTGGAAGGCTGTTGCCAGGAGTACTGGGGGCTTCCTGGAGGTTCCCCTTAGTGCATTATATCAACCTCCAACATTGGTAACGGTGTTGGGGTATGATTCAAACATGTTTGATACCAAACATGCCCAGGTTCAGCGCAGCCACTATATAGTTAGCCATTTCGTAATGACGCATGCCCACTATATGTATCAAAATGGCTTATTGCACTTACAAAGCCAGGAGAAAAGACTCCAGGGTTTGTAGTGGGTGTCCTGCTTATGCAGGGGTACCCTCACACTTACAACCCAGCGCCGTGCCGTTCAAGATTGAATGGCCTACCTTAGGGGTGACTTATAGGTTTTTAGTGTAGTGTCCTCAGATATAAGAAAGCTTATATCTGTTGTAAGTGGTGCTAGCACCAGCGTACACCATCTGCAATGGCAGGCCTGTAGTCTCAGTTTGAGTGGTCTCTCATGGGTGGCATAATACATGCTGCAGCCCATGGGAGAGACCTCTTGTGTACCTATGCCCTGGGTACCTTAGTACCGTATACTAGGGACTTACACAGGTACACCAGTAGCCATTTGTGGCGGTAAACAAGTACTTTCCAAGTCAAATTAAGGGAGAAAGCACAGTGATTGGGGTCCTGATTAGCAGGATCCCAGTCAGACTAGTCAAAAAAACATATGGACACCAGCAAAAAGTGGGGGTAACCATGAAAGCAAGTCCTACTTTCCTATAGGGTGCAGTGTATACACTGTAGTACTGTCTACAGACACTGTCTTTTAATTATTGTGGCCCTTTTTAATTATATTGTATAGGAGACCTTTGATACTTTCATGGGAAATGCCTGATTGGGCTGCAATCCCTGTATATTTTGGGCATGCTCATCTATCAATTCTATCACTCATTATAGTTGAGCAGCAAGATAACATAGATCTCGGTCAGGAGCCCTCATGACACCTTTCATGGGGGCAGTCTCCGCTTGCTCTCCACAACACATTAGCTGTCTGCTTTTCATATTTAATAATTCAGTGAGCTATCGAAGTTTCTAAATATGCCAAAAAAGGTTTAGTAGTTGGGGAAGCATAATTGTTTTGGAACCCCAGAACAAAAGGACTCTCGCTTGACCTAAAAAAAGAAATTCAACACAAAATGATATTCTGAGTTAATAGACAGCAGAGGTATACTTATCTTTCTCCCTGCTCCAGGAGCTGTCCTTGTTTCGCTTCTCCCCTTCCCTCCCCTGCCTGTCCGTCTTTCTGCCAACTCTGGGTGCTACTCTCGTCCTACTTCTCCCCCAGTCTGCCTCCCTGCTTACTCCTCTTTCTCCTTGTACCGGAAGCTCATCTGGCCTTGCTGCTTCCCCCTGCTGCTTCCTCACTCGCTCCACTTTTTCATTTGGAAAATGAAGTAAACATCCCCCCACATATTATACAATGCTAAACAAACCTCCCATCCCTCCCACTTATTTATCCCTCCCCTCCCCCGGCGTGTCACACTTGATCATGTCATCATCTAGATTTATTACAGGTAAGTACAATAAAATTATACAGTATTTAGTGTCAGGGAAATCCTTCCGTATCGAAAGCATGGGAATTCATGAATGCAGAGGACATATGGTGCAAGCCATAGTGTGGTCAGTGTTCAGGTCGAATTAGCGGAACCAGCAGCCACTGAGTCCTCATCCAGGTCAGTGTCTGGGAGCTTCAACAGAACTATCAAGGTTTCCCAAGCCCTTGCGGCCTCCAGTGTTCTCTCCTTATCTGTTCGTTTAGCTAATTGTAGCCTAACAGTGCCTTCACATTACGCCCACTTGATTAAGAATCAGTCCTCCTTCTCTTGGGCCCTTCTTTGATTTACAGTGTGCAGTAATGTCTCTTTTAGCCAAGAGAAGGCCCAAATCCAAAAACTTACTAGTGACCTTGTTTTTAGATGTATGGGGGAACCAGTGCAGCAGGCAAAGGCCTATAGTAGGTTCTAAATCTCTATCCGTGATTTCATTCAGTAGTGTAACTACCTCCTCCCAATAATCCTTCAACTGGGGGCAAACCCACATCATGTGACGAAAATCTGCTCCCTCCATTTATTTATTTATTTTATTTATTGGGCTTATTGAGCGCGACAGCTACCCAAAAAGGGTTTCCTGGCGCTAGGAGATACTGAACCATAAAGGCAAGAGAAAGTCTCAGGAAAGAGACCGGAGCAGGTTACTGGTTGAAAAGCCAGGTCTTAATGGCTTTGCGGAAATGAGTGTAGCGAGTTTCCAAACGGAGAGGTTGCGGGAGGGAGTTCCAGAGCTTGGGGGCTAAAAGGGAGAAGGATCTTCCTCCCATCCTCGCTCGGCGTGTTTTGGGGACACAGAAAAGGCCTTGAGTGGAGGACCTCAGGCATCGAGCAGGCGTGTAAGTGTGCACGACGGTTTGGAGGTATCCGGGGCATTGCCCCATTTTATTCTATGCATGAGGCTAAGAGTTTTGAATTTGACCCTATTTTCGATTCTTAACCAGTGGAGCGCTTTAAGGTGACCGGACATGCGTTCCCTCCTATTGCATTTGCATAGCAGTCTGGCTGAAGCGTTTTGTACCAGTTGGAGGCGTCGCATGACTGCCTGTGATGCCCCTAAATAGAGGACATTACCATAATCTAAACGGGAGGTGATTAGTGCGTTGACCACAGTCTTTTGTGTATCGTCCGGGAGCATCCAAATGATTTTTCTGAGCCATCTCAGAATTGTAAAACAGGTAGCTGTGAGGTTGTTGACCTGGGGCTCCATAGTTAGGCCATTATCAATGGTAATGCCAAGATTACAGGCTTGTTGCGACGGGTTGGTAAGGGGCCCATTTCAGATGGCCAGTGCCTAGAATTCCAGAGGTTTGGGTTAGGACCCACTATTAAGACCTCTGTTTTGCTGCCGTTGAGTTTAAGCATATTAGTGCTCATCCAGGTGGCGATGTTCCTGAGGCCTGTCTGCAGGAGGGAGGGGGATTCGTTGTCACTGTTAGAAAGGGAAAATACGATTTGTGAGTCGTCGGCGTATGTGAACATTTTGAGACCAGCTGCTTCAGCGATCTGGGCGAGCGGGGTTACATAGAGGTTAAAAAGCAGGGGGCTTAACACCGATCCTTGTGGCACTCCATAGGGGGAAAGATGCACATTAGATGCCGCACTGCTGGAGGAGATTTGAAATGTCCTGAGAGTCAGGAAAGATGCGATCCAGTCTAGTGCATTACCTTTAATGCCCATGTTGGAGAGTGAGGCAAGCAGTATGTTGTGAGAGATGGTGTCGAACGCTGCGCTGAGGTCGAGTAGATTCAGCGCAGCGGAGTCCCCTTTATCGACCAGTAGGCGGAGATTTTCCATCACTCCGAGTAGTGTTGTCTCCGTCGAGAAACCGGGGCGGAAACCCGATTGGGAGGGGTGCAGGATGTCGTTAGCCTCCGCAAACCTTGCGAGGTGTTCATGGACATGTTTCTCCAAGATTTTGGAGAAGACGGGCAGGAGGGATATTGGACGGAAGTTTGCCAGGATTTTTGGATCAGCCGATGGTTTCTTGAGTAGAGGTGAGACCATGGCATGTTTCCAGGATGACGGGACCTTAGCCGTGGAGAGGGATAAGTTCAATGTTTGACATATCACGGCAAGTAGTGGGGTGTCCAGGAGTCTGAGTATTGAGATCGGGAGGGGGTCGGCGGGCGAACCAGATTTTACTTTCCCTAAGATGTCTCGCAGACCCTGAACATCGATCCCGGGCCACGCTGTAAGTAGCTCATAGGACGGATGAGGTTGAGAGGAGATGTCCTCTCCGTTAGGGCCGGGGACTTGCACCCTTTTAGCATGAACCTGGTGCTGTTTTAATATCTCCTGGTAGATTGTCTCAATCTTCGTTGTGAAATATTTCGCTAGTTCTTCACACTGGAAACTGTTCACAGGAAGAGGTTTGGCTGATGTATTAGAGCCTGCTAACTCTTTTACAAGGTTAAAAAGAGTCTTAGATTTGTTTGTAGCTTCAGAGATAGATTTGGCTACATAGTTGGCTCTTGCCGTGTTACAGGCTTTATGATAAAGCTTGAGCTCGTTTCTATAGTTCGAGCTGGCAACCGGGGAGTAATCTTTCCTCCAAAGGCGTTCTAGGCGTTTGCATTTGGATTTTGTAGCCTTCAGTTGCTCATTATACCATAAGGCAGGGGACTTATGAGGGGTGGATTTTTTGTGAGCTTGGGTCAGGCAAATGTCTAGGGCACCTAGGAGCCATTTGTTAATTTTGGTGGCTACGATCTCTATGTCTTCGGTGTCAAATATTTCATCCAGAGGGGCAGCGATTAGGACGGACGCGAATTGGTTTTTCCAATTTCTTGTGAAGGACTTGCTTGTCCCGCTCGGAAGGCTAGAAGTCGTATGATCATCCACGTTGAATTTTATTAGGAAGTGGTCTGACCAGTCTAGGGGCAGAGCAGGCTGGCAGTGTAGCAGGGGAAGGCTGGAAAAAATAGGGTCCAGGAGGTGGCCCCCTTTGTGTATTGGCCCCGAGTTCCATAAGGTAAAGTTCAAGGCGGCCAGGTCATGAACTAAATTGTTTCCTGGTTTGTTTGTTGGGTCGTCGAAATGAATGTTCAGGTCGCCTACGATAGATAGGTTGTTGTAGTTTACCCTTACTGAAGCGGTCCAATCCACTAGTTCGGTGGCCCAAGGTTGTATAGGGCCAGGTGGACGGTAAATCAGGAGACCTGTGAAGGTGAAATTCGGGTGGAGTTGGAGTTTAAAAAGGGCCATCTCACAGGCGGTTAAGGGAATGGGTTCCAAAGTACATTGCAGCGATTTTTGGAAAATGACTGCTATCCCACCTCCAATGCCGGTGGTTCGGTCTTTTCGGATGATGGCATAATTCGATGGTAGAGATTCAGCAATGTCTGGGCCAGAGCTGACGTGTAGCCATGTCTCAGTGAGGAAAAGGGCGTCTAGTGAGTTGTCGGACAGGAGGTCAAATATATCTCTTTTGTGTTTGCTGAGTGACCTGCAGTTCAGGCTACCAAGACGCCATGTGTGTGCCGACTTACGGCCATTGGATCCGAGCCGACAGAGCTGCGGGACGTCAGGTTGAAAGTTGCATGCAGGGCATGCAATACAGGTGTTCCTATAGTTGGGTAAGATTTCACAGTTATGTTTAACAGGGGGTCGCAGTGAATGTAGCAGCTCAGGCGTATAGATGTTAACTATACTGGAGTTTCCTCCAGGGGTTACGGGCCCTGGGCCCGGCCTGGCGCGGACGGGCGCAGACGGGCTTTCCTTTGGCGCGCCTTCGGCGCGCAAACGGCGCTCCCGCTGCGCTCATCCGCTGCGCTTCCGGAAGATGCACATTTTTATACAGAGAGAGAGAAGGTCGGTGTGGGCGTGGCCTCTCGTAAGGGGCGTGGCCTGTGGGCTCGCCGGGAATGGCGGCAAAGGACTTTGGGGTTTGTCCCGCGACAGCGCTAATATCCGCTGCGCGGGTGTGACAGGAGCGTGGTAGAGCCCCGAAAACAGAGTGCAGGTAGGATTAAAAACAATATAATCGTGACACTCAAATTTTAAAAAATGTGCTTTTGCGGTCGTGCTCCCGGCTTCCACCTCAGGAGATTCAGTGCTTTAAGTGGCGCTTGCAATCAGCGTCCTTAAATAGTGGAGTCAGGGGGCGTGGCCTCTCGTAAGGGGCGTGGCCTGTGGGCTCGCCGGGAATGGCGGCAAAGGACTTTGAGGTTTGTCCCGCGGCAGCGCTAATATCCGCTGCGCGGGTGTGACAGGAGCGTGGTAGAGCCCCGAAAACAGAGTGCAGGTAGGATTAAAAACAATATAATCGTGACACTCAAATTTAAAAAAATGTGCTTTTGCGGTCGTGCTCCCGGCTTCCGCCTCAGGAGATTCAGTGCTTTAAGTGGCGCTTGCCACTGTTACAGCTTTGACACATTGCCGAGCTAGTATCAAAATATTTATTGATTTTGGCCGGGGTAAGGTATGCCCTATGTAAGATATAAAAAGGCACCAATTGAAAGCGGGCATTTCTAGATGCCTGGATCCCGTTGTTGCCAGTAACTCAGTGAGCCCCACAGTTTTATTGCACAGGTAGAGGCAATTAGATACATCATCTTCTATGAACAATTCTCCTTGTTATGCCTAATGTAGCCTATGCTGACTGTGTGCTAATAACTCAGGACTGCATTGCACTAATTGTGACCATGTAAATCCCCATATCGAATAGACCCAGGCAGATTTCTGATTTATGTTCCTTAACTGAGATACAGTCGAGATGGAAAAGTCCCCTGAATTTGGACAGACGTGAACTCCTACCCTGAGCGCCCGAGTGACAACATTACCTGGATCCCTGGTACTGATATTTGGTCATGAGCAAACACAGATCATACGTGTGTCCCATGATCTAGGCCTGTCTTATGGTAATGCAGTCGGTTCAGACTGGGAGGGACCACTTTGTGAAGGTAGGGGTGGCAGCCTACCCGTTTTTGTGTTGACTGGAATCAGTAATGTGGAGATACCTTTTTAGGTCTCGCCTAGGTTGCGCGCATGCGCTGCTCTAGGAGAGGGCCTTTAGGGATCAGTCTTCGCTTTTCAAGCACTCGTGCTTGTGGCGGCATCCACCTTGCGGGAGCGGGCAGCGGCGCGGCCACGTTAATTACAAACAGATGGCCCCTGCGCGCCGCTGCTCGCTCCCGCAAGGTGGATGCCGCCACAAGCACGAGTGCTTGAAAAGTGCAGACTGCTTATTTTCATTGCCCTTTCCTCTCCTTCAACCTTTTATCTTTCTTACGTTTTTTTTTTTAAACTTATTTTTATTGCCATTTTTACATTAGACACATTGTACATCATATAGATCTTTCAGATAGTTATATCAGATTGTACATTCAATAGTGGTACACATCAACTGCATATATCAGTGATACGTCATCGGAGAACTTAACTCTCGATCTTTCTTACGTTTTGATGTTGTTTTCCCTCTTGTATCTTTCTATTTCAACCCCTACCATTGTTTCCATTCTTTTTCCCCCCTGTTTATTTCATTATTTGTTTAATTTTATTCCCCGATCAAATATTTTCCTTGGTTTTACTTTATCTATGCATTAATTTAATTTTCCTTTATTTTACATTTTATTCTTTGCATTAATCGCGTTTTTCTGCCTGTCTCTACTCGTGCAGGAATGACCCGTTGCAGTATTAGACAACTGTCAGGTAATTTATAGACTGAGGTGAGTTTGTTATGCCATTGAATCGTGTATCCCTAACTCAGCCCAAGCTGAGATCTGCTGTCACCGCCTGTGGTTTCTGCCTTATTCTGCCTGAGCAGAGTTTATTCTCCGAAGTCAGCCGAAGAGCAGCGTCTGGGAATAAAGCGTTATCAAATATTACGCAACACCGTGACCGGCATAGAGATGGCTCGAGGCGCAGAGGGTCATTCTCAGAAGCGTATCAGGAGGTGTGGCTGAGGGGAGGATGGAGTCAGACCAGGAAGTAGTAAACAACTATATCTACCTATACTGGCAGGGAGCCTGCAGCTCCACTCCAACTGTAGAGCAGGGCTTTGTTTACAGCTTCCAGAAAGAACAGCTGGAGAAAGAGTGACCGAAGCGGCAACGTCATGGCTGAACAACCAAGGAAGCAGCGCTCCGAAGGTAAGGGCGACGCAAATCCTCATAGGCTCTCACGATTTTATTATTGTCCCGCCCCTCATGCCCCTTCTTTCGATCATCCTGAGTATAGTAAATTTAGGACCTGCACTCTCGGTTTAATTCTGTAGGGAATCCGTGCGTCCATTCTTGCTTTACTTGGTGACTAACAGCCTGGTATTCGTGGGAGCGCTTTCTGTGCACTTCACGGCATTCACGGGCATATTCATGTGAAATCAAAAGTACGACGTGCCATCTTCTAGATATCAAAGCATCAAAGGGATCTGGAAAGGAGGTGAAGCTTTATACTCATTGGCCAGGATCACACAATATTGTCAAGAAGTGAAGCTGGGATTTCCTTTGTCCCGGGAGGCAAAGACAGAGCTGCCATTAGGCGATGGGCATGTTTGAACATGTTTTTCAAGTTTGTTTTTTCCTCCAGTCATACTTTGAGCAAACTTCCTTACTCAAACCACACTCACTGTACACCAGTCAGATGAGCTAGATAGTGCAAGCACACCTTACGGCCAGAGGTGCCGACTTTGGAGCTGAGGAACTAGGTTCGAGCCTCAGGGGCGTCTGCTCAGCATATTGTGATTCTGGGCAAATTACGTAATCTCCCCTTGCCTACCAAAAATGAATGTCTCCTATTGTATTGTATCAGGTACTCATGTAAAGCACTCTCTTCTGGTCGAGTTTGCGCTATATAATTCTGAAATAATAAATGAATACATTGAAATGCACACACACCACTGTCTGACATCGACTTGTGATTTGTAACCCACTTGTACTGTTTTCATTACCTGCACTTGACAGATTATAAACTGTAGAAGCATATTTAATTCATTTATATTTTATATAGTGCTGGTGGCTTTGTGGCGCTTTAACAACTATTTCCCAGCGCAATGTTGGAAGAAAGCTTATGACCACCTGGAAATGTGTATGCTGTTTTGTCCCTGGCACGTGCATAGCACACGGTCTGACATTATTAGTCCACAGAGGTGGTCGAGCCAAGGTTAAAATGGAGCCGAGCCAAGGTTCTGGCTTTGTTTGAAAGAGACCGTGCATGAGCCGTGTTAAGGAATTGTTTGTCGTGTGGATGGTGCAACAAACATCATGTAATAATAATAAGGGAGCCACTTCAAAATTCCAACAAGCATTGGCATAGCCAATAGGTCTCGCCTTTGGGACCTTATAAGTGTTTAGTTATCCAGCACAATATCCTTGGTGCAACATCACCTGTTGCATGGCTAAACACTTATAAGGTCCCAAAGGCGAGACCTTGTTGGCTATGCCAATGCTTGTTGCCTGTGTCACAGGAGTGAGGGCCTACTGGCCCACTCATGTAAAGTTCAGTGGCTGTGTAAAAAACCCGCCCTTGGCCTGCTCATGGATTATGTGCAGCGCCAGACAGCACATGATATTTGTGTGTGTGTGCGCTGGGTTGCATGTGCGTGCCTGTGAATGGTATATAAAATGGAGGCCTGAGAGTTCCATTTTGGAAGCACAATGCCTGCAGAGGTTGGTGAGGTGAGATGAGGACTGCAACCCCTAAACAGGAGATGTGTATTGCTTAAATTCCTGACTGCTTTGGTGCATCAGGAGAGGAGGGAGGGAAGGAAAGGGGACGGAAGAGGGAGGGGGAGGGAAGGGAGAAGAGGGGAGGAGAGATTCTCAGTGTACATCAAAGATCTCTTTCATTCCAGGAAGTCTTACTGGTCCGTGGGGCCTGGGCTCATTGTCATGAAGGTGATGCGACTGATAAGGTTGGCTGTTCAAGGGAATCTGATTTCCTGTAAGGCTTGGTCCTCCAGTGAGGAGACGGAAAGGGCCTGGAGGGAGCGAGGAACTGCGGGGATCGTGATGATTGGATCCCGGTGAACCATGTGGGAAACAAACGGTCCTTTCTTGACGCTAGGTCATTGCCCATGTTGGCAGTAAGGGCAGAGATACCCTTGTGCAGAGGAGAGGGACCCCTGTGAATTTGGCTTGTTGCTCAGGACTCAGATGCGCAACTAGAGCCAAATTTCGGTGGGGGGGCAACAAAACATTTCGGTGGGGGGGGGCTATTTTTCCAGCAATATGCAGAGTGGAGATGCAGGGGCTCTAAGAAGGGGTGAAAACACAACAAAGCCTCGTTAGCAAGTATATGGTCTTTTAAAGACCTGTGAAGTTATCGGGTGCTGCTGTGCGTGTACCCGGGAACCTGTCTCATCCGGGCTGACACACACGATGGGGGGGGGGGGGGCTGAAGCCCTTTGAGCCCAATGGGCGTTGTGCGCCACCCAGGACTAAGATCAGGTTGGTGACCCCTGTGCTGTCGAGGAGGGGGCCATTTGGAAGTGTGGGCAGATGCCCGTGGTGGAGTACAATTCGGACAACCCCCTGTGTTGCAAGATGAGGGGTGCACTGTGAAGATGAGACTATTCATGAGAGTTGGCTGAGGTCTGCGACCTTCTGTGTGGCCAGGAGAGGGAAGACCATCGCTGAGCCATGAGGAACATTTACCGATTACCTCTGAAATGTTGTTCTCTTCCTGTTTGCTGAGCTCAAGTTGTGCCTCCTGCGCTACTATAGTTGGACACTAGTACTGGAGCTGTAGTTTATTAATTAGGGTTCGAGGCAGAGAACTCAAGACCAGTTGTAATCTGTCTCTGGACTGGATCTGCCCTGCAGTTTCCATCTCCATCACTTTATCATAGCAATGGGTTGCGAAGCTGCAGCGCCATGATCTGGTCCATCGCTTCCAGGAGGCTAGTGTCTTGAACAGTCGAAGTAATTTTACATCTTTCATGCTCCATCCGTGCAGATTTCAGTTAAATATCCACTCTGGATTACATAATTGCCTTGAATGCGAAACAACGTAGAATGCCGTATTCTTGCAGGGCAATGCGCCAAATTTAAATGGAGCATGCTAGTCGGTGCACCGGCAGAGCAACTAAATGGCACTTGTTGACAGCTGACTTGGTGTGCATGTGTAGGGTTTGTATTTTAAAGTGTTCATTGCCCATCATTTGGTGCAAGTAGTGTGAGCGTCCTTTTAATTTGTCCTCGTCTTTTACAATTTTCGAATGTTTTAGCTTGGAGTGGCCTCCTTGAACCAGGCTTGCTTTGGAGTTAACTTCCCATATTTTGTTTTTCAATTCTACAGTATTGAAAATGTTTTCTTTTTTAAAAAAACTTTATTTATTCAATTTTTCACACCATAAACAGAGCAGTCATAAACCGAGCACTCCAATGTATTGCCTTTCAACTTATTTACAATAAACGTCTGAGTCCCGTACACGTTTCGCAATTAATTATACATTTATACATCTATGGCACAGCAGTATACCCAGCATCAAACATGGCTAGGGTGTTGCCCAAGCACCAACTTTTACATGTTACTACGACTATCAGACCCATTGTCCTGCTCACTTCCAGGTCCTGGTGGAGTTAACAATCCCCTGCATAGCTCTCTCCAGAGTACAGTGTCCTCTTCTAGCTTATCATTCTTACGACAGGCCTTTATATGCAGTTCTTCCGCAAGGGACCACTTTCCCACATCCCTAATCCAGTTTACGAACGTTGGAGCCCGTTCACCCATCCAGCATATTGCCACCCTCTGTTTGGCCAGCACCAATGCTAACTGTGGTTAACTTATTAGCCATTTTCCGTTTGTTGCGTTGCGGGACCAGCCCCAGGAGACACTGTTCTGGCGTAGCCCCTAACAAGATTCCCACCCCTTCACAGATTCTTACTACTACAGTAATCCAGTACTGTTGTACTTCTGTGCATTCCCACGCCAGATGCATAGACCCTGAATGAGCCCTGTGACATCTAGGGCATTCATGCAACCGACTGGCATCTATACGGTGGAGCCTCACAAGGGTCATATACACCATTTGTACAAAATTATAGTGCAGTAGTTTCAGTTAGGCGTTACAAGATACCTTGCGCATTAGTGTGGATACCAGCTTTTCCCTGGCAATGGTGCCTGCAGATCTGCATTCCAAGCTTCACATGCCTTAAGGGCTAGGGACCCCAAGTCCATCCTCATGGCCTTATACAGGAACGACACCAGCCTACGCCCACTGCCACACGTCAGCAGTATATCTAGGGTCTCAGTGGTCTGGGGCATGTCCCGGTAAGTAGGCCATGTGACTTTAGCCAGTTCCACCAGGCCTGCATATTGAAGATATTGCCTCTGCCCCAAGCCAAACCCTTTGCACCCCTGCTCAAAGGTAATAAAGGTGTAATTCACATACAATTTCGCCATAACCATACAGCCACCCTCCCTCCAAGCCTGGAAGAACACATTCTCTATCATCCTACTCACTGGGATTAGCTGCCAGATGGGCAACCCCGGGTGAAATGGAGACCGCCCCAACACTCGTTCCACAAATTCCTGCCACAGAAAGACCGTTTGTCGGACCACTTATGGTCGGTCTACACTCACCCCTGCACCCTCCATCAAATTAACAGGTAGGATCTCTGGTTGCACCTGACTGCCAAGTTAACCCTTTCCTCAGTTGTCACCCTCATCCACCCATTGCGAAGCATGTTGAAGATGCGCCGCATAATAATATAGGTCAAACCTAGGCACCCCCAACCCCCCTTCTCATATCACTTCGAAAGGACTGGCGGCGATACTTTGTAGCATTTCCCTTCCCAGAACAGGAATAATAATAGCGAGTTCAGTTGCCTGAACACCTTTGCGGGGATTGCGCACAATGTGTTCTAGAAGACGTACAGACATCTAGGTAGCATCACTATCTTTGCCACAGCTATTCTACCCATTAGAGACAGCGGCCGCGTGTTCCAAAAATCCACTGAGCGTCTCAGGAACTCAACTACCCTAGTTAAGTTCAGCAGAATTTATTTTTCATCCCCGTGCGCCACCTGCACCCCCAGGTATCTGAAGTGGTCCGTCTCCCATCTCACTCCCAGACTAGGTAGCTGGACCGCCCTGCACTCTCTTAATTTTGCCAGGGGGAACGCCAGGGACTTGCGCCTATTGATGCACAATCCCAAGTATGTTGTGAATTGGTCCAAAAACCGCAATAGTTTCGGGATCGACTCTCGCGGTGACGTGACATAAAACAGTGCGTCATCCGCAAATAACGAAATAAGGTGGGTACAGTTCCCTATTTGTATGTCTCAACGACTTAGATCTTGTCTAGCCCAACAAGTATTGAACATTACAAGTGATTGAGGCCCAGTTGATTGTGCTGTGTTAGTGACATGCACCACCTGTGATGTGCTGTTTAATAACTTTGAAGAGTATGGGAAGGGGCCATCACTTATGAGGTGAAAGTCAAGTGGATCATAATGTCCCCTCTATGTGGTGATGTGGTGTATGCTCTGCTGTTTTATCATGTGATTTTTCAGTCTCACCTAGCGACGAGATCTATAGTTACCGCTTTCTGTGCCGAAGGGAGACAGGAGATGGCACGCGTACGGACAGGAGATGTGCACTCCGTACGCGTGCACATCTCCTATCCCCGGAGGCTGGCGTTACACAGCAGTGATTTATAATCCTCTCTGCTGGAAGTTTGAAGCTGCGGGGCGCGAGGCGTGTCGGGGTTGCCTCTCAGAGCTCGGCCTCGCTCCAATGAGGTTGGGGAGCTGCGGGACTAGACCCGTGTTGCTTCCTGCAGCCTCAGAAATGTGTTGAGCTGCGGAGCTGTTCCTCAGTCTGAGGCAGCTCGGAGGCTGGGGCTTGGATGGAGGGGGAGTCTTTGCGCTGCCTCCCTGCCCAGAGAAGCGCCGGTTGCGGCTGGAGCGGAGCCGCTCTTTCACAGAGGCGCCTGGACTGCTGAGACAAACAGGGGGCGCCGGAAGCACCCCACAGGTCCTTCCACCCCGACTGGGTGCAGCCGGGGGCTTTGGCGTTCCCTTTGTGAGCGCTCGACATGTTTTATTGGAGTTTCTAAGCAAAATAAATCAAACCAATGAATGGCCCCTAAAGAAACACGGTTCTAGGGGCAGGCGCTGGCCGGAGGGAACCTGAGCATGGCGCGCGGCCCTCCCCGCAGCCATGGCGCGGCACCGGAATGTGCGCGGCTACAACTACGACGAAGGTTAGCGGGACAGAGATCTAGCTGTGGGATGGGAGGCTGAGAAAGGGCACAATATCACCAACAGGGCCGTTTTAATTCCACCAGCTGTCTCAGAGTCAGAAGGCCGGGCAAATGCAGGTCATGACAGCCCCCTGCATGACATTCATCTTTTTCTATGCTGATGGTACAGCAGTGGACGGTTGGTGTCTAGTGGAACCTGTGATCAGCTTGCAGGAGCTGACTGCACATCTCCACCCCAGCGCCCCCCCCCCCTGTGCCGCGTGGGCAACTTCATAAAGTTAAACATGCAAGAAGGGAGCCTCCCACTAGATATTGTTAGTGTGTCAGGCTGCAACATCATGAGCTGGGCATACTTTACTTCTTCAGCCCGCATTAAATAAGTTGCCTGTGCACCCAGGTATGGGCACGTCTTGTAAACTCGGACACTGCTCTTCCTCGTTCGCCCTTCCACAGACTCCTTAAATTGGGTTTATACTGCATTTGACACCAACACCGCATATACTCGTATACCAGGTTTCAAGAGATCGCTTGCTAACTTGAAACTGGAATTTGACCAGCATTTGTTAACAAATCCGATAACGACGCGCATTAGAATAACGTAGGCACTTGCGCCAATACAGTACACTGTATAAAGAAATCCGTGAATTTGTCACTTATTCGATTACCATTTGCTCCTAATGAATAGTGCTAGAACCTGAAATGTGATTATTGCACGTGTATGAAAAGTTGAAGGAAACTATCTGACAGGAGCGGGGTCCAGGCCCCACGACAGCCCCTGCTCTGCAGCCTGTTTTGTTTCAGCACAAACACGGGCGGCAGGGCAAAGCCTGCTAGCTGGGTGGCGGGGCGTGGGAGGGGGCTACACGCGCATTTCTGAATAGAATTCTACCCCGTGCCCTCCCTGGGCTAACTGAAGAGTGAGTGACAACTAGCGCACCGGCCCAATGTGCTGGCGGAGAAAGAGCGCGCACAGACCGAGCACCGGTTTCAAACAAAGACACCTATTTATCTAGAATTAAAGGAGGTGTTTGACTGACCCTTGCAGTTTTAGTTTGTTCATTACTTTCTTCCTCCCTCCCTTCCTTTTTTCCTTCCTTCCTTCCTTCCTTCCTTCTTTCCTTTCTTTCCTTCCCTCTTGCCTCCCTCCCTTACTTCATTCCTCCTTCCGCCATCCATTCTTTCCTTTTTCCTCCGTTCCTTCTTTCCTTCCTTTCCTTTCCTTCCTTTCTTCTTTCTCTCCCCCCTCCCTTCCTTCTCTTCCTTCCTTCCTTCCTTCCTTCCTTCCTTCCTTCCTTCCTCTCTCCCTCCCTCTCTCCCTCTCTCTCTCCCTCTCTCTCTCCCTCTCTCCCTCCCACCCTTCCTTCCTTCCTTCCTCTCTCCCTCCCTCTCTCCCTCCCACCCTTCCTTCCTTCCTTCCTTCCTTCCTTCCTTCCTTCCTCTCTCCCTCCCTCTCTCCCTCCCACCCTTCCTTCCTTCCTTCCTCTCTCCCTCCCTCTCTCCCTCCCATCCTTCCTTCCTTCCTTCCTTCCTCTCTCCCTCCCTCTCTCCCTCCCTCTCTCCCTCTCTCTCTCCCTCTCTCTCTCTTCCTCTCTCTCTCCCTCTCTCTCTCCCTCTCTCCCTCCCACCCTTCCTTCCTTCCTTCCTCTCTCCCTCCCTCTCTCCCTCCCACCCTTCCTTCCTTCCTCTCTCCCTCCCTCCCACCCTTCCTTCCTTCCTTCCTCTCTCCCTCCCACCCTTCCTTCCTTCCTCTCTCCCTCCCTCCCACCCTTCCTTCCTTCTTTTGTTGGTTTTGTGATTAATTGTATTCTTGTTTCACTTCTATCTTTGTTACCCTTTCTCTTCCTTAACCACTCAGCTGACCCTTCCTTCCTTCCTTCCTTCCTTCCTTCCTTCCTTCCTTCCTTCCTTCCTTCCTTCCTTCCTTCCTTCCTTCCTTCCTCCCCCTTTCCTCACTCCCTTCTTTCCTTCCATCTTCTTTTCTGTGTCTTGTGATTATTTGTATTTTTCTTTCACTTCTTTCTTTGTTCCCCTTTGTCTTCCTTAACCACTCACTTGATTTCTCCATATGCATTTCTTTGGTCCTTCCTTCTTTCTTCCAGTCACTTTCCTTAGGGCCTTCTTTTTTACTGTCCTTGATTGGCTTAATTACTTCTTTCGTTCCTTTGTTTTTTCTCCTTTACCTTTCTTCCTCCTTTCCATCATTCCTTTCGTCCTTCCTTCCTTGCTTCCTTCCTCGTTTGGTACTTATTTTTATTTTGCTTCTTAGTTTTCTTTTCTCTTCCTTAACGACTCTATTGCTTTCTGCTGATGTCTTTCTTGAATCGCCTTCCTTAGTGTCTTCCTTTTTACTGTTCTTCGTTAGCTTCTTTCATTTCATGTTCCACCATCCCTTCCTTCTGTTATTCATTTATTCATTCTTATTTCGTTCTTTCATTCCTCCTGTCATTTCCACTTCATAGCTAATTTAATTCCTTCTGTCATTCATCCTTCTTTTTCATCTCCTTCATCTCCTTCATTCATTCTTTCCTTCCTCCCTTAATTCTTCCTATCACTCTAATTCTATACATTTCTTGCTATGTTATTTCTTCATTCTTTGACCCTGTTGTCATACATTCTTTCTGCTTCCATCTTTCTTCCATACTTTCTCCTTAATCCCCTTCCAATTTTACTAATTTCCTTCCTTCCTCCATTCTTCCATTACTTTCTTTCACTTTTCCTCACTTCTTTCCTTCATTTGTTTACTTGTCTTTTTTCTTTTCACCCTTCCTTCGATCCTTTCGTCCTGCCTCCATTATTTCCTTTTCTCTTCCTTCCTCCTTTTTTCTCTCCAACTTTGGTTCCGCCCTTCATTCCTCCCTCCTTACTCCTGCCCTTGCCCTCGTTTGTCTGTCCCCTCAATTCTTCCCGTCTCCCCCTTTCCCCCTGCTTTTACTTCTTTTTGCCTGCCCTCCTTACTCCCTCCTTTCGTTGTTAATTCTTTTTTCCTTTGTACCCTATCCACTAAATTCCTGGGACCTATGTTATTTCCATCTCCATTTCTCAGGTCTTTTGTTTTTTTATCCTTCATCGCTGTGTTGCTAAACTTCACTCTTCTGTTTTAATTCCTTCCCTCACTTCTTTCATTCTTTCTTTTTTCCTATATTTTCCCTTTCTTGCAATCTTTTAAATGTATTTTTCCTTTCATTCTTTTCCTTCCTTTTTCCATCCTCCCCTCTTTGATTTCGTTCTTCCCTCACTTTCTCCTTCCTTCTGCCTCCATTTTTCGTCTTTTATTCTGTCCATCTTCTTCTCTTCAAACATCACCCTGCTCCAATCATTACTGCTCTTTTTATTCTCTTGTTATCGTTTTCTTTGTATATTTATTTTTTCTTCTTCCAATTTCGGCCTGATATTTGACCGTAAGCGCAGAGTCGACTTCACTGTTCCATTAAAAGAAGTCTGGTCCGATGGGCAGAGAGCCGATCTGTGTCCCGTCCCACAGATGAAGTGCTTAATTTGAAGAAAAAACAAGCATTTGCAATGCTATCGGTCTCGCCTTTACAAGAGTTTGAGATATTGGCCTTGTAAATGACAATGCCTTTTATTTATGTGTTGTTTTTAAAACAGATAAATAAAAGGCATTGCCATTTACAATGCCAATAGCTCAAACTCTCGCAAATTTGAGACCTATTGCATTGCAAATGCCAGCGCCCATGCTATAAACATTTTCAAAAAGCATTAGGAGAGAGCGTGTCTTGCATGCAGCAACAGGCAGGACAAAGCTATTTGAGAACATAGTGCTCGGAGGCTGTAATTAAAGTCTACCGAGTAGCAACACATGTAACAGGGGTTGTCGCCGTGGTATGTTACAAAATGAGACAAGGCGGTACTAAGGAGGGACTACTAAGCCTATTGACCAATGAACAGCCACAGTTTATAATGGACAGTGACACAAGCCAATGAAAAGAAATTGGACAGAGTGGGCAGAGCTTCAAGTCTCTATCTGAATACAGCACGCCACGCAGAGCAGCGTATGCGCTGCCCAGGCTGGACCTAAAAAGAAAGGGCAAGGGCCCAAATTATTAGGTTTTGCCTATGAGAAAGTGCAAGGTTTCTGTTGGTGAAAACTGGGCTTAAAGCCATTGGTTGGCTATATTGTCATTCTCATTTGCTTGTTTCTTATTCAGTAGTTTCTTTGGGCTTGTCATCCGCTTCTTTTGTTTTACCCTCTGCAGGAGCATGGATGAATTACCTCTGCCCTTCCGCTGGTCCCTTTTCAAGCACTACTTTTTTTATGTTTCGCCTACTCAGCACGCATGCGCTGCATAGGAGACCTTTAGCCGTCGTACAGCTCTTTTTCCAAGCACATACTCGTGCTTGTGGTAGCACAAAGCTTGCGGGAGTGCGCAGCGGCGCACCACAAGCACGAGTGTGTGCTTTGAAAAAGAGCAGACTGCACGCAAGCATGCGGCCAATGCATGTATGACGCGGATCTGGGTTAATTTTGTTTTTCCCAAAACCACACTTTTTCCAATCATTTCCCTGATTTCTCTAAATATTCTATTGCTCTTACTTTGTCTTGCTTTCCCTGGCATATAATTTTGTTGTTCTCTTGTGTCATTTAAGTTAGTTAAGTTTTCCATTTTTTTCTCTGTATCTGTCTTGAAGATGTCGGCATTTTCCTAGGGTTGCACTGCACAGCATTTCACTCTCTGTTTCAGAAACAGACCTGCCTGTGCATAGTCCCATGGCCAGGGTTACATTATTCCTTTGTCTATCCTTTGTGATCAATTCTTTACCGTGAGACAGTGTGGTCCAACCTTCCCTCTACTCAATGCACTATATCCATTGCTCCCTTGTGCCACCTTTATCTATTATGCTCCTCCATAACACGTAAAACAAGCATTTGCAATGCAATAGGTCTTGCATTTACGCCAGATGAAACTATTAGCATTGTAAATGACAATGCCTTTTATTTATGTTTTAAAAAACAAAAATAGGCAGTGTCATTTACAATGCCAATAGCTTAAAATCGTGTAAATGCAAGACCTATTGCATTGCAAATGCTTGTTATACAGAGGTACTGCATTTATAAATGAAATCGTATTGCAATTAGAGATGGTTTTGTAAATCAGTGTTTTTCTAATTTCTGCAGATCAATTCACTGCATGTAGTTATTTTAAGTGCTTATTCCCCGTCAGTCACACATGCTATGATGCACACCTGCCACACCACACAAAAACGATCCCGTAATATACCCCATGGGATGTTCTACTTGAAACTCATCAGAAGGCGGAAATAAACACCCTTATCTGCGTTACAACTTTTAATGCATCTTCTAATGAGTTTAAGAAAATTATAAACAAAAAATGGCCAATATTAACATCAAATAAGTTGGATTTCGAGAAACCCATGTTTTTCTTTAAAAGGAACAAAAGTTTGAGAGATACATTGATCCACACAGATTTACAAAAAACAAAAACCACATATCAGAGTACCCTTTGGAATCAGCCACAAATTATGGGTCACTATCCTTGTGGATCCTGTGTGGCATGTGCATTTACGGAATACACCAAAGACATTGATCTGGGGATGCACCACAAATGGGAACAGAGGTCCCACACCAATTGCAACTCGGATAAAGTTATTTATGTAATTAAATGCCCATGCCAGCTGATGTACATAGGCATGACAGGGAGGAAAATAAAAGTACAAATTAACGAGCATAGGAGTACGATCAGGAGGTCCATATCAGCAACCAGACTCACTGCCCATTATCTAGAGAAGAAACACTCAGATAGCGACCTATGGTGGTCCGTAATTGAGAGAGTCAAAGGGGATGGTAACATGTCAAAAATCCTCTTAGAAGGAGAACAAAGATGGGTTTACAGATTGAAAACCCATGTGACTGGTCTAAATGACCACATTCCTTGGAATCAATTAAACAGGAATCAGTAGTCAATATAGTAACCCATATCTGAGGGGTACATATGAGGATATAAACTACAGTTTGTATATGTAGACCTCATGTTGTCAATAATGTATACCTTTGTCTACATTACATCCAACTAGGTTTATCTAGTGTAAATAATTCCAAAAACCCCATCCACATCATATATTGTGACCTTGGGATGTGTACACATCCTCACTTGGGAGGGTCACGTCATCGTAATTAAAGGATCAGGACCCTATCGTAAATAACGATATTTACAAACCCCTAAGAAATGACACATACATAATTGGTTATTTGCACTACATCTTAACACCAGTAGAAAAGAGAATAACACGAAGGTAGTAATTTTACATCTCGGGAACTACACTAATCACAAAAACTTCATTTCCCAATATACCCTAAGTGGCACATGCGCAAAACGCACTTCCGCAAAGGGGCGTGGACTCGTAACTCCGGAAGTTGATGGGATTGTCCCTCGAGGCTCGAGTGGAAGCTTTAAACCGTGGCCATGAGGACGTGAGTGAGTCCGAATCGTGGGAACCGATACCGAATAGGTGTCTATACGGGGCAGGACCCTTGGTGGCGTGAGTAATCTGAATGGGTGACTTGAGTAGATGAAACAACTAATTGAGACACGGAGTGATTATGAGCAAGTGTGTACCCATTTTACCTCATTTTATTTTATTTTATTTTATTCTCTTTCATATGTCGACAACTTGGTATGGGACTGGATCTCCTCGTTGTGAACGGTCATGTCAAATATCTCGATCGCTTGGTCGGGAATGCACTGATTTGCATAATTGTCACATTACGAATTCAAAGTGTGTGACTACAGGGCTACCCCACGTGTAGAGGTCCCACATGATGTTTATTCTCTCCTAAATTGGGGTAAGCGATACGGTGCGACAGATGCGAGAATGGCAATACTTATTTACTATAGAGGAATGAAATAGGAGTGGATTTGTTTTAAACTCGTGCTGATATATTAGAAGCCCGACTGTTAAGACCGATGTCTTATTACCACATGCAAATGAATGTGTGGAAATAGGATGCGGAAAGATACCGCCACCTGAGTAGTTACTCGTCACAATAGTGTGTGTTAATAGAATGCGGAATATTACCGCCACCAAATATATACACGCTACAATGTTGAGTGCCACTTACAAGAGTGGTTATGCTACAATCACGCGCACATTCTATTTGTAGATTTCACGTATGATGATGTGGAGAATATAGAGACAATCACATTATTCATGTTGGAATGTTGCTTTGCAAAACGGAATTGACGCGCCGTATTTGTTGTTTGTCTTTTTGTTTGTTTTTCACAGATGGAGTGAATTTATTAACAGAACGACAGCATTTTAACAAGGAGCAGCTATCTGCCCTTACTGCACATTAGTATAGGGAACTTCCCTCTTTCTTTTCTAATCTAACAGGGGGTATACGCCCTGAAGAATGTCCGTGCACCCTTTATAGGGCAATTAGGACAGAAACATGTTGGCAATAGGGTCCTAGGACCATAATATCCCTGGAAACCCTCTTCTGTTGTTTTTATTATCAGTGCCAAACCCAAGAATAAAGGGAAACTGGGGTTTGACACCGATTTTTAATCTTTAAAACCCCCTGGCCAAATATCATCTCATTAAGTGCTCCCTGAAATACTGGTTGAGCCCACCCTGACCTTTAGGCGTCGGGGTGTCCCGATGATGAAGCATGACACCACTAGGGTGTGTGAGGGAATATAATAACAAAAGGACTTGCTTCCTTCCCCACACTTAGGTGGTGTTATACACTTCAGATAGGGCATACCACCATTTGAACTAGCAATATATTGTTATTACTGGCTGAACCATCGCGGGAGTACTTATAGTGATTTAGCACACCTGCATACGCCTGTGCACGTGCCTCACAACACGTGTGCTCATTAGCACCCATTCCAAGGTTGTTTGTTAGTCATTCTTGCACATGCACCTTGACACTTGCAAAAAAGCAGTGACAAAGCCAATAGCGTATCATTTTAGGTCCTAAACTTCCTGACTATGTTTGTGCTTATTATTTCGTATTTGGTAAACATTCTAAGGACTTATGCTCACAACCTCGCACAGAGCAGGCATGTGTTTCTTGATCGACGCTAAATAGATCCCAGTCCTCATTGGAAAAGGGGAGGCAGTGGCTCGCAGTGGTCTGCACAAAACAAGGGTGAGTAGTAGTCACTTTCTTAGGGATGAACCTAAGAAAGTGACACAGGTTCCTATCTTTTCTTTCTGCTGATCATTATTTCTATGCTGACATTGGTGCACCATTCACCATTCCATGAGGCTTCTGAGTCTTTGTAGAAAATGAACATGCGCAGATGGGACACTAAGAAAAGTAAACAAATAACTGATAGAAATACTTATTGGTTATGTAGCGCACATGTGTTGATTTCCATTTATTTCAGAACAGGATTCTTTTGCTGAGTTTTACTCCTTAAAATAACTTTTGAATATTTTATTGCATATTTTTAAAATTATTAGTCTCCAAGGTTATCAGTGTTGCATTTGTCTTGATTTAACAAACCTGTGTAAGTTTCGTTCCATCATTAAATATGTATGAAGTACTATTGTCGTACACTAAATCCATATGAAGTGAAATAATGCGATTTTCATCGGGGTGTGAGTATCTCCTTTTCTTTGTTTGTTTATTTAAGCTTTATTCGACAGAAAATGTCATAAAAGCTATAAGTTAAAACAAATACAGTGGTTTCATAAAAGAAGATACAAGTGTGTAGCATTTTGGGCTTATGTAAACAATCAGTTCGTCAAAATAGCTGGTTAGGCCCATGAGGTGGTAATACAAAGATAGTTAAAAACAATACAGTAATGACAAATAGACAATCAATATAGCAGCTACAAATCTAAGATAAAAACAAATATAATAACACATTTAGTACCTCTTCATAATAATTGATAAAAGCGTGATACATTTTTTCCCAAATTTTCCCATTCCTAGCAGGAATAACAGATTAATAAGTAAGGTGCTTGGGCGTAAGGGTTAAGACAAATTTTAACACTGTGGTTTGCGTTTCTCACTGCCCTTGTCAGATTAAAATCATGCCATTCTTGACAAAGCTTTCCACCTTATGGGCCATGCTTGGCCCAAGAACTTTGCTACACAGCATGCAGAAAGTGGCCTAGAATCGGTTTTGAAAACTCGCAATGCTGTAGCGTGGTCCCGTGTTCCCAGTTGTTGGCATACCGATTTTAGCCATTTAGCCTGGGGGGATTTATAAGCCGGGCAGGCGAACATTACATGTGGGACACTTTCTATCGGAGCTTTACAGCATAGGCAAGCTTTGCCATTGCTTGTACTCCATTTCAATGTAGTCTCGCAAACAGGGAGGGTGCCAAACCTGAAGTGTAAATACAGCATTCTGTCCCTAGGTACCTGAATTATATCGAGAAAGGGCTCAAGCTGTCTGGTTTGTTTGTGAAGGTGGAATTCTGTTGTGAGTTTACCTGTATTGGGTTTGCGAATCTCTCGTAGTTCCACCCATTCCCAGTATAAGCGTTTGAGCTCCTCTCTCCTTGGGGCTTCTTGGCTGTCCCAGCAGGCTCGGAGTCCAATAGCTGTCAGCATTTTTTTGATGTTGGAGATCCAGTCTATTTTGCAGCCTGTGTCTAATCGAATAATTTCAGTGAGGGCTTCAGAGTAGGGAAGAAACTCTGGGGTCCGCCTAATGTGAGCCCAGAAAAGTAATGGATGTAACCTGGCTACATCACCAATCGACCGCTTGCCCATGTCCAGCAATAGAGGGGTGAGAGGAACATATTTGGGTGCCGTGACCAGATCTCTTAGAAATTTGTGTTCCGATCTACAGAGGTATCTCCTTTTCATGATCCACAAGAATCAATTTCTAAAGTAGATACAAATCCAAGAATAGTGTCATCACTTTCAATAAAACAGGACATATCTATATTAAGAACAATTGTGATGTGGTCTTTCAAATCTTGTGGAACAAGCCTGCATAAATGGGTTAATTTAGCATTATAATATACTGCCGTACGAGGAAGTAATAGTACGTTACATCCGTCATCTTCCTATGAGCTTTTTAAATCACATACTTTTCTATTGAGGGTAACGATTAATATCCAGTAAAGTTTTTTTGAGGTTTAACCTCTCTTTGAATCGGAAAAAAGGGGATAAAACGCTCACTTAAATCATATGGGTGTGGATAATCCAATACGAATCCCTTTTTTAGGTCTTGCCTACGTAGCACGCATGCGCTGCATAGGAGGGCCTTTAGCCGTTGCTCTGCTCATTTTCAAGCACACACTCGTGCTTGTGGCGGCATACACCTTGCGGGAGCGTGCAGGGGCGCGCCACAAGCACGAGTGCAGTGCTTGAAAAGTGAAGCCTGCGCATGCATGCACCACTCCCGAAAACAGCTGCTGCTTGTTAGTGCAGCGCGCGCGGCGCGCACCACTCGCGTGTTTGCTGCTGCTTGTTTTCTCTCTCCCTTGCCTTTGATCATCCTCTTGATTTCCTTATATCGCGCGAGTGCGCGCACGCCACTCGCAGCTGTCTTTCAGGCTTGTTTAACTTCGAGGCAGACGCGTCATACTGCCAGACTTCCAATGCTTGAGCTTATGTCGAATGTGTTTCCAGGCACGTAATTTTATTTTCCAGTTTGAGGCAAGCGCATCAGATTGACAGATTTAAAACGTTTGTGGCCGTGCCGCGTGTGTTTCCAGCTACAAATAAATATATTTTTGTTATTACGATATATATGTTACTAAGTTCCGAGGCATGTATACATATTTTTTTTTTGTTTAGTTGCAGGCAAGCGGGTGAGCGTAATAGTGACACAGTTGAAATATTTCAGCCCTGAAGGCCAGTTATCGAAACTGCCACTTTTCACTTGATTTGCAGCACAGAGGACGGATAGAAATTCTTTGCCGTTTTATTTGTTTCTATTATGCATGTGTCCGTTGTTTTGGTGAATCTGTTTTTGACTTCTAATTCTTAAAAACGTTATGTAAATATCCTTTTGCAGCATTAACTCACTGTTGATTGATTTGCTTAGCGCATGCCTGCCATCTAGTGGTTTTATCCAGTATAGTTTAAAAAAAAATTATAATGCAAAACACCCTCGATATTGACGGAGAGTTACACTTGTCAGGAACTTCACCATTAGCTCTCATTAGACTAGTTTTATTTACTGTATGTTGATGCCAAACATGACCCTGTAGGCTTCACGAAACCCTGGCACAGCATACCCTCACTCAACTCCCCCATACTAGCAGCAGGCCTAACGTGGCCGCTGCATCTCTTCATGCCCCTAAGGAGTAAATGTTCACCTCAAGTCGATTCAGCTGAACGAATATACACAACCCCCCATCTTACAGCTGCACTTGTTGCTTTGTGTTATTTTTTTGTTGCGTTAGTTTGGGACACGTGTATTTCTGGTCAAATCTCTCTTTTTGTAGCACGTTAACATTTGTATCATCACCAAGGCTAAATTTTTACTGCAATTTTATCGGGCTCGATATAACCATGGGCGTATTTATATATATTTTTTAAAAGAAATACACCGCGCTTTATATTTTATTACGGTTGCATTTCTATTCAGGTTTTTAAAAAAAGCACAACAGGCTTTTTGCATTTGTTTGTTTTTAGTGGTCTTGTGTGCATTTTCTTTTTATTATATGACACTGTTAATTGTACATTTTGTGTCTTTACACTATAAAACACAGGGCTTATATTATGGCTGCCCGCAATTCTACTAATGTTGTTATCTACCTAGTCCTAGTCCTCTCCCCGCACCAGCAAACAAGTAAAACTTGTTTTCACGCTGCAACAGCATTAATAAAGCCCCCCCCCTTTTATACAGCCACCCTCCCAATATCATATCATATCATAATAATGCTGCCAAGGTCAATAGGCACACATGCGTGCTCGTCCCCATTACACCTGCCACGTCCCGCCTTGACACCCATACACCAGGCATGCTGCCCATTCATCTCCAATGCATCTTGGCTCATTTCATATCGAATTTAGATAGAAAGTGTACGATTATTCGAAAATGTTGACTGTGTGGGCATGCTAATAGGGGATAATCTGCTGCATGGCTAAACTTATAAGGTCCCAAAGGCGAGACCTATTGGCTATGCCAATGCTTGTTTAATAGAAGTTTGCCTTTAGAGTTTTTTTTTTTTAAATAAAAAAAAAACTACTTTATAAATTACAAAAATGTAAAACATAGCTGTGATATGTTGTTGTTTCTCGCCTTCCATTGGAATGTTATCGTAGGTTTCAATTTGTGCATTCAAATGTTGCTCCAGTTCTAATTTAGTCAAACTTTTATTTTACTTTTCATTTGCCAATATGGATAAACGCTCACGGACATATGCACAAAAAGTATTAACATGTGTGGAAATCATGCAAATATTTTCCCTGGTATTAGATGCTAAACAATGGCTTATTTAATAACATTACCACAGTGGGAACTATTATAGCAAGGATAGGTCCTGCTTTTTGGTGAGAAAAGTGTGCTGTAAAGTTCCCATTGAGGACACTTAGAGTATTCGAAGTGATTGAATAATGTGTGTAATAACCATATTAGGTTGGCACTAACTGCTTTTATTAGTTGAGAGAAAATGTCATTGTCACACTGGCAGGTGGATGGACACAGAAAATGCTACTGAAAATCCGGGATATCGCAGAAAATACAGGAGGGTTGGCCTGCATGCGCTCAAAATGAGACGGGCAGAGACAGCTACAAAGTGCAGAATGCTTGCCCCGTATCCTTGGTTTTAGAGGCACTGGGTGCCACTGTCTGTATCGCTGACTGGAGCTGGGGCCTGTGCGAGTCAGTTGCCACAGGTAGAGTTGCTCTCGGTCAGTTTGTGAAAAGGCTTCTGCGGTGCCTTTACTAGGACGAGAAATAAAATAAAGCAGAAATGCTTGTCAAAAGAAACAAACATTGCCAAAGCCAATAGGGCTGGTGTTTGCTTCTAGCCTTTTGGCAATTCTTGTTTTGTCATGGATTTTGCAAAACTTTATTGTTCAGGAAGCTGCCGGGTGTTGATCAATATAAAAAGAAATGACTTGAAGGCAAAAATATTTTTGTCTTTACAAAGGTACTCCCTGGCACTGACAACTACTTTGTGTGTGGATGTGCTCATTGTGAAAGGGCAGCATGCCATAGCTCATAGTGAAGTCGTCTCATGGCTGAAGCGGGTTGGTGCATTGACCCTTGTTGCATCCTTGAGTGGGTTGGAGAAAAATGTGACCTCCTTAACCACAGGCAAATGGATGAATTGTTTTTTAAAACCACCATAATAAGTATGTCCTATGCATAATTTTAGTAAAATCAAAAGGTCTTGACTAACACTGACCTAAAAAAAAAAAAAATTCTAACATTCTGCCATTGGCTACCAGCCTCTTGCCTTTAAGAAAGAAGGCATGAAAGCAAAAAGGTAAGAAAGAAGCCAAGGAGAAAGGAAGAAAAAATGAAAGAATGAAGAAAAAGCAAGGAAAATAGGATTGAAAGATGTAAAGAAGGAAGTAGAGAGAAAGCAGGAAAGAGAAAAAGGAAGGAAAGGAACAAAGAGGAAGCAAAGAAAGAAAAAGAGGGAAACAGGAAAGAATGAAGAAAGGAAAAGAGGAAAGAACGAAGGGAAGAAAGAAAGGGTAAAGCAAGAAGGACAGCATGAAAGAAAGGATTGAAAGACGGAAAAAAATAAGGAAAAGAAAAGCGATGCAAACAAAGAAAAAAATGAAGGAAAGGAGGAACTAAAAGACAGCAGGCAAGTGTGATGTAAGGAAAGAACAAAGGAAAGATGAAAAATATGGAAAGAATAAAGGAAAGATGGAAAAAAGCAGGAAAGAAAGAAAATGAAAGTAATGATGACAAAGAAGGAAGGAAATATAGAAGAAAGGAGAGAAAGAAAACAGAATGAAGGAAGAAGGAAGGAAAGAAAGCAAGAAAGGAGGAAGGAAAGAAAGAAAATGAAAAATTGCCAGCTCATCAATTCACCATGTGTAATGCTAGAGCTTTCGATTTGTGAACTGCATACATAGTAAAAAGAAAATGACTTAATAAAGAATAGTTTCAGATGGACGTAATCTGTTATGTTGTGAAATACCAGCAGTCAGATAAACAAGACACTTCAAAAGTAATTTACAACATTGACAGGAAACAGAAACTGATAAAGCGGGGAAAGTGGCCTTTGCTCACATCTGGTAGAAAGGTCTTGCTTTTCCCCAGAGTCTGAACACAAAGGCAACACCAGAGTAACTTGGTTGTGAATGTGCTCATTGTGAAAACGCAACATTCTGTCAGTCAAAGTTAAGATCATCAGTGGCTGATGTAGGCTAACCCATTGCCCCATCCTGTATGCTGTTGTGGGTGGAAGCAACAGGTGAATGACTAAACAGACCAATGGATGAAGAGAGGTGGCTGAAAGCCCATTTAGGTAAGTATATTATACGTAAACGTTTAGTAAAATCAAAAGGCCAGGCCTAAAAATTATTTTTGCACTAATGAACATGGAAGCAGTTCATCTGCATTTTCAAATGTGATGTTCTGTAGATGGCCCTCTCCTATGCCCAACGGCGAACACCCATTACAACGATTACTGCACATCGCGGTCGCATAAGAACGCAAATTTCACATCGCGTAAACGTTTACATAGTATGTCTCCACAACGCATGCTGTTACATCGCAGGGTTTCCCGCATCGCATGCTATTACAACACGAATATAGGTAAGTAGTCCCAATACAGAATACAGAATGGAAGAAATTTAGTACTTTTGAATCTGTGTTTATTACACACAACTATGACGTATGCTGATGTCATTCAGACTGAGAAGACACTTAGTGCTTTTTTTATGCGTAATCTGTGTATAATGCATTTCCATTGCATGTCATGGGTGGGATTGTCATTATTACTTTGTATGCTGACGTCATTCAGACTGAGAAGCTGCCCGGACAATGAAAGCAGTCACTCGCGTTGAAAGAATGATGCATGAAAACAAGAATCTTAACGCATTATGCTGGCAACACAACCGACTTCAAAGTCAGTAATTCAGAGTCTCAGGCCACAACTCCTGTTGATAGTTCCTCCATTAGATTTGGCATGAGGTTGTCTGTGGCACTTAGAAAAGCCCCACATAACACATCAAATCCCAGATTATCTCCTGAAGATCCTATAACGATCTTGCCCCTTTCAGCCTGGGATAAATAGTCTGTTCTTTTCTGTGCTGTTTTCCTGATCTTTTGATGCACGGTGAGCTCCTTATGGGACTCTTCAGCAAGGCATAGCTCTCTAAAGAGCTTCCAAGGGGGCTTATCAATATACAATTGCTGTGAGGAGGGTTCCAGTGATGAAGAATTCCACTGGGAGGGGATGAGGGTTACCATTCTTTTCTATACAAACATCAGGCCTAAGCTGTTCTAGAAGGAACCCACATACAGCACAACAGACTGTTAATTCACTCCTGCCTAATGGAGGCATGCCCGTTATGGGATCTTCAGCTAGAGTCTGTTATTGGATTTGTTGTATAGTTATTTACATTAGGATATACAAGCGCTACTTATAATCCCAACTCTCTACCTCTCATTGCCTATTTTGTTTGGAAAACTTATAAGGGCCCCGCCAGACTTCAGTTTTTAAACTGTTACCCTTGAATGTAGCATTTCATATAATCCGGGAGTTTTCTGGGAACATTAGCACACTTGTTTACGTTTTGCAATGATGTTTACTTAGTTTTAATTTCAGATATTAGTGATAGTTTAGTCTGCTTTATTTCCTTACACTAATCACCATTGTGACAACCTTGCAATATTAAAGCATGCATACAGATCTTTAGGTTAGCAAATTTTGATTTCTGGCTAGTTGTCCTCAGCATAGAAGTGATATTGTCTCCACAGCCCATTTAGATGACAGTAGTTTATAAGGAGGGAGATCAACAGGAGATTGCCCACGTACTCTGTTCCCCTGTATTTTTGGGGACCAAAAAGAATGATAGGAAATTGGGGAAAACTGAAAAACAGACGCAAAGTCAAATTGAGCAGTTGTGTCTGCCTGGCAACACTGGTCACACACCTCCAGCACAGAGTTGCAGAGATTGGACGCCTGAGGGCGACCCGAGTGCCGTATAGCCATAGGGTTAGTCGCCTCATGGTCACAGTTGCCAGTACTGCAGAAGTCTCGACATTGTCCACGCTCCAGAAGAAAGGTGCTGAGGGTGCTGTGAGTCAGGGATGCCCTGGATCGGAACGAAAATAAAGAATCCCTTGGGTTGGCACCAGCCAGCAGGGTGCTGGTTGAGATTGCAGCTGACCGCAGACGGTGGAAGTGTAAAGGACAGAAGGTAAATGTACACAGGACCATACTATGAAGCATATGGGTGTCAGCTGTGTGTACCTGAGGAGGAGAAATGAGCCCTGTGGCATTGCCTGCTCCGATTAGCCCAGCCAGACTAGGAAAGATATAGATAGACTATGCACCTTCACCAGGCATCTGAAGTGATAGTCACCCTAGATGAAACACAACTGTGAGTAACTGCCATTACTAGTGCCAAATTCAGAGGGCCTGCTCGATGGCACCACCACCAACAAAAGAACAAAACATATTGAAACCTTATACCGGGGTCCCACTCTACTAGTCAAGTGAAGCCAGTTGCAAGGTAACATATTGCCACCCTGCTGTAACTAGAAAGGCAAAAAAATACTAAAAGCAGGTGAAACTGACCGTAGGTACTTAGTTCACACTGGAGACCATGATTGCGGCACCTAGGATATGGCCAAAGCCTTGCAGCCACAAACCACGATGGATCAAGATATCAAAGCCATACTGAATGATGTGAGGCATAGCCTGAAGACAATAAACTGTAAAAGTGGCACCTTAATGTCATGAATGGATTGCATGAGCGAGCGCCTTGACAGACAAGCACCCAGACTGGATGCAGCAGAGCACTGCATGTCCAACAGTGAAGATGATATGTCGCAGCGAAAGGGTAAACACCTTAAGATGAAAAGAGTTTTTGTACTAATGCCAATCAAGAATTAAGATCTGCATGTGCTAGGTGCACACAGTCCAGGTTTGACTCCTACACTTCGCATGGCTGTGCCCAGGTGTGGCGACCTATTGGGTGATAATTTATGAGCAATTAATGATACAGCACTAAGCAACTTGTACCACGGTGCCCTGTTTCTGCGGTTAGGTAAACAAAGGGTGGCAATACAACTCCTGAAGTTGCGGACTCAACAAAATAACTCCTTTTCTTCTGCGATGCCTCTGACACATACACAACTCAACTTTGGATGGTATCTAGACTCAGATATATATGAACCCCTCTAAGGCAAAACCTACCTTCTAGGGATTAGGTTTAGAAATGCATTTTATTGCTCTGGAACCATTTGTGGGATATGTAGGTTGATAATTGGTATTTTGGAATGGCCCATTCAACTATTGCTAAGAGGAAATGAAGGTTCCCATCATTAAGGTGTTCAGTAATGGGGAAGTTGAAAGTTGAATAATGTCATAATGGTTGCCTTGTTTTAACCAAATTACTCTGTAAGTGGAAATAAAGTATTTTTAAATAAAAGAGGGTTTGCTGAAGCATCCGCACCAGACCTAATCCCTATCAGCTGCTGGTAACCTTTGCCTTGTTAGCATTGTGACCTAAATGTAAATGTGTGTCATTGTTCTGTAGAATCTACTACTGTTTATTTTTAAGCAGAAGTGACTGATTTGGGGGGCATTTTTAAAACGTTTTAAATGTTTTCCAACGAAGTAATGTATTACCAGAAGCCAGTTGTTTTGGTCAGTGATTTGTTTAGGTGTTACTAAATTGTTTTAGATTTGGTAGTACAGCTTACTTAATTTGAAAATTTGGCTAAAGCAATCCAGTTATTTTGTTACTTGTGTTTTTAAATTCATTATTACATTTACTGTGTACACGTTTTGCTTCATTTCATATGATTTTCTTGCCTAATGAATGTGGTACAGGGACATACGAAGCAACTAATTCTCTTGAAATTCCTTCCAGTCTTCCCAACAGCACTAGAATTGGAACTCTTTTGTCCCAGTTGGAAAAGATAGGCACAGACCGTTCATTGGTGGATGTTGATACATCTAGATATGTTACAGCAAGGATTCTTCACCTGGCTCAAACTCAAGGTAACCCATGTGTTTATTGCATCTGATTTGTTCAATTCAGCCTGCTCATTTGCAACTCAACTTCATTTTATTGTTACCTAGCACATCACTTTTTTCTCTATTAGCACCCATTTTCCATTTTGGTGCATGTAGGCATACATAAACCCTTGCATACATTTGTTAGCAAGCAACGTTTCATCAAGCCCACCATAGATCTACATTCCAATATAGCTACTATTTTTTCCACAATCAACGTCTTCCAGTCCTTGCATCCTACAGCATACAGTTCTTACATCCTTCATCTGCATCTTTAAACTTTTCTTTGACCTTTTTATGTTTTCATACGTAATGAAAAGATGTGAACAGGATGCACACATGACATACATAGTCTTATTTTTATTTAAGCCCTTGAGCCAGGCGCGATTTTTTTAAAATTATATTCCGTGTGGAACAAGCACTTTTATGTCAGGTGGGCCCAGGAGGGAGTTTGACAATGCCCTATCCTTTCTGGACACCGTCAAACTCATGAGCGAGGCTGCCTCACTGTCACTTCTGGGTGACCTCATTGACAGGTGTGTGACATCATGAGTGACATTACACACATGCCTTAAGGGCCTGGGAGGGATTCCTTAGCCCCTTTCAGGTCCTTCTAAGGGTCGAGCCAGTGGGTCGGACTAGTTGAGGGGCTTAGACAGGCCTGGGCTAAGAGCAGCTGTCGCTGACCCCAGGTCCTCCCTAGCAATGTCAACCGGCCCCATGTGCTTTTCCCGAAGGTGGGAAGTTGGAAGGAGCACCAACTCCTCTAACTTTCCCTCCCAACATCCCTTCCTCCTAACCACCAGAAGAAATTAATCAAGGGTTGAGGATTGGAAGGGGAGGGACTAAGATTGTTCCTAGACCCAGTCCACATTTCCTAATCCAATTTTAAGTCCAGTAGAAGCATTGTGAGAGGAAGAAGCTTCGTATCTGTCCCAGCAAGGAGCCAGACACTATTTTTTAGGGCTCGCGCCCTGCGTTGCACAGCGCAGTAGTGCTTGCGCAGACGAGAGTCCTTTTGTCCGGGGTTCTGAAACGGACCCTGGAATTGTGCGTGTGTTTTTATTTTTGTGGCCTGCATGTTCGTTTTTAAAATAGCACACAATAGGCCAAAGGCGGGCGCATTGCTCCGCCCATGGCCTATTGGTGTCTATTATGTGCATTCCTGCCATATGGTTTCAATTATCGTGCCCTGACACGGGAGCGATAATTGTACCCTTATGGCGCGCGCGCACCACTCGCGGCTTTGTTTTCAAAAGCGATCGCTTTCAGTTTCGCGATCGCTTTTTATTTTTGTGGCCGGTTGTAGCTCTCCATTGATGGGGCAGAGGTGAAGACTGCGAGAAAAGAGGGCAGATTGTGCACGAAAGCTTTATGTAAACAATTGGGGGCATTTCACAAAGGCATTTACAACTAGGTGTAGTGGCACTCCTCTAATACTACTTCACATTCTCACAAATACACTTCTCAAGTGTACGGGCATATCAGGGACAGCCAGTGTCTTATAACCGGCATCTGCAAGAAAACGCCCCCCCCGCCCAAACACAATATGCATAATTTCGAATCAAATTAGATTTTTTGCACGTGTGTGACACTCTTTTTTTAAAGAAAAATTATGTGCACGTAAATTATTTGTGAAATGTGCTTAAAGTGATGTGCCCAGGGTCACACAAGCAGTAACTGGGACAGTGGAGAAGAGGACTCGGGTGACCGGGTGCCACAAAAAGATAATAATAATATGCATAGCTGCCCTGTCTGTGTAGCCAGTTGGCTTTGCATTCGTTTTGATTTAGCTGGAATATAGGAAAGCCTGCCTTGGGCCCAAAGAACACCTCCATGCTTCGTCCTCGACTGCAACATCTGGTGCCTCTGCCATGAGGAGAAACCATCGAACAGAGCGGGGGATTCGGACCCTTGGGAGGGCCGGCCTTACAGTGCCTCATTCATTTGGCCTCTCTGCAGAAAGGCTGCCAGTTAAATTACAGTTAATAACTGCCCGTAATTAGCGCCCAATTTGCACTCGTCCACCCCTCGGTCGGCTGCCTTAGTGGGGGCGCGATGGCACCGTTCATTACACCCCCTTCCCTCTCGGGCCTCAATGAACTCGCTAATCCCAGGCACCTACCATTTTTCACTTGACGGGGTTACTAATTACCCCCGCCAAAGACAAACATCCCAATGAGGTGCCCCGAACTGCACAAGATTGCTTTCAGATTGTAACCTCCCTTCCCAGTGCCTTTCTGGAAGCAGAGGGACCCGCCAGGAATAATCTTTAAACAACCCTGACTTTGTTTGAAGGGTCTCAGTCAAAATATTAATTCAGAATATGAAGTGTTTGGAAGGGGCCTGTTGGGTCCACCATTATCAGATTTGAGTTCAGCTGTACACTCATTCCATGCCTCACAACCTCATCCATATCTGGCTTTTTATCATACTGCTCGATGGGAACTTTAAGTCCATGCGTTCAGTGGGGAAAGTAGAACTACGAGTCCCAGAATGCAAAGTTCAGTTGATTGAAAAAACACATGCGACCCCTAGGTAGCACTGGGTTTTGTTCCTTCTGTAAGTTCTCGGTAGCTTCTTTAAGACCCTTGCAGCATGTACCCAGTGCAATGTGTGCGAACTTCAGCCAGTCCAGGCTTTCATTCTAGCCAGCATTGTACATGGTAGTATTTACCGACCAAACTCCCAATAGCCCTGGATAAACTACAAGCAGGGCTGCGGGAATTATGTGATTTTTGTTTTTTCTTGAATAAATTATTCCTCCTTGGAATAATGCGAGACCTATTGCATTGCAAATGCTTGTTCTATCATGCCAAAAGAATCCAAATAGTTTTCCTGGGGTACAGACACACAGTTCTGTGCCCATGTAAGGAGCCATACTCCATTTGGTTTGCATTTTGTCTTGGGCTAAAAAAAATCAACAGAACTTTGGACTCCTTGCAGGGCCATAGGCACATAGCTAAAAACAAAAATCCCAACAGTATCTTTCTCTTTCCTAGGGCACAAGCACAGACAGATAGCTGCTTCCTCTCACAATGCAAAGTGTGAGGAAGGAACTGTGTGACTATACCCCAGCAAGGGGCCAGGCACTGTTTAAAATATTTTTTTATCCTAAGCTAATGGATATTTCCTATGTTTGTGCTTCATACTTCCTCGTAATTTTTTGGGGAAACCCAGAACGTTATACATTGCTGGAGAGTAGACAAAATTAGTGAGTCAGCAGTAGGGTCACTTTTCTGTATTGTGCAAGGATTTCCCATGAAACTAATCACTGAATTAAACACTGATTAAAAGTGAAAATAAATTGGAAACCAGGTTTCAGATTTTGTACAGAACCCTGATCCACAAGAGACCATTACCTGTTTGACGTTTCCATATGTATGGATGGTGTCTATAGTTTGTGTAAAGCCCAGGCTCCTCAAAGCAAACAAGCTGTGAATTACATTATTTTTTCACTGTGTACTCATTGTACATAACTTGATAATAAAATTACAATGAATACGAATTGGGGCGAGTGGGAATAAAAACGATGTATTTTTATAAATGTCCCAAGGAATCTGAATTTAAGGATATGGTGTCATTTGAACCACTCCGAATTCTGGATTGCCTGTAAAAGGGCGAGCACCATGACTCCATGGACTGCCTTCCTGCCAACACCTGAAGCCGAAGTCTCAGCGGGAGCACCGTATGAAGCTTCTCTCGACATGGCTGTCCCGGTCGGAGTCGTCTCGCCCACGGCCTGTCTGTTTCCGCCGTCGTTCGCCCTCCGGGGTCCGGGGCCATTGTTCGCCACTTGGTAAGTCGAGGCGCTTGTCGCTGAGGTCTTCAACCTCCCCTTCTTCTGTTGTCAGGGGCACTAGTTCCCGGAACATTCTGAACATGCGCTCCCGACAGTCGCCGCCCCCTCTATCCGCCCTTTCCGGGTGTGGGGGCGACTCGGGCCCAGATGGAGGCTTATGCTGCGGCTCTGCAGGCCTCCCTTGTGTCCTCCTCCGTTCCTGGGGTGTCCTCAGGGCCTCCGCTTCTTGTGGGATCTCCGACGTACTTGCCGGCGGGTTCGCCCCTGGCGCCAATTGAGCCTTTGCCCCCCAGGAACGTCGGAGATGTGGTGTCTTTAGGGCTCGGCCCGGTTGGATCCCCCACAACGGTGCAGGTGAAGTCGTTAGGGCGAGGCCCACCTGGGTCCCTCTCTACGACCCATGGCACCTCTGGCGTGCCGCATAGCCCCGCTGGGCTCCCTGTGGCGCCGCAGGTGGTTGCCGGTGCTCATAGCCCTGCCTTGAGCACACCCTGGGCTTCCGGGCAGGCGGTCGCCTGTCCAGAGCCGGGGTAGGTGCCGTGCCGGCGCCGGAGGCTTGCCTCCTCGGTTCCGCCTCTGCTTCTTTGTCCGGAGTCGGAGCCTGTCATGGATGAGGTGGAGTCAGCGCCAGGACGGTGCCGAAAGCTTGTCTCGCGGGCTCCGGCGTCTTCTCCTTCTTCGGAAGAGGAGCTTGTCATAGTTTCGGCACCGGATGCAGCCGAGTCGGCGACTGACTAGGCACGGCCGGCACTGACGCGCGTCGTTTTGGCGCCGTGTCGACGCCGAGTTGTGGACTCTTCTCTAGAGGCCTCTGGAGAGAGTTTGGCGCCGCCCTCTCGCCCGGCGTCGACAGAGGTATTGGTGCCAGTGCCCTCCTTGGAATTTGTGGAGCCTCCTCAGGAGCTCCCAGATCCGGCAGGCTCTTCGCCTCCCCGGGAGCCCCATCAGGATCCTCATTCTTCAATGGGGCTCCCTTACGTGGGGCATTGGTCGCACCTTCAGTGTCTTGGGAGGGTCAGCTTACAACCCTCCCCCACTGATGAGTTGTTGTCCCCTCCGCGGAGGGCTACCGAGGCTGGTGCGGCTTTTTTGAGAGTGGTCTCATTGGCCACCCGCATTTTAAACATGCAACCCCCTTCTGCCCCCTTGTCTGTGGACCCCTTGCTTGAGGTCCTTCATCGTGGGTCCGGGAATGTGGAGCCGCTTCTGCCCTTTGAGGTTTCCCTTTATGATCCCCTTTTGGGTACCTGGGTCCGGCCTGCTTCAGGTGACCCGGTGGCTCATTCAATTTTGCACCGTCACCGTCCAGCTCCGCATGATCCTGTTTGGCTTTTTGTGCACCCTGATGTGCAGGGGTTTGTGTTGCAGACTGCCTTTCCTTCCCTGCCCCCTCTAACGCTTCCTCCCTCTCAGGAGTCCAGATGGCTTGAGTCATGGTGTAGGAACATCTTTGCATCCACTAGTGCGGCCCTATTGTCCTTAAATACAGTGTGTGTTTTGGCTTGGGCTACCTCTGCCATGTGGGACTCTGCAGAGTCTTTGCTTTCTGCCACCTCTGAAGGTGCTCGCGTTGATCTCCTTAGCCTCCTCCGGGATGGCCGCGACCTTGCCGAATTCACAATCCCCTCAGCCTTAGATACTGCGGATTCTTTGGGCCGAGCTATGGCGGGCTCTGTTGCCTTAAGGCGTCACGCTTGGTTGCGAGATAGCGTCTTCCCTGAAAATATCCGGGAGCGACTGGTTGACTTACCCTTTGATGAGGATTTGCTGTTAGATGCTCACGCCAGGTCGGCGGTTCACCGGCTCCATACGGGCTTTCGTCCTCCCACTTAGGTCTTCTTAGGCCTATCTTCCGTGGTGGTACTTTTTCATTTCGCATCCTTTAGATGCGCTCTGTGTTTAACATGGGCGGTGAGCCTTAAGTCTTCTTTTTCTGTGGTCAAGGGTGATTACCCTTTTATTGGCATCCCTTGGATGCGTTTTGCTTTGAGTTGCCTGTTGACCTGCTGTGCCCATGTTCCACAGGTTGCTGTGTCTGGTCCTCTGACTGTGGTATTGAGCTGGTGGCTCAGCTCGGTAATGTCATATGGCTCGGACCTCTTGTTCACGGGTTCAGTTTGTTACTGTGCTATTTTAACTTGGCTTATTGCCCTAAGAGGTGTTCCCCCATATGCTTACTCCATGTGGGGTACTTGTATGCTATTATATAGCTTTGCTTATCTCACCTGGGTCTGGAGAGCCTGTGGACTCCATGCGTCGCCTGGTGGTCCGTTGTACGGTGTTCTATGTTTTTTCCTGGGGCCATCTGCTTACGCCATGGTCATCCACCTCCTTGGGAGGTTTCATGGTCTTCTCTTCAACAACGGCTCCTACCTGCCCTTATTGTGCTAGGTATGATACGGTATGGACATGTTCTTGCTCCTGGCTAGCTCTGTCTCTACATAATTATATGTTTATACATTCTGTATACATGCCGGTTGCCTTGGCATTCCTCTTCCTACGTCGCCACCTCTTTCGAGGATGCAAGGTCCGGACCAATATATCCATGTGTGGGGGAGCTTTTCTAAGTTGTTGCAAGTTGCCCATAGGTTCCTCCTTGCTTCTGCTTACTGGGGTAATTTCCCAATTTGACATATGCTCCCTTTTTTGGTGTTCAACGCTGTACGTGTCTTTTCTGGAGTGTTGGTCTCGGATTCTGAGACTCTTCCCACCATTCGTTAACTTGGCGTTTTTTGGCCACTTCCTTCGGATATGCCTTTTTTCCACGTTTTCACATACTATTGTTAAAGCTAAGCCTGCGGGACAGCTCTATTGTGGGTTGTTTCTCACTTTTGCTTCATATTGCCCGGTCGGGCAATCTTATGCTTCTTGTGTAAGCCACTTTAAGGTCTCTATGGCTGTTTGCCTGCTGCATATTTCTACCTGCTTCGGCGGGTTTAGAATTTATGCTAATTGCCCTTAATCACCCTTTTTTGGGATTGTGCGTGCACTTGGCATGTTTCCTGGTCCCGCCGGCTATTCCCAACGCATTGCTCAGGTTCTAGCTCTTGCCTTTGGGCTCTTGACACCGGTTCCTTCGACTTCCTTCTATAGGCTAGTTTGTTAGGCTGGTTGCATCTCTTCAAGTTAATTTCGAGCTTGGGTCAGTGTACTCATCGGGTGCCAATAAGCGGTGAGTGGTCCTTCTCTCTGTCTCTCTGTCTCTCTGTGTCTCTGTGTCTCTGTCTCTCTCTGCTCTGGTATAGGGCTCATGCCGTTCTACCTGTCATTTTCTATACGGGTATGGTGTGGCGCCATTCTGGCATTTTTAGGATATCATCTATCCTGTCATTTCTGCTCTTTCGAGCTGCTTGGTTTGCTGTCTGGCTGTTCCGTCACAGCTTTTCCCCCTTCATCCGTCACTCTGTTGCCGGATTGGATGCTTGCTTGGCGCTTTCTGTTGTTCTCTCGCAGACCCACCCCCCTTTTGGGGTATGGCTGTGGTATCTATTCTAAGTTAAGGAATCTGCGGCTAGATGTTTCTATCAGATGTACTAGTTACTTACCTTCGGTAACAATGTCTCTGGCAGAGACGTTGTCTAGCTGCAGATTCCTTAACACCCACCCAACCTCCCCATTCTGCGAGGACCTTGTCGAGTGGTGTTCTCCATTGGCCTCTTCAGTTGCCATTGGGTTATCTCTCAAGGGGTTTCGGATTGTTGCACTCCCCTGAGTGTTTTCATATACAGTTAACCTCTGCTGAGGGGCTTCTTTCCTGTGATATGGTGTCTTTTGATTCACAAGGAGATTTGTTTTCCTCTCCAGATACCTTCCCTTCCTTCGGTCTTCTCTACTAACTCTTGGTCCTGGTCCCCTCGTGGTCATCCTCTTTGAGGGTCGGTTGTGCTCTGTTTCCAATCTCTGTTCTTATAGGGAAAAGGCCAGCCTTTTCATACCTTCCTACAGTGGACTGTTGTTCTGTCTGTGTTCCGTTATTACTAGACGGCACAGTTCTACATGGCACTATCAGTCTTTTTCTGTCTGTTGAGATGTTCTTCCCTGGTTGCTCTCGGAGGCGGCCTTCGCTTAGCTTGGGGGGCTCTTTCTCACAGCTTCCACTTGTATGTAGGCAGTGTCTAATTCTGTCTTTTATGATGGTGTCTTCCACCACCATCCTTCTTTATTCATGGATTTTCATCCCTCGCACACTGTTCCCATACTTTCACAGTTTTTTGTTGGTGGCTCCGCGTTGTGCCGTGGAAAGATTTATCCGAAGAAAACTGACGTCAGCGCGCCAGGATGGACTTATATGACCTCTCTGACATCAGGTACGTGGACGTTGTCAGGGCGGGGTTGTGTGGCGCCGTCCCCCGGCACGCAGAGGTGCTGCTGCAAAAGATTTCTGGATCCAGTCTGACGCCTGGGGATATTCTAAGTTAAGGAATCTGCGGCTAGACAACGTCTCTACCACATACATCGTTACCGAAGGTAAGTAACTCGTACATGATAGCTAACCTTAACTCGCAGTAAATTACCATTCCAATAATATGAAAATCCGTGCTCAGGTGGCTATATGTCAAAGATGTGGATATATCCCTAGTACAGGATATACACATTGTAATGAAAGGCAGCTCTGTTCCTATTGGTACCTTTCCCAGTAACATTCTTCTTGCACTTAGAAAACAAAAGGGCTTGCCATTTATGTTGACAGATAAGTATATAGGCAAAGAAGACTGTATAGTGATAGACCATAACTGTAGTCTCAGCGTATGGCCCCAATGATGGAAAAGAGGATTTCCAGAGATTTCCCCCCAAAATAGCACTACTGGGTATGGGTCGCTTGATATTAGGGGGGGGGGGGCTTTAAAATTGTATTACAGGGGAGGAGCCAAGATGGCGGACGGACAGGACGTCTGAGCTCCCGGCTCCGCAGCCCGTCTGCTGTTTGCATGATATCCTGATCTTTAATCCTGCCTACGGCGCGAGCAATTGTCACCACGGATGCGCTGATACTTTCCGCATTCCTCCGATGTTCCCGCCGGCTTTTTTGGTCGAGGATTCATAGAGTTTGCCGACTTTGGACTTTGCCCACGCAATCTGGCCCGACCACCGCCACCGGACACCGCTTATCACGTACGGTGAGACGACCTGGGGCTGGACCGGCGACTGGGGAAATGTGACTGGACGTGGAGTGGGCGGCCCGGCGGAGCCTTCTTCGCGACGGAGAGAATTCCGGTACGATTGGGTCCTGGCTGGTGTATTTTCCTTTGTCCTCCCGCCAGCGGTCAGAGCGGTGTCCGTTCGAGGGCGCCCACCACTCGCATTGCAACACAGCCTAGGGCTCTCCCATCGTGGGAGCCCCGTCTAGCGAGCAGTAACCCCTCTTGCCGTAACTACTGTCCCTCCATCCCGTGGTGTCGCCCTCACCCCTCCGAGGTGGGCTAACGGCAAAACTGGTACTGGTGCCGGTCTACCTCGCCGGCTGGGCGGAAGCCGCCATATCCCTGACGCAAGCTTCCCTGCCTACTGTCGAGCTGGAGGGTGTCCCGGTGGCGCCTCTACATACTGTCGGCATGCTGAAGCAGGGGGCAGACCTAACCTATGGTGATATCCTTCTAGCCCTGGGGGACCTGCGGGCGACATGGTGCCAACGCACTGGAGAACTGGAGCGGAAGTTCGATACCGCTATGCCACCCAGGGAGCTACAGCGGTTGTCTGACCCCCCAAGGCCTCTCATTCCCTTCGAGGCGGATACAAATTGGCGACAGGGGGATACTGTGGAACGTCCTCTCCCTGGTAACGGTGTCGAGGGTTCTTTTAAGGACAAAGTTGCAGATACAAAGCTCCCTTCCACTTTCCAAGCCGAGACTCTGCCTCTGCAAGTGTTGCCATGTCTGCCTCAACATCGCCGGAGTGTGAGCCGTTCTGTGGGGAAAACTGTGTTTGTCACTATCGATGTGGTGATGGTTTCTGACTGGGAACTCTCGCTTCTTCCCCCTCTGCGTCATCGTTGCCGGGAGCGGCCATCTTGCTCCTTTGTTCTGCCTGAGGTACACTCCCAGCGGCGGCCATGTTTGGTGGGGTCTCCGCGTTCAGGCCAGGGTTGAAGTTGCCACCCTTGATGATCCTGCCTGACCGCCTGGCATGACCCGGACTAGAATATCTGTTTATGTATCGGTTGTGCCGCATGTGTGTAATTTGCTACTGTTTCTTGCGGGGGTGGATCTGTGGGGCCGCTTAGGATCGGGCCGGGTCTGGGCGACTCCCTTTAGTTCACTGTACGTATTGGCGGGCGGGGACTAGGACGGGACTGCTAATTGTTTGCTTTACTCGCACATTTGGAGTGGAGTCTCCCCACCTGCCGTCTTGCTTGCTATTTCAGTAGTGCTGACGATATACAGGGTGGGGGACGCTTAAGGGGCTGTGGTGACCGGGAGTATGTGAAAATTCCTCCTCCTGCTTTCTCTGGGAGTCGGAGGCTGGGAGGTTCTTTCCCACTCTCCAGACTCTCTTTCCTACTTGGGGTTCATCTGGGGCGACAGGCATGCCTATTGGGGGGGGGTGGGCCGTGGCCTTCCGCTGGTATGCAGGGTGGGGGGACGGGATGTGTTCTATGTCTTCTTCGTCTCTATGGCCCTCTTTCTCTTCTGGTCTCTCTGCCTCTTTGGTTTCTTTCTCTTTTATGTTTCTTTGTTTCTTCGGAGTCGGGGCTCAGTGTTAGTAGGGAGTTTTTTGAGTTCTATCATTCTGTGATATAGTGTATGCTCTTCGTTCCTGGATGGTGGCCACCTGCTTTCTTACCAATGCCTTCCTATATAACGCCTCCTTCTGGGTGCTCCTTGAACAGTGATGTCTCTCCTGGTCAGTGATTAGCTTCGACTCCTTTCGATGTTCACTACATCGTACTTGACTACACCATAAAATTAAACCTTTTCTTATCCTGACATTATTGTTCTATGTTTACGAATGTCATTGCAGCCGGCCCCGAGGGGTTGTAGGCAGACGCTGTGTATTTTGCATCTACCGAAATAAAGGTTTTTAAAAAAAAAAAAAAAAAAAAAAAAAAAATTGTATTACAGCCAACATTAGATAGATCAATAGCCCAATTAGAAGGTCAACAAGAACCACCTTACCCCCTACAGGGAATAAAAGACAGTCTAGTGGACATATGGAGAGCCCAGCAGAATAATGAAAGAATTACAAATTTTTCTTAAGTATACATAGAACGCAACAACAGGATTTACTTCTTCCTGGTATGCACGATGACAGCACATTTGGTATTGACACTAGATAAAGGCACTCAAGTGGTATCCAGTCATGCTATTTCTTCTTATGATTAGATTTAATAACCCAAATCAATACTGAGAGGCCATGGATCATCAATAAAGAGACCCTGTATTACGGTCATCAGTTAAGGAAACATGGGAAATTACTGAACCAACAGCAGTAACAGAGAAATGGGATGGTATACAGTATGGGATGGGCCTAAAGCAGCATTAAGTGCTGACTTGACAGCACAAAGAAAGAACTTCATGAGATTAGCCAAACAAGGAAATGGGCATAGAGGCTCAAATGCAAAAAGAAACCAGACATAAATCATTCTGCTTTGTAAATACATATAGAGATCATTAAAAGGCTAGAGGAGTGCAAGAATGAATACTAATCTCATAATTTGCTAAATAAATGCTCTACGCCACCCAAAAATACTCAGTCTGAAAAGAGGAATGAAGTGGATTGGTTATTTACCTATGAATAAGAAGAATCAACACGAGAAATCATGTAAGTTCCATCTTGGATCGCACAGGCACTGCTCAGATAGCCACTGAGAACATCTAAAATATATTCTGTACCTACTACTTATCACTATGTAGTTCCCAGCAACTTGATAAAGCCCAACTAGCCCTATATTTGAGTGAGTTGGAATTCCCTCAGAACGACAACTTGAAACGTATTCATGGAAGACACAGTGACCTAAAGGACAATGTAGAGCTTCTTGCTGAGCCACTGCCCACAGTCTATACTCTCTTCAATAAAAAAGGGCACAGTAACAAAGTCTGTGATGTAGTCAACCACCTCTTTATTACTTAAACCTGATAAGAACATACCTTTGTGTGCTTTCTACAGGCCAGTAACACTAAGTTCTGATTGGGGTTGATGAAATAAATCAAACATGTATGGAGCACCTTGAGCTGGATATTGATAAGACCTTCGACAGGTCAACTAGTGCCAGTTAAAAGCAGTTCAAGCCAAAGTAGGTATTAGCCAGAATGTGATAGAGAATATTATGGACAGTTTATAAGTCCATCGGCCAAGCTAAAAATGAATCAGAACTGTTCAGAAGATTAATGACAACCCTGATGTTATAACACTGGCCCAAAAAGAATAAGAGGAGACAATCTGGTGTTTTTTTACTTAGAGCCTGTCATATCTATCGCAGTCCTTTTGGCAGAACCTGATTACTTTGCAGCAGTATCAGGATTTAAAGTAAATCATACTATGTCCCAAGGCATGGGCATCTCATACCCTCAAAGTGTTAGCTTACTATTATTACAGAATAGGGGAATAAGGTGGACCAAGAAACTCCTAAAATACCTAAGAGGTCAACTGCTGAATTTGAAAAATGAAAAACGGGATTCATTGTATTATACCACCCCTTTCTGTACATCCCATACAAATAGTCATATAGGTGGGGTAAGCTCAAAATAGTGAGTATAAAAATGAACTTGCAACTTAGATTTCTCTTAATAGTCCACGCATTACCACTCAAAATCCCCAAAACAATATTATCACAAATACTGAACGAGCTAACATTCATTTGCAATTGCAAAGCCCCAAGACTGCCCAGAGTCACTCTACACAAGAGACCCAGTTAGAGAGGGCTACAATCCCCAGTACAGAGAATCATATATGCAGCCCAGATGCAACCAGCCGTGGAGTTGCAGTGCCTAAAAACACAATGGATAACTTTGGAGGAAACACATTCTAAAGTTCTGTTGCATAATATATTGTGACTATCCCACAATCACATGCCTCCAGCTGTAAGTAACTTGTCTTCAATGAAAATCCTGCTAGATTATCGAAATGGCCTGAAGAGGAAACACGCATTTCATTCGCCACATATAGTTTTTCTGGCATGGAGTGGAGGTAACACACGTATATGGAAATGGGAGCTCATGGACATTGAAACTTTAATGGTCCTGTTTCAACTAACATCAAATGACTACTAGTTGATCTAATGGAGTAAACTGAAAACAAAGCAGAGATTCAGTGAGCAGGGAAAAAGCACCAGTAGAGACAATATAGTATGGGAAAGAGATCTGAACACAACAGTCCATGAAGAGAAGTGGTCCACAATCTGGGTGAGAAATAATCTAAATGTAACAAACGCTAGAAAAAGTCCCATCACAAATTTTAGCACAGTGGTATTTTACTGCTGCAAATTCAAGCGGATCTGTCAGATTTCAGAGATGTGCTGGTAAGACTGCAGTGATTTGGATGACATAATCCATCTATGAAACTACTGGCAAGAAATAACATCAGGCACAAGAGAATAAGAAAGGGTTGCAACTCCCCCAAGAATCCAGGGATATTGCTTTCAGGAGACCCAGGCGAAAAATATCTCCTCCTGACACCAGTGGGCAAATTACTATAGCTGTCAAGATTATTTATTGTCCTGTTTTGGAAACAATGGTTAACCCCACCAGTTTGTGTGTGGTGGACACAAATATATGGCATATATGCAATGGAAAAACTGTCAGTCATAATGAACAATAGGGTACATAAATTTGAAAAAACATTTGTGCCATTCACATTTCCGCATGAAAAGAGAGCGGCTGCACAGCGGGTGTCCAACCCAAATGTCATAAGACGTTCAACACTATATGAAATGTCCGCCACATCTGAAGGCATGAGAAAAATGTATGGTGCTTTAATAGTGGTAAGATTTGATATAGAAGATGTCCCTTTTGCAAAGTGGTGACATGCAAGAGTAAATGTGTATACCAATATTTATTAAAGGCTATATGTTTGATGTCCTTCAAATAGTGTAATTTAACAAATGTGAAGTTTTCTGTGAACAAAACGTAGTTGTTAAAAACAGAATTCCTTCACCTTTCTGTAACAGAAACGTTTGGAATTTGTGGGGAACATTAAAAGTCCCACCAGCCCTACCTATAAAGGCAGTACCTCACATATATGGGTTGGCCAATTGTAAGCGACAGGTTTAGGTCAAAACTGTGACCATGTGAATGTCGACGTAATCTTCACACAACCAGTTTTTCTGTATTTCTTTCCTGTGCTATAGGCACACTCACATGTGGGGTACAGGTTTTATCATGAGAAGTGTGAGAATGTTGGGACTTTTGCTGCTTTTCTGAAGCTCTGAAGTTTTCAGTTATAGGAGAGTGAAGAGATGTTGTTTTTTTCCTCCATGCTTTGGCATTTGCAGGGCAATCTGTGTACCTGAATTTGCTGGGATTCATTCAAACATAAAAGCAGTCAAAGAAAAGAACCTTTCGTCATCATTCGTGAAAATTATTTCTCAAGGAGACACTGGCTTGTTGTGGTCATTTATCAAAATACTCAGATCTCTTTTAAGCAATTGAATGCATACAATATCAACATGGCGTGCTGCCTTTAATGTCTTTTTTCTGAAATAATACAGTATCAATAGTACAATGAATATTTAATCATTTAAAAATATGATTTGAATGAGTTGGAAAATGTGCTTTAAATCGGATTTAAGTATCCACTCTTAGCTTGAAAAAAAGAGCTCAGAGGTTAGGCACACAAGTGAATGAATATGTACAACAAGCATTGGCAAATTCAGTAGGTCTCGCCAATGGGTGAGCTATTAACTTTGTCAGTCTTGTGAGGGTAGTGAATAGGAGGGCTGGTGGTGGTGGTGAACGAGAGGGCAGGTGGGAGTTGAGAGCAGGATGGTAAAAAAAAGTGTTATAATGCAGCTTGCATCATTGCGCTTTTTTTTCCTTTTGGCTGCTGGGAGGGGGCAGAAGGACAGATAGGGGTGGGTGGGGGATGAAGAGAAAAAACAAAGACAAGGCGACTGGGGAGAACTGAAAACTGGAATGGGGTGTGTGCAGGGAGTTGATACAGGGACGGGGTGGGGTAGAAGAAACGGATGAGAGCAGGTGGGGGAGATGAAACTGGGATGGGGTGGGTGGGGGAGAAGAAGCAATAATTAAAAGAAACAACATGGATGGGGCTGTGGCTACAGAAGATAAGCAACAAAGACGCGGGCGGGAACAGAAGCACAATGGACGGGCGGGGGAAGGGAAAAGAAGCACAATGGATGGAGTGGGGGAAGGGAAAAGAAGAAACATGGATGGGATAGGGGGGGGGGAATCAAGCAACATCCATGAGGTTGGAGGGGAGGGAAAAGAAGCCCATGTGGTGGTGTTTAAGAAGTCGAGTTGGGAGACGGTCTGAAAACAAAAACAAAAGTAGCTCAAAACCTGGGAGCAGTGGAAAAACACAAGTACTTGGTCCATGCTCCAGGATCGGGCCAAACACTAGAAGAGGACATGATGCAGGCATGCTGTGTTAAATGGGAACGAAGCAAAGAGAGCAACCCTGAACCTAACCAATGGTAAGGTGTGGGCAGGCTGTAAGCCCACTGTATGTAAACAAAATGTTTTGCAGAGAAGGTGCATGCGCTGTCTAGGCAAGATCTAAAAAGGGCAACATATTTTGCACAAGGCAGTACAAAATAAGCATAACATCTAGTATAAGTATAAGGAACCCAAATGGATGTGGTAGCCTCAGGAAAGTTAATTTAAGTTAAAATTATGGGCTGCCGGGATTGCGTAGCTAGCACTGGTATGGTACATAAGTATTTTGGGAAGAAGAAATAGAAAACTAATGTGTTGTATTGTTTGTTTTTCCTAATCCTTACAAACAAATGTGGAGTAGGTTCTCATTTTACTGTGCTAAGAGCTACTGTTATTAGGACTGAAGGCCCTTGCCCATCATAACGTGGGATTCTTCTTCACAGAGCCCCTTTTTGCATTGGTTGATGATTTACTTCCAATGCAGGCTTCAGCCTTTAATAGGTGAGCTGTTTTTGACCCTACTTAGTTTGGCAGTAATGGTGAGGGATTAAGTATACCGAAAAAGAGAAAAATAGGATTAAACTATCTACTTGACAAAAAGACTTTGCTTCAGTCACTAGTGATAGAGTTAAATAATAAAAATGCATGGAAATGATTTGATGCATGGTTGACGTGTTTTACCCCACAGTAGACTGCCTCTGGGGTGGGTCAATATGCTTTTCTCAGGACCAAACCCTCTTTCTCTTACTTTCTGCCTCGCTCGACTCCCTTCTTCACTCGTGGTGTCTGAGGTCAGTAAATTTTTGTTTGTAAAAGTGAAAGAATAACGGGTGAAGAAAACAATCATTGAATAATTGGCATACTGAAACCAAATATGGGCTAGTTTACCACCACCCCTTTCAATCTGTGAAAACACAAAAGCTAGAGATAGGAATTTAGAGCACTAATGATTGACTATTTATTGTAAGTGAACATAAAATTAATCGAAGAGGTGGTTCCAAAGGCAACAGTATGCAGTGTTATAACATTTAAGAAAGCTGTAATTAGGCTCAAATTCCATGGCTGAAAACCCTCACACTAGTTCAGTAAGGCTATGCAATACCCCATGCATGCCTAACCTCTAGACACTCCTGTCCATACTATGCTTACCCTGTCAAAGTGGGTGTTTTTCTTTAACACAGGCTTGGGAGGGAAATGCCAGGCTATACTAAACTATCAATGTATGAAGAGAAATACACTTGTAAGTAAACTTTAAAGGACAATGCCCACCACTGTTTGATCTAAGGGATAGGTGAAGACCAACATAGTTATTATCTCTTTTTTTGCAGCCCCAGCATGTGTGCAGGTGGAACCACAAAACCCAAAGGGTAAATCTTAGGGTGTGGGGGCATTATTTATTCTGCATATATTGCAGAGGTGTTTGGACGTAGCATCCAGGCATAGGGACGTAGCATGTCTGGTATCTGGAGGACTTGTGAATTAGAAAGTCCAATTCGGTTAAACAAAATAGTCATCTGATACAGTTATAGGTGTCATTGTAACCCCTTGTGTATATGTGGGATGTTGCATGTCGTCTGTCAGAAAGATTCCATGCTTTAAAAAGTTGGCGTGTTGTGACAAATAGTATAGAGGCATAGTAATGTAATGCATCATGTGTCAAGAGGTCAACAGGGGCCCTTATTCTGAATATTACATTGATGTCTGATTTCCTTTTTTATTTAGAATCTCTTTATTACATTTTGTCCTTAACCCCTTCGGTGCTCATGACGGAACGGTTCCGTCATGAGCCACGGTTGAGCTGTGCTCATGACGGAACCGTTCCGTCATGACCACGCCCGCGCAAGAAACCGTCAGCACAGCGGCGGAATTTGCGCAGCATGGAAGGGGTTAATACACTCTGTCAACATCATATATAAAGACAACGTAGAGGATTCAGGCTCATATGCTGTCAATACAGTACATGAAAATGATATCGTACAGTCCACAATTAATGCCTTCAACAAGTGACTGGTATTGAGTGAATAATTTTGCCACGTTCAGCAGATACGGCATTGATGTTTGATACTCTTGAAGGTGGCACTACATCATTTTGTGTTTACGCATGATGTTGCATGTAGTAGCTTAGAAAAACTAGTGCTGAAAAAGATACCCTATAGTAGTATAACAAGTGGATGTAACTTGTAGATGTGAAAATTGCATCATTGTGTGATTGCCTCACTTAGTATGGATGTGTGACGTGGCATATCATGTTTAGAATAAAAGTTTGTATTCAAAAAGATGGAATCTTGTATTATAACAATGTGATATGTACTTATAGATGTGGAAATCACATCATTATGTGTTTGACTGATGGACGTGGAACTCGCCCAACAATGGTGTAAATAATGCCAAATGCTACACCAGGAGTTTGAGAGTCCTTGTTTATCAGCACTTTATCTATGTACGTTCTAACCTGATAGACTATGATTTTTTTTTTTTTTGTAAATATGTTTATTAACAATCAAGATCATACGAATACATGACAAGCAGTAATCGACCCTTGCTGAAAACATCCAACCGGACAATTGCCCTAGTATAACCATGCTCACTGTACCCCGTTGACAGGCTCTCTAAATAAACGCTCCCCCTTCCAACTTTACAATAAAGTCTCTAGCAAATCCACCAGCGGATCAGTTTGCAAGGCCACATTTACAGTCATATAAACAATGGAGCTTCCGTTCAACAGGTTCAGCGCATAATCAGTACGACTAATCCTAAACTGATCAATGAACCCTAAGTACAACCCCTCCCCCCCCACCCTCTCCCCCCACCTCCTCCGGCATGACCCGTTGACTGAGTATATGAGCAGACATTCAGTTCCGTGTGAAACACCCTAGCGCAGGACCACTGAGAACCCAAGTGAAACAGTGTCTAATCCCCTCGACATTCCACTAACCCGACATAGTAGAGGGTTGACTCTGTGCCCCCTCATTCTCCAAAGCCTCCTCCCCACCAGAGTCAGCAGTTTTCAATAGCACTGCCAATGTCCCCCAGGCATGGGCTGCCTCCAAGGCTCTGTCGCTATGGGCCCGGGTGGCCATCTGTAATCTAATATTCACTTCACAGTCTGCCCACCGGGTAAACTCCGCTCTCCACTTCTGCAACCGCGGCCCACGCTGCGCCTTCCAATTAGAAGTAATTTCCCGCTTGGCCAGTACCAGCCCCAAATCTATGAATTTACTGGTTATTTTCGTCTTGGAAGTGTGAGGGAACCAGTGTAACAGGCACGGACTCATTCCAAATTCAATCTCCCTGTCTGTGATAGTGCAAAGCAAGGCCCACACCTCCCACCAGTAATCCCTAAGCCGAGGACAGCTCCATAGCATGTGGAGAAAATCAGCATCCTCCGTTCGACAGCGTGGGCAGGACGCCGCAGGCGTTTGAAAGTAACGCTGGATTTTGACTGGAGAAAGATAGGCTCTGTGCAAAATAAAAAATTGGATCTGTTGGAAACGGGCATTCCTGGAGCATTTCCAGGGACGTTCTAGCAATTCCCCCAATATTTTCTCTGGGATGTCCCTCTCCACGTCCTCCTCCCAGCACCGCTTCAGCCTATCCAGGGGGGTAAGCCTCTCATAGGTCATTCGGCGATACAGGCATGTTACCGCTTTAATGGCGCCCGCCGCCAGCACAACATATTGGCAGACCATAGATGTCCGTGGCTCAGATAGCCCTCCCTTCCACCGCCGCTGTGCAGCCGACACCAAGGCCGCATGAAGCAGATAATCCCCACGAGGTAGGCCGTAACGTTCAGAAACTGATAGACTATGATGTATGCCAATGATTTTTGGGAGTAATGTTTCCAATGTGATAGTTTTCATTTGATAGTAGATAACATTTTTACAAAGGATCCTGGAATGGTGTTCTACAGCCATTGGACATTAATTTTGAGATCTTGATAAATTAGCTCGTACTGCTCTAGCTGGAAACACGACTTAAGTGAAGGTCTGCCTTAATTACTTCAGATATCAGGGGCTAATTTTGGGTAGTAATATTTTGGAATCTTACGTCCAGGAAGACAGAGAGGGAGATGTCCTAGATCTACTCTTCTGTGCAAACCTTGCACTTTGAAGTCAGAGAAAATTAAAGAGACAATTTCGAAAACAACGTCTGACATTTCATCTTGGTATTTGAACGGGACGGGGAGATTAACTGACGGGCGCTGAGACTGAACCACTGAAGCCAGGCAAACAGTGACACGAGCAGGAATCAAAGAAAAAAATTGTCTCCCAAATGAACACAGAAGCACAATGTTAACAATAATTGGGTGGTGCTCTGTTGGAGGAAACAAAACACAAAAGGGAGGGACAAAGAGGATGGATTAACCACTAGCCAGACCCTCCAGGATTTCGCGATTTCGCGGCTTGCCGCGAAATCGGCACTTTTGTAAAAATGCAGCGATTTTTACAAAAGTGCCCGCGAAATCGGCACTTTTGTAAAAATGCCGCAATTTTTACAAAAGTGTCTGCGAAAAGTATTTCTATTTTTAATGTTAGCTCTTAGAAAGGGCCTACTCCACTGTTGGAAACCTTGGTTAGTGCTAGGGAGCAGCAAGGGGGGGTGAAGGAGGGGGTGGGTCGCAGGAGGTGACATACTCGTGATGCAAACAAAGGCCGAGTGATTCTCGGCAAAGTCGCGCGCTTCGGAAGATGCTTGCAGGGCGGAGCCTAAGTATACTTTTCAGTCGTGAGCTCGAGGTGAAACTGGGAGACGTTTTCTCTGTCCTGCTTTCAAAGGGGTCATTGACGTCTGCCGGTGTTATGTCATATCGGGTATCCCCTCGGAATCGTGTATCTTCTGGTCTTTCCGGAAACGAAACGAAACTTCGCACGAGCAGCGGCAGACAGAAGCAGCAGATCTCTTCTCGGGCTGAGTTACGGGATACATGATTCAAGGGGATGCCAAACTCAAAGCAGGCTATAAATTACCACACACTTCTTAAATACTGCAGCGGATCACTGTTGCATGAGTAGAAACGGGCAGAAAAGCGCTTTTAATGCAAATATTAAAACGTACAATAAAAGACAATTGATTGCATATACACGTTGAAAGCAACGTAATTATTTGATGTAGGATATTGAATCATATCATGAAATAAACACGTGTGGAAGACAAAGCGAATGGGAACAATGGCAGGGTTACAATAGTAAGCTACAAGGGAAAACAACATCAAAACGTGAGAAAGATTAAAGGGTGAAGGAAACAAAGGCAATGAGAAAGAGCAAGAGTTATTGACAAAAACATAGCTTGCACAGTAAATTAGCTAGTTTGCCACCATCAATCCTGTCAGGTTTCCCAGGTCCATGTGTGATGCTCCAGTTCCAGGTTTTTTTACGATTGAATTCTGGGACTTATAGTCAGTGCCACTGGAATTATGCGACTGTGCGGCCGCTGCGAATTTTGCATAGTTATGAATTTGCCACAAAATCCACCATCTGCATAATCTGCAGATTGAAAAACACCGGTCCCGCAATGTGTCAAAAGGTGTGATAACTGCTATACTAAGCAATTGGAGAATTGCATTTCCAAAGGATAACAGCCTTCACCTGTGGGCTGCTTCCTCTGTTCCATATTCCAGGTTCCCTATTCAAAGTGGAATACTCTGCTAAAAGAGTTTCCAATGATTTAAGGCTGAAAATGAATAATTATGAGTAAAATAAAGTGCCGCAAAAATGCCGCTAAATTTCCATATTTGTGCCGCTAAATTTCCATATTTGTGCCGCTAAATTTGCGAATCCATGCCGCTATATCCTGGGGGGTCTGACTAGCAAGCTAACATTTTGAACGACAAACAAAAGCACAAATAAAAAGGCAATGGGCAGCCTGCAAGCCCACAGAGTGAATACAGCATGTCTTGAAGAGACAGTGCATGGGCTGCCTAGGCTCGACCTAAAAATAACCACATTTTAATTATAATTGGAAAGTTGGAGCTTTTCTAAATTAAATTGAGGCCCCTGATCGCCCATACTATCTGTTTGATGTACATGCACTTAATTTTGAGCCTCCAATTCCAAATTCCTTTACGCTTTAGGCACATTTGAACATTTTCAACTGTACATTTTGCTTCTTTATTTATATAGAAGTCTGTTAATATTTTCTTTTTTAGTAGGTGTTGTGGATGCCCAGGGGTCCCTGGACCATAGGTTAAGAACCACTGGTGTAAACAACATGTTCATAGTTTAAATTAGTGAGCTGTTTGTGTATAGTATTGGTGTTCAGTGCAGAAATATGTCTCCTTCTGTAGTCTTATTGATTATGTTAAATGATCCACACTTATGAGTGCCTGTTGCTGGTGAAAGACCCCAAGTGACTGGTACATGTTTTTAGGCTACAGTATGAAAGACTTGATCTGCTCTTACCAAGTGATTTCTTAAGGTTTTTGTTTTTGTTGAAATACGAATAGAGATTTTGTAGCTCACATGTGTTCAATGTGTATCAATTCTTTGGGATGATGTTTTACAAATTCCATTTGTGTTCTTCAAAAGTAGTGAGAAAGACCAGTTGGTCTAGAGTTTGTTAATTCTTGGGTTCCAATAGCATTTGTCTTGGAATGCACTAGTATCTTACTTTACTCCTAGAAAGCTGTTTCTTTTATATCTTCCAGTTTTTAAGTTGTCAATCGGGTCATCTACATGTTTGAAATAATTCTCTTTTTTGAGGGCAGCTGTGACTAATTCTTAAAAAATTGACAATATTGTATGCTTTCTTTGTGGTTTTCCGATGCTTACCATATACATTTAACCTAGTGTTACTGTCGGTGGGCTTGCGGAAAATCCTAATGTAGTTTTTGTCATCTTCACTATGTTGCCACAGGTCAAGAAACTACATTTTTCTTTACGAAAATTCATGGTGAATTGGATAGCTGCAGATGTCTATTGATCTGTTGGTCGAAGTCTTGTAACACCTCAGTTGTTCCTCTCCAGATAAACATAACATTATTGAGGCATTAGTCCCAATATAAATGTCGATTTTTGAGGGTCTGTTCTGCAAAAATCCATTTGTTTTCAAATTTTCCCCATGACTAGATTTGCCATATCTAGAAGAAGCAACATCCCATGGCTAAAAAATTATCAAAAGAACGTGTCGTAATGAAAATTACATTTCGCTAAAGGTGATTCTAGATTAACAGTTGTCCAACCTTTTCTATAGTGAGAGCTACTTCTGATCAATAAAAAACCATCCTGAGCTGCTGCCTGATATATGGATTAGATAAGGATACGTAAAGGTCATTCAACTTAATCCCTGTCCTCGATCACTCAGTCCTGCTGGATTTGAACACACATTTGTAATGGCATAAGACCTGTATTCTGCATAGTGCACTGGAAGCTCTTTTGTTAATTTACTCTTGTTTAAAGTCCATTTATTGATATCAAGAAACTGGCTCTGCCTAAATGATTCAAGAATAAGAATAACATTTGCGGGCGACAGGAAAGGTACTAAATTATTGGGGAGGCTGTCCCTAGAATTTTCACTGCCCTAGAAAAAAATGCTCAGGTACTCCCTGGCAAGCAGGCACAACACTCTACAAGTAAACTGATATCTGTAGCCATCCCCATATGTATAACTTTGCAAAGATTTATATTATTTTATTTGTATTTATTTGAAAGGTTTTATATAGCGCTGGCTAGACCCGGGGGTATCAGAGCGCTTTACATGATCAGAAGCGGTACAGGAAAAACAGTTGTTCTTCAAATGAACACAGACAGGCAAGAAAAATACATATTACGTTAAAAAGGGGCAAAAGAAAAACACTTTACATTAGTAGAGGCAATCATGAAGAGCGATTTTACACGGTAACAAAAATGCAGGTAACAGCTCACAAATTAAGTAAAGGGGGGGACAAAAAGATTCTGGGCGGATAAGAGGGTAATGAACAATTAGTTCATATAATTGGGTGAGAACAAATAAGGGTAGTGAAGAGAGTATCGACAGAGAAAGATTATAACGGAGAAAGATCATAGGAAGAGCAGGGGGGGTAAGGCTAGGAGACAGGGGTGGAGAAAACAAAGGGGGGTAAGGTGAGAGTAAACAGTGTGATAAGTACAAAAAAAAGGGGGTGGGGAGAGAGGTGAGAACCAGGAGGTAAGAAAAGGAAAACCAAAGCAGGGGAAGAAGAATGTAAGGTCAGAGGGGAGGTTGAGGACCCCAGTATTTGTTGAGAAGGTGATGTTTAAGATGAAACCCAAATTGATAGGCAAAGTGAATGCTCTATAAAAGTGAAAACACAACAATTGATGGACAGAATGCAGAACAATGTCATACATTCACCCTAGTACAGAGATCTGGGCCTAAATCCATCGTTTTTTTGCTCACCATTCTATTCCAGTTTGAACCCAGCCATATGCAAATCAGTCTTGACCCTGTGCCCAATGGGCACAGTCCAGCCCGAACTGCCAGGCCAGGTCCTCCCTGGACTGGAAACAAGCATCCTAGGACCGGTTTCAGGGTTTCACCCCTCTTCAGCCAGGATAGCTTGACTCCAGTGGCATGGAGAGCACGGGACCCACGTCTTGGCATACCCGTCCCACTCAGGGTGACAAATGCAAAAACATCAATTGACGGACAGAATGCAAAACAATGTGATACATTCACCCCAGTACAGAGATCTGGGCCTAAATCCATAGTTTTTTTGCTCACCATTCCATTCCAGTTTGAACCCAGCCATATGCAAATCAGTCTTGACCCTGTGCCCAATGGGCACAGTCCAGCCCGAACTGCCAGGCCACGTCCTCCCTGGACTGGAAACAAGCATCCTAGGACCGGTTTCGGGGTTTCACCCCTCTTCAGCCAGGATAGCTTGACTCCAGTGGCATGGAGAGCACGGGGCCCACGTCTGGGCATACCTGTCCCACTCCGGGTGACAAATGCAAAAACAACAATTGATGGACAGTGAAAGTGAAGCACTCTTCAACAAAGGAAGGAGAGAAAAAAGGAGAGAGCCAAGGGAAGAAAGAAAAAAAGAAGGTGAATAGAAAGAAGGAAATAAAAGGGGAATGTGAGAAAGGAGAGAAATGAAAGAAAGAAGTCACAATGAATAGAAGGAATAAAGGAGAGGAAGGTAGAATTGAAGGGAGGCAAGGATGAAAGAACAAAGAAATGGAGGATAAAATGGAAAGAAGAAAGGAAAAATGTCACCAGAAGAAGGGAGAAAAGAATGACAGAATAAGGAAGGAAGGAAGGAGAAAAACAAAAGGACCAAAGAAAGTTAGGCGAGAGGAAATAGTGAGGAACATGAAAAGAGAATTGACTACGAGAAGGCAAGGAAAGGATTACGTTGGGACGGAATATGTGAAAGGGTAAAAGTTGAGAAAGAAAAGAAGGAAGTAAGGTAAAATTCCCAATGGAACTAGTTTATGAAGCATAAGCCATATATGTCCTACAATACAAATCAACCTAATTTAATAAAAACACACACAATTCAGTTTATATGTCCAAAAAAATACTAATACAAAATCTAGAAATAGATTACAGTTTTTTTCCTTTTAATTAGAATAAAAATCGATACAATAATAAAAACAACAAGGGTTTGTGCTTCCCCTGTATTAACACAATTAAAACCACATTGTTCCTACTAAAACAACTAAACATCAATACATATAAACATCAGATCATATAAAAAACACACACACGAGAGAAAGAAAATTATAGACTCCTTTCGTTAGTCTTTTAGGTGTGCACATCCACTATAACCGTAAGTTAGAAGTCCGTTTTCAAATCGGATTTCTTCCACTAGAGATTGTGCGTTCTCCAAATTGCGTCGACGCGTTTCGATGGATTTATCCGATCCTTTCCATCTTTTTCAAGACAAAACATACATTTCTCTCTATCTATTGCTTTTCTGGTTTCTAATAGTCCTTTTGTTTAACTTAGGTTGTTTCTCTTTTTCCAGAGCCGTACGAAGGATTATACTTTTTATGAGACAGAACGAATTTGCAACGTACGGAATAATCTCCTTTTAATTGGCAAAATATCCACTCATATCCCGTCGTTATGCTTGTTCTATGTGGCGTGCTCCCGAGGTATACGTATACGTCGGGAGCACGCCACGAGAACAGAGGAGAAGGGGCAAGACGGAAAGAGCATACCAGTAGACAGCACAACACGGAGGAAAGAAGACGGAATGGTCTCCCGTATTGCTGGATGAACTTAAATTGAAAATAATTAGTTCCAGGAGAAACTCGTAAAGGATAAACTAGGAGCATCCACGTAGAACAAGCATAACGACGGGGTATGAGTGGATATTTTGCCAATTAAAAGGAGATTATTCCGTACGTTGCAAATTCGTTCTGTCTCATAAAAAGTATAATCCTTCGTACGGCTCTGGAAAGAGAGAAACAACCTAAGTTAAACAAAAGGACTATTAGAAACCAGAAAAGCAATAGATAGAGAGAAATGTATGTTTTGTCTTGAAAAAGATGGAAAGGATCGGATAAATCCATCGAAACGCGTCGACGCAATTTGGAGAACGCACAATCTCTAGTGGAAGTTGGTCCGGTTATCATACAAATACGATTTGAAAACGGACTTCTAACTTACTGTTATAGTGGATGTGCACACCTAAAAGACTAACGAAAGGAGTCTATAATTTTCTTTCTCTCGTGTGTGTGTTTTTTATATGATCTGATGTTTATATGTATTGATGTTTAGTTGTTTTAGTAGGAAAAATGTGTTTTTAATTGTGTTAATACAGGGGAAGCACAAACCCTTGTTTTTATTATTGTATCGATTTGTATTCTAATTAAAAGGAAAAAAACTGTAATCTATTTCTAGATTTTGTATTAGTATTTTTTTGGCCATATAAACTGAATTGTGTGTGTTTTTATGAAATTAGGTTGATTTGTATTGTAGGACATATATGGCTTATGCTTCATAAACTAGTTCCTTTGGGAATTTTACCTTACTTGCTAAGAGTACCCTATCCCTTTGGTTTACAAAGGGGTCTCTCTCTTTATTGATAAAAAGAAAAGAAGGAAAACATACTAGGAGAAAAAAGCAATAACTAAGCAAATGAGAGAAGTTATGAAGGAGATATGAAGCGAAGCTAAGATGGAAAAGAGGAAACCAGGACACGAGAGTGAGAAAAGAGGATAGAGAAGGGAAAGAAAGAACAAGAGAGAAGAACAGGAAAGGAACAGCAAGAGGGAAAGAAAGAGACTGCAAGAAGGAGCGAAATAAAGAATGGGCAGCAGCAAGAAAGAAAAGAAAACAGATAGCAAGAAGGAAGGAGAGAAAAAAACAAGGTAAAGAAAACAAATGAAAGAAAAAGGAGCGAAAGAAATGAATACAAAAGGAGAACAGGAAATAAAGCGTGCAAAAGAAAGGAGATAAAAAAGGAAAGAAAGAAAAGACCAAAAGAGATTAAGTAAAAGTGAAAGGTTTTACAAACAATGCGCTTTAGTCCCAGACATTTATGTTCAAGCTACATACCAGGCAGTAGCCTGGCAATATTTATTTAAGAAGAGAGCAGGCTGTGTGCTGCTGTTCACTGTAACTTTTGCCAGCATGACAGGTTTAGTACACAGAGTTTTAAAATGCCGGGAGGCAGCTACATACGCCCAAACTCAACTGAATGTCTTTGAGCTACTGGGAAGTGAAGGTACGAACACTGGTAGCCATGCGGTTGACCTGTTGGAGACTGATGTTCAAGCTGAACATGAATTGTGTGGGTGCTCTGTGTTGACTTTCTCTGTGTTCCTGGCATGTTTCCATTACTTCTGTGGCTAATTCTTTTGGCGTATTGGTGTATAGAGCCTGAATAACCATTGTATCTGGAATGTCAGTGTCTTTGTACAATAGGTACCCTTCAGATTTATTGGTTGTGTCTAATTGTGGTTGTAAGATGCACCTTTCATTGGAATACACCAATTTTCAAGGTATCAATATTTTTAAATATGTATGTATAGAGGAGCATCTAAAATTAAACTGGCACCCTTGTGGTTTTTCAAATATTTTTGTGTTTTAGGTAAGACATAAGACACGTATGTTTTTGTATTAGTTTTATATGGGAATGTGTATACCATTTTGGATGCTTCACTTAGTTTTAAATCTAGAATATCCATGATTTGACTTTGGATTTCTTTACTGGGGTTGGATGCTGTAGGAAGTAGTGTTTGCTATTGTTTAATGGCCTAAATATTTGTGCCTCTCATTTAACCCTGTCCTTAAAGACAGTTGGCCCTCCTTTATCTTCTGGTTTGATAACAGTTGGTTTATTCTGTTCTTCAAGTGCATGAGTTGTTCATGAAAGAGGTTCTGTTTTATATATTTTTGGCAGTCAACAATGTATCTATTGCTTGTGTAATTGAGGTTAATGGTAGCTGCTATCTCTGCTTGCATTATCTGAGTTGGAGACATAAAGTTGGATTTGTTTTAAGTCCTCTAGTCTTGGTACTAGGAGCTCCTTCTTGGGTATAAAAAATACTTTTAAGTCTTACCTGTCAGAAGAATTCAAATATTTCATGTTTATTAATGGTGAGGTCCAGTTGTTTTGCAGTAACAAATGACAAGCTTCTGGAAAGCATTTGTACTTGTCCTGTTGATTATTTACTGTATAGGTTATATGTTGGAGTACTTTTCTGTTTCATTTGTGTGTGTGGTTCTCTCTTCTGGAGTATTGGATTCAGATTTAGATCTGACTCTTTGTTACCGTCAATAGGTTTGTCTCCTATGCTGTTCACCTAGGTTCTGCTGGCCTTTGGCCTTCCTTTCCACAACCTCTTCCATAAAAAAGACAGGTCTCTTGGAGGACTGTTTGGCTAGTCTCTTTCTTCTGGGGGTAATTCCTCACTCCACTCACTTGAAGAAATTTCCGAAAAGTTGGTAAGCCTTTTATGTGATCTGCGCTAGTATTCTTTTAAAGAATAGGTGTTTGGGGGCGTGGCCAATATGGCGGAGCGGTGAGACGTGGTTTCGTCTGCTCCCGCTCGCCACCCGCCTGGAGCAGCACAGCGCGGCCCGTGCTGGGCGAAAACGATCTGACGGGACCGGGGATCCCTGCCTGGGGTGTCCCGGTCTAGCTGTGAGCCTTCGGCTGCGACAAACGGGCCGAGGGCTGAAGTTCAGGGGGAACCGCGGAGAACCAGCACCGGCCTCCCCGGCGCGGTTAGGCCTCGACACTGCGGTGGGCCCCGCAAGGGGCCATCGAGGCTGGCCTCGTTGTTCTTCGTGGGTCCAACAGCATCGCCCCAACAGACAGAGCCCTCCGGTGCCTGGGTGGCACGTGCACCGGGAACGGGATGCCCGAGTGGAGACTTCGCCGGAAACGCGGCCGGCGCCCCCTGCGAACCGCGCTGCTCTGACTCGGCCTGTGAGGCCTGGGCGGCAGTGACGGGGCTCGGGTTGCGGAGCCATGGTCTTCTGGGAGTGGAGGAGTTAACAGGACGGTGGCAGCAGGTACGGAGGCGCGGCTGGGACCGAGAGCTGGGGGCAGGGACTAGGAGGTGATCCAGGCGGTGCAGGGCTGCCTTGGTGCTACGGCGCCCCCCCCCTCCTCAGACACTTGGTCCCATAGAAGCACCCCCGAGAGTGGAGCCGAGCAGACCAGAGGTAGCGTTCCCTCGTTTGGAGGCCGCGAGGAGCAGGTGGAGCGGACGGCCTGGGCGAGGACCCCGGGACTCCGGGTGAGCGTTGTTCCGGCCTAACATTGTGACTCAGCAGTGGCCAGTTCAGGAGGGGATTCATCAGTACCGGACTCTGGGCAGCAGGGGCGACTGGAGGCGGACCGAGTGGGGGAATTGCACCCCAGCACTTCCCCGGACTCTGGTTGTTGGCGTTCTTCTGGGGATTGTAGTCTAGAGGTTCGGCCGTGGGAGTCGCGCGGCAAGACGGTGAGGCCTACCTGGCGGGGACGGTTGGGGCCTCCTTCCTGTGATCGCTCGGGGCTCTGGCCTGGCGTCTGGGGTTCCTGGGGTAGCGGGAGCTCGGTTGGCTGTGTCCTGGACCGCACTTTGGGCTCGGCTGACGCGGTGCTCTGACGCTGGTGCATCAGACGACGGTTCCCCGGGCCTGGAGCTATTGGGGCCCGCAGCGGCTTCGTGGTGGTGAAGGGGGACCTGCGCCCACCTGGGGGGCCCCCACTTGTGCTCTTACGAACTCTCTTGCGAACTCCTCCCGGCAACAGCACCAGTCCCCGGAGGGGCTTTGCCCTCTCTGGTTGCGTGCCAAGGGGCGACCAGTAGGGAAGAGAGAGCATGTCCAAGACTAGGCACACCAAGGTAAAACCTCTGAAGGATATTTTCGGTCGTCCCCAGTCGCCCGCCTCCATGGCTAGCGGGGTGCCTGACACTGCGGCCCCCAAAATTTCTCCGAATACCGGGGAGGAGCCTATCACGAAGGCCTTCTGGAGTCTCTGTTCCTTACTCTACGCGAAGACATCCAATCGGTAAAAACCGAATTCGCTGCCGAAATCAAGGACTTGCGCAGGGATGTTGATGGTATCGGAGAACGTGTAGCTACCCTTGAGGAGAAAAGCGATACGGTGGTAAACGATACAGCAATGCTTCAACAGGAGGTGCGGGACCAGAACATGGATATCCAAACACATCTGAAGGATCTGGAAAACCGGACCCGAAGACACAACATCCTGATCCGGGAGTCAAGCTGACCGAGGACACTAGGGACATGTTTGTTTTTACCACGGCCCTTTTCCAGCACATCTTGGGGGGCACTCCTGACACTGTCATTGTCTTGGACAGAGCCCATAGAGTGGGACCCCCCAGGGGTCTCAATGCTCCGCCGGCGGACATCCTGGTATGTGTGCAAGACTTTAAAGTCAAGGAAGCCATCATCGCAAAAGCACGAGCCCTCCATCCTCTCTCCTTCCAGGGTCACATTCCAGCTGCTGGGCTTGGCGGCGCCGGGCGATGAAGGCGATCAAGGGGGGGGGCTGCGCTGAGTTCAGAATCACCTTCGTCTATATGGCAGAGGCAGGCTCGATGGCGGCGCTCTTGCGGGCCGTCCCAGTCGGAGATTGCCCAGAGTCAGCGGGCGGCGCTGACCGCAGCAACGGAAGCGCTTGCAGGGGATGAAGACACGGCCAAGTGAAGCTGGAGTGCACCTCTTACTGGTGTGCTCTTTCTCATCATCTTTGCTGGCTCTGGGTGGGTGGCGGGGGGAGAGCTGCTCTTCCGGTGGCCACGGTATGGACCCCAGTACTTTGACCAGTTGTCCCGGGACGATGGACTATGCTCATGGTTGTTTATGGTTGTTGTATTATTTGGAGTAGGGGTGTGAAGTCCTCTCTTATTGGTATATTTGGGTTGCTTTGGGGTTTGCTCCTCTCGTCCATCCCTCTTCCCTCCACAGACAGGTGGTTTATTGGTAGCGCACTGTGTCCCGAATGTCTCCATGCTATTTCTCAGCATAGGCGCTGCGCGCTAAGCCTAGGCATGTCCTTACTTCCCACACTAGATGCTTCATAAGCCACATAAGATCCTGACCCTTAACGTCCGGGGACTCAACAACCCGGTCAGGCGTAAAGCAGTTCTTTACTTTCTGGAACACTCAGACGCAGACATATGCCTCTTACAGGAAACGCATCTCACCCCCAAGGACCATCATAGGATGAAATCGCGTGCCTTCCCCACGCAACTCTTCTCTTCTAATTCCACTAAATCCGCCGGGGTTGCTATCCTGGTCTCTCGCTCCTTTCATGGCAGGGTCCTTCAGAAGGAGGCTGAGATAAAGGGCTGCTTACTTACTTATCAGTTCCTAGTGGCTGGGGTCTCTCTCATAGTGGGCTCTGACTATGCCCGGAACAAGTGTCAGGACAAATTTTTCCACATTGTCCTTACTGAAGCCACAGCCAACTCGGAGCGCCACCTGTTGCTGGGAGGGGATCTGAATTTAGTCTTTGACAATCTGTGTGACCGCTCTGCCCAGCGGACGACTCAGGTGGGTGCTCTCTCTCAAGCGGGGTTGGCTCGCCTTGGTGAGCTTGGGCTCGTTGATCTGTGGCGCTCCTTTCATCCCCGCAGCTGCACTTACACGCACTTTTCAGGGGCACATAAAACGTACGCCAGGCTTGACTATTTCATTAGCTCTCTCCCACTGCAGGCGCTCGCAACGAGCTCCGAGATCCTTTCTGCATCTCTTTCAGGTCACTCCCCAGTTGTTGCCACCTTCCAATTCCCCCGAGTCCAGCAGCCACTGCGGCATTGGCGACTGCGCGACACGCTATTGCACTCTGCATCTACGGTCGATCAAATCAAGGTAGCAATCGCCAACTATCTCATCCTTAACGCGAACTCCGACAAGTCTCTAGCGACACAATGGACGGCCCTCTAAGCCGTCCTGCGAGGGGACTTTATAGCCATCTCGATGGCCAGTAACTTGGAGCGCAGTCGCAAACGGGCTGAGCTCACCCAGAGAGTGGCTGAATTGGAGCAAATGCACCAGCGCACAGGGGCAGCTAGAGCATGGCGACAGTTATGCGTGGAACGGAGGCAGCTCGCGGCCCTAGACCAGGATAGGGCTGAGTATGCAGCTCTCCGATTGCGCCAGTCCTTTTATACTGGGGGCGACAGATGTGGACGTCTGCTGGCCCATAAGTTGCGGGCGACCCGGCAACGCCAAGGGGTGCATTCTATTCGCCGAAGCCTCGGGGGTGACCTCACGTCGGACGATGGGGCGATCGCGGAAGCCTTTCGTGATTTCTATGTGACTCTTTACTCGAGCGACTCCCTGGACCCACTCCATTGCTCCGCCTATTTAGAGACCGCTCGGATACCGTCCCTTACCCCAGCACAAGCTGACTATCTCGATAGGGATATAGGGACGGAGGAGGTCATTGCAGCAATCTCGCGCTTAAAGTTGGGCAAATCGCCAGGGCCGGATGGATACTCGGCAGCCTTTTACAAACCCTTTTGTGCGCAGCTGGCTCACTTACTGAGAGACTTGTTTAATACCTTCTCCCGGGATGGCGCCATCCCAGCAGAAATGTTAGAGGCGTCAGCCGTGGTCATCCCCAAGCCAGGGAAGGACGCAACACTTTGTAGCGTGTACAGGCCGATCTCTTTGCTCAATGTCGATCTTAAATTATAAACGAGCATCCTCGCAACCCGACTTGGTCCCTACATGCCCCAACTTGTGGATCCGGACCAGGCGGGATTCATACCACAGAGGCAGACGATTGATAATACCAAGAGAGTCCTCCACCTCATTGAAAAGGCATCGCGTACCGCCGGGGAATATATGTTACTGGCCGTGGACGCGGAGAAGGCCTTTGACATGATGGATTGGCAATATCTAGAGCACGTATTGCGACGGTTTGGACTGGGGGAGAAGCTGCGTACGCGGATCCTGAATTGTTACCATCTGCCCACGGCCACAGTCCGGGTGAATGGACAGACCTCCTCCCGGTTCCCCATTAGCAGAGGTACGAGGCAGGCGTGCCCCATTTCACCCATCCTCTTTGCGCTATATATGGAACCGCTAGCACTTCGGATCAGGCGTCATCCCCTTATAACTGGCATCAAATTTGGCGGAGATATCCACACCATTAGTCTATATGCGGATGATGTTCTATTGTCTCTCACTGATCCGGTCCAGTCACTCAGAGCGCTTTTTATCGAACTTCATAGTTTTGGGCAGGCCTCCGGTTTTAAAATTAATATGGAAAAGTCAACGGCACTTAATATCTCCATTACCCAGCACACGATGGCCAGTCTCCAAGAGGAACACTCGATACAGTGGGCGACCTCAACGGTCCCCTACTTGGGAGTGCAATTAGGCCCCACTATTCAAGCTACAGTCGCCGTTAACTACGACCGGCTCCGCGCCCACATTCGCAGTGAATTGGGTCAGTGGAAACATCACACCTTCTCTTGGCTGGGTAGAATCGCGGCCACCAAAATGACCATCCTTCCTCAAATCCTGTACCTTTTTCAGACGCTCCCTCTCCGTCCTCCGACGGGCTGGATTCAGCAAACTCAAACGGAGCTGGCGCAGTTTATTTGGCAGGGCCGCAAGCCCAGATTTAAGCACGCCATAGCAATCCTGTCGCCCGAGAGGGGAGGGGTGGGAGTTCCCGACATGCAGCTTTATTTTTACGCTACACAACTCCGCTACCTTGTGGAGCCGATTGGAGTCCGAGAAGCATTGGTTATTTCAAGACCAAGCGGTGGCGGCAACGACCCTGCAGGGTGTCCCCTTTCTGCGTAAGGCCCACAGGCCGCCGAATCTCTATGCTTCCTACATCACAGGTCCGATTTTGGAGGCGTGGGACCGTACTGCTATCACACATGCCCTGACTTCCTTTCCCTCTCCCTTAACGCCACTCTTTAACAATCCCGAATTCCAACCAGGCATGGTGTCTAAAGCCTTTGCACTCTGGCAGCCCTCTCCGTGTAGACGCCTCAGGCATCTATTCGTCACAGATGGCATTATTCCCTTTTCACAGCTTCGTACAGACTATGGCCTTCCAGAGACGGAGAGGCTCCCATACGTACAGCCCAGACAGTGGGTCCTGCAACCTCAAGTGAAACCTGGTGCCCAGCGTCCCCTCACTACATTTGAGAAATGGCTTATTACTAGATCTTCAGATAAAAAGCTTATTTCCAATCTTTATAAGCACCTACTTGCCACAAACATGCATACGTACAACGCGGGCCGGACACGCTGGGAACGGGAGATCAGGAGATCCCTCAGTCATAAGGAATGGGATAACATCTATTACAGGGCCCGACACTCCGCATACCATGCAGGCCTTACTGAGACACTGACTAAGGTGGTCACCTACTGGTACTATACGCCGGAGCGTCTCCATCGCTTTGATCCACGCCAGAGTGCTCTTTGTTGGAGGGGCTGTGGGGAGGTGGGAACCCTAGAACACCTATTGTGGAGTTGTGAACACATTCAGCCTTACTGGTCCCAAATACTGGACGAAATAGATACTCACCTGGACACACAGTTCCCGCGCTTCCCTGCCTACATACTGCTGGGCCTGCCAAACCCGTTGATGTACCCTCTAAAATCCCAAAGGGGGCGCCTGATCGCCATTGCACTAGGAGCGGCCACACAGAATATACTGGCGCACTGGCGCTCCCCTTCGCCCCCACCTCACTCGGGATGGTTGCAGAGACTGTGGTCGGTGTTGGGGATGGAGAAGCTTACTCTCACTCTGGCAGGCAGAGGGTCTGAATTCCCGGAGCTCTGGCGCCCCTTCCTCACCCTCCTCATAGTTGACTTCAGGGAACTAACGTGCCCCTGCTATCTTAGATTATTGCGTCTGGCAGAAACACAGATCTCACAGAAGGCCCTCCCGCGCAGACCTGCCAAACTGAGATGATCCGCTGTGGGTCTCTGGCCCTCCTTCCCTATCCCGTGGTTTTTTTTGTTGTTTTTTTTAGTTGATGGACGAGAGGGGGGGGGCGGAGGGTGGACAGGTTTGGGGAACCTTTGGGTTTATGCTTTTGGAGGTTCTTCCTCTGTTATTTTCTCCCTATGTTCTCTCTTATTCTGCTCTCTCTAGTAGCCTTGCTCCATGCCTCTTACCCTGGTAAGGCATTCAGTCGCGACACTTGTATCGGTTATACATTGTATTAAGGAGTCGGGGTCTGGTTTCTTTTTTTCTGTTGATATGAAAATCAATAAAAGATTTAAACCATAAAGAATAGGTGTTTTCTGGCTTGTCATAGACTTCTCCTTAAAGTTATGGATAAACTTCGTCAATTGGAAAATGTGTAAAATCTTTTGTCAGACCCCGAATGGGGGCGATGGGGCAAGCAGAGACTACTGAACCCTAGCTGTGTTGGCTAGAATTGTTAGTCTCTGGTGGCCCGGTGTCTCACTTGCTATGGCTCTGCAAATTCAGCTATTTACAGTCCCTTCAGCACTGGAGTATCATTGGTATTGATGGTGAGCAGTGACAGGTTTCTCAGGGAGATAGTGTAAGGATTTGCAAACTCACCAAATTGCTCAGCAGCACAACATTTTATGTCCAATCCAGTGCTTTACTTTGGTAACAGGAAGCACTTTAATCTACAAATTACAAATTGAATGCTTCACAGAATTTAAAACAGTCATAATTCTCTTACTGGTGCCTGGGCTACTGTGCCTTGTATGCTGTCTCTATTCTCCCCATTCTCTGGTGTTGTACCTTGACCAGACATTTGGGGAAGGTTGTCAGCTGTCGTCACAGGCGGTGACTCTCGCAGCGGTGGGCCTTCTTCTGGGTATTCGATGAGGTGCGGTAAGCAGGCTACCAAGCTCAAAGCTACACAATGGCAGCCACAGCGGGGTCTTGGCTTTAGTGCCACAGCATACCTTGGGCACAAGCTTGGATGGCGATGGCACTTTCCGCCTAGGCTCAACTTATGGGTGGTGGTGCACTCTACCCTAAGCATGACTTCTCGATGGCGTATTCCACCTCTGACACAAACTTATCGATAACAGTGGCAACCACTGCTGATGCGCTTCTTTTCTGGAACTACTTTCACATAGACTGCTGCCCACAAGCCTCGTGTCATGCTGATTGCTCTTCCTAGTCTTCCTTCGGCTGGTGTATCCACACAGTGCTGGGTGTCAAACTGTTCTGGGCTTCTGGTCTGTCACACCTCGGCACAGCCTTCATCCCTCTCTCAGTAGCTGGCTGACTTCACTGTGCTTCAGGCCTGAGGCTCTGCTTCTTTCAGCAGTTCCAAACTTCAGATGATGTCCCCTCACCTGTGGCTGTCAGACAGACACCAGCTGTTGTTGTGCAGTAGACCCTCTAAGTACTCTGGAGAACTCCCTTCCTAGGCAGAAGAGAACTTGTCAATGGAACAACAAGTGGCTCAGTGGCTCCCATTTTTACACTGGCTAAGTAGATAGGGGATGTGAATTTTTAGAACGAGTTTGGGTTGGTTCTCTTATCTGTCTTCGCCACACTGTTTTACAGACTTAGCTAGTGTGCATAATGACAGCAGAGTAGTCCCCAATCTGAGGTACTCGCCACAGAAGCACAAAAAGGTTTCAACTTTCTGCATCTAACTCATCAACAGCCACACTGACAGTGATTAAGAAGGAGACAACAGGCTGGCCTCATGTATAGGACTCTTTTTACCCTGACCAACAGAAATTATAGTCCCACCATTCACCACTACAAGCTACCAAGCTACAGAATGACTACTCAGAAGCCTCTCTCAGCAAAAACTTCCATTGTCTGGTGGGGGAAAACTCGCCCCATCTTGTTCACAGGAACAGACCAGGGGGTTCAAAAATGAAACCTGTGGGCCGCCATTATTCTGGCTTACTCATAAACACTGTATGCACCACACAAGCCACATACAGGCACACCCATAATATGCACTTGGGATGTTAGCACAAGGATCTTAATTAGTGCTTAGAATTCAAACTTTACATGAGTGGACCAGTAAGCTTCCACTCCATTGACACAGATAAAAAGGTCTGGTCACAACTACTGATTCACCAAATACAGTATACTGCCACCACTGTTCTATGTGTTAAACCCATGGCAGGAACAGTAGTCCACTGGCAGTCAAATGCTGATATGCTTGGTGCAGCCTCCATGTCACAGAACCCCACTCATGTGAAAGGACAGATGTAGGCATTTACACACATACTAAACTAGCATGACGCTGGACCTCAAATTAAAAACCATACTCGCTGTCGGGCTCTCAGGCCAGTGGAGCAGATCTACACAATGCCGAGCATATTACTCCTGTCTAAGCAGATTTCTGTAGTTTTTCAATTTTGAGAGTTTGTGTATTCATTGTAAATTCCTTAAATTATTTGTTGGTTTGGTATAGGATGATTATGCTGTGTGATATGATGCTAGTGGTTTAGATCTCCTTATAGATTGCTTGGATCTATTCTTACTTCTATTTTGCTAATACAATTGTCTTACGGCTTGTACTTCTTTTGTAAAACTGTGCGTTTGTTTGAAAACAAACTTAAGGATTGTGCCAGATCGCTGCTAGCCCAAAGTGCGCCATCTGAATGGACCCCTAATCTTACAGAGTTAAAAAATGTGTGTGCAACCTCAGAACATGAGAACCCTGATCACCCAAAGAAATCGTAGTAACAGATCTAGAACCCTTTTGTTTGGACTCTCATGCATATCGAAAAAAATACACAAGGAGTGCTCAGCAAGGCGTTTCAATATTTATTGAAGCATTGTGATTCTTGTATAAAATACGTGTGCTGCGTTTATCAGTAGAAGTGCATAATAAGCATTATGAGAACAGTGAAAAGAAGAAATGATTCCACCATTGTGCTATAACAGTGAGTATATAGACGCATATACGTACTGTGTATAGTGTACTCCTGCCTAGCGCTACCTACCCTAGTCTTGCTTAGGGTGAATGTTCAAGGTGTCATGACAGTGTGCCTATGAAGTACAAATATAAGCAATGCCAATTCAGACAATGTTATCCTGCATTGTCACACACGCAAATGTACGTCAAAAGTCATTGTGTGTAAAAGAGAAGGCAACTTAAGACACATGAGCATGTAAAAAGTAGTGTTCCTTACCGGGTTTATCCTGACCATGTGACACATTCAGCTGTTTCCTTTTTTTGCATTTAAGTTCTTTGTTGATTTTTTTTTAATAAACTTCTTCGGTACATACAATCCTTATATATCCTCTAGTTCTCCTAATCTAAGACATAACATTCAGCTGTTTCATTGGACAATGATATCCAGTTTCTTGAACGTTTGGTAGAGACACAACTGAAGTTGGTCCTATATCTTGGATCATCGCTGAAGATGCTTGGTATGTTGCTTACCTGTACTCCATGGGGATTGTTTAAGCTTTCAACCTCTCTAGAAGGACATTGTCGTGCGTTTTCCTTAATTGTATTTGTCACTTTGTGATTCTGTCTATTGATGATGGCTGCTATAGGACCTGTAATTAGTAAGGGCAGTCTTTCTAGTAGCTTATTTACTTGCTGATTGGATTCATTGAAGCCACACCATCCTGGATTTCCCTGGGTCTCTACTGTTTAGAAATGTCTGAGTTTGTTAATGTTCCATGGGTGCCAGCCGACCTTGGACATAAATAGTGCTGACATTCCCTATTGAAGCTCTCCCATCAAAAAATAAATTCCACAGTGTCTAGTTTGTGGATCTCTGCCTAAACCCTTTGAAGATTGATGCACGTCTGGATTTTCCACACTCAGGATGCCCCAAGGACCACAGCTGTGAGTCATGTCTTGGCAATATCTTTTATTTTTTCTTGGTCAGTCAAAGAGTACAGTGTTCACAATATAGATATACATAATTTCAGAATACTGTACAGAGTAGGGTCATCACATTAACATGCAGTCTTGGCAATATCTTCCAGTTCATTCTACTGGACAGTCATGGAGAGCGTGGCAGGCTCTGTAATGGAGCAAATGAAACCCTAGTTTGCAAAGATGTTGAAAATATATAGTTTTGTAGGTTTCCATACAGCCCAGGGGTTATACTTGCGACCAAAAGACATATACCTTAAACCTGCATTCTGCTTTCTTTCGGTTGCTTTCCACAATGTACTTCACCTAATTTATCCCACGTAAACATCCCTTACCCCACAGAAAACACATACATGTGTGGTACCACCACGCCCAGGAGTCCAATTACACAGATGGGAGTCTAGCTCTGGCAGGGATATGTTTGTGCTCAAGGGAGACTGAAGGCAATTACCATGTTAAGGAAATAAAATGCAAGAAATCTGACAAACCTCATGTTTAGCGTGTTCTGTTGGCCAGCCACTCAGGGCAGTGAAGATCTGCCTTGCACCAGTCGACTCCTTAGGTTGTACAGACTTAGAAAGTATATAGATAGTCCCTATACTTTCCACCTAGTTCTGAGTTTGATAGCAGTCATCCAGTGAACTGTGCACAGTAAAGTGTTTCAGGTACAATATTGTAATCTGTGGTAATATTGCATATTTGATTGTGCAGACTAAATTCCACAGGAAAAAAATCACATATTTGGTTTTGCTAGACTATCGGCATTCAGTACAACATTTTCTCCATTAGCATTCTGAGGTTTAAGTTAGTCCATTTGGCAACTGCAGCAAAATATTGAACGATTCAAACAATATATGTATATATGAAAGATGAAAATATCTCAGATTGTAATGAGATATTGTTGTGGGATTTGCACCAATACACACCCCAACATGTATTAAAAAAACATGCATTTTGTATAGTACAAAGATAGCAAAGAGGAACATTTGTTTGAACAATCTAAAACTGATTTCAAATAAAACATTTTTTTTTAAAAAAGCTCCTGCCCCTAGGTGCGCAAAGATCCTGGCAGTGACCATGTTAATAGTGTGGTCCTTGTTCCATTCCAAATGTGCGGGCACAATGCCACGTAGTGGGCAGTCCTGGAAGCTGCACTTGCACTAAACTGTAGTGAGGCCAAAGAAACATGCACAGCTCTTCCATACTCCAGACAACCCCTCAAACATCCCTTTGTAAGTAACCCCCTTTAACATTTTGTCTTTCTTCTGGAACCGTTCTGATTTTGCAACGGGGCACTTGACTTTCGTTTAAGCATTCAGAAATGCTGTGGTTTTATTGTGTTATCTTTTCATATTCATTCCACACCGTGGCCTTACTTTCTTCTTAGGGTTCAGGCCAACTTGTTTCCTTTCGAAATGGCAGAAAGCGTTTCACCCTGCACTAGGTTTCTTTGCATTAATAAGTAAACTATTACCCAGAATGAAACAGTCCATGTTCTCGGTATATTGTGGACTTGAAATATATACTTTCCCTTTGATTGACAGAATATCATTGAGAAAACACTATTGCACCCCTTATTATGAAATAAAATCTTGAGTTGGATACAATTTGTATGTTGTGAGGTAGCCAAAAGATTTCTAGCAAATTGTCTTATTGAATGAGCCTATGTTTTATTTTTATTATGCTTCTTACTAATCACCATAAAGGGCTATGTAACCTTTGTGTTCGGATTTGCAAAATTAGTTTAAAAATATTTTTTGCTTCTGTTATTGTTAAGGAAATGGCTATTTATGCCCTTACGTAAGTGGGAAATCACAGTGGCAGCTAAAATAGCATGGCTAAATGCTTGTGACGGTAGATTTCTGGTCATGTAATTACCTAGAAGCTTTCAGGGGTGGGGGTTCTTCCTTTGGGGTAGTGATTAGTCGTTTGTGGCTTGTTCAAACGTGTATATTAATGTAAATACTAACTTTCTTTGAGGCAAAAGTTAGTCATTCAATTATTTTTATAAGAGGATACATTTCAAAATGAGAACTAATCAATAACATTTGTAGAAATATTAAAGTACTTTGGACGGTTAAAGAGAAACCTGCTCTTTTCAGAATATTCTTGTTAAGGTGTCTATTTAACCATGTTCTAAAATGTAAGTGATTCAGTTGCCAATCTTGTAGCCACATCCAGCAGTTTAACCTTCTGTTATGGTTACGTTTTTCATTTTTACTGATTAATACAGAGAAAACCATCTATTTGTCGCTCTTTGTTTTTATATTTGGAGAAATACAAGACATCGATATTTTTTTTTTTTTTTTAAATTTTTTATTGTGCAGAGAAAAAGGGTACAAGCACGGGCCTACAACCTCCTGGGCCGGCCGCTAGTATGCAGAAATGATCAAGCAGTGCCAAAACAATGGCTGGCCCGCAGGGGCTCCGCTAAATGACAGGAGATCAAGCTGCACCTACAGGAAGTCAGGATACACCCTTTTAACATAAATATCAACAAAAGTAAAGAAAAGAAAAAAAAACAAGGCGAGAAACATTGAAGGGCGTCTAATCATAGCAGAGGAACTCCACACAGGACCACCCGAAGGTGGTCGATAAAAAGGGGGGTCTGAGAGGGAGGGGGGGGGCCACGGGCAAACCAAATCTATACTCAGATGAACTAATTAAGCAAGGAACCGTCAAGGATCAGGGGGACAAGGCAACATCAGACGTATCCACCAGGGGGGGGGAACAGATAGTCCCTCGATACACATTCCACTGACCCCAGATTCTACCCCACGCCCCGGGTTTACCACGAGCCACATACACCGTCTTCTCCCTGAACATGCACCAGTCCATGTTCTCCTTCCATACGGACACGGTGGGAGGCCGTTGGGAACCCCAAAGCTGCGCAATATCTCTCTTTGCTATCATGTTCCCAAGGGCCGCCCACCGAGCCTGGGCCGCATTATAGTCATTGGGCTCCCACACATTCAGAACACATCGGCGCACCTCCGGCAGCAGAGCGACCCCAGTGACTCGTTTCATAACATCATGCACCTGGCGCCAATATTCCGCCACCTCGCGGCACTCCCAGAGGACGTGGAGAAAGGTGGCACTGAGCCCGCAGCCACGCTTACAGAGCCCGTCGTCAGAAAACCCTATCGAGACCAAACGGGGATCCGTCACATAGACACGATGGAGAATCTTAAGCTGGACCAGACGGAGACGGGCCGGGATGGCAACCTCCTTAGGGGACGACAGCGCGGACTGCCAGTCCTCGTCGTCCAACTCAACCCCATCTCCCGTCCACGCCTCCCGAAGACGCACCAAGAGGTCAGCCCGATTATTTATTAGTTTTTTATAAATCAGGGAGATAGTACTGTCGGGGACGTGTCCGTCGAGTATACGGTCCTCGAGAGGTGAAGAAACCGGGACTGTGGTCCCCTCCCCAAAGACCGAGAGTAGGGCGTGCCGAACCTGGGCATAGCGGAAGAACTCCCTTTCACTAAGCTCGTACTCGCTCTGAAGCGCCGCAAAGGATTTAACCGCGCCTTTAACTCAGAGGTCCCCCACTCTGCTAATGCCGATCGTATCCCAGTGCTCAAAGCCTTTCGTTGTCCAGAGGCTTCCCAGGCGCTCTGAGGCGAACAGAGGAGTAGCACACGTCAACCGCTCACTCCAGCCCACAGCTACATTCGCCGCCTTCCACACACGTACCGCAATCCTAGTAGGGCCCGTGAGGGTCCTCCCGGCAGATCGGGAGTAAAGCGCTCTGTTATAGTTACCGCCGGGAAGCAGGAATTTATCCATCTCATAAGCCGGGTTCGAGCCAGGAGCGTACATAGCATGGTTAATGGCAGACAGCTGGGAGGCCCAATAGTACCTTCTGATGTCAGGGAGCGCGATGCCCCCGTCATACCAGGGAAGAGTCAGCTTTGCCAAAGCGATACGCGCACGACCGTCCCAAACCAGTCTCCTCTGCAAACTCTCCACCTCCCTAAAGTAGGCCGCCGGAATGATATCGAAGGAGTTCTGGAGTGCGTAAAGAAATCTGGGAAGGGACATCATTTTAAACAGTGCTGCGCGACCAAGTGGAGACAAGGGCAACGTACACCACCGAGCCGTATCCGCCCTCAAACGCCGGAGGGGAGACAGGAGATTCTGCTCGTAGCGGACCGCCGGATCCAACGAAACGTATACCCCCAAGTATTTAAAGCCGGATTGAGATGTTTGGATCGGAAGCCGCGGCGGCAGGAGAGGAAGGCCACCGGAGATAGGAAACACGCAAGATTTGGACCAGTTAATTATCAAACCCGAGTTTCTCCCGAAGGAAGTAAGGACATCAAAAAGCACATTGAGCGACTCCCGCGGCGAGGTGAGGTACAGCAGAATATCATCCGCGTACAACGAGACCCGATCCTCGAAGCCCGGGGCCCACCGGATCCCTCTGATCGAGGGCTCCCAGCGGAGCCAGGCAGCGAGCGGTTCCAAGGCGAGAGCAAAGAGCAGAGGGGACAACGGGCACCCCTGCCTAGTGCCCCTCCCGAGAGCGAAGGGCCGAGAAACCCGCCCATTAACAACAACCTGAGCCATTGGACCAGCATAGAGGAGCTTCACCCAACTAATAAATCCCTCCCCTAAGCCAAATTTCGCCAATACGGCCCAAAGGAATGGCCACTCGATGGTATCAAAGGCCATCGTGGCGTCTAAGGAAACCAATATGGCCGGTTCAGAGAAGTACTCCGCCCTAGCGAGGACGCCATGTAGACGCCGCAAGTTGAGAGCGGTATTACGATGAGGGATAAAGCCGCATTGATCCGGATGTATCAAATCACATATAACTTTCAGCAAGCGATTAGCGAGGACCTTGGCAAGGATTTTCGGTTCGGCATTTAGTAGGGAAATAGGCCTATATGAGGCACAGCGGTCTCGTGTCTTACCGTCCTTGGGAATAACAACTATAGTAGCCAGACGCTGGTCGTCGGGAAGGGAACCCCGCTCGAGCGACTCCAGAAACATACGACGGAGGAAGGGCGCGATTTTATCCGGGCGTAGTTTATACAGTTCAATCGGCAGTCCGTTGGGGCCCATAGCCTTGCCCGAGCGAAGGGAACGAATCGCGGTAGCAATCTCGTCGACAGACAGAGAGGCATCCATCTGCTCACGGTCCTCGACGGATAGGCCGGGCAAGGCAATATCTCGCAGCAAGAGACGAGAGTTGTCCTCATCTCTATCAGACACCGGGGAGTACAACGCCCGGAGGTGGTCAGCAAAACACTCCACAATCTCACCAGGGTCCGTCACACACACTCCATCCGAAACCCGAAGCTCCGGGACCACACGATTCACTCTCTCCTTCTTATCCAACCAAGCAATCAGTTTACCCGCCTTGTCCCCGGCATCATACAACCTACCCTGTTGCTCCCTATACATGATCTTGGCAGCATCAGTGACAAGAGACTTATATTCAAACTGCTTCAAGCTGAGGGCATGAAGCCCATCCTGAGTGACCCCCGTCTCCAAAGCCGCCTCCAGCCCCGATATTTCAGTCTCCAGCTTCACCACCGCCTCATTCTTAACCCTCTTAGCCTCCACTATCTGGGATAGGGCATGCCCTCGGAGCACTGCTTTGAAGGCTTCCCACAGAGACACTGAGGACACCACCGACCCCTCATTCTCGAGAAAATACTGATCAATCGACTTAACAAGGCTATCACGAATCTTGGGGTCTCGCAAGTACCAGGGGTTAATAGGGGCGATCCGCCCAGCGGACCGCATCCCGGTGTCGAAAAGCAACCACAGTGGGGAATGATCAGAGATACCCCGGGCCAAGTGCTCCACCTCTCGAATCCGGGCAGTCTGGGCCGCGGGCATAAGAAAATAATCCAATCTGGAGAGACTCCCATGGGCCCCAGAGTGAAATGTATACTGACACTGTGTCGGATGCATTAACCTCCAACAATCCACCAGACCGAAGGTATCCAAGAGTCCGCCGAGCCACACCTGGGCAGCCGGGAGGGCCCTGGGCGGGTGGCGATCCAAATCACCCGAAACAACCGAATTAAAATCCCCACCCATAAGCAAAAGACTGTCAGGAAGCTCAAGCAGCATACGACCCAAGTCTGAGAAAGTGGAGTTCTGGAGGCCCGGGGGAACATAAACCGAAACCAAGGAAAGGGACTGTCCCTCCCACCTCCCAGTCAGAGCCACATAGCGCCCTCTATCGTCTAGGACAACCCTGGTGATCTCTAGCGGAAGTGAAGATCGCAGAAGAATGCCCACCCCTCTAGAGCCAGTGGTGAAACCGGAATGGGCCACAAGTCGGTATCCCCCCCCTGTTCATGGTATGACAAACATTACCCACCAGATGCGTCTCCTGTAAGAGTACCACATCAGGAGTCAAACGACGCAAATATTGCAGCACAACACCCCGTTTAATACGATCCCCCAATCCGTTGACGTTCCAGGACATCAGTCTCAACCCGTCCCCCCCCCCATCCCCTCCAGTAGATCAAGGGTCCCCCTGCAAATAGCGCAACACCAGAAACTGAAGCAGAGCCAATACCTTGCCTTGAAAACAAAAAACACAAATCCAAACAACCCCACCCACCTACCAACCCCCCCCCCCAAATTCAACTCCCCCCACCCTGCACCCCTGCGGTCCAGAAAACCACCCCAACTTGCAGTGTGCCTGTCGCCCTACAAACCCCATTCTACGAAAAGACCCCGGAGGAGGAAAGGGACCCGTCCCTGCCCGCCCCCAACACAGATCATAATTAAACAAAATGTACAAAAGAAGTAGAACCCAGCCGAACAAAACAAAATGTCAGAGTCAAGGACCAAAAGTCACTCCGAAGGAGGCCCACCACCCTCGGCACCACCAGAAGGCCCAGGCCGGTCACCCCGGTCCGGCAGAGAATCCAGCCAGTCACTCACAGTCGCAGGACAGTCAAAAAAGGTAGTCCAGTCTTCGTATTCCACTCGGAGCCTGGCAGGAAAAAGCATCGAGTACTTAAGACCCAGGTCCCGGAGACGGCGCTTCACCCCCTGGAAACCCATCCGCTGTTTCTGGACAAGTTGGGTGAAGTCCGGGAAAAAGTTAACGGATGAGTTCTCATATCGGACCGGGCCATGTACCCGTGAGGCCTGCAGAATCGCATCGCGGTCTCTGTAATGAAAAAGTTTTGCGACAATAGGCCTCGGGGGAGCTCCCGGTCGCGACCGACCGCCCGGGACTCGATGGGCCCGCTCCACGGCAAAGAACTTACTCAGGCCAGCGGGGGCAAGCTGTTTGAGGATGAGTTCCTCAACCACAAGATCCACCGGGCGATTGTCGGAGGTCTCTGGAACACCTATGACGCGGATGTTATTGCGTCGAGCCCGTCCCTCGAAGTCCTCCAGCCGCCGGGCCATCAGGTCGTTGGCCGACTTGAGGTCGCCGAGAGCAGTCTGCAGATCCGACACATCCGTACCAAGGGTGGACGTCCGCAAATCCAGCGATTGAACCCTCTCATTGGTCTTAGAGAGATCCGCCCGAATTAGCGTAACATCAATGGCCACCGTGTCGATTTTACGGGCCAAGGCCTCGTACTGCTTAGCGATGGTCTCCTTGATGCCATTAATGGCGCCCATGATGTCCTGCAGTGACAAATCCGGAGGGGATGACGGAACACCCCCAGCGTCATCCGGGAGAACACTGGCCGTCCCAGGGGACCCTTTACCATGAGTGTAGCGGTCCATGTTGTTGGTCTGGACCGGTCCCCCACGTAGGGATGTCTTGGTCTTACGCCTCTCGGGATCCCCTCTGCCTCCCATGTTGAACCACGCTCGCCGAAGGGGACCACCGAGGAAGCGTCAAAGTGGCACAGGCGAAGCCGACACGGGCCGTACCAGGGACCGCAATGTGGCGGTGCGAGAGGATCAAAGTCAATGGGCACACTGGTTTCAGGCGGAGGCAAAGGCACGAAGCGAAGGCCGAGTGAAAACCCAGCCGCACAAAGCCACTCCACTGTCCAGCCACTCAGAGATCCAAAAGTGAAACCGAAAGTGATGAGACGGCCGCTGGCGCAGCCCCGATGCCGTTGTTGTTCAACTATGCCCCGGCTCCACCGTTCACCTTCGCACCGGGCACAGCCATCAGTCGGGCCTCAAAAGTTCAAACCACCATAGATCAGGTCTCCCAGGTCCGATTTGGTTTCTGAAAAGAGTTTAAGGTTCAGCCAACGTTCATCTTCCAGAATCCGTCAACCAAGTCAGGATAAAGTCAGGATAAGTTCCGAGGAGCAGCGAGGGTCCGGGGAGCCCTGTGCTCACGCGACCATCTTGGATGCGTGCTAGGCTCCTCCTGACATCGATATTTTTAAGTGATATTTGAAGTTATCAGTCATGGCCAATAGGTGTTTAGACAGAGTGACGAAGAGGGGTGTTAAAATAAAAAAGGGGAAGCTTTCCTAATGAAGTTGGTGCATGTGAACTAAAATGTTAATTGTCATAGGGGTGTATTGTCTATGAGTGGTGCATTATATGTGGCCCACTATAACAGTAAAACCCACAAGGTATCGGATTGTAAATGTACTTTTATTGGTTAAATTAATGTGTAATTAAAGTTTCAGGTTAATTTTTTCGCAAAACACATAATAAATACAGATAAGGAGACCGAAAAATAAATATGTATAATTACAGACCGAGAAATATCTATGGTTTGTTCAGTTATGAAGACCAACTGTGCTGCAATGGAACACCTTAAGAACACATTTGACATGAGCATTCTTACAAGATTTGTTGCTGTTGCGACTCCAAACTCCTTCCCTGGCTTACGTTTTTTATCCAGATGCTGCTAGGCTATGCAGTGCTAAACTTGGATTCTTATTGGTTAAGGAAATATTTAACAAATGTATCTTTTGATTTCAGACAGTGTTTACGAAAACTGTAGTTAGTGTTATTTTTCCTTGTCTGCAGTCCGGTCTATTATTGCCTGAAATCCATTTATAATAATCGGGCTTGAAAAAAGCAAGTAGATTTTTTTTAAATGGAGACATAGACAAGCTGAGTTTTTTCATGATGTGAATGCCCCAATATGACGGTGAACGCATTCAGAGCTCGCAAACTGCACCGATGATTTAGCTTGTTGCACTCAGTGGTACGTGACTGTTTTATTTTGTATTTTCTTTATGTTTAAGCTTTCTCCTGGTCGCCTGACAGATTAACAACATCTTGAATGTCAACTGACACCAGGCCAGAACCGTGGAATGATTAGAGTTGTAAGGTCAACATTGAGGCAGTGCCAGTTGGCATCAAAGCCTGACTCCAGTCATGGCGGCAGCCTATAAATGGAGCAACCTTCTGTTGACCCTTGGTTCACGGTTTGTGATTTTGGCACAGTCGCAGAAATGTAAACAGTTGGCCTCAGACCACTTGCTCAAAATATTTTGCAACCTTTGTGTTGGCAACAGTTTTGAGACGTGGGCTCTTTTTGTAATTTCTACTTATCTTACATTTTGAATTCCCACAGATACCAAGTCTCTTGGATTGCCTGATGTACACGTCATGACTATATAAAGATATTAATTCAGCGAGGAAGAGTTAAAAGAGGGTGTGAGTGTGCTTCCAGATCACAATCACATGCTCTTCCCCACTTTGTTGCATATGCTCAATTCAGATTCGTTTTAATTCTTGAAGCTGGCCTCCATATAGTTAAATTGTGTTCGCTTGCATCAGTTTTCAGCATGATTTCTATTATTTTTCTTCATAAATAATGTTTAAATGTAGGAACCTGGGGTCACCAGGCCCTATAGGCGGTAGCGTGGCGCGAGCCGGTCGGGCAACCAGAGGGCGATGTGTTAAGCAACCATACACCACACGCTTCTCATGGACTAGGAACACACACAATAAGGGACGCCACACCGTTAAATTATGCAAATACTTCAAGTTTATCCAAGTTTAGCTGGTCAGATGCAGTTCAGGAAATAACAAGGTAATACATGAATTATAATACCATCATGACACTACATTCGACACTCTGGGTGATATTTATGCAGTGCCTAACCTTGTTCTAGCGCTGTGCGCGCTTACGGAAAGTCTTTCCCTGAACCGGCCGTCTAACTAAGCGTAATACTTGAACGGGGACACATTGGGCTCACTAACATGGCGCCTGTGGAACTGAGCGCTCCTCGTAATCGATGGCCCCTGGTCCTGTGAAGTAAAGCATATAAAACAAAGCGCTACGCGCAACCATTTGCAGGTAATTACAGTCGAGCAGAGCATATAATACAATACGTTACTCGTGATCCTGGTATGGCATTACCTTCGTGCAGAACATATAATGCAATGCGCTACGCGCATCCCTTGGCATGTAATCACTGTCGAGTAGAGCATATAACACAAGGCGCTACTCGCATTTCCTGGCAAACAATTACTATCGAGTAGAGCATGTAACACAGTGCGCTACTCGCATCTCCTGGCAAACAACTTCTTTCGAGTAGAGCATGTAATTACTGTCGAGTAGAGCATATAACACAAGGCGCTACTCGCATTTCCTTGTAATGTAATTACTGTCGAGTAGAGCATATAACACAAGGCGCTACTCGCATTTCCTTGTAATGTAATTACTGTCGAGTAGAGCATATAACACAAGGCGCTACTCGCGATCACTGGCATGTGAATACTTTCGAGCAGAACAGGTAACACAGTGCACTACTCGCATCCCTTGTCACTCCGGTGGGGGAAGCAGGGTCGGTGGCGGGAAGCGCCACACGAGGGTAATGTTAGTCAGTTCTTTAGGCGGCTTCCAGCGGGGAGATTGACAGGACTTGCGGAGCGGGTCCCTATGCTCCGGTGCAGTTCACTTAGCACCGCTCTCAGTCTTACAGAAGGGGGGACACGGACAGGATCCCTCGGCGGGGTCTCTCCGTCGCGCAGGCAGGGGAGGGGATTCCCACGGAGGGGACGACCCGGGCCAAGTGCGGTGCGGTTTCCGGACCAGCAGGGGGCGCACCAGGGGGGATCTCGGCCTCCGGGCTTACCTCCGTCTCGGCGTCAGCAGGCGTCCGTCCTCACGACGTTGGGGGAACTCGGCCCCGACCTTGCGCTTCTCCTCCCACAGCTGCGACGGCAGCGACGGGGCCCCGGACTTCGCCTGGGCCTCGCGACACAGCAGGGCACTCCTCCAGGCCTCCAGGCCGCGGCGGTGAGCGCGCTGGCTTCGTCGTCGCAGGGGGGGGCTCAAATTAAGGATGGGGTAAAGTGCTCAGCGGAGCACGCTGCCGGGGGTCCCAGACCAGGGCAGGAAGCGCGGGGGTCACAGCGCTAGTACCTGGTCGATCCCCGGTGACTTGGCAATCGGCTTAGTATTTTGGTCACTAGGGTAGCTTGGACACGCAGTCTCAGCTCTGGCATTCAAGGCTTACAGCTCGCTCTTGTCATGCAGTCTCAGTTCTTAAAGTTAGGTTTCAGTTCTTAGTTGACAGATGAAGTCTTTTGGCGCAGATGTATCTGGCGCCCTTAAGGGGGTTCTGTTACAGGGGTAGGGATGGAGAGGGCGACTAGGTCCTTCCTAGTCAGGCTGGCAGAGAGTCTCTGGGTCCTCCTACTACTGGGCAAGATCAGTGGGATTCACAGGGCACCTCACTCACTTAAGAGGCAGTACCTAAATCCTGTCACTCTCAGAGGCATAAGTCCCTGGCTAGGCCCTACCGCCTACACTCCTGGTGGATTCTTCCAGCTCTGCTTCACCCCAATGGCCAACTCACCACACAAGTTTCCCTCCCACTCTTAAGTAGCCCTAGGTCAGGTGACCTCTAGCCAAGGCGGCAAAAGTAAAACCCCACCTCCCTTCTAGAAGGTTCCAGCTTCTTACAGGAGCTTCCCCACTCTAACTATGGGACAAAAAGGCGGGCTGGTTTCGCAACATTGTTGTGGGTCCCAGCCAGCTCCTGGCAGCTAGGGTGCTACTATGAAAAACGACCACCCTGCAGTAGCAGGGGTCTGTGGCAGCCATCTTGGGAGAAGGGAGCACCTGCACCTTAACACTGCCTGGCAATGAAAAGGCGCCCGGAGACCTAGTCCAACACAAAAATGAGGGTGGAAAAAATGAGGCACGATACAAAAATAGAAGGGGAGACCACCCTAGGGCTGACAGGTCCAACATGCGTCCCCCCCAGCCGAAAGAGGGGAGAGCTACCCAACCTCTAGGGAGTTCTCTTCACTAAGGCGGAAAAACCTGGAGAGACCGTCAGCGTTGGCGTGGTCAACTCCGGGCCGATGTTCCACCCGAAAGTCCATCCCCTGTAGGGAAATGGACCACCTCAACAACTTGGGGTTTTCGCCTCTCATCTGCATGAGCCAGCGAAGGGGGCGGTGGTCGGTCTGGATAAGGAATTGAGTGCCAAAGAGGTATGGCCTCAACTTCTTCAGAGCCCATACCACCGCGAAGGCTTCTCTCTCAATGGTGCTCCATCGCCGTTCCCGAGGGAGAAGTCTTCGAGATATGAAGGCCACAGGTTGGTCTTGGCCCTCGGTGTTGAGTTGCGAGAGCACCGCACCTATGCCGTGCTCTGAGGCGTCGGTCTGTACAATAAATTCCTTGCTGAAATCTGGTGTTGCTAGTACTGGAGCTGTACACATCGCATTTTTCAGCGTATCAAAGGCTTCTTGGCATGCAGCTGTCCATATGACCTTGCGAGGTTGTTTCTTTGAGGTCAACTCCGTCAAGGGGGTCACGATGGTACCATATCCCTTGACGAACCGGCGGTAATACCCAGTGAGGCCGAGGAAAGCTCGGACCTCTGTTTGGGTCTTGGGGGGCTCCCAAGCCAAGATGGTTTCAATTTTGGCCTGGAGGGGTTGCACCTTACCTCCGCCCACCAGGTGTCCCAGGTACACGACAGATCCCTGTCCAATCTGGCACTTGCTGGCTTTAATAGTTAAGCCAGCGCGTTGCAGCGCCTGCAATACCTCCTGGAGGTGTCGCAGATGGTCCTCCCAGCTGCTACTGAAGACAGCTATGTCATCCAAGTAGGCTGCTGAGAAGGACTCCAGGCCAGATAGTACCTGATTCACTAACCGCTGGAATGTGGCCGGAGCATTTTTGAGCCCAAAGGGCATCACTCGAAATTGGTAGTGGCCCTCTGGGGTGGAGAACGCTGTCTTCTCCCGTGCTCCGTCGGCCATGGCAATCTGCCAATATCCGGATGTCAGGTCAATGGTGCTGAGGTACTGGGCTGCTCCCAGCCGGTCCACCAGCTCATCTGCACGTGGGATGGGGTGAGCATCTGTCTTCGTGACAGAGTTCAACCCCCGGTAGTCCACACAGAACCGAAGTTCTGGCGTCGTACCCGGTGGGGCCGCTTTCGGCACCAACACCACTGGACTAGCCCACGGGCTGCTGGAAGGTTCTATCACCCCCAGCTCCAGCATCTTTGCCACCTCACGCTGGATGCTATCCTTCACTCGGTCAGAAAGCCGGTAAGACTTGTTCTTCACCGGGGGGCTATCCCCTGTGTCCACATCATGGGTACACCAATGAGTGATTCCAGGCGTGAGGGAGAACAACGAGGCGAACTGTCCCAGGACATGGCGACAGTCCCTCTGCTGCTCTGGGGTCAAGGATGGGGAGAGGACTACACCTTCCACCGAACCATCCTTCTCTTGTGCCGCAAGAAGGTCAGGAAGAGCTTCACTCTCTTCCTCTTCGCTCCCATCCGTCACCATAAGGAGAGCAAGCTCCGATCGCTCATGGTGCGGCTTCAGGCGGTTGACGTGGAGCACCCTGAGGGGTTGACGGGGGGCTTTTACATCCACAACGTATGTGGTCTGGCCTCGCCGCTCCACAATGTCGAACGGGCCAGTCCACCGGTCCCGGAGGGCACAAAGCTCTCCAGGTTCCATAACCCACACCTTCTGTCCAACGTCCAACTCGACCGTCCGAGCGTTGCGGTCATACCACTCCTTCATTACGGTCTGGCTAGCCTCCAGGTTCTCTGTGGCTGCCTTCCACAGCTTGGCCATCTGGCTGCGGAACGCCAGCATGTAGCTGACAATGTCACGGGGAAGCTTCTGTGAAGTCTTCTCCCACCCCTCTTTCACTAAACTGAGGGGACCCCTAACGGGATGGCCATAGAGCAATTCAAACGGGCTGAACCCGACTCCCTTCTGCGGTACCTCCCGATAGGAGAATAACAAGCAGGGGAGGAGGACGTCCCATTTACGCCTCAAGCCTTCGGGAAGGCTTCGGATCATCCCCTTCAATGTCTTATTGAAGCGCTCTACAAGCCCGTTAGTCTGGGGGTGGTAAGGGGTGGAGAACCGGTAGGTCACTCCACACTCCTTCCACATGGCCTGCATGTAGGCCGACATGAAATTGGTGCCTCTGTCCGACACCACGACCTTCGGGAATCCCACTCGGGTAAAAATTCCCAACAGTGCCCGCGCCACCACCGGTGCAGTGATGGTCCTCAGAGGAATAGCCTGTGGGTACCTTGTGGCGTGGTCCACCAAAACTAAGATGAACCGGTGTCCCGCTGCGGTCGGAGGGTCCAATGGCCCAACAATATCGATACCGACCCTCTCAAAAGGGGTCCCGACCACGGGGAGCGGTTCCAATGGGACTTTCAACTTTGTCCCAGTCTTGCCACTAGCCTGACAAGACTTGCAGGTCTTGCAAAAGGCGTCTGAGGCAATCCTCATCCTGGGCCAATAAAAATGGGGGACTAACCGTGCAAAGGTTTTGTCCTGGCCCAGGTGTCCAGCTAAGGGGATCTCGTGCGCTAACTCCAGCAGGAAGGCCCGGTAACACTGGGGGACCACTATGGCCCTCGAAGATCCATGTACCGGCACCCTGGGCTCACTGTATAGGAGACCATCCTCCCAATACACATGATAACCTCCCAGTTCCTGACTAGCCACTTGCGCGTCGGCCTGCCGCCGCATACCCTCAAGAGTGGGGCACGTCCTTTGTGCTTGACAAAATTCCTCCCGGGTAGGCCCTCCTTCCACTTGCCAGTCAGCAAGGGTCGGCAAGTCCTCCACAGGAAGGACATCTACCTCCGCGGACTCCGGGGGCACCTCTGCAGCCTCCCCATCCGACTCACGGGGCATGTCCTCTACCTCCTTCTTCTTCCCACGTTTGGGTTGGGCCATGATTCCAGGCTCCAACTCCGGGTGAGTTCCATGCCGGGCAGCCATGGACCGCGTGCTTACGCAAGTCCACCCTGGTAATCCCAGCATCTCAGTGTGAGCGTGAAACTCGACGTCCTTCCATTTGGTGTGCTCCAGGTCGTTCCCTAGCAAACACCCCACAGGCAAGGCAGGGCTCACAGCAACTCGCAGTAGGCCTTTGACTCCTCCCCACTCAAATGGAACACGAGCCACTGGATAGTGACTCAAACTGCCGTCAGCCAATACGGCCGGATGGAACTCCTCGGGGACTACTTGGTCTGGGGACACCAGCCGCCGCACGACAGTGGTCATGCTGGCCCCTGTGTCCCTCAGAGCTTCCACCTCCTCCCCATTAATTCTCACCCTCTGCTGATATTTAGCAGTGTTCGGGGGCAGGGACACTACGGGGACCACCTCTCTATCCCCGAGTGAAACCAGTGTCAGGCCTGTCCACTCCCCTTCCCTATCTAAGGGCAGCTCCAACCCCAGCGCTATACTACTCACCCCGGGACTCTTCACGCCCGATGGGGCTGGTGGTCGCTTGCGACACTTGGGATCTCCTCTGTAGTGTCCAATCTCCCCACACTCGTAGCACCGCACAATCCTTGGCTGCTGACTCCTGTCAGGGTAAGTGGGTCTTGTGGAATTGGACGGGGGTGGGGTTCCTACTCCCTTCCCAAACTTATTTTGGGGACCTTTCGAGAACTCCACCTTTTTATCTCCCCCCTCTTTCTTCTGGGGGAAACCCTGTCCACCTTTCGAGCCATCTCCCCCGGGGCCCTTGTGAGACACCCGGGTGCTCACCCAAATATCTGCCTCCTCCGCAAGCTCTCGAGGATCCTTCAGCTTGCGGTCCACCAGATGTTGGCGCAGCTCCGGAAAGCTCTTATCCAAGAGGTGCTCCCTTAAAAAAAGATCGTACAACCCTTGGTAGTCCTGTACCTTGCTGCCACGCACCCAACCATCTAGTGCCTTCCTTGCGTAATCAAAAAAATCTACCCATGTCTGGGTGGACAGCTTATGGCTGCCACGAAACTTCTGCCTATACTTCTCGGGGTTGAGGCCAAACTTCTTTAATAAGGCCTCTTTCATGGGGGCGTACTTAACCTGATCCGCCTTGGCCAAATATAACAGGGTGTCCCTAACAGTGGGAGGTATATACCGGTAGAGACCACCTCCCCAGTTACTCTCGGGTACCCCATGGGCCGTTAAGGCTACCTCGTATGCCTCCAACCACTTCATGATGTCATCCCCTAATGTATAATTGGCTATGACTTCTTTGGGTAGGTAGAATTTTGGTTCTTGAGGTTCCCTGGGTATGCTGCCACCATTGTCTTTATTAGACGCATTCAATTGGAGGGCGCGTAGCTCCAGCTCTTTTAACTGAAGCTCGTGCGCCAGCTTCTTCTCCTCCATTGCCCATTCCAATTTTGCTAATTCCTTTTCCTGTTCCAATCTGGCCATTTCTCTTTCTTTCTCCTGCTCTAATTTGGCAAGTTCCTTTTCTTTCTCCTGTTCTAATTTGGCCAGCTCCCATTTTAGTCGCCTCTCTTCCCTCCTGTCCTCGTACTCTTCTGGAGACGCGCTCCTCCTGGACCCTGTCCTACTACTGGCCCCAGAACGTCTTCCTGGGGGCACATTCTCAGACATGTCTACATTCAAGATGTCTAGGACCTCCTGGGCGCTCTCCTCCTGAGGTGCCTCTGGCGCTTCCTGTCCCTCATCCCCTCTCCCTTCTGGGTGGGCTTCTACCCATGCCCTAATGGCGGTACGGAGTTCCGGCGCTTTGGCCCTCCGCATCCCAGGCACCCCCAACTCCTGCGCGAACTCCCTCAGTTGCCTCACGGTGTACCCCTCGAGGTCCGCTAGCCGGGATTCCATTCTGGCAGGTGGGGACCTAGACTCTAAGGAGAAAATTCCTAGGGTGTAGGCAACAGTCAATAGCTAACCAGGCTTCTCGCACTCTCTACCTGGACAGTGGAACTAATGATCCAGCAACAATGGTTTCTGAGCTGTGGAACAAAAAAAAATGTAGGATAGGCGTTTAATTGTGGCGCTCTTCGCCTCACGGAAGAGTGCTGTATGGTCACAAGTCCCAAGGATCCCACCGCTGGCCAACAATGTAGGAACCTGGGGTCACCAGGCCCTATAGGCGGTAGCGTGGCGCGAGCCGGTCGGGCAACCAGAGCGCGATGTGTTAAGCAACCATACACCACACGCTTCTCATGGACTAGGAACACACACAATAAGGGACGCCACACCGTTAAATTATGCAAATACTTCAAGTTTATCCAAGTTTAGCTGGTCAGATGCAGTTCAGGAAATAACAAGGTAATACATGAATTATAATACCATCATGACACTACATTCGACACTCTGGGTGATATTTATGCAGTGCCTAACCTTGTTCTAGCGCTGTGCGCGCTTACGGAAAGTCTTTCCCTGAACCGGCCGTCTAACTAAGCGTAATACTTGAACGGGGACACATTGGGCTCACTAACATGGCGCCTGTGGAACTGAGCGCTCCTCGTAATCGATGGCCCCTGGTCCTGTGAAGTAAAGCATATAAAACAAAGCGCTACGCGCAACCATTTGCAGGTAATTACAGTCGAGCAGAGCATATAATACAATACGTTACTCGTGATCCTGGTATGGCATTACCTTCGTGCAGAACATATAATGCAATGCGCTACGCGCATCCCTTGGCATGTAATCACTGTCGAGTAGAGCATATAACACAAGGCGCTACTCGCATTTCCTGGCAAACAATTACTATCGAGTAGAGCATGTAACACAGTGCGCTACTCGCATCTCCTGGCAAACAACTTCTTTCGAGTAGAGCATGTAATTACTGTCGAGTAGAGCATATAACACAAGGCGCTACTCGCATTTCCTTGTAATGTAATTACTGTCGAGTAGAGCATATAACACAAGGCGCTACTCGCATTTCCTTGTAATGTAATTACTGTCGAGTAGAGCATATAACACAAGGCGCTACTCGCGATCACTGGCATGTGAATACTTTCGAGCAGAACAGGTAACACAGTGCGCTACTCGCATCCCTTGTCACTCCGGTGGGGGAAGCAGGGTCGGTGGCGGGAAGCGCCACACGAGGGTAATGTTAGTCAGTTCTTTAGGCGGCTTCCAGCGGGGAGATTGACAGGACTTGCGGAGCGGGTCCCTATGCTCCGGTGCAGTTCACTTAGCACCGCTCTCAGTCTTACAGAAGGGGGGACACGGACAGGATCCCTCGGCGGGGTCTCTCCGTCGCGCAGGCAGGGGAGGGGATTCCCACGGAGGGGACGACCCGGGCCAAGTGCGGTGCGGTTTCCAGACCAGCAGGGGGCGCACCAGGGGGGATCTCGGCCTCCGGGCTTACCTCCGTCTCGGCGTCAGCAGGCGTCCGTCCTCACGACGTTGGGGGAACTCGGCCCCGACCTTGCGCTTCTCCTCCCACAGCTGCGACGGCAGCGACGGGGCCCCGGACTTCGCCTGGGCCTCGCGACACAGCAGGGCACTCCTCCAGGCCTCCAGGCCGCGGCGGTGAGCGCGCTGGCTCCGTCGTCGCAGGGGGGGGCTCAAATTAAGGATGGGGTAAAGTGCTCAGCGGAGCACGCTGCCGGGGGTCCCAGACCAGGGCAGGAAGCGCGGGGGTCACAGCGCTAGTACCTGGTCGATCCCCGGTGACTTGGCAATCGGCTTAGTATTTTGGTCACTAGGGTAGCTTGGACACGCAGTCTCAGCTCTGGCATTCAAGGCTTACAGCTCGCTCTTGTCATGCAGTCTCAGTTCTTAAAGTTAGGTTTCAGTTCTTAGTTGACAAATGAAGTCTTTTGGCGCAGATGTATCTGGCGCCCTTAAGGGGGTTCTGTTACAGGGGTAGGGATGGAGAGGGCGACTAGGTCCTTCCTAGTCAGGCTGGCAGAGAGTCTCTGGGTCCTCCTACTACTGGGCAAGATCAGTGGGATTCACAGGGCACCTCACTCACTTAAGAGGCAGTACCTAAATCCTGTCACTCTCAGAGGCATAAGTCCCTGGCTAGGCCCTACCGCCTACACTCCTGGTGGATTCTTCCAGCTCTGCTTCACCCCAATGGCCAACTCACCACACAAGTTTCCCTCCCACTCTTAAGTAGCCCTAGGTCAGGTGACCTCTAGCCAAGGCGGCAAAAGTAAAACCCCACCTCCCTTCTAGAAGGTTCCAGCTTCTTACAGGAGCTTCCCCACTCTAACTATGGGACAAAAAGGCGGGCTGGTTTCGCAACATTGTTGTGGGTCCCAGCCAGCTCCTGGCAGCTAGGGTGCTACTATGAAAAACGACCACCCTGCAGTAGCAGGGGTCTGTGGCAGCCATCTTGGGAGAAGGGAGCACCTGCACCTTAACACTGCCTGGCAATGAAAAGGCGCCCGGAGACCTAGTCCAACACAAAAATGAGGGTGGAAAAAATGAGGCACGATACAAAAATAGAAGGGGAGACCACCCTAGGGCTGACAGGTCCAACAGCTTGCATCAGTTTTCAGCATGATTTCTATTATTTTTCTTCATAAATAATGTTTTTCTGTCTCGTGTTTAACCCATGGCTCCACTTTTTGTCCTTTTTTAGGTTGGTGTTCTTGGTATGTGACTTTAAGAATTGACAGTTTGTATCTGTTGGCCCTTTTAACTTGTGCAAGCTCAGTGGGCACAGTTAGCTTGAGTAAATGGCCAGCCCTCATACAGGAGTGGTTTGAAAATGTAATCATATGTTGTCCACAGTTTTGTGGGATGAGTGGCACTGACCCGTGGTATAGAGTAAGAACTGTGTTCAGGCAGTTCTATAATTCAGTTTAATGTGGGGACAAGAGTTATTCCGTACCTCTAAAGGCCTTCATACTTACCACTCATTCGTGCTGGTATTTGGCTACCTTTTACATTCACTGGGATTTTTTTAGGAAGGTGGAGTTACATTGCAAGCGAGCATATAGTTTATTGGTCACACTAGATAAAGTTTCATGAATTTCCCATTGCAAGGCAAAGAAAACCTGGACTGTATCTTGTAAGTGTCAGATTACAAACTCCACATGTCACTTCTGTGGTGTGTTTGATACTTGACTCGGAAGCGGAATAAATAGCAACAGCAAATGGAATACAACGGAAACGTCCAAAGTCATATAGAGTGTGAAAAGGTAAGCAAGCATGTCTTGCTTTGGGTCTTTTTTTCTGGGGACCGGATTGAATGCTGGCTACGTGACAGTTCATTAATGGTGCTAATGAATGGAGCTCAGTGTATTTGAACAGTGTGCCACCACAGGGATGAGCAGCACATGACTCTGCAGTATTGCTTATCATTTTCGAAATATTTGTTTAAAACACAGAGGAGATTGAATGGAAGATTTGTTTCTTGCAGGTGTCACTTGGAAAACAGATCGTCAATTGCAGTAACGGGAAGAATTAGAAGCAGTTTACAACATAGCCAATAGTGCTTTCCTTTTGGCTTTGCCAGTGCTTCTTTTCCGATGCTGTTCAGCATGTGTTAAAAAAAGATTTTAAAAATAGTGACGGTCGATGCTGAACATGTATGTGCACATATTCATCATTAGCCTAAGGCACCCCAAGCATGATGACATGGCCACATGGATGCATCACCATGCATGCACATAGTTCATGATGCAGCCGTGATTTAATTAGGTTATACCTAAAACTGCGCTCATGCTGTGTCTGGTGCAAGACATATTGTCAGCTTCAATTGAGCTTAGAGCCCACCTGTTGCTTACCATTGGTTGGCTTTATTGTTACTTTCATTTGCTTCCATTAGCTATCCTTCCTCTTCTGGTGTTTGTCCACCCTCTGGAGCATGGACCCATTACTTATGTCCTATCACTGCTCTTTTTTAGACACTATTTTTCCTTTTTGGTTAAACCAGGAGTCTCTATCCTTTTCTGTAATGAGAGCTACTTATGTTCAATGAAAATCATCCCGAGCTAATAATATTGTTAAAACTGTAACTGTGACCACATTAGAAAAGATTACATTAGTGGCCATCAAATGCAAGATTACCAGTGGTGATCACCTCAGTTCTTCACGGTTGGCAGCAGTAAGGTAAAATAAAAAGGCTTTATTAATATGGAATGTCTCTACTTGTGTAATACATAACAGCAATAGCTGCAATGCACCTGGCACCAAGGTAATATTAGTAACAAGTCTCCCCAACACCACATGATTTATTACTGACATATCAATTGTACATGTATTTTTGAAATGCAACCATTTTCCTCCACAAACAGTTTATAAGGTCTGAAAATAGACACATTTTTATCTGGATTACGCACTTTCCAAATTTGATATGAATATAATTCTTCAACTAAGCTTCTACTGTAGTAGTCTGGGCTGCACACAGGAGAGCTACCTACAGGGAGTTGGAGAGCTGCCAGTAGATCACGAGCCACTGGTTGGAGAAGCCTTGGTTAAACACTCTACAAGAGTGCATGTGTTTTTTAGCTGCCACCATCATGTACTTGGTTTTTCTCTTTCTCTTTTCTCCCCTCATCCTCTCTCCCTCCCACCCACCTTCCGTTGCTGTTCTTGCTTCCCATAGTCAAGCTACATTTATACCTGATGTGTGTCCACATCCCTTTCCCTCCTACCCTCTGTTGTCTGTGTACTTCCTCATCCACATGGCCGCTCACCCACCTTCCATTGTTTGTTTTCTTCCCCATAGCCACACACCCATCCCCCATTGTTCATGTGTTTCCCCATCCCGGAGTTGTCAGTGTACTTCCCTGCTCACTCGTCTTACATTGTCGCACTGCTGTACAGCGTGACAACAAATCTTTGCCAACGCCATTAGAGCTCATAGTCGAAACCTATTGGTTTTCCCAGTACTTGCTTTTATTTGCTGTTCCAAGGTTGTAGTCATATATCTTGAACCACTAAATTAAACAAATAAATGAAATGTGGGCTAAAGCACAGTTTGGGAAAGGAGCAGCCTGGTAGCAAATTGCAGCTACTGGGCCCTCCTAATTATTCTAAAAAAAAATTAAGGGACATACAGGGGCAGTGTAGCAACTAAGTGTTTTCGTCCAGTTTTATCTTCAAAAGGATAAAGCAGATCAGAGACAGTTCAGACGAGAGCTACCTAAACAATGCAAGCTCTGTAAACAAATATCTTATGGGTGTGGATCTCTGTCTATATTGTCTGGAGTACCAGCAAGATACGATTAGAAACCAAGACCCTAGTGGTGTTAATAGTGTAGAGGAGCCAAATTAGTTCCAGTTATAGTCTAGTTGTAAATGAGGCATTGTGATATGATTTTAGAAGAGGGGACTTATGAGTAACGTAGATTTTCTACACAAAAAAGGTATTAAGTTATAGTGTAACTGCTATGTGGCTGGAGTGGTGAGAACACAGTCAGTAACACAATTGGAAACAATCCAAGTTCAGAAATAGGATGCAGTGTGAGCAAGATGCTGGAACTAGGGTTGCTTGTGTTACAGTTTGGAGAGGACCTGGCTTGGCAGTTTGAACCGGACTCTTCCTATTGGAGCAGAGTCAAGAGGTTTTGCCAATTGCTGGGTCTAATCTGAGGTGGCATGGTGGGCTAAAGAATGATGGGTTGGAATTCTACCCTGAGTGATTGCCAGTGGTTCGACTTATTGCAAGCATCCTCCCTCACCTTATGTATGTTTGATGCACCGCCCTATGTGGTCAAGGGTATGCCCAGACGTGGTCCTCTTGCTCACTGTGCTGTTGAAATCAAGCTACACCCAACTGAAAAGCCCCAATCAGGGTAAAACTGGTCTTGGGTTGCTTGCGTTCCAGTTTTGAGAGGACATGGCTTTGCAGTTCGGGCTGGACTGTTCCTATTGGATCCCGGTCAAGACTGATTTGCATATGGCTGGATCTAATCTGAAGTAGCATGGTGGGAAAAAGAACGATGGGTTAGAATGCTTGGAAAGCTGCAGAAGTACGATGGGTTGGAACAATTGCTAGTGGATAGCATCCTCCTATTTCCTTTTGTGTGTTTGGAGTTATTGAATAGGCCTAACAATCAATATCTGATTTCATCATATTCCTCTAGATTCGAAAGAGTCTTCCTGATTGGATAACAATTTTCAGGAAGCTGACTTTTACTCTAGAATGCCTGAGATACACCTAACTGTACACAGTCCTCTGAAATAGATATGAGTAAGGAAAATTAAAAATATATTTGTGGTTTGAATATGATGTAAATTTGCCAACTTACCCTTTCATACTGTAGTTCCAGAGAAATCCTATTTTCTGTCTTGAAATACCTGTGGTAGGTTCATAAGTGCATGCAGCTATCCATTTTAACAAATGGTCTATCTTCTGACAATAAATGTGTGGTGCTGTATACTCACTCCCTCCCCTCCTCCAAACTTTCCATTCTTTTAGTTGCAATAAATCTGTGTATGGCACATGACGCCGTATTCTGTTCCGCTGATATTTTGGGTGCAGATGTCATGGCACAGGACCCAGTAAAACATTCTGGAGGTAGTGTTATGGCAACCTTTTTTAATTGCACAGTATTGTGTGTGTTGATATTTAACAGTTTTAATGAGTGTGGTTTCAGTTGAGGTTAATTTATTTTTCTGAAAAGAACTGTGGTTCCAACTTTAACCAACCACCTTCTAGAAATGCGTACGTATTAGCTGTAGACAGTCACAGATCTTTTTGTCGGTTTCTGTGTCCAATTTACTACTTGTGTTTTGCTTTAAGCCACAAACGTCTTGGAGAGTACCCATACCCTCATTCTAAGAAAGTATTTATGAAATCTATCAAGTGTTGCCTACTTGTGTTACACATTGTCTATTTTAGCCTTTCTGTTTTTAAGTAAATCTTTGAATGGACCCCTAAAACTTTCTTTGTATATTGTCCCTACACACCATTACCAAATGTTCTTTGGAAATGGCATGTTGACTTTTATTTTCTCCAACAATTCCTTAAGTCCGAGCCCACAGTTATTTCAAATTCCAATGTTTGGCACCGTATTACTTTATCGCAAACATATTCTACCATGGAAGTTACAACCTCCTTCTGTCCCTCTGTTCCTCACTTTGGGCAGTTTTGATTTCCATGATTTGCTTATTTAGTGGCTGATTGGTGGCTTGGAGCTAGTAGGCTGTAGAATATCAAGTTTTGTATCCATGATGCGTTCCTAGGTTAAGGCCTGTTCTCTTTAGCTGAAGGTTACAGCATTAGTATTTATTGTGTGAAAGAGAGCATACAGACTTGTTTGGGTTTTGTCCTTCCTCTGGCTTCTCTAATACCCCTTCCCCAGAAGCATGTTGAGACAGAAACACAGTTTCTGGTGGATGCTTGGGCTCTAAAGAATGTGGCTGCAACCTCTGCAGTGGTGCATTGTTATCACAATAAATGAAACGTTTTTGTTCTGAAGTCTCTGATGGAGTGAGCAAGAACCATCAGGTGGGATTAGAGCGAAGGTTTGCCTCCTAAGAGTCTACGGTCACAGCAGGGGCGTAACGGAGGCCCTTGCAACACCCGGTGGGCACACCCTTCAACTCAAAGGGGGTCCCCTTGGACTGGCCATCTGCAAACAAAAGACTCAGAAGCAGTCAAGGCAGTTAGGTAATAGGTAATGGGGGCCCCTTCACCTTACTTTGCAAGGGGGCCCCCGGAGGTTTTGTTACGGCACTAAGTCACAGCACAGTTTCAACTTATCAAATTGCAGTAGCTACATTGCACATAGTTTACAAGACCCAGATTATAGAAAAGAGTGTTAGTGGAATCATCATGCTGTCTTCACTGCCTGGTGAATCGCAGGGCGTGCTGCATACTGTGGGGTGGTGTGGAGTACTGGCCCCCTTCTGGTAAGGTGTTTTCTCATTGATCGGAGAGGTTCTGGGTTGGTGGCTTCCTTGAGAACCCTAGGTGGTCCTTCAAATTCATGTAGACCTTGACAGCAACAGGTACAAGATGGCACTTCTGTGGATTGCTCTTCTTGTCACAAAGAGAAACATTGCTCAGAATTGGCAAAATCCAGGCCAGGTTTTCCTCTTAGTTGAAAGAGGTATGTCTGTCTATACCGCAGCTTGGCCGACGTGATAGTGCATGGGATGCGTCTCTTTTTTAGGCTACTGTTTGATAGGAGAATGTGTTTCATAATAAAAAATAAATATGCAGAGAAACTTGGTGAGCACTAGAGCACTGAATAAGAGGACCGTTGTAACTATCTTCAGCTTCTGGTCATTATTCCCTACCAGCCACGAAACCACGCACACCAACACCGTGGGGATCAGTCCTAACCCTGGCCCACCTTGGTGTCAGAAGTACTCTTATCCATTTCACTTACTAGTTACGCCCTGTCTTCGTCATCCCAATGGGCTATTAGTCTTGTTCATTTTGAACCCATCTTTGTAGTCTGACCATTTTTCAGAGTTCTAAGCGAAGTGGCAATTTGAAGGAAGCTTGCTTTGCTGTTCTATGGACCGCCTGCACCTGTCCTTTGTGTGCAAGGAGGCTCGCACTACTACTACTGGCGCTATATATATATAATCGTGAACAAGGCTGTGTCTAGCAGCCGAAATGCGTGGATGTTTGTGTCGCTTATAAGTAAATAAATCAAAGTTAAGAACCACAGGAGTGCCGATTCCATCTCATTGAAGTAACGAGGTGTTTTATATATATATATATATATATGTGTGTGTGTGTATGTATATGTATATATATATGTATATAATATAAGTGTATATATATATATGTGTGTGTATATATGTATATAGATGTATGTATTTTTTTTCAAGGCAGATTAGTCTGTTTTCTGTAATGCTTAGTGTGGAATATGTTACCTTAACTACGTTTTCCTAGGATATATTGGGCAGTTTGTTGCGAATAACACGTTATAGTGAGAGAGCCTTAAGACTGCTGAGTAAGCCATAGAGCGCTTTAGATATTTGACAGTGTGGCACCGCACAGCAATATGACATGCTCTGGATTCTCTGGATTTTATTTAGAGCACCCAGGCATCTGTTCGCTTTCCTCCCACAGCCTTTCCAGTTCGAGAGGCTGTCATGAAAATTGTGAGAAGCCTCCAAAGGCATGCACGGGGCCTCTCGGGAGGAAGGAGGCGGGACAGAGAAGAGGCTACTTTCCGCATTTGTTTGCACTTGACACCGTGTCACAACACACCGACGCGAGCCTGCAAGGGGGACGAAGCGTTCGGTGTCTTAAAGTAGCTTCGTGAAGCTTAGCTCAGATAGAAAGGGGCCTCGCCAGGGCGATTTACAGCTTAGGAGCACAGCATTTTGTGTACATGGTTCACAGCGGCGGGAGGTGAGTGCCAGCATTCCAAGATTTACGATAGGAAACATTCGTTTTATGTTACTTCTTGCGTCTGTATAGCGCCTTTGGGCGATCCCTTAGCGTTTTAGGAATCGCGGCGCCCTTTTCGAGTTTAATGTTTGGATACTTTATGCACGTGGTCGTAGAACTGCGGCTCCGTTGAACGCTTTAGTTTGTTTATATTTAATGTTCAGCCCAAAGCACACGTATAGTCGGGGGACTAATTATCATATGCAGATTACAATGGCATCGCAGGAAATTACATCACAATAAGTGGTTTTATGCCCTTATAATAATTTATTGTTATATTTTTTAGACACCTCGTGTATATTTTCAACATTTCAATTGGCAAATAAGCTCGGAAACGGCTGAAAGTGACAACATTTTTATTAGACAGGTGAATCTTAAAAATTGCATGTTTACACGGCTTTTAGTGAGTAAGTAACTTGTGTAGAGTGTATTCCTTAAACATTAAACTTGATCTTAATGTTTGCTTCCTGCTCTAGTTCTTTATCCAGCTCCAAAGCACAACAGTTATTACATTGAATTCGCGGTTTTTTTTTTACGAGGAAGAGCTGTTTCCACATTGTCTCTTTTTTGGCGATGCGATCTTTAAAGGTATGTCCTGTTGCGCAAAGCTTGGCCTGTGGTATGACCGAGGGCCTCACTGATGCCAGCAGGGGTGTAAAGTGGGTGTAGGTGAAGCAAAGCATGTATATCTGGTGCCTGAACTCAAGTGCGCAATGTGAAAGCAGAAAACCTGGGATGAATCCCGGCTTCTCTTCTTGACTAAATTGTGTGATCCTGGGCAATTGTTTCATTTCAATTTCCCTCCTTTTTCTTCATTATCCCATAGAAGAGGAACTCAAACCATCTCCTGTGCTCAGATGTAATCACTAATGGCATTGTTGTGGGGTGGGGGGATGTTTGGGGGAGGTGCGCCTGAACGTTTCTAAATTTATGTTTGAAAATCATCAATAAAAAAAAAAAATACATCTGAATACACTGCTATAATTTGATTTACTAAGGTGAAATGGTTTACATTTACATTTACATTACATTTACATTTACATTGTTCTTGCAGGGGGACCATTTTATTTTAAAAGTCAGTTGATTTTTGAGAAAATGTTTTTGTTAATAGGACCAACACCTACTTTAATTGATACTGATCACATTTTAACCTTATTCTTTTGACCACATTGTGGATCCATAGGGAAAAATCCTCTTTTCTTGCTGTGCCTCAGTACCAACATTTGAAGTGTTTACCAAGCGCTGTAGCAGTACATTCTACAACTAGATGAGCTATGCAAGGTTTCGTCAAAGTCTATTGGAATGCATGTGTTTTCCAGCTGTCTCCCACATGTACTTCTGTCCCCCTGCACTCTGTGTTGCTCTCTGTCATCTGTGTGTTTCTCCTTTTCCCCCTCAATCTTTTGCTCAAACGTGTACTTCTCTCCATTGCTTTCTTGCCTTTGTGCTTCTCTTTTGCTCATTCCAATTTTCTCTCATTTGCTTATTAGCACCCCCAAATATGCAGTAGAGGACTCCTCTTTGACTTCACAACTATTTTTTGCATTGTTAGCTAGTAGCCAAGGGGTTTGTGCAACAAGAGGGAATTTGAGAATGGGTCTAACTCTTCTTGGTCAGTGCAACAAATGAAAGAAATTCTGCATCCCTGCTTAACCCTCCTGCCATACCCCCAGCCAGATAGTCCTATCCTTACTGCATAAGTGCTTCTGGAAGTCTTGTTATTATTAAATATCTACAGAATTGCTTTTATTGCTTATTTTTCAATAAACCCTGTATCTTAAAGACAAGCTAATTATAGCCGCAAGCTCAAGACCACTAGAAGCTATGCTCAATACAGTGCTGGCATCGAAGATTAAAGCCCTGAATGAACCCTTTAGCTGTGTTGTTCCTTGCACCTGTAACATCTTTCCTGCAAACAGGTTGCTTCAAGCCTCCTGTCCCCACAGATAACTTTCCCCATGAAATCTCACTACTGAAATCTTGTGTAACTGTGCCACACCTATTTGTTCCTCTGATTTACAGTGCTTATGTTCTATTTATTTCTTAAATGTTTACAGTTTGCTTATTAGCTCTTTGGAATCCATCAGCCCTATAGAAGTACCACAAATATATAATAAATATTCCAGACCTATACTGGTATTCAATTATCAAATTCTATAAAACGGATTGGTATGTTTAAAATCTAATCTGAGCATCCATCTATTTTTTTAAAAAGTTTTTGTTTAATTATTTACAAAACATGTTTCAATTTCTGATCTGCAGAGAAAACCAGAAAGGAGATGACAGCGAAGGGTTCTACAGGAATGGAAGTTATTCTCTCCTCACTAGAGGTAAAGAATTTCTATTTTTTTATGGCTAATTAAGTTTGTAAAATGATGCTAGAAAATCTGTAAAATGCCAGTTGGTCTGTAAGAGCCACCGATCTTACATAGAGAGCAAGTTCAGTCTGCAATTCAGTCTGTTCTTGAGTCATGAAGTGGTTAGAGAATACACTCATCCTATTGATTTAATACTAAGATTTTCCATTGGTAAACAATTTTCAGACCTGTTGTGACTTCATGAGGCCACTGGTGTATTTTGTAGTGAACGAAAAAGTACAAGAGAGACAATTTAACCCAGAGCGATATGAAACCACACAGTACTCCCATCTAGTCTGCATGATGTTTTTTGCTACAGTTTATGCCCAGCGTACTACTCTTACAGCCTTGACTGGTTGGATCTTAGCCTCTTCTAAATGGGCAAAATCTATGTGGTACCATATACATTTGGTTCCTTGTGTTTGCTTTGACTAAGACTTGACTGTAGATTAATGTGAATAGGGTTTTCCACTGTCCTTTTTCAGCCAGGGCTGAGGAGGTCCCACTTGAAGTGTAATCTCAGTTATAATCTGGACTGGTCCAAAAACGTGAGATACTATCTGGTGTACTAATACAATTCAGAATAAGAGTTGCAGGTAGAAAGGCGTTGAGTACCTATGTTGTCTCTCTTGTCTCTCCTTCCTATGAGAATCAAGATGTTACTCTTCTTGAAGGTTCGTCTCGTCTTTTCTCTCAGGATCCTCTGTACAGGATCTAATCCCTCATTTCAGCAATAGGAGAGAGCTAGAGAAGTATGGAAATGTTAAAATTTCAGTAAAGTAGCTCTAGGCTCTCTCCTACTGTCGACACCTATGCTTTATTTAGAATCAGTATGTGTTCTCAGTAAACCTTGTGAAACTGAGTTTATTGCTCCATCGTACACAAGTGTGGAAGAACATACAGCTACGCACAGTCAGTTTTCTGACCAGCAGAGTTTCTATTAGGTAGACTTTTGTGAAAGAAATAAACACTTACGAAAGCTCATAGAAGTATATTAATACATTTTTTAAAGCAAAAATTTAACTAGTAGCAAAAAAAGTGCAATTCCCAATGGCAGCGGACCAGCGCTTTACCAAATAAATTGTTTGACCACATATTGTTAAATTCAGGATATCTTTACTCTTTTAGACACTTTCTTCAATGTAGCGATTGTAGAAACAACATGTGGTTATACTTAAACTGAAGATAGACACCAACAAGCTGGTACCTAGCTCTTCTTGTTGGGGAAGAATTTGAGACGACCTTTGGCAGAAGATACAGTAGGGTACGGAGAAAGCTGACTTTTCTAAATCTGCAGTTCTCTCTTGTATATACCAATTTCATACCGAGGCTATACTTACTTGAACAGATAGGCTAAATGTGCAATACACAATACTAGATTTAAAAAATGGCAGTACGTTTAAAATGTGTGTTACTGTGCAATAATTCAAAAGCTTTGGTAGTACTTTAAGCGAGTATAAATACAATTTCACACGTTATTACAAGCAGATATAAAATGTGTTCTCAAAACCCTCCTTTTTCACTGTGAGGTGAAAACTTACAACAGTTTAGTAGCATTTAGCCTAATCATTTCTCTTTTTCTACTTAATTGTTAGCATTATCTGCAATGTTAAGTAAATAATCATGGGCAAATCCTTTCTTTCAGCAGTGATGTTGAATGATGCATAGGCTCATGTTTTTTTATTTTTTTTAACAAGCTTTATTGAGGAACCTTGACAGCGTAATCCGCACAGAAATTGTTACAAAAAGGTCTTTTTCATTCTTTTTCCCTGTTTGGAGGCGAACATAAACCGTACAGTGCATAAAACCATTATACAGTGATACATAGAATGTAGCTGGAGAGGAACTGTAATTACTCCTAAATACAGATAACAGTGTCCGAATTCCACGCAGCGTTGGTCGTTGTGTATCCATATCATACAACATAGATTTCCTCTTTAACTAAAATAAACAATCCCAATAACATCCTCATGCATAGGCTCATGTTAATCAAAATATATATGGCTAATACAACAAGAATTATTGCAATTTCTATTTCAAACGTTTTCATTCCCTACTTTCCAAATAATCCAGATGTCCAAGACCAGCTGTCACTCCTGTTTATTTCTAAGGCATTTTTAAACTTGTGCAGCTTCTTAACTCTACAATTTATTTGTTCTATTTGTTTATGAATGCTCAGAGAGGTGTTAGTTATGCGAGTACAACATTCTGACCCTACTGTGGCAAAGACTCTTCTCTTAGCCGGAAGGGCAAATACCAGGGCCATTCTTCAAGAGCATGATCATTTATGTGTCTAACCGATAAGGTATAGACTCTAAAGAGATAACAGAGGCATTGATAATTTCCTCTATTATATTGGATAGCCTGCCTTAAACAATTATTAGGAAACAGAGAAAAATGGGGTTGTCTCAGAAACTCCACTGCATCTTCACAGTTTCTGAAGGTTTTGTTTAGCAGTGTGTCTAAAAACAGGGCCCACATACCCTGGGTAATAGACCTCGATCCAGTCACTGGCCACAAAGGAAATTAGCATACTCCTCTTGTAAGCACCACTTGCCAGTGGGAAAGTGATGTTCCATGAGGGTACCTTAGGGCCTGATTACAACCTTGGCAGACAGAGTTGCTCTGTCACAAATGTGACTGATATCCCGTCCACCAAGTTACAATTCCATTATATCCTATGGAATTTGTAATATGGCAGGTGGGATATCCGTCATTTTGCAACAGAGTATACCATCCGCCAAGATGGTAATCAGGCCCTTAGACAGGTATAGTCTATAGAATTTTGTCACACTCACTTTGTCCCACAAAGATGGTCCAGTTACTTGGCTCTCAGTGCTCACATGTGCATGTTCTGAATAAGCATGATGAATAGTGTCTGACAAAAAGTTGCCTTTGGATTGTAAATATTGCCAATGTCCCCTGCCCACACTGGTACCCAGTGCATTGATAGAATAGGCTAGTGCAGATCTAATTTTTGCTAACGGCACTCTGATCAAATGCACAATCCCCAAGACATCAGCGAACAAGTGAATGGAAATCCTGCAGAAAGAAAGATTTATCATTTGCCAATATTTCTCTAGCAACAGCAAGTGAGAGTACTGGTACACCGATCAGTGGCTGTATTCAAGGACAACCACAGTGCAGCTTAACTTTCTGATGATGTCCCATTCTACAGCCGCGAGTGATCCCACTAGGAACCAGAGGCTGAGAACAGTGACAAAGAGAGCAGGCCAGCCCCAAAAATATATGTACTATGTGGAAGACAGTATCTAGAAGACAGCTATTCACCTTGGACAGGGGTGGTAATGATGATAGGTGGTGGGTGCATCGTTGTGCGGATGCTGGGCTGCAGAACAGATGAACTGACCATGGAAATAGGTGGTGGGTCTAGCTGTTCTGCAGGTATTCAGTCCTTTTGCAGGAGAAGAGGCATGAGAAATTCCTGCAGGTGGCCCTTTCCTTGGGCCCATGCAGGTCCAGAGATGGGCACTGGTAGGCAGGTGTCTTGCGTGGCGGTTGCATGCTTGCTATGGATGGAATGGACCCATGTTGCCAATCTGCAACACTTCACCGCTGTATTGGTGATGAGCACCACAAGGTATGGTCCTCTGCCCAGAGCTACAGAGCTGACTTCCTTAGGTGCACCTCCATGTACACCCTGTACATTGCTGAGGGCTGTGGCAGACTTTGGATGGACAGTCAGCTAAGGAAGCTTGTTGAAACCATAAATATGTTTTTTGCAGTACTGGAGAGCTGCAAGTCAGGTATAGCACCTGAGGCTGGTGCGTTTGAAGACAACATTATAGGGCGTCTCATAACTAATTCGTAGGGGCTCAGTTTAGTTCTTTGAGTTTGATTGGCAAAGCATCAGGCCATTACTGTAGCTCTTAGAACAGATTTTTTACTATCTTATTCTTAAGAGTACAGTTAGTTCTCTCTGCTGACTCAGGGTGATGGGCACAGTGGAAGTGGTGTTTGTTCTTTGAGTCTTTGGAAATCTCTTGTACTGCTGCTTGAATGAAGTATGTTCCTCAGTTGCTTGAGAGGCCACTCTGATAGCGAAACATCTGTTCTTGCACACTGGTAAACTTCCTCCCGCTCAGAAAACTTACAGGCGATTACAAATACTTAAGAGTAGGAGGCACATTTTTGAGTCAATCAATCAATTGTCTTTATTTGATCTTCTGAGGATAAGATACAAACAGTAATGGATAAAAATGACAAACATCATTATAATCAAGACGAATTAGAAAAATCACAAAACTGGTCGCCACCCTCTGTGCTTGTTGGACCGGGCTCAGTCTCGATAACAATGTCCAGAGCTCGGGTTAGGTAGTTGTCGATAGTTGAGCGGGTGCGGGGGGAACATATTGTGCTAGAAGCGCTTGAAGCACCCTTTCGCTTGCCCATACTACAAGCCTGGTTTGGAAGACGTGGACCAATAGAAGCAGAGCAAATAGGCAAGTGAAGTCTAAACCCGACAAGCACGGCTAGCCACACCTCTCAAGGTATAAATAAAAGGAAGAAATATCTGTTACAGAATTAAAAACAGTACCTTGTTCCGTGAGGGCTGCTTACTCAAAACAGTAGAGATCTGCAACAGGCCTTAGGGGGGTGGCCCAGCCCAGCCCAGCCTGTTCCGGGCTTTGGCTGGGCACGCCCGCGCATGTCCCGTGCTGCGGGAGTGTTGGGCCCCATTAGGGCGCCTCCTGGCGTGGTAGGAGCTCGTCAGCGGCACCCGCAACGCTAAAGGATGCCGGGAAATGGAATCTGGCACCCGGAGCCTCTGGTTTGTTGCATCACCATTTTTGAATCTGTGTAAAGTCCATTTTGAGGTAGACAAATGGACCCCGAGGGGGTGGGTGAGCTGCGTGGGTTGTCTTGATTTCCTTACCAATGTAATATGACCTGGCATATAGCACAGAAGTGACAATAATTCTGGAGTATAGAAGTAACAAATGGTTCATACCAGTGGGTTACTGTAGAACAAACTAATGATCCCTTCCAACATGGACAGCTCCTTGATACAAAGTGCCAGTTTGGGAGAAGACATTTTTGATGCAGTTGCACACCCAGAGCTGTCTCGCCACACTTCTTTCAGGTTCCTTGCTCAATTTACTTAGTGTAGGTATAGGTTTGGGATTTTTGAGGCTTGGTTTTGAAACAAAGACAGATCGTTTAATGACTTCATTGGTTTGAAATAAGGCAGCCTTTTTAGCTGTGAAATCAGCAAGGGCATACCCTTGGAAAACTTCATCATGAGAAATGGAGTCGGCAGCACACTTAACAAGTGCAATACGGAGCTGCAAAAGTCAAACGTTCAGCATGTTATGTACATATAAACAATTTTTAATTGATGTACCGGTCGAAGCTAGACAATCCCTCTGCTTCCAGAGAAGCCTTGCACGATTCAAAATGCATACTTTGTTTATGAATCCAGTAACAGCATTTGTCTCAAAGGTTAAGGGCAACAAAATAGCAGCCTGGACAGATCTTACATTGGGTAAGTGGCCGCTCTTATCATCCTGATATTCTCCAGTATTGGATCTTTCATAGTCACATGCTTGAATCATTTCCCATCGTTGAAGTGCGAGTCCCAGCGTATAATTACAAAACAGTAATGTGTTATAAACATGTAAAACTTGCTGTAAAGCAACCTATTTAGTAACCAATTCACCTGGATTAAACAGAACTAAACTTCAGCCAATCAGGCTCCAGCACCCTATTAAGCACTCCTCTCAAGGGCTACCATACTAGATTTTCAACCGCACATCGTGTGATGGGAATCTCCATTTCATTTTTAAGTTTTTAGTTCCTACAGCAAGTAATATTGGGAAATGTCTCTCTCTCCCCCAAACTTTGATGAGAGAGATTCTGATAGATCCTTATGTCAGACACTTCAAAAAAGAGCCTTTTCATGCTATGTGGTTCCCAGCCAGGTCTATGTGCAAGCATGCCCAACATATTTACGACTTAATAATAAATGACAATCTCGATTTCCTTTTCGTCACCGAAACTTGGCTGAAGGTCTGGTGCAATACAGATATAGTCAATGCCTTCCCCCCTGGCTACATCATTCAGAGATTAGACAGATTAGAACAGCGTGGGGAAGGTCTAGCAATCATCCACCGTAGCTCTCTGAGGTGCTCAACATCCCAACTGTCAGACAATAAAAAGAGCAGAGGGCATTGGCTTCTACTTCCAATTAGGCGACTCCCTCACGTTTGCAGGAGCACTACTTTACCGTCCACCGGGGTCCCATAAGGCCTTTTTGGAAAATATTGGAGACATAGTGATCTCACTTGCTCTTACATTCTCCAATTTCACTCTGTTAGGAGACATTAACATCCATCTTGACGAAATACATAACAATCCAGGGGCAACCTGGAGGGGCACGTCAGGTTCCATCAACAAGATAAGCCCAGGTGGAAGGAGATAACGGCCCACCCTGATCTCCATTCAACAGCGCTAGCCTGCAGACCCAACCTGTCAGGAGACCCAAAAGTAGATAACCAGCTTTTTGTGCAGTGGATTCACACTTTGAGGGACTGTTTTGCCCCTCCCGGCCCACACAACGGCCGACCAATAAAGAAGCTCTCCGCCACTTGGTTTTCGCAAACCCTGAAAGAATTACAAATTCATTGTAGGTTTTTAGAATGCATATGGCGTAGTAACTATGACCTGATGGAGCCAAGTGATTTTAAAGCTGCCCTCAAAAAACATCATATTCAGATTAAAATAGCCCAAAAAGCTTACTATACAGAAGTAATCAAAACAACCAATTTCAACCAAAAAGCCATCTTTAAGATAGTCAACACATTCACTAATCCTAAAATCTTAGAACAAGAGACCCCCCCTCGCAGTCCCGCTGCAATATCATAGCCGATGACTTCGAACAGAAAGTCTTAATATTACAAAAAGATGTATCCCCTCCCTGTTTTCCTTCCACAAATAATGAGGCTGCCTTAGGCAAAGACAGAGCGACTTTGCAAACTTTTAGGCAGATCACTTCTGAAGAATCGCGTCAGGCGATCCTTACCATTAAATCAGGCTCCCCCTTTGATCCCTGCCCACCCCTGATATTACATGCCATTATTGACATAGTGAATCCCATCATAAACAACATAATAAATGCCTCTTTGTCAACGGCTAAGATTCCAACAGAATGGAAGCTTGCAGCTGTAAAGCCGCTACACAAGAAACAACTTGCGGACCCCTCTACCCTCTCCAATTTGCGACCTATTTCTCTCCTACCCTGTCTCAGCAAGATCACAGAAAAACTCGTTAACATCCAACTTACAACATATCTGGAACAAGCAAATCTACTCCACCCCAACCAATCCGGTTTCAGATCTCAACATTCCACTGAATCGGCCCTACTGTATATGGCTGAATCTCTTAGAGTCGCCCTTGACCAGGGAAAAAATGCAGTATTGGTGTTATTAGACCTGCCGGCCTCGTTCGACACGGTCTTGCATGTAATAGCCCTAGACAGTCTCGCTTCATTTGGTATCTCCCACACAGTCCTTGCATGGTTCCAGAATTTTCTGCAGAATCGCAGACAAGTTATCACACTAGGCAAATATAAATCAGAAGAAAAACCACTACTCCCTGGCCTACCCCAGGGGTCCAGCCTCATCCCACACTTTTTAACGCTTATATTGCCCCATTGATGAATTTGATATCGTCCTTCAATATAGAGACCATCTCCTATGCGGACGATACGCAGCTTATTCTGGTTTTGGACAAGAACACCACACAGGCGGAAGAAAACCTACCCCTATGCCTTGCCGCTATCTTCAAATGGATGAAAACTAACCATCTACAGTGTAATTCCAAATAGACGGAAATATTACCATTAGGACAAGGGAATGCTTTCTCTCCTAGGATTTGGTGGTCAGCCGACAACCCCCCGAACCCCCCCACCCAACACAGTGAATGTGGTCAGAAACCTAGGAATAACATTTGATGCCTTCTTTCTTTCAAACAGCAATCACTGGCAGTTGCTGGCACTTATTTCCATATAATTAAAACTCTTTAAAAGTTTTTTGATCTGCTTCCCATCTCAGTCAGACAGACAGTTGCAGTGGCCCTAATCACATCCAAACTGGACTACTGCAACAGCCTTTATGCAGGTTCCAACAAGTCTGTTTTGCATAAGCTTCAGATGGTTCAACATACAGCAGCACGGTTAGTGCTGAAATGGCCCAGGAGGTCCTCTTCATCAGCAGCTTTAGAAACACTTCACTGGCTGCCAGTTCATAAACCAGTGCTTTTCGAGGTCCTGATAATTACCTTCAGGACTGTTCACTCCTCAGGTCCTTATTATCTTTGAACCAGATTCATGCTCTATACGCCCTCCCGGAGTCTTGTCGTCTAACGCTAATCTGCTAAAAATACCAGCTTTTAGATTGGCCTCGAAAGGAGGAAAATCGCTTGCAGTGATTGGGTCTAAGGCATGGAATAAACTCCCAATCCAGCTTCATCAGATCCAATCCGAGACTCTCTTTAGGAAAGCCCTAAAGACCTAAATTTTTGCAGCATCGGACGCTCTGTGCAAAACTCATATCTAACACCTGTTTCCCTCGCCTTTGGCAGTCACCCAGTAGGCTTCCAACTCTGGGTTCTGTTCAGCGCCAAGATGCTCCTCGGAGTGACAGTAGCGCTCTACAAGTGTCTAATTGCAATTACAGTTCCTGTGGGAAGAAATAAACTTTATTTAGAAGATCCCCACAAGAAATGTATGAATTGGCTTCACACAAAGTGAAATACAGCAAAATATGTCATACTTTCTCCTCATATACTTTGAAAGACAGAGAAGGTAGGCTGCTGCTGTGGCTTCAAAAGCTCAAGAATAAGGACACACAAATATCTGGCGAGGAAAGTATAACTACCTCAGAATCCTCCAAAAGATCTCACAAGAGAGAGAGAGATCAGAGTGTCATTCTTCAAAACATTTAAGAATTGAAGATTGCTCAAAATTCACATGTGGGCCTACGACTCCATCAAGTAAGTTTTTGATTACTTTAAAAGAAACATTGACAACAAGCAGATCATAAATGACATTAAAACCCTTGACAAAATCCTTGTCGACCTATTTACCAAAGCAGGTGTCTGAGTACTCAGTAGACACCTCTGATGGTAGCTATGACGACTTCGACAATCTTAACGGCGTAGACAGTGACTTCTTCAAAGACAACATCCACCTCGCCGGGGACCAAACTAGCAAGTTAGAAATCATCGTCGACATTATAGACGACATCTCTGCCTATACCGCTGACGCAAAAAGGTGATCCTGATTTCAGAAAAGGGTATTTCTATTGCACTTACATCTCATAAGAAAGTCTCACCTTTACCACCAAGTCCCCTGTTAGATATGGAGGAGTCTAATGATGATGAGGAAGATAATGATGGTGCATTTGGCTTGCATAGAGCCCAACTGACCTCCACGTTAAATATCAAGATGTTGATTGTATGAAAGGTGATTATTTTCCCCCTCAGGACATCCAGGAGTTAAGAAAAACGATACTGCCTCATTATTTTCATAGATATGAGCTTTTCTACCAGGAATATGCATATCAGGAGGAGATGTTGCAAGTTCCTAGAGCTCTGGGTAGAGACTTAAGAGGCATGCTCATAGATTACCACAAAAAAGTTCCTGGTTCTTCCAAGCCTTCACCACCAAAGCAACCTTTGGTGCCGCTTTCTCTAGAGGTTCAGCCATCAGCACCTAAAACGTCTCACAAGGTCACAAGTAAAAAAACTAAAACGCCGCAAGTAAAGGCTATCCCATCTTACAAGTTGCAAGATGTGTATTCAGATGATTACAGAGAAGAAGGGGAGGTCCAGGATGACCATGATAAGGATTCAGAATGGGACGACTATTTAGCTTCCATTTCTCCACCACCTGCTCCTAAACCGGCCGACTCTCCGTCAGACGACACAGGAGAGTTTCATGCTCTTCTGGGGAGCGCTTCCAAAAGATTTGATATTCCATTGCAGTACTCTATACTGACTGTTTTCTTTATGACTTAAAGGAGCCATCACAAATGTCAGTGAAAGCAATTCTCATAAAAGACTTCATATGGAAAGATGGAATTAAAGTAGTGAAAAACCAAGCGACTATATCAGCAATCAACCCTCGTCTAGACAAGAAATATACAGCACCAGAAAATGCTCCAAATTGTCTTATTGGTCATCCTAAAGCTGATTCTATAGACATGCAAGCAGCCCAATGCCGTTCCAGAAATCCATCTGCATCTTTCCCTACTCCTGATCGGAAAGGGAGATGTCTTGATAATATAGGCAAGAGGTTTTCTACCATAGCATCAACCACAGTGAGAGCAGCTAACTCGGATGCTGCAATTGGCAAATGTGGGCCAACATCATGACGTATATTGAATTCTTGCCTGAAGATAATCAGGTGGAAGCCAAGAAAATTCTCCTAGAAGGAGAAAAAGCATCTTCGGATATGATTGAATGTGCCTTAGACATTGCATCTGCATGATTTCAACAACCAGCTGGAGCAGCTGTTTGCCAAAAACAGGGATGGCTGAAATCAACATCTTTTAGACTGGAGGTCGAAAGCAAAATTATTGATATGCCTTTTGACAGATAGGCACTCTGGAAAACACATCAATGATGCCCTTCAGAGGAGGGAGGAGCCTAGCGCGCAACCAAGATGGCCGCGTAGGTGCGAGGCTCCCGAGGACCTCCGTGACCTCCTACATAAATCCTGAAAATATCCTGTCCTAGATGAGGGGACTGTGTTGGTGAGCCCGAGCTGAGGTGTCACCCGTTTTCCGCTTCCAAATTGGACCTCGGACACCGGCGGGAGCACCGATTGAGGTTTGCGGCCTTCTCCACGCCGGCCCCCCGGATTGGAGTTGCGGGGCGATTCGGAGACAAAGTGATCAACGGCGGCGGGCAGGGCTGGGCGACTCGCGTACCCCGCACTTTCACTTTCGCTTTTGCACCCTCCTTGCTGCGTAGGCGAGGTTGGGTTGCGGGGCGGTGTGCGGTGGTGTGGCCTCGTTGGGGTGCCCTGCTGGCCCGCCGGCTGTGATCCGTCCTGCGGACCTGTGGTTGCCCCCCCCCGGAGCCCGTGAACTGGTTTGTCGGCCTTTTCCGAGGTGATTGGCACGATTTGGGGACTGACACCATGTCCACAAAGCAAGATGGCGACCGGGCAAAGGTGAAATCGACCCGCCGTGGCGCAGCCCATCAGTCCAACAGCATGGACCGCTACACCCTCCAGAAGGGATCTCCCGAGGTGCCGCATAGGTCCCCTGAGGGCCCAACTGATGCTCCTGCGCTGCCCGCGGATCTGACCCTGCGAGATGTCATGGGCGCTATCGCCGAGATGAAGGCCTCGGTGGACCAGCGCTTTGACACACTGGCGCAAAAGATTGACTCGGTCCACGTGGATGTTGGCCTGGTGAGGGCCGATTTATCCAAGACCAATGACCGGGTCGATTCTTTGGCCCACACCACCTCGGGCCTTACAGCGGACGTGGCGGCCCTCCAAAAGGAGGTGCGCCGGCTTGGCCAGGCGAGCGCCCTGATGGATCGTCGACTGGAGGATTCCGAGGGTCGGGCCCGGAGGAACAATGTCCGCATTGTCGGGGTGCCGGAGGGACGTGAGGAGGCGGCGGCGGACCTGTTTGTGGAGGACCTGATTCTCACCCATCTCCAGCCCCGGGGGCTGAGTAAATTCTTTGCGGTGGAACGTGCCCACAGGGTTCCCGGAGGAAGACCTAAGGCCGGAGCCCCTCCGAGGCCTCTCATTGCCCGGATTTTCAACTTTCGGGACAGAGACGCTATCCTTCAGACTTCTAGGCAACAAGGACCGGTCAGACTTGACAATATGGACGTAAACTTCTATCCTGATTTCACCCCAGCGGTCCAGAAGCAGAGACTGAGCTTTCTCGGAGTCAAACGTCGTCTACGGGACCTGAACCTCAAGTATGCGATGCTTTTTCCAGCTAAGTTGCGGGTGGAGGTGGATGGCCGCACGCACTTTTTTGATCGTCCCGAGGCGGCCGGGGACTGGTTGGACTCCTTGCCCGGGGATCGGGGCCGGGGGGGTGGGGGGGGGCGCGGTTGGAGGGGAGGGCTCGCCGGATCAGGACTGAGGGACTAATAGTAGGCCTCGCTCTGGACAACATTGTCGTCATTTTTGACTGTTCGTTAAGTCTCCCTCCTGTGGAGGTGGTACGGGGTCTCTTGGGGGCTCTCCCTCCTCCTCTGGGGGACTAGTTAGTTTAATCATTCATGGGGCGACAGGCACACTGCACTTTGGGGGGGCTGTTTGGGCTCATGCAGGGGTGCAGGGAGGGGGGAGTTCTGTTGGGATGGGTGGGTTGGGGTGGGGTGTTGTTCGTTTTTACCGCAAGGCAAACCCTTTATTGTATTGGTGTTTTTAAGGTGCTCTCGGGGGGACGAATGATGGCTTCTGTATGTGATGGGGGGTAGGGACCTGACTTTATTGTCCTGGAACGTTAACGGACTGGGGGATAGGATTAAGCGAGGTGTGGTCCTGCAGTATTTGAAACGACTTTCGCCAGATGTGGTCTTTCTGCAGGAGACACACCTTATTGGTAATTCCTTTTGTGCCATGAATCGGCGTGGCTATCGCTTGGTGGCCCACTCGGGCTTCACGTCGGGCTCACGGGGGGTGGGCATCATGGTGAAGAACTCGCTCCCGTTGGAAATAGACGAGGTGCGCCATGATGAGAGGGGACGCTACACTGTCTTAGTGGGGAGAATGGAGGGTAAAGTAGTTGTCTTTGTATCAGTGTACGTCCCACCGGGGTTACAGTCTACGACTTTTGCAGACCTAGGGCGCCTCCTCCTTGACCTTCCGGGGGGGCTTCTGGTGGTTGGGGGGGACTTCAATGCGGTGGTTTCTGGGACCGTGGATCGTCACCCCCCTAGGGACCTCCCCGGGCGCAGGCATGGCTGTCCGGCTTCTTAGATACACTGGGATTGGTGGACTGCTGGCGCTTAAAACATCCCACGCAGCTGCAGTACACTTTCCACTCGGGTGCCCATGGTAGCCTCTCACGGCTTGATTATGTCCTTGTCCCTGCGGCCTATGTTGGGAGGGTAGGAGAGGTGCGCCATTTGGCGCGGGGTATTTCAGATCACTCCCCGCTCCTGTTGCACGTTGATGTCTTCCCGAGGGGGGAGGGCAGGGTAGCTCCAATCAATGCCTGGTACCTGCGCGACCCCACCATTCGCGCTGATTTGATTAAATCCTTGCAGCGGTATTTCGATGAGAATGTGGGGACCGTCCCTTCGGCTATCTCCCTGTGGGAAGCCTTCAAAACAGTTCTTAGAGGGGAGGCCCTCTCCTTTATTTCCCATGCCCGGAGGCGCGAGCAGGAGGAGGTGACCCGGGTGGAGGCCGAAATCGCTGAATTGGAGGGTGATCTAGAGGGTGGGGTGACGGATGCTGCACTACATGTCCTACAACTTAAGCAGGCGGCCTACAGGGCCCTCGTCACGGAGGCGGCCAGGGGCCTCTATAGAGAGCAACAGGGGCGACTGTATGATGTGGGTGATAAGGCTGGTAAACTGCTTGCATGGTTGGATAAAAAGGAGAGAGCGAGTCGTGTGGTCCCGCTGATTGAGAGGATGGATGGTGTGCGTGTCACCGAGCCAGAAGACATTGTCTCTTGTTTCGCGGATTATTTCCGCGAGGTGTATTCCCCGGTTTCTCCCTGCTCGGAGGAGGATTCCCATGCCCTGCTTAGGGATATCGCGCTGCCTTCCCTTTCGGTGGAGGACAGGGTGTCGTTAGATGCCGCTCCTACCTCCGACGAAATTGCCCTCGCCATACGCTCGGTCGCATCCGGCAAGGCCATGGGCCCGAACGGCATCCCTATCGAGTTGTATAAGCTGCGACCGGATGTACTGGCACCCCACCTCCGTGCGATGTTCCTGGCGGCCCACTCGCTGGGCTCCCTCCCGCCGGACCAACGTCTGGCTACAATCGTGGTGATCCACAAGGAAGGGAGACCTCGAGACCGGGTTACATCCTACCGGCCTATCTCGCTCTTGAATGCGGAGCCCAAAATCCTCGCCAAGGTGCTAGCCAACCGGCTGGTCGGCGTGGTGGGCGATCTGGTCCACCAAGACCAGTCCGGCTTTATTCCCCATCGCAACACGGCCCTTAATCTGCGGCGCTTGCACGGGTGCTCGCGCGTGTCCCGTTTGTGCAGGAGCCGGCCATATTGGCGTCCTTAGACGCCACCATGGCGTTTGACACGCTCGAGTGGCCATACATCTGGGCTATGCTGGCGAAGTTTGGATTTGGCCCGGGGTTCATCAGCTGGGTCAAATTGTTGTATTCGGGCCCATTGGCGCAGGTGGTGGTGAATGGAAGAGTATCGGTCCCATTCGAGCTGGGACGGGGCACGCGACAGGGCTGTCCCTTGTCGCCGCTCCTGTTCGCGCTGGCCTTGGAACCCCTGGCGGAGTGGCTGCGGTGGCACCCTTCCATCCGTGGTCTCCGTTGGACCCCCGAGTATGAGGACCGCGTGTCCCTATACGCTGACGATATCCTTTTGTACCTAGCCTCCCCGCGTAAATCACTGATTGTCCTGGTTGATGTTTTGCGCTCATTCGGCCGCAACTCAGGCCTTGTCATCAACTGGGCTAAATCATGTGTGTATGTGCTTTCCGGGGAGGCTCCCGTCCTCCCGCGGGGCTGTCCGATCCAGATTGCCTCACAAGGGTTTCGGTACCTGGGGGTTTACATTACTCTGGACCCGGAGGCCCGCTACGAGCGGAATTTGCTTCCCCCCCTCCAGCGCTTGAAGGAGGACGTCGCGCGCTGGCGGCGCCTGCCGCTTTCGCCGCTCGGCCGGGCGGCATTGTTTAAGATGATGTCGTTGCCACGCTTCCTGTACGCTCTCCAGAATACTATGGATTTAGTCCCGGCGCGCTACTTCCGTGAGGTGGAGAGTCTACAGCGCCGCCTGTTCTGGGACGGGAGGCCGCGTATTGCCCTGGCGAAGTTGACGCTCCCATGGTACGACGGGGGGATTGCCCTCCCGGATATTAAACGGTATTACTGGGCCTCCCAGCTAGCTGCAATTAATCATGGCCTTTACGGGCCCGCCTTAAACCCGGCATTTGAAATGGACAAGATGCTCCTGCCTGGTGGCGACTATAATCGAGCGCTCTACTCTGGCGCGCCCGGCCCCCGCCTGACGGGACCTACGCGTGTCATGGTACGAGTATGGCACGCGGCTAACGCAGCTATGGGGTGGAAGGACCGTTTGACCCGGGCATCACCGTTGTACGCGTCTGAGAGATTGGGCTCCCTGTGGACCTCGAAGGGCTTCGAGAAGTGGGACACGATCGGCATCAGTAAAGTGGGGGACCTCTGGACGAGGGGGGGATTTAAAACATTCGAGACGCTGCAGACGGAGTTTCAGCTGCAGGGCAGTGAATACTTTCGGTACTTGCAGGTCCGTCACGCGCTGGGCTCAGTCTTCCCAGACGTCGCCTCCATCCCGGAGTCTTCCCCCCTGGAGGATAGAGTGCTGGATGGCCACGTTCCGGACAGCACGATCTCCCTTATTTACAAAAAATTGATTAATGACCGCTCGGGCTTGCTGACTGGCCTCCGCGAGGCTTGGGTTGCCGACGGGCTGGAGTTGGACGACGAAGACTGGATTTCCGCGGTGGCCTCTCCGAAGGAGGTGGCCATACCGGCTCGCCTTCGCTTCGTCCAGCTTAAGATACTCCATCGGGTTTACATGACGGGGCCAAGGCTTCTGCGTATGGGCTATGCTGAGGATGGGTTGTGTAAGCGTGGGTGTGGTGCTTTGGCGACTTTTTTGCATATTTTGTGGGAATGCCCGAAGGTGGAGCGATTCTGGCGTGGTGTGCATGAGGTCCTGCGAGTGGTTACGCATGTCGCGCTGCTGCCTGAAGCGAGGAGATGCCTGCTGAATGTGTGGGAACCAACTGACTACTCGGTTCCGCAGACGCGATGGGTGACTCTGGGATATATGATAGCTAAGCGTGACATTGCTCAACTGTGGGGATCCCAGAGGCCCCCGGCGGTGTCGGCCTGGAAAGAACACATGGATTGGTGCATGTTCCGAGAAAAGGTGGTGTATGTGGCGAGGGGTAAGCCTGGGGCATGGGTGAAAGTATGGGGCCCCTGGAACGCCTACCGCGGGGGTATCTGCGCGCCACCACTGCTGCCTGCGGCCTCACCAGCCCCGTCCCCTTAGTTGACTCCTTTCCCTAGCCCCGAGCACGGAGTTCCCCCAGTCCTCGATCTGTTCCCCTTCCCCTCTTTAGACTCCTGTGGATGGCTGGGGTCCCCCATTCGGGGAGCACGTGCTGTTACTTTCGATTGCGGGTTGCCTTGCGGGTGTGGTTTTTGTGTTGTTTGTATAAAATGAAACCGTATTGTGGGGTCAGAGTGATGTGGCCCACGACGCTGATACCTCCTGATTTTGCTTCTCTGCAACGCCAAGTGTTTTTGTACGTATGTCATATGCTCCTGTCATTCTAGCGGCCGGCCGGAAGGTTGTAGGCCCATACTTGTATATTCTTGAGATTGCAATAAACGGTTTCAAAAAAAAAAAAAAAAAATGATGCCCTTCAAACGTTTAAAGCAGATACTGACTCTGGTAGGTCGCTGGGTATTCTACAACAAAGGCGGCAGCCCTTTCGAAGGATCAGAGGCAGAAGGCAATTTATCTATAGAGGAGGATTTCAGTCTTACAGTTATCAGCCATATTAGTTTCACCGGCGTCATCAGGATCCTTAACAAGAACAACAATATCTTTTGCATCCCTCAGAGGTTTATACAAAGCAAGCGGCGCGGAGAAAGCAAGCACCTCCAGCTAAGGACTCAAATAGAAGACAATGATTTGAGTCAGGCACCAGTCACAAACCTGTTGAAACATCAGCCAGTAGGAGAACCGATAACCAATTTCCAATTTGCTTTTTACTTAGAATAGCGAAGGCTTCAGTCCTAAAATGGCTGGATAAAACTACATTGAAACAGTACCTAAATAAGCAAGAGGCAACCAGATCTCGCCTCTTATCTCGATAAGCACAAAGGACTTGGAAATGGGCATTGACGCATCAAGTTCACTTGAGCAGAAGCTGTGCAGTCACAATAAGTGAGCGGATACGTTGAGCAGAATGACAAATTCTTGTCACGAATGGGAGCTTAGCCAAAAAGTTCTTAACAATGTCTTTGCGAGATGGGAAACGCTGAATCTCGACCTCTTTGCTGCAGCCCAGAACCAGGAGTGTCAATTCTTCGAAAGTTGGCGCCATCAGCCACAATAATGTGAGAATGCTTTTTCAATAGCATGGACGGGAATATTTGCCTACACTTTCTCTCCAATACATTTAATTCCCAAAGTCTTGTTCAAGATAAAGAGAGAATCGTGCAGAATAATTTTGATAATCCCAAGACTGGTTTACCGAGCTACTTCTCTTATCAGAGGTGAAAGATTGGAAATTAACACTCTTCTCTCAAATAACAACAATCAGGTGCTTCATCCGAAACCGAAACTCTTGAACTTGTCGGCTTGGCTACAGGATTCAACAATTGTTCACATCTAAACATTCTGCAGAAGTGTAGACCAATTCTAGCTAAAGCCAGAGCGGAGTCAACTAATGCAACCTATAATGTTAAGTGGAAATGATTTTGTTTATGGTGTGTGGACAACAAAGTGCATCCACTCTCATCGCAACCTCAGAAATTATATCCATCACAATCTAGTCTTACTCTTCGGTTAAGGTCCATTTGGCAGCCATATGTCGTTATAGGAGGTATTTGAACAATTCTTTTTTGTGGTCATATAGAACCATAAAGGAAGTCTTAAAATCACGTTTCAGGGTTTATCCTCCTTTGCAGAACCTTCCAGTTCCTTAGCAAATCAATATAGTTCCCTTACAGCTAAAGAAGAGTCCCTTCAAATCTATTCATAAAGCTGACCTTAAATATGTTTAATGGAAGTTAGCGTTGCTCCTGTCAGTTACTTCGGTCAGAGGAGTAAGTGAGATACACGCTTTCACCATCAAGAAGCCTTCTATGCAGTTTAGGGACGATCGAGTAATTCTAAGGATATATCCTCATTTTATCACTAAGGTACCGTCACAATTCCATCTCAATGAACCAGTAGTATTAAAAACATTCTTCCCATAACCCCACGGACATAGCAGACAGAGCTGTATATACTCTAGATATTAAACTATGCATACAATTTTATATATCAACAGAACCAGGGCCTTCAGGAGAAAGGACCAATTAGTGATAGCATATGACAATTCCTCTAAGGTCCAGGCCCTCTCAAAACAAAGCATGGCGTGCTGGATTTCATCAGCAAGAGTCTTAAGCCTGGATCAGTGAGAGCTCTTTCGACCAGGAGTTAGTCTACATCAACGACTCTTTTTGCTGGTGTGTCTATACAAGACACCTGTAGAGCAGCAACTTGGAAATCTAGACACACATTCACTCTGCATTACTGTTTGGCTGCGACTATGGGCCAAACGGTCTTTAAGAATCTGTTCCAATAAGGTAAACCAAATAGAAAATGTATATTGTTTTAGATCTACCTACCTTCCGATGGATCTAAAAAATATTGATGTCTTATCAACTGCTTACTATTCTGATTCAAGCATGTGAACCTATGAAAGATACAATACTGGAGAAGCAAAAAAGTTACCCGTGATTGTAATTCTCCAGTATTGACATCTTACATAGATCCACATGCAACCTCCCATCCTCCCCTAAGAGGCTCACCATTCAATCCTGGTAAGTTATTTTAAACACTTATGCTTGAAAATCTGAAGTATGATTGCCCCTGTGGGGGAGTGGTCAACAGGGTGCTGTAACTTGTTTAGCTGAAGTTTAGTTTGTTTTAAACAGTGCAAATTGGTTACTAAATGTAATGCTTTATAGCCTGTTTAACATATGTATAACAGATTACTGCTTTGTAATTATACCGTGGGACTCCCATTTCGATGCGGGGAATGACTCAAGCATGTGACTATGAAAGATGTCAATACTGGAGAACTACAGTTATAGGTGAGTAATTTTTTCCTTATAGTACATACTGTATATCCGGCAACAAGCCTGCATCATCACTTCAAAGACATGATCCATGTACAAAATCTATTAGTTCACAATTTGGTGTAGGTGCATCTGTAAGATCAACGTGTAGGTTTGTTGCATGCTTGGTTACCACAAGACAGTTATGGGTTTCTCCCTTGCTGTTCGGCATCAATGATACAGGTCTCAGAGTGATAAATTGAAGTAGAGTGATGTTGGAGGCAGACTAGTAATGAAGAGGAGAGCAACAACAGAATGAGAAACAACCACAATCAAGGTATACTCAATACAGTGTTTTTAGAGACTTATACAACATAGGCAGCAGTGGTTATAGAAGAAAGACCTGGAGGGAGCCCTCCCACTATGTGGTCTAAGATGAAAGAATAGTATGCTATGGCTTTTTCTAATCACCATGATCCTGCACTGCCACTCAAAGGGAAAATTAATCTTGTTATTGACAATTCCTTGTTTCATTTGTACCAGCGCATACATGTTCATCTCTTTTAGACCATTGTAAAGAATAATGGGTGTCCATTTTAACCTAATTTTGCAAGGGTCTTGCCATAACGGCATGCCTAGGAATCCACTGTCTATAATGCCCATCCCTACCAAAGAAAGGTATCACCAGGGAGATGTTTACTGTACATGGTAAGTTACAGATTGCTTCAATCCATTCTATCAAAAAGTGACTCTTTTCTGTGGTGTTCTTATCACTTAAATAACTTACACAGGGAAAAGACTAAATTGTAGTTTCTCTTTGAAAGCCTTATGCCGCGTCTTAGCCATTTCACTAAGGAGATAGTTGGAGTTGTGCTTCCATTTGTCTGGAGTAACAGAGGCAAGCAGTAGATCATAAACATACTGGGCTAAAGTTGAATTCCCAGGAATGACCAAGCTGTCCAAATCTTTCTTTAGAGCTTTGGAAAAGTTTGAAGGAGACTCAGTAAACCCTTGAGGAAGTCTCCGCCACACCAGCTGAGAGCCACTTAACGAGAACGCAAAGAGAAACTGACCCTCTAAATAGATGGGTATGGAAAAGAAGGTTGAAGACAAATATACCACGGTGAACCATTGTGCATTTGAGGGAATACAGGAGAGGATAGTAACAAGTTTGGAAACCACAGAGAAACTGGGGATAACTACATTATTAATGGCTCTTACTATCATGGACAAATCTGTATAAGCTGGTCTTTCTGACCTTTTTGATAGGGAGTATATGAATGTTACATCTGCTAGCAATCTGTACCAGGACACCCTGCTTGATAAGATACACAATGATTCCTGCTTGAGATACAGGCTTTAGAGGGTGCTGTAGAATACTAGGCAACTTTTTCATAGGATTTATTTTTATCTTTAATGGTTCATTTGATCAGATGCACTCCACATTGTTATCCGCTGTGGACCACAATGTGGAGGTATCCAAAGCAAGCAATTCAGACAGCTCTTTAGACAGTTTAATGTTATCAGCAATAGGTTGACAATTTCTTTCTCAAAGTAGAATAAGTACTTCATCTTCCTTACTCTCTGGCATATTGAGGAAGGCACCATCAGGTGTACAGAAAACCATGCAGTTCAAATTAAACATATTATCTGATAGAGACATCTAGCTGCAGATTCCTTACCTTTGAATTATCCCCAAGTGCCAGAATTGTATCCAGAAAAGTTTTTACAGCAGTAGTTCTGCGCGTCGGTAGAGGGCGTCAAGCGACGTTGTCCACCGGATGTGACGTCAACAGAGTCCATATAAGCCCTCCTCGGATACGCTAATGTCAGTTTCTTCCTTTCTGCGCTTCCACCCGGATCTGGAGAGCGGTACCTCTGGCCATTATTGGCCTTTCTCGAATGTGGACTAAGATGTTGACCCCACACCCTCATTCTATTTGCATGTTCTGCCTGGACATGCACCATTACCCCGAAGGGTGCAGCTCATGTCTTCAGCTGCAGTCGTCACCATTGCAGGTGCGCTGCATGACACTGTCAGCGGCGTGGTGGTCGAAGGTCCTTTGTCGGTTGCCGTCTTCTCCCTTTGAGGACCACTCCAGGACCAGCTTCTGAGGTCCTTCGTCTTCGCTGTCGACTTGTAAGTCACACCGTAGGCGGTCGGTTTTGCGGTCTTCCCCAACTTTACCGCATATGTGCGGTATCTCTGACACACCTACAATTCCTCCGGTTGCTGAGTCGGAGCTGATCGACTGCCTTGTGCCTTCCAGTATTCCCTGGCGCAAAGGCGGCTCTGGATCAGATGAGGGAATACCATATCTCCCTTCATGCTCTTTTTGTTTCTCCACCTTCCTCTGGTGTGCATCTCAGCCCCAAGGAGGCCGGAGAAGCCTTGACTGACTCCAAGCCAGCGGGACCTCCGTTGATGTCAGTGCGACCCTCTGGATCTGTGATCAAAACCATATTGGCTCCAGAGCACAGCCTTTCAGGGTTCCCACCTGTGATGCCGATGTTTGATCCGCCTGTGCCTCTTCAAGGGTGGGGTGTCGACAGCACAGTTCTTGTGGTGCTACCTTCCTCCCCCTTCAGAGGATCCCTCTGCTATTTTTCCCTCGGGAGACAAGTATTTTGGTGATGTCTGTGATGACATAAGTGACACTACTCAGCCTCCTCAGGAGTTTCATTGGGTGTCTGACCTTGGTGAGGCTAGTAGCCTTGACTCTTCCTCATCCTCGGGCTTGTATTCCCCTCCTAGCCTTGCTACTGAGGCTAGCTCTGCTCTTGCTGAGGTTCTGCGGAGAGTTGCTGTGGTTCTAGAGTGGCAGGTCCCTTTTGCAGTTGTGGCAATTGATCCCCTAATTGGGGTACTTCATCAGGGCCAGATGGGGGACGAGCCTGTGCTCCCCTTCAGTGAAGCCCTCTTTGATATTCTGTTGGGCTCTTGGGCTAAACCCGTTTTAAGGGCCCCCATGGACCGGTCTATAGCTCATAGGCTCTGTCCTGACCTGCCTTTTCCGACAGCCTACTACGCACAGTTTTGTGGTTCAGGCTGCTACAGCCTCCCCTGACATCGGCACCCTTGCTGACATCCTTCCAGACAGGGAGTCTGAAAGTCTAGATGCTCTTGGTCGATATATCTTTGCTGCCACCAGTTCCGCTTTGTGGTCCCTTAATAGCGCTTGTGTTCTGGGACGTTTTTCTCACGTGTTCATGAGATTCGGTCATGGGCCTTCTCCCTCCGTCCATGATGTCACCAGGGACACTCTTACTCAGCTGCTCCAAGATGGCTGTCAGGTGACTAAAATGCTGATTCGCTGTGGCATGGATACCACAGATTTTCACAGCCATGGTTCTTATGGTAGCTCTTCGCCTGTGTGTCTGGCTATGCACCTCAGATTTTTCGGAGGCTGTTCAGTCCACCTTGCCTTTCGATGGTCAACCTCCGTTTGGCTCTCAAGCTGACTCCGCTTTACACAATTTTTGGGATTGTCGGGGTGGAGCAAAATCTTAAGCCCTGCTTGCTATACTGTCCATTTCTCTCTTTTCCCTGTACTAAGCTTGTACGAGGTATGGTCGCCTGGTTTTTCTTTTACATGTGAGCCGTTTGGAATGGTGCCATTGGGTTTTTTTTCACACTCACCTATATGTGGCACCCAGTGAGGTGCTCCCGCGACCTGCAGGTCTTTTTTATTGCTTCCTGACCAGTCAATGAAGACTTATGGTCCCCGTTATTGGGCCACATTTTGTTTTGTGGCTCTATTGGTCTCCACGCCTGTTGATGCAAGGTGTTTTTTTGTTTTTTCTACCCGTGTTCCGTGTGGGTATTCTGCTTGTCTTGTGCAGATGCACTGTCGCTTTGTTCCCTGTCCTCCAGGGTACTTTTTCGGTGTGCCCTGTGGGCATTCCTCCATATGTTTCTGGCACTTTGGTACTTCTTATTGGGGATGTCACATTGTATGCTGGTTAGGATGGTGCATGGGTTTTCTCCTTGCTCTTTTACCTACACTCTATCTGGTCCCCTTCTTTCTTAGCAGATGCAAGGAAAGAGGGCATGCTCTTGGCCTAGGGTATATTAGCAGCTCCGTCCGAGGCCATTTTCTTTCTTTCTTTCTTTCTTTCTTTCTTTCTTTCTTTCTTTCTTTCTTTCTTTCTTTCTTTCTTTCTTTCTTTCTTTCTTTCTTTCTTTCTTTCTTTCTTTCTTTCTTTCTCTCTCTTTCTCTCTTTCTCTCTTTCTCTCTTTCTCTCTTTCTCTCTTTCTCTCTTTCTCTCTTTCTCTCTTTCTCTCTTTCTCTCTTTCTCTCTCTCTCTCTCTTTCTCTCTTTCTCTCTTTCTCTCTCTCTCTTTCTCTCTCTCTTTCTCTCTCTCTTTTCTCTGTCTCTTTTTTCTCTGTCTCTTTCTTTCCCTTTCTTTCTCTCTGTCTCTTTCTTTCTCACTTTTCTCTTTCTCTCTCTGTTTCTTTCTTTCTTTCTTTCTTCCTCTTTGTGCTAGTTCCCGTTATGCACAGGTACAAAGGTCTCTTGTCATTTCTCTTTCTCTCAAGTGTCCTTGTGGATGTACCGTGTCCGTTTCTTGGCATGCCTGGTATATTTTTACTCTGCTTCTGCAATGCGCGAAGCTGTTATTGCTTTTGGATAGTGTTTTTGTGCTTTGTTTAAAATGTTTCCATGACCCTTCCTATACTTACCCCAACATTTAGTTACTGAACTGGTTGTTCTTCTCCATCGTGTGTTCCTTGACCACCCTCTCTTGGGTTGGTTCGTTCAGAGGTTTGGTACTCCTTTTGGATTCTTCTGGGAACTCGTGAGCAGGGATGAAGTTCCAACTCCTTGAGAGTTCGTTATCCCTTGGACTCATCAGTGGGAAGATGAGGCTCACTTTTGATGTCACAAGATGTTTGCTGGACACAGGCTGTCCTGTGGATTCTGGAGATTTCCTTTTGTTTGTAGAATTTTCTCTCTTTTTCTCCCTTGTCTTCCTCTGGCAGAGGTGAGGTTCTTTCTCCTCCATAGGCGTGGTGTACTATGGGGTTCTTGCTGTGTTTCAGTTATACCTTCTGACCCTTTTATGGGTCCTGTCTCCTATGAACACATTTCTTTTGTGGCCTCCACAATTGTTTTGCTGTGTTTGCTGACACTCCGTATGTTACTCCAGTTCTTTTACTGATCGGTTGGTTGTGGATCTCCACTTGTGGTGTTGGTCTTCCCACACTTTTTATTTTGTCTTTCTTCATGGCTTCAGCTAGACCTCCTTTCTGTCTAATATATTTATTTTTCTAAGTTTGAGACAGGTTGTCTGTAAAGGCCTCCTCTGTGTTGACCTTTGATCAACTTGCTCTTTTACAGTCCCCGATAGTGGTCTTCATTGCTCTAGTCAAGCAGGTTGTTTTTCACCTGCTGTTTTCCCTTGCGGTTGTCTCTCAGCCACCTGATTGTCACCATTCAGTCGGTAGTTTTGTTTTGTGTCCGATTGCTTTTCTTTTTCTGGGTGTGTGATATCTTCCACTCCCTCTATTCTATATGCGGTACCGTATGGTTGTTGCCAGCTTGCCGCTATCACATCTCGGCCAATGTCCACTGTTGTGCACGTTTCTGTGTACTCTTCTTGGGTATATTTTATTATACAGTGTATATGGTGCATTTCTATGTATTTTATATATAATATATATATCTAAAAGAAACACGTTAGTTATAGATTCCTTACTTTAGAATTACCCCCAGGCGTCAGACTGGATCCCGAAAGTTTTTTCGGCAGCAGTACCTCTGCACGTCGGAAGGTGGCGTTGGTCGGCTTCACGTCCGTCATTGGCATCGTGGCCGCTGGGATGACGCCGCATCAGCCACTTAGACGCCGCCCTCGCCCGCTGACGTCAGTTCTTTCTTTTTCCGCGCCAGCCAGCGCAGATTCGGGAAGAGCGGTACCTCAGTCATTTTTTGTTTAACTTTTTTCCGACTTTTGTCGACTTCTTTTTCGAGTCTTCGACTCCGATGGTGCACGAGGGATGCCTAGTTTCAAGGCCTGTGGTTCCTGTCATCGCATGATGCCGGTGACTGATCTGCACCGTGTGTGTCTTTTTTGCCTGGAGCACGACCATGACCCCAAGTTGTGCTCCGAATGCTGGTCGATGGCACTGAAGGCTTTGTGGGAGCGGTCCCGAAAGCTGGTTGAGCACCGACAGTCGGCTCCGTGCCGCTCAAATACCCGGTCGAGAGGGAGGTCGAGGGACCGGTCGCGGATCCATCACCATTCCGGTTCCAAGTCTTCGAAGTCTTCGTACTCTGGTTCAGGTAAGTCGAAGCATAAGAAGAAGTTGAAGAAGCATTGTTGCTCTTCGACTTCTCCTCGTCGGTCGGCCGATCAGACGAGACACGCGGGTGGTGCCCCTCCCACGGCTCTGCGCGCGGAGCCCGAAGACTCGAGTCTGAGTTTGTCTCCCTTTCCGGGACCCGGAGCGACTCCCGCCCAGCTTTGTACGTTTTACGAGGTGATGCATCCCTTCATTGGGTGTACTGACCACGCCGTCACGCCTTCGGGCCCCGCAGACTCGGTTGGGGGGCCTAGGTCTTCGCTGCCGGCGCCACATGCCCCACTTGGCTCCAGACCTGGATCTGGATCGGCGCCCGTTGACCTCGTTGCGCCTCGACATGGACGTGGAGCCGGACCGGCGTTCTCTGACGCCATACCCGGCGCCGATTGGGGTTTTTGTGCCCCTGTTCACTCCTGGAGCCTCTTTTCAACCTGAGTGGCATCCAGACGATGAGGGGGAGGACTGGGAGGGGTCAGGTGACCCTTTAACTGACCAGCTAGGTTCTGACCAGGACTGGAGAGAGGAACTGGGGGATGCCAGTGGTCTCAACACTTCCCCTGACCTTGGCATGTTGTCTCCTCCTACTGTGGCTACAGAGGAGGGAGCGTTGTATGCAGTGGTGTTGCGTAGGGTGGCTGAGGCTCTTGACCTCGAGCTTCCTACAGTGGCGGTCAGGACTAACCTCCTGACAGAGGTGCTTCATCCGGCTGCGAGCTCTTCGGAGCCCCTGCTGCCGTTTAATGAGGCTCTCACTGACGTCCTTTTGGGAACGTGGCTCAGGCCCAACACGGGGGCTCCCGTGGAGAGGATGATTGCCCGACGCCACCGCCCGGCTCCGGTTGACCCCACTTTCCTCTCCCAACACGCCACCCTGGACAGCTTGGTAGTCCAAGCCTCCACTTCCAAAAGCTCCTTCCCTACCTCTCCTGCCGAAAGGGAATGCAAGAAGCTGGACCACCTTGGTAAGAAAAGTTTCTCTTCCGCCAGCGAAGGACTGTGGTTTGTAAACACCGCATGTCTCTTGGGCCATTATTTCCACTTGGTGTGGGATATGGTGGCGCAGGTGCTGCGTCAGTGTCCGGAGGAGGCCCGGGCAGTGCTCTCCCAGGCTATTGCCGCCGCGAGGGATGCAGCGAAGTTTACAATACGTTGTGGGCTGAACCCCGCCGACTCTCTAGGCAGAACCTTTTCCACGTCAGTAGCGCTTCATCGCTATGCCTGGATAAGGTCCACTGGCTTTTTAGGGGCTGTCCAGAACACCTTGATGGACATGCCCTTTGATGGCCGTCGCCTTTTAGGCGACAAAGCAGGCAGTGCTCTAGAGCGCTTCAAGGACTCACGGGCTAACGCCAAGTCCTTGGGCCTCTCCACCCGCCCTGCGCAGTCTGCTTTTCGCCCCTTTCATGGCTACGGAAGGGGTGCCCTGCTACATCCCGCCCAGAGCCACAGGCCGCAGCACGTTACCCAACCTTCCTGCGGCCCGGGACGTGGGAACAACCGTCGTGGTTCTGGGGGCCAGCGGGCGGGCTAGTCCACCAACCCCCTCGCTGCAGCTGCCTCCAAACCCTCCTATTCTGACCTTTCAGGCCCATCAAACGCCAGTGGGTGGCAGGATTCGCCATCACCTCCCCCACTGGCGCACCATCACGTCGGACAGGTGGGTTTTGCAAATAGTCCAAAGGGCCTACTCCCTCCCCTTCGAGACTACCCCTCCAGCCATGCCACCGAGATGTCACCGCATGTCGGAGGATCATCTGGCCCTTCTCCAGCAGGAAGTTACGGCTCTCTTGGCCAAGGGAGCCATCGAGCACGTTCCTGTCCCAGAAGTAGGTCGTGGTTGTTGTTCTCACTACTTTCTGGTCCCCATGAAGGACAAGGGCCTGCGTCCTATCTTGGACCTCAGGGATGTCAATCGCTTCCTCTAGAAGGAGAAGTTCAAGATGTTGACGCTTGCTCAGGTCTTGTCTGCCCTCGATCCGGAAGACTGGATGGTGGCGTTGGACTTGCAGAACGCCTATTTTCACATCCCCGTCCTGCCGGCCCACCGGCATTACCTACGGTTCACGGTAGGCCACGAGCATTTTCAATTTACCGTGCTCCCCTTTGGCCTTACAAGCCACCCTTGGGTGTTCACGAAAGTGATGGCTGTGGTCGCAGCTCATCTGCGCAGATCAGGGGTTTCAGTCTTCCCCTATCTAGACGACTGGCTGTTGAAGGCGGGCTCGCCCCAGGCAGTCGTCTCCCACCTACAGACTGCGGCCCACCTCCTGCATTTGCTGGGGTTCTCCATCAATGTGCCGAAGTAGCACCTGATTCCCTCTCAGACGCTCCTCTTCATCGGGGCGGTTCTGGACACGACCTCGTTTCGGGTCTATCCTTCCGAACAGCGAGTCCGGGATATTCAGGCTATGATTCCGATCTTTCAGTCTCTATCCCGGGTTTTGGTCAGAATGACTCTGAGGCTGCTGGGCCTCATGGCCTCCTGCATCCTGCTGGTCGATCATGCCAGGTGGCACATGCGGGCTCTGCAGTGGGACCTGAGGTTCCAGTGGGAGCAGCATCAGTGGAATCTGTCCGATTACGTCCAGATCTCAGAGGGCACTACCCAACAACTGCAGTGGTGGCTCACAAACCAGGATTGGGTCAATGGCAGATCCCTCTCCCTTCCCCAACCAGAACACACGGTGGTGACGGACGCATCCCTTCTGGGATGGGCGGCCACATGGGAGAGGTGGAGATCAGAGGTCTCTGCTCTTCGGCGGAGTGTGGGCTTCACATCAACCTTCTGGAGCTCCGGGCGATTTGTCTTGCACTGAAAGCAATCCGTCCCTCTGTCCAGGGAAGAGTAGTGCAGGTGTTCACGGACAACACCACCGCCATGTGGTACTGCAACAAACAGGGCGGGTGGGGTTGTGGACCCTCTGTCAGAAGGCCCTTTGCCTCTGGACATGGCTGGAACATCAGGACATATCCCTGGTGGTTCAACACCTTACCGGTTCCCTGAACGCCAGGGCGGACGTACTCAGCCGCAGGTGCATAATGGATCACGAATGGCGTCTTCACTCGGAGGTGGTGCAAGGTCTCTTTCGACAGTGGAGAGAGCCTTGGTTAGATCTATTCGCCACCGAAGATAACGCGCAATGTCAGCAATTTGGCATGTTGGAATATCCAAGTCGGCGCTTGCTCGGCTACGCTTTTCCCTTATTGCAAACTGCCTCTCTGTCTGTGCGGCGTAGCCATCCTGAAGCTTTGCTGTTTCTCTCCCAAGAAGAAATGGGTGCTGGTTACTGATATACTGCATTCTCTCTTGATATGGGAAAAATATCCATAGTTGTTTACACATAGAATGCTGATGTCCCTGATGTCCCTGACACCCCCTGCCCTTGGCGGGGTCTGGCTTACTGTCTCTTCTGGTGCACCCCAGTGGTTACACCCTTATCCATGTCTATATTTCTTGGTTCCATTTGTATCAGTTTTCTTTCTTGTTTACTAGTCTTAAAGTATTCCTTTTGGCCTGATTCCTTTTTAAGTGTAGGAGGGCTTCATTTATTGATGGAATTGGGCATCAGAGTGGGTGGGTGCTTGGGACTCGTATCCAGTTGCCAATATGTCATGGGGTGGGTCCTGGTGGGTTTGGGCTGCCAGAGTGGGAGGGGAAGGGAAGGGGGGATTACTCACTTTCTCATTTTTCTATTGCATGGATGTTCTGTGAGATGCTAGATTACTGTGCAAACACAAGGAGATGATGGACTGAGTGCTGAAACTTTTCAGACACTCACCTCCAATCACAGATCTGGGTTGAATCCATCATCTTTCTTTAGCTCACTTTGCCACCCCTGAACAGACACGGCTATATGCAAATAAGTCTTGAACCTGTGCCTCATGGGAACAGTCCAGCCCAAACTAATCAGCCAGGTCTTCCCTGGACTGGAAACAAGCATCCTTGGATTAGTTTTGGGGTAACACCCTTCATCAGCCAGGCTAGCTTGAATCCAGTGGCAAAGTGAGCAAGGGACCCACATCTGGGCATACCCTGCCAATCTAGGGCAAGCAAAGCAAACCCAAGGAGATTATGGATGGAGCGCTGAAACTTTTCAGACATTCACCTCCAATCACAGATCTGGGTTGAATCCATCATCGTTCTTTAGCTCAATTCGCCACCTCAGTTCAGACACGGCTATACGCAAATCAGACTTGACGCTGTGCCTCATGGAAACAGTCCATCCCGAACTGCCAAGCCAGGTCTTCCTGGGAACAGAAACAAGCATCCTGGGACCGCTTTCGGGGTACCACCTCTCATCAGCCAGGCTAGCTTGAATCCAGTGGCAAAGCGAGCAAGGGTCCCATGTCTGGGCATACCCTGGCAACTTAGGGCGAACAAAGAAACCACAAGGCAATGATAGACAGAGCACTGCAACTTTTCAGACCCTCGCCTCCAGTCACAGATCTGGGTTGAATCCATCATCGTTGTTTAGCTCACTTCGCCACCCCAGTTCAGACCCGGGTATATGCAAGTCTTGATCCTGTGCCTCATGGGAAAAGTCTAGCCCGAGCTGCCAAGGATGTCTCATGAAACCTGTACATCCTTGCAGTACTTTTCGCTCAGTCACTCGTGCTCACTTTGTTTCAGAGAAATACGCAGACTAAACGGTGTGGACGTTTTCAATAAGCATTTTTTGAACCTGCATCCTTCTAGTGTAAAATAGGTGTGTTGAAACAACCATAAGACAGAAACAGATATAAATGATTATAAGCACCAACAGAGTAAATGGGTGGTAGATTTCTACCATAGTGCTAAAACAATGAATATATGTAAGCATATGAATACATGACAATAATAACGAGTACACCTACGATGCAACCCTAACTATATGTATCTAAGTATACCTAGCATGTATCTAGGTGTAGAGCTAAGAATCCCCCTAGGATAAAGCTAACCCTGTTACCGGGTGTAAGAGAATGAAGGACCCCTTCTTGGTCTCGAGATGGACTCCGTGAGGGATGTCAGACTACTGCGTGCTAGAGTTTCTGCGTGCAGGAACCTCAGTGTCTCGCGTCAGTGTGTCAGCATGGAAGGTTTTCTCCTCTGCCTGCCCCAGCAAAGATATGGTGTGTATATACCCGAAATGTACCCTCAGGGGTCCTACCTTCTGTGTCATTTTGGCTGAGGATGACGAAGGGATAACCCTTATATATAGTTATTATGCAAAAGATGGTAATCCTGCTGTAATTCTGAGAATACTCACATAATAAATGAGGTTAGTTTTCTGGGAAAGCCACACAACATTTATGCAGCACCTTAACTAGGTAAAAGGTCAATGTCAAAAACCGTTATGTAGTACACTGGCAGGAAAAATGTAGGTGAAAGGCTAGGCGACTACCCAGGCCTATATAGTGGTGCATTACAAAACATAACAGCATATACCTTAATCTGTTCCCCAGGCTGCGGGTTGGAATGTCACCTGAATGCTGCTCGTTATTCCTCTGACACCCAAATGATGCCGACGACTGATGTGTAACCTTGAACGTTTGAGGACTAGGCGTTTGAGAAAAAAGTGGCTCCTATTATTGTTCCTAGACTGGCACCATATAAGCATAGCCCTCCTGCAGGAAATGCACCGGGATAATTCCTTTGCAAAAGGTGGGGTGCACACTATGTATCCTCATCCTATTCCTCCTACACCACTGGGGTCACTATCTTAGCGAAAAGAAGGGTTCCCTTCACATCAGTTGGACTGTGCACAGATACACTGGGACACTACGCCATCCTCTGGGGCTGGCTGTGTGGGACAGTGTGATTATTGTTAACCTCTGTGCCCCAAATGTAGATGACCCAACCTTCTTTGACACATTATGGGGAAGGGTCCTCGCTACACACCCCAGCACCCTCCTGTGGGTGGGGACTTCAGTTGCACCCTCCTGAACGGGCTGGATATACCAAGGCCTACCGCCAGCCTGTCCTCCTCAGCTTCGAGACATCCCACTGAGATAATGATGGATCACAGCCTGTTGAATGTCTGGAGGCATAGTCATACGCAGCTTAAACAGGGTACCTTCCACTTTGCTGTTGGTAGTACATGGGCTAGAATCGACTACTGACTACTGACTAGTGACTCTGGATGTGGGCCCTTAGGTTAAACATCTGCCTAGGATGATACCTGATCATTCTCCTGTATTGTTAGGAGTAAAGCCTCCTGGGTTGCAGCCCATGGGCAACACTGGTGTTTTAAACCAGAGCTCCACCTGGACTCAGTGTTTGTGGAGGAAATGCACACTCATATTGACATATTCCTTCAGATCAATTTAGGGTCTGTGGCAAGTGTGGGGATGGTATGGGAATCTTTTAAGTCTATGGTGAAGAGATTCTACTTGTAAAGTGGGGGGGGGGGGTGGAATTATTTAGAGCACAACTGGATAAATTAAAGCATGGCATTGATGAGTTGGCTGCCAGAGTCCCATTTCATACCACCCTGACACTTGCTAGAGACCAGATGACTGAGTACTCGAAGTTGGCAGGGCAGGAGTGCTGCTTCCGGGGGAGATATGCTAGGGCCAGAACATATGGTGAGGGAGATTGGCCCAGCAAGATGCTGGCCAGCATGGTTAAAGTCCCCTAGGCGGCTAACTACATTGTGCAGGTGGTGGATGGCTCTGGTGGATGTCATCAGTCCACGGATGCCATTATACAATCCTTTCATTCCCATTATTCACAACTGTACACTTCGGGAAGGGGGGATGGGGGGAGATGCTCTCAAGACCAGGTGATTGCGGATTATTTAGGGAGCACTGCTCTCGGCTGGCTGAGCAACGCTCAGTGCGAGTTCTTGGCGGAGCCCTTTACACTGGATGAACTAAAAGAGGCCACCCATAAGCTCCCTATGTGCAAGACTCCTGGGCTGGACGGGCTACCTGTGGAGTTATATAAGCGCTATTCTCTCATATTGTTACCTCACCTGCTAGCGGTGTTTGAGGAGGCCCAGCAGCAGCATATACTCCCCCATCCATGCAAGAGGCCATAATAGTTACGCTTTTGAAACAAGGAAAGGACCCTCAGTCCTGTGAATCCTATAGCCTGTTGTCCCTTATCAACTGTGATACAAACATAATGGCCAAATTAATCGCCAACCGCCTCAATCTATTGTTATCCGATGTGGTCCGGCTGGACCAATCAAGTTTTGCGCTAGGTTGCTCAACTGCGCACATTTTGCGTACCCTCTTCACTATACTTCAGGACCTAGACGCTGATGTTAGTGTGGTGGCGGTGTTCCTGGACCTCTCATGCCTTTGACTCCCCTGAGTGGAGCTATTTGTTTAATGTTGTGGCTAGAATGGGGCTCCTGCAGGTCTTTCTGAATTGGATTTGTCTACTGTACGCGTCACCTGTGGCGAAGATCCGTATTAATGGACAGATGTTCCCTTAGGTCACTATTACTCAAGGTACGAGACAGGGATGCCCCCTTTCCCCTGTATTATCTGCATTGGCACTGGAACTGCTGGCAAGCATACTTAGGCAGCGCTACACTGACCATGCAATCCGCTACACAAGTCGGCTGCTCCTTATCTCTCTGTAGGAAGATGACATGACTATACTTGAGAGACCCAGCCACGTGCTTCAATAACATACTGAGAGAATGTATTCAATATGGAGCTCTTTCAGGGATTCCATATCAATTGGGCTAAATCTGTCCTCTTCCCGCTCACCCGCTCACCCCAAAATACATCCCAGAATGTCCACTAGAGTGGTCTAGTGACACTTCCAAAAACCTTGGAGTATAGGGGCATAAGGATATGGACGCAGTAATTAGGGAAAAGTATGTCTGTGTCTTGACCAAGATGACCGAGCAGATCACAAGATGGCTGTCTCTCCCCGTGTCACTTACAGGAACAATAGATCTTATCAAGATGGTGCTATTACCAGGACTATTGTACCTGTTTACCAATATACCTTTGCCACTGACTCTGGCTCTATTCCAACAGATTTGAGATTTGTACGCAGTTTGTAAGGCTCACTTGGGCAGCAAAGAGGCCCAGGATATGATGCTTCACTCTTGTGCTCTCGTTCCACCTGGGTTGATTTGAGGCCCGGTCCCAGAGCTGTATTATCTATGTGCACAGGCGCACTTTGCGCACTTCTGGTTCTGCCCAATCCAATATCTCCTGTGTTTATTGGTGGAGAAGGGCGTAGCCCATCCATCACTATTTACATTTTTGCTCTATGCCCCAATTTGTTGCTACTCTCTTACAATGTAGACAGTGGCATTTACCTCTAGAGCCTGGTCTGGGTAGTCCAGCTGAACAGGCAAGAAGCTGCTGAATTTCTTCTCGCTTCTTTCTATCACCATTCACTCCTCCCTATCACACATGAACCAAAAGCGATTGCTGAACTCCATGCACGGGGACTTGACACCTGGGCTGATTTATATAAAGATAACTAATTGAAGTTACTCCCTGACTCCTTTGGAGTTGGCAACACACTCTTCTTCTATCACAGACTGAGGTGGGGAGGGGGGACGGCGTACATACGGTCACCCCGGTCTTTCTGCAAAAGCTTTCACCTAGTCACACCCTGGAAAAACTCCAATCAGTCCCAAACACAACTCGATTAGCTTATACATTGTATGCAACATCATTGGAGGAAACTATCTTAAATCGCTTTCTGGCAAAACTTAGGTGGGAGGAAGAGCTGGGTCTCGATATACCAGACAAGATGAGGCGCTTCTGCTGTGGGCAAATGGGTAAGATATCAGCCAGCAGTTGGCTGCA